>NC_051309.1:81927165-82569905 GCF_015220235.1 Choloepus didactylus
TATCCCCAGAATGAATGGGAAGGAAACAGAGCAGAGGTCTGGATAGTCTTACATTTAAAATGAAGTCTTGCCATTGTCTTCAAAGCACAAAAAGGAATTTTCTTTACTTAAGTTGGGTGAAACTACCCCATTTGCTTTCTATTCATTGTTCTATGCACAGCCTCCTTTTTAACTTCAGTGTCTGATTCAGAATTTTCAGTGAGGTATCTGATCATTCATGAAGGAAGTGTGCTTATTGATATTAATTAAGTAAGTCCTGGTAGTTTTATTGTACTTCAGGACACCTCTTATTTCCTTTGGAATTGCAGACAAGAAGGCTTCTCTGGAGCCCCTGCAGTTATCACACCTCATCTCCTGGACAGGAAACGGGATCTCTTTCTCTACAGCCTGTGGAATTCACCAGGGCCTGCCCATTTTCCTTGGATGAAAAAAAGCTCAGCACCAGTCTTTTTAGTTAGGTGTGGACAGATACTGTTGGGGCATGAAGCTCCCAAAAATACATTCCAGTGGTGCTAGGCCAAGTTCGCTCTTCACTGGGTCTATCAGGTCCTCACAGCCAGTGGCCAGTCCCATGGCTAACATCCTCCTACTGAAAGGGGTCCTGCTAACTCCCCTCACTTGGTGGCCTATAGGTGGGGGCAGGGGATAGGCAGTTTGTTCTTTCTCCTTTTGTATTTTGGGCCCTTTGGAGTCTAAAATGATATATATATGTGAAATGTCTCCAGGTGCCTCCTACAAAAGATATTTTATTTTTTCATTAAGGCCTGAGGCTTTTTCAGTGTGATTATCCAGTAGCATGTGTTGGATACCTGAAGTCATATGTAACTGGGTTTGACCCCTTACTCCCACTGGGGGCTGTGGGCACCAGGAAGGGTTTCTAATCAATGGATGGAACCGGAATCTAAGGCAGTGAGGAACTGAGGTGCAAGGGAAGTAGCCTGGCTTCAAGAAACTGGGTGAAGAGACAGTGACCTAGTTTTTGAGGAGCTCAGTGTCCAAATTCAGAGTGGGACCAGCGGCAAGAGTCCAAACTGCCAAGATGCCATTATCCTAGGGCTCCTTGACTGCCTCCTCTGGTTAAAGGGGTGGTTCAGTTTTGGGGTAGTGCTGAATCCAAAGGTGGGGGTTATATGGAACCTGTTATGAGGGTTAGAGAACTATGGTGGTAAGGAGCCAAGCAAGTCATAATACCTCTTGTGGTCCCTAATCATGAGATTTAGAGCTTGGTCATCAAGAATAAAGGAAATTTAAAAAAAAAAAAAGACTGCTAGGTTAAAATAAGAAGAATGATAGAAGTACAAAAACCACCTATGAAGTATTCTTGCCAAAAAAATCAACTTAATTGCTCAAGCTTCTAGATCTAATTATCATTTTACATGAAACACAGTGCATAGATGAACATCATGGGGACGTAATTGCAAAATCTAGAGTATGGGAAACTCCATGGGACAAAGACCCAAATTAAAAAAAAAAAAACAGAATAAAGAAATAATGTATATGAATGTGCTTTGTAAATTTAAAAGCTTGAAACAAATAATGTATATGAATATGCTGTTGTTGGTCTCTTGCTTTTGCATCCTCCTTCCTCTCTCTAGCCCGAGGCTGTGTTACTTCTTTCTTCAGTTTTTTCTTCGTTTCCAGGTGGGTGAGGTCTATTCAGTCTTCTTGGCCCTGTGTATACCCCCTGGCCTCAGCTCACAGCACCTGCCCTGGCAGCTCCCTGCCTCATCAGGGTCCTCCAGGCTAT
Organism: Choloepus didactylus; assembly: GCF_015220235.1. Lineage (NCBI taxonomy): Eukaryota > Metazoa > Chordata > Mammalia > Pilosa > Megalonychidae > Choloepus > Choloepus didactylus. The sequence continues at coordinate 81,928,913 of NC_051309.1, forward strand.
GGTTAGAGTAAGTCTCAGACCAGCCTCTCCTGTAATTATTGATTCTCAATACCTTTCTGGAGAGCTCAGAGCTGGACAACTCATCACCACCCATAAATAGTTCCCGCCCAGTCCCCTCTCTTCTGCCATTCATCCTCAGCTTCTTTCTCCCCTTTTCTGCCCTTGCTTTTAGATCTCCTCAATTGGCTTGTCTTGCTAACCTCTCTCATAATGAGTAAGTGAATGGTGAAAATGATATTTAACATTTATTCAACTCTTACTGTGTGCCAGGTACATTATCACATTTTTAATCAAACAAAAACACTATAAATAGTTTGTAATAGATTATAAATATCTGCCTTTTACAGATGAGGAGGCTCAGAGTGGTTAACAAATTTACCAAAAAATCCCAAAGTTAAAAACCGGTGGTATCGGGATTAGAATCCAGATTTGTCTGACCTCGGAGCTGACCTCTTTAGTCACATTCCAGCCTCGCTCGCCCCGAGTTTTGAAAAAGAGAGTTCAGTTTTTCTCACTTTCCCCGCCTGTCTAGCATCCCAGCCAAAAGTCACCTGACTTCAATCCAAAAAATATTTATTGACTGACTACTAAAAATCTTTGTTCACATGTCCTTCTTGCTTTACAAGACCATTTTCCTATCATTGTAACCTCTCTTCAGAGAATCAAAATTTATGTATTTGTTGGAAATCATCATCTGTCCTGGGAAGCCCTTCAGTGTCTCTCTCTACATTTTCATAGTTTCTTCAGATTAAAATGAGGTTAAGCCAGCCTCTTCTATTAATTGCTTCATTTTTTAGATGACCAGACAAAGGCTTAGGGAAGGGAAGTGACTTTTATAGGGTCATACAGCAAGTTAATAACAAAGCCAGGCAAGAACCAAAGTCTCCTGTTACCTGGCTGTTTTATTCTGATATTCTTATTAGCATCAGGGGAATAATTTTTCATGTATGGTACAAAAGCTCATTTATTTTTCTATAGAGATAGAATAGGTGGGAGTTTAGCCACAGGGCCAAGTACAATGAGTTGGAATGACTTACAGGTTTTATCTTCACCATACCAAACTGGATTCCTGGATTCCATAAAAGTGTTTCTGAACTGCAGAAATATTCCCCTACAGTCTTCCAGTTCAAAGAATTTTCAGCATAAAATGCTTGCTAGCTTATTTTACTCTTTTGCCAAAAATAAAGCACAGCAAATATCTCCTGCCTATGACCTTCTATAGTAGTAAAATCCTCCTTACCATATTCATTCTTTGTTATTGCATTCTGCAAGCACATCCACTTTTTCCCTTGGCTTTGTCAGTTCTTTGTGTTATAAGGGCAGGATGTTTACCAGTTGAAGTCGTTTACTTGCAAAATGAGAAACTATTTTGGGGAACATTTTGTTGACCAGACTAGTAGCTTAGAGCAGTGCCAACATGGAGGTGGCTGCTAATTTTGATGCAGTTCTTACCAAGAAATTAAAATAATATTATTTATCTAGCATCAGGGTAAGACAGAGGACTTCAGAGTCCCCAGAAAGCTTTTTAAATTCAGTTTTATTGAGATATATTCACATACCATATAATCATCCATGGTGTACAATCAATTGTTCACAGTACCATCATATAGTTATATATTCATCACCCCAATCTATTTTTTTAATTAAATTCAGTTTTATTGAGATATATTCGCGTACCATACAATCATCAATGGTATACAATCAACTGTTCACAGTACCATCATATAGTTATGCATCCATCACCCCAATCTTCTATTTTTGAACATTTTCCTTTCACCAAAAGAATCAGAATCAGAATAAGAAATAAAAGTAAAAAAGAACATCTAAATCATCCCTCCCATCCCACCCTATTTTTCATTTAGTTTTTGTCCCCATTTTTCTTCTCATCCATCCATACACTGGATAAAGGGAGTGTGATCCACAAGGTTTTCACAATCACACTGTCACCCCTTGTAAGTTACATTGTTATACAATTGTCTTCAAGAGTCAAGGCTACTGGGTTAGAGTTTGATAGTTTCAGGTATTTACTTCTAGCTATTCCAATACATTAAAACCTAAAAAGACTTATCTATGTAGTGCATAAGAATGTCCACCAGAGTGACCTCTTGACGCCATTTCAAAAGCTCTCAGCCACTGAAGTTTTATTTCATTTCATTTTACATCCCCCTTTTGGTCAAGAAAATGTTCTCAATCCCACGATGCCGGGTGCAGATTCATTGCCGGAAGTCATATCCTGCGTTGTCAGGGAGATTTACAGCCCTTGGAGTCAGGTCCCCTGTATGGGGAGGGCAGTGAGATCACCTGCCAAGGTGGCTTAGTTAGAGAGGGAGGGCCACATCTGAGCAACAAAGAGGCACTCAGGGGGAGACTCTTAGGCACAGTTATAAGCAGGTTTAGCCTCTCCTTTGCAGTAACAAGCTTCATAAGGGCCAGCCCCAAGACAGGGCTTGGCATACCAAGCTGTCAGTCCTCAATGTTTGTGAGAACATCAGCAACAATCCAGGTGAGGAAGTCCAGCACTTCTGCATTTCCCCCAAGCTCCTCAGGGGGGTCCTGCATATATATTTTTATTCTCCACCCAAATTACTTTGGGATGTGTCACTATTTCACTCTAACCTATACAAACCTACCATATCGCACTTCCTATTCAAAGTTCCATGTAATTGTAGTGTTCAAACAAACTGACTGTAGATGTTATATTGTTTAGAAAATATAGATCCTTCACCAAATAGACATCTCTTCCCTTGGTCTCACATGGAAATTGAAGTTTTAACACAGTCGGTTTCAGCCTTTACTCTTTGTCCTGATTTGCCCTAGTCTTAACCAGATCTGCTTCATTCATATCTCTAATTAAAGTCTAGGCTCTTTTTCAGCTTTTTTTTTTTTAAACAGTTGGCAGTTGCCCCGGAAAACTTTTACCATATATCTACACAAAGTCCTTTGGGAGGTGGTAAGGAATTAGTGTTCCTTTTTTTTTTTTTTTAAGTATTTTTAAATTGTGATAATGTATATATAAAACATAACATTTATCTCTGAATTTGCTTATTCTAGATATTTCATATAAGTGGAATCATACAATATTTGTCCTTTTGTGTGTGGCTTATTTCACTTAGCATAATGTGTTCAAAGTTCATCCATGTTGTCATATGTATCAGAACTTCCTTTTTATGATTGAATAGTTTTCCATTGTGTATATGTAACACATTTTGTTTGTCCATTCATCTGTCAATGGACACTAGAGTTGGTTCCACTTTTTGGCTATTGTGAATAATGCTATGAACATTGGTTTACAAGTATCTATTTGAATCCCTGCTTTCAATTCTTTGGGGTATATACCCAAAAGTGGAACCATTTTTATGTATGGATAAACAGAGGCCAAGAAGACCAAGGCAACTCATGTGCTTTATGATTATAAAGCATAAAGCATTAACATTTAGGAAATCTGAGTGAAGGCTATATGAAAATTCTTTATAGTGATTTTACAACTTCTTAAAATGTAAGTCTGCAGTTAATCTAAAATAAGAGGTGAAATGCAAATATTAATAAAACAGAGAATAGCAATGGTTAATAAGAGAAATAACCAGTAAAATCTACTTTCCAGTATTTACTTGGTTGCTTTTTGATCTCGGAGGATGCACCAGTCTCTGTGTCGAAATCCACAGATCATATTAGTGTAGACACTCAGGTGTGATGCTGCTAATGTCAGGGGTTTCCCTCTCTTGTGTCTCCAAAGGCGCAGTGACCCTGCAGGCCGACCTCACTCTTGGCATTCAACCAAATTTGGGGAGAACCAACCCGATGCCAGCATGATGCAAATATCTCAGGGCACAATTGGCACTCCTTGGCACCAAAGCTACCATTCCAGGTAAGGCGCTGCAGCTGAGACTCAGAGGTTTGTTTCAAGTGTGCTCCCAGAAAATAATGCTTTCTTCTCTGTTTTGAGAATGTTTTTAACACTTACCTGGAGTAATAGTAAATCTCTCTAGACGCCACTTTCATCATCCTCTTAAAACTCCTAATGTGTGTATGAGTCGTCTTCAGATCATCTGTAGGTCCTGGGCCAGCTCAGCATTATGGAAGGTCAGAACTCTTCCTAGCACTGGCCGCTCATTTAAAATATTTATGGGGCTTATCGATTCTCAGACATTTTCTCAGTTACACATTATAAAACTATATTAGAAAAATTGACAAACTTCTTCTTGCCCTTTCTTCTTTAGTCAAAAATGTATCTGTTTTTTAATCTGAATTATTTCATTCATTCATGTATTTGAACTCTCCATTTGTAACTCTCTGGTTATCCAGCTAAGTTCCAACAACAGCAACAATTAACACACAGAGGACTGCTCAATGTGTATGTTATCTATCTTATGTAATCTTCAATATAGTTCTTCAAAACAGATATAGTATTATTAACCCTATTTTACAGAACAAGAAATTGAAGCTTGGAAAATTTAATTTGTCCAAGGTCAAATAGCTGATCAATACCTGAGTCAAGATTCTAATCTAAACCGGGCTTCAGAGCCTTTGCATGTAACCACTAGGATATACTTCCTCTGCATTTCCAGTCACTGTCCTGTCGGTCAGGTTTCAGTCAGAAAAAAGCAGAGTCACCATGAGTGTTATGAGAGAAGGGATTTATTATAGGAATCAGACCTCACACAATTTTCCCTTTGGGGGAAAAAGGGGAGTTGGAAAATGAGAAAAAGTCACTCCCCAGTCCTGCTGAAGTTTTGCAGCCATTGGACCAAGAAGAGCTTGCAGGGGAATCTGAAAAGCTAGTTGAGCTGCTGAAGTGGGATGGTGAAGGAAGAGCTCTCAGAAAAATTCAAGGGTAGTTTCAGCCTCTGTGGGTCTGCCACCAAGTATCTGGTGATGGGACTGGAGCCACGGTTGGTCAGCAGGGTCAGCTATCAGGAAGAAAAGGTAGAGACACAGCAAAAGAAGGAGGGAAGGAAAACCTAGAGCCTCAACAGGTATCTCTAAATCTGTCCATCACTGCATCTGTCCATAAGAAGACCTGCAGTCCTAAATATGCATGCACCTAATAATAGAGCTTCAAAACACAGGAAGCAAATGCCGACAGAACAAAAAATAGACAACTACACAATTAATAATTGGTGATCTCAGTATTCCATTGTGTGTGTGTGTGTGTGTGTACATTTTGTTTATCCAAATGGATACTAGAGTTGCTTCTATTTTTTGGCTATTGTGAATAATGCTCCTATGAACATTGGTGTACAAGTTTCTGTTTGAATTCCTGCTTTCAATTCTTTGGGGTATATACCCAAGAATGGAGCTATTTTTTTATATGGATAAAAACAGAAATTGTTAGAATGATTAGATAGCATATGAGTAAGCATTTAGAAGATTTGAACAACACTGTCAAGTATCTTTATCTAATTGACATTTATAGAACACTATTCCAGTAACCTAGAATACCCATTCTTGCACAGGGAACATTCACCAAGATGAGCCATAAAACAAAGCTCAATAAATTTAAAAGGACTGAAGCAATACAGAGTATGTTATTTGACTACAGTGGAATCATATTAAAAATCATTAACAAAAAGATTTCTGGAAAATCCCTAAAGATTTGGAAACTTCTGAATAATCCATGGGTCAGAGTAAATCACAAGGGAACTTAGAAAATAGTGTGAACCAAATTATAAGGATAAAGAGCATATCAAAATTTGTGGAATATAGCTAAAGCAGTGCTGAGAGAGAAATTTGTAGCATTATATGCTTATATTTAAAAAGAGGAAAGATTTTAAAAAATCAGTACTCTAAGCCAGGGTTTGCAAGGTTTTCTGCAAAGGGCCAAATAGTAGATACTTTAGGCTTTGTGGGTAATACAGACTCTGTTATCGTTTGAAAGCAACTCTAGACAATATATAACTAAATGAGTGTGGCCATGTTCCAATAAAGCTTTATTTACAAAAACAGGTAATGTGCTGGATTTGCCTACCCTGCTTTAATCTTTTCTTCCAGCAACCTCACTGCACTCAAATGGAAAAACTGAATCAAAATTAAGATTAAGTAAATAATGACCAAGTCACTACTATCACCCAGATAAGGACTCCACTTTTTCCTCACTGCTGGGAAATATTACTTCCCCACTGAGTCAAAGGCTTGGCAGGCAAGGCTCAATTAATTACACAGAGCAACTCATTGGCTCAGTCTGGGGTTCTCTCATCACTAGGGTACTGGCTATGAAGCCATGCTGTTCCCCTTCTTTGGCAGTTTCAGACTCCTAGCCAGACACAATGCTGAAATGGTTAAGAAAAAGACCGTAAGCTTGTTTGGGAGGTGGGGGACAGACACAACATAGACATGGCACCAGAATCAGGCCAAACTTCTTTTCCAGTATCAGCATGCTTTACCACTGTCACTTCCATTGCAGTTAGCCACTTCCCAAGGAAAATTGCGAGAACAAGGCTGGAGCAGCAGGAAGACCTGGTTCTACAGAGAACTGCATGGCTTTAATGACCTAAAGCCTTTTATTGCTTCTTAGCAGCCCTTGGCCAGGGAGTACAATAGGGGATTTCTAAAGGTTGAAAGTTGTTTTCTTAATTGGAGAAAGAATTTAGTCAGTATTCTACTCTGGACCCCCTTACATCTAAATACCAATCCCCATCTCATAAAAATCTATTCACCAACCCGATTAGGGCCAAACCTGATCCCCAGAAGTAGTAAAGAGAGAACCAAGTCAGGTCTCCTCTGACTGACTAAAGACTTGGAACCCATACATATTGGAATCCCTCTTCTGATCCCAGGGTGCCAGGCTCCACTGCTTATCCCTTTTTTGAAATGCTTGGATAAGGATAATGGTAGGGAGGTGGAACGGTCAAGAGAATGTAGATCAGTTCAAGCCCCCACAAACAAATGAAGATGCAGGTACTGATGTGAGGGGGTTCAGGGTGGGGGCTTCTGGAAGGATCACTCAGCTAATAGATGGTGACGATGCATTCAGCAAGGTCAGAACTCACTCAGAGCCCTTACTACTCATGTCTGGTCAAGCCAAGGGCCAGATCCTTGATGACTTACTGGCAGACAAGGGCTCACAGAATTGAAGAGAAACACATTAGCTAAGGCTTCAGGCCACAGGAAGAGATGATTTCCTGGTTACCTTCCTTCCTACAACCACTGCTCTCCTTTGCCCATATCCCTCCTAAAAACCCTGAAAGAATTCATTCTCACTATCTGAGCCATCTGTCCTCAGAGAGCAGGTCCTCGAGCCCTGTGCTACCCCCACATGCAGGCAGAATACTTTTGCTCTTATGGGCATGAATGTAGTGAGGACATTTAGAAGGTAAGATGGGAAACCTAACAGTTTCAAGGAAGAACAGCATAATGGTAAAGTACTTAGGCTTTAAGTCAGACCTAGATTTAAGTCTCAACTCTACCACCTATTCTGAGCATAAGCAAATCATTTAACCTTTTTGGTCTTGGTTTTCTCATCTGTAAACTGGAATTAAATATATCTCATTGGATCATTCTAAGGATTAAATAAGATAATGAATGTAAAATAGTGCAGTTCTTGGTACATACTAAGTACTCAATAAATGACAACTAATTATAATAATCAGGCTGAAGACTTAGAGGCACAGTGAAACCTGGGAATGAGCTTCAAGATTAACAACATAAACCACCACATGCAAACCACCACATGCATAAATGCAAGTGTGTATCTACAGGGTGCCCCTGAAAAGTGGATACTTTGGAGCCTCCTAACCCCTAACCTTCTTAGGAGGTCCTGAGTCTGAAGTCATGCTGTGACCTAAAAAGCAAACTGGCCCTAAGGCAGAAATAAGACTACTGCAATCAGTGCTTAGAATAGCTACTTACTGTAACTATGGTGAGCCCCGAGAGGTCTCAGGGTAATGGTGGAGTTGGCATCAGAAGTGCAATATATTGAAGGCTGTGCTTCTCCACCCCCTATTTCTTCCTTCCATCCTAAGCTTCAGAAGGGTTTGGGCAGGTGGATCTGCCCTTGTACTGTATCTACTATCTCTGCCCCTCTAACTCAAGCTTCAAAACATCTCTTCCTGACACAACTCTCAGCACAAAAGTACTGTGTGAGGTACAAAAGGAGAAAAGAAAGGTCAGATTAACCAGAATGTTACAGAAGTGTGTATTCTCTTCTACCCCAGCACAAATCCTCCTGTGATGCATTCATTCCAGGGCTCAAGCTTACAGCTCTGGCAGAGGGCTTCACCCTGGGGTGAGCCCTGCTTCTCGGGCCTGATTTCCTTAACTGTAGATGGTGAAGCACTGCAGGTGCATTTCTGAGGCGCACAGTGGCATCTAGTGGTCTAGTGTGCCAAATCAATTGGTTGGCCTTAGTTTAGTTTACAAAACCTAATGTCAGTTCTAAATTTATGGATCTGTTTCTCACTGAACAGCCAGAGGATGGGGAAGGACAGGAGTAAAAGGAACAGAAGACAAAAATACAAATTCTGAAAACATATAATTAAAAAAAATTTTTTTGGTAACATGAGATTTGCCATTTTAATAATTTTTAATAAGTATACAATCTTGTGGGATTAATTACATTCACAGTGTCGTGCAACCATCACCACCATCCATTACCAACACATTTTCATCACCCCAAGCAGAAACTTTGTACCCTTTAAGCAGTAACTCTCATGACATCATTTTAATGGTCTACAAACTGGGTTAGATTTGGAATTTCACTGAAATTTTATTTCAGCTGCTTTCCATCAGACACTTATCACTGTCTTTTTGCCCTGCAGTAATCTCACACAATGATCCTCAAATATTAAAGAACTTCAGAAGAGATCTTGAAGAGTCATGTAGTCCAGCCCCCAAACAAGAGACTGGAACAACAATATCAAAATACTAAAGCACTTGTACTTATTAACTGATTCATTCATTCCACAAATATATATTGAGTACCCACTGTGTGCCAGATGATTTCTAGGTATTGAGAATAAAATGGTGAGCAAGACAGAAAAGGCCATAATAATAATGATAATCTATTATATACTTCTTGGAAAAATGTTTCTAGGGTCAAACAAGCTTAGAAGACACTGCTTATCAATATTTCCCATTTAGAACATCACATAAATGATAGTTTATTAAAGACTCAGAAGTCTTGCAGTGAATAAAACTGTCTAAATTATTTAGCCTAGTATTTTCCAAACCTATTTGATCATCTAAGGAATTAGTGTTTTGTGGAGTACACTTTAGGAAATGTTTCCATACACGTTTTTTGTGCTCCTTACTTTGTTTTAATTATTATTTTAAAATACTTTTATATACACAAAATAAAAATAGAGTAATATTACACATATATAAGTATCACAGAATTCACATTTTGTCATATTTACCTATGATCTTGTTTATATTTTATTAATAAATGTTATAGATCCAATTGAAGTCTGTTATATAATCAAAGGGATATGACATAATACCAAGTAGTGGTACATACTATGAAGAAAATAAAGCAGAATAAGAGGGAGTAAGCAGAGAAGAGGACTGAGCCAGGTGAAGAGCTTGTCAGGTGTACAAGTACAAAGGTTCTGAGACCCTCAGGAGGGAACATAGTTAATACACGTTTGAATTCCAGTAAGGAGGCCATCATACTACAGTGTAGTGAGCAAGAAGAAGAGCAGTAAAAAATGAAGTTGGAGAAGTAGCCAGACCATGGTAAGAACTTTGACACACTTCAAGTATACTCATCTGGACAATAGGGGATCTTTGTGTGGATTAGAGTGGTTGCGGGAATTATAGACCTCCCGTGCAAGTTCTTCTCACCCACCAGAAAAGTGCCATCTTGGAAGCAGGAGAGGCAAAGCTAATAAAAATGCCTAGTTCCAGAAAATGGCAGAACTTGTTCCTAGAGGATGATATCAGAGCCCATATTCCCCAGTCAGTTTGGGAAGGAAATTCCAAAGGGACAAAATCCTCCCTGGGTTAGAGGGGAGAGCACCTCATAAAGACCTAAATGATACCTTCCACCTGAGGTTGGGAAGGGTGAATTTTCTTTAGCTACAGGAAGGAATCCCTTGCTCTCGCCCAGCTACAGACAGATATACCAATGATCTCGTATTTCTAGACACCATTTATATTTTGAGAGACATGTTAGTAATATCATTTCCCCTACTCAGTAGTGAGTTTCAGTTAACCTGTCAGTTTATTCACTTTGATTTTTTTTTTTTTTTTGCATGTTCCTAAGTTGGATTTAGATTATCTTTCCATTGAAGGAATTAATTTCCACTGAAGGGAATTCTCAGCAGTTGGGAAGAAGAGTAAGTGGTATTTGCTACCTGTATGGGATTGGTGAGGAAATCAGCCTTTACAGGATCTACAGCTCCATTTCTCCTCAAAATGTTATCTCTGCATCTTCTGTTAGAAGAGATAAAAGGAAGCATAAGTGAATCATATGGGATTATCCCCAATTGGACTATCTCATGTGCATTTTTACCACTCCCTCTTCATTTAGAGGGGAATTGGGGGGAGGGGGGTATAAATCTGGTTGTAACATACATCATGTCATTGAGTGCCAAGACAGAATTACCTAGTCTGGCTGGCTCAGCAGCTATTCCCTTCCTTTCTCCCTTGATTTATACATTTTTACTTACCTGTCCCTCCCAAAGCAGGATGCTCAATTCAATAAGTTGACTTTATTTGGTAGAGAAAAATTACTTTCTTGAGGTGAACTGCTGAAAATGTAGTTTTCTTTTCCTTGAATTCCAGCACCAGTTTTAACTCAGAATATGGTCCTTCTCTTGCCATATTCTCTGGAGATATTCTGGCCATAAAGCATTATCATATACTCAGCCAATAAGATACAATATTTACATATATGGGCTCTAGAAATAAGGTAATAATAGCTCCATGAATTTTAATTGTCCTTAAATGCCTATTTGTTTAAGAATGAAGATGCTTAGGCAAGACCTCTTAGTGATTTACTCCTGAGAAAAGAGTGAGTCACAAACTTTTGGAATATGGAGACTGCTGTTTGATTTTCAAAGCATTTATTCCTTCCTATCTGCCCTCCCCCAACATATGCTGGGTGATGTATATTTTGAATTTACAATTAAAGCTAATTATAACTGATTTTGAGAAAACTTCTGGGGTGGGTAGTGCCAGGACTGAGAGTCATGCCCTCACCCCGCTCTGAAAGCCCCCTGGGGGAGCTTGTAAATGAGGTTTTTTTCCCCTCCGAAATGTATGTGAGGAGGTTTTGCTCAGGCTCTGAGAAGTCATCCATAGGTGATGGAATCCTGGCACCCAAGAGCCTCCCGAGATTAGGAGTTCTTATACAGCTTCCCATCCCTTCCCTTTCTCTCTCTCTCCCTTCAGCTTTTTCTGCCTCTAATTTCTCTCTATATATATCTCTCTTATTCAGCTTTGTGTTTAGCTTTCTTACTACAAACAAATTGTCTCTAATACACTTGAGATTCCAGGAAGATTGCCAACATGTAGCCTTCAATTCCATAAAAAGGAAAGATAGTAACTAAAACACATATACATGTGCACACAAAGTCTCCCTTACCGGGTCACGTGCCTATTGTCTTACCAAGCTTTTCCCTTTCTTCCCACACACAGCCCCGACAGACACAAAATTTCAGTCTCAAACACTCTTCCTCCTTTCCCCCTCCTCTTTTATCTTTGCCCCCCACCCCCCCCAAATCCCTGCCATTTCTTGGCACATGCAGAATGTCATTTCCAGCACATAGCAAAGCACATCAATACACTGCCTGTAGCCAAAGACCCCATGACTTCCTCTGTGCTCCTTGTTCTTCTTGCAAGCCTGGGTGATTAATAAGTGATACAAAGGTTACAGTGTTGGACAGTTACTCCAAGTGATGACACACAGGGTGGCCAAGCAAGGCCCAAATATGGCCCTTTTTACCCACCCTTGAAAGAACTAAACATCTCACACAAGAGTACATTTATAAGCAGGTCCTGTGCCTGTAAGCCTACTAAAATGATAACATCTTGGTGGTGCTGACTGCTTTGTCTCACTTTCTTCCAGCTCCTCTACAAGTGACCTCTCTAACTATGACCATACCTATCTGAGGCGGAGCCCTGACCAGTGCAGCTCCCAGGGGAGCATGGAGAGCCTGGAGCCCAGTGGGGGGTACCCACCCTGCCATCTTCTTTCTCCTGTCAAGTCCACCAGCAGCATTGACCAGCTCAGCCACCTCCATAACAAGAGAGACTCGGCTTACAGCTCCTTCTCCACCAGTTCTAGCGTCCTAGAGTATCCACCCCCTGGCATCTCTGGTCGGGAGCGTTCAAGCTCCATGGACACTGCTTCTGCTCGAGGTGGCCTCCTAGAAGGGATGAGGCAGGCAGATATTCGCTATGTCAAGACAGTATATGATACCCGGAGGGGAGTCTCAGCAGAATATGAGGTGAACTCTTCAGCCTTGCATCTCCCAGGTCGGGAGGCCCGAGCATCAGCAGATGGCCAGGGCTATGATAAATGGCATAATGTTCCTCGAGGCAAGGGAATGACACCCCCATCCTGGAGCCAGCAGTGTCTTAGTTCCTTGGAGAGTGCCGCTGACAACCTGCCTCCTAAAGTGGGTGCACCCCTGCCCCCGGCTCGAAGTGACAGTTACGTAGCCATCCGGCACCATGAGCGGCCCAGCTCCTGGTCTAGCCTTGATCAGAAACGGTTTTGTCGGACTCAGGCAAATTCTTCAGGCTCCCTGAAATCTCCATTCATAGAGGAACAGCTGCAGACTGTACTAGAGAAGAGTCCAGAGAATAGCCCTCCAGTGAAGCCCAAGCATAATTACACCCAGAAGGCTCAACCTGGCCAACCTCTGCTCCCAACTGGTATCTATCCTGTACCTTCCCTGGAACCCCACTTTGCCCAGGTGCCCCAGCCTTCTGTGAGCAGTAATGGTATGCTCTACCCTGCACTGGTCAAGGAGAGTGGATATACAGCCTCTCACGGAGCTCGTGACAAGACTGCTACGTTTGATGAGAATGGGAACCAAAATGGATCTAGCAGGCCTGGGTTTGCCCTCCCCCAGACCCAAGAACACGACTTACTTTCCCTAGTGGAGAGGAAACCAGAAACTACAACCAAGTTTGTGCCCTACAAAGTCCATTTCCCAGCAGTGCCTGAAAACGAGGTAGATACCTCTCTGAAGAGCCATCTCACATCTCCCCAAGGCAACAGCCCACATCCCAGTGAGAGAAAGAGCATCCATAGCAACAAACCATATTCAAATAACCATGGCCTCAAATCCCCTCAGACTCAAGCCTGGCAGGCAGGTGAAGACAAGAGAACTTCCAGGCCCCTGGAGCTCCGGGAAGCTGGTTTTCGGGAAGACCACAATGCCAACCTCTGGAGGACGCTAGAGAGAGAAGGCCTGGGCCAGAGCCTGCCAAGCAACTTTGGCAAGACCAAGTCAGCTTTCTCATCTCTCCAGAACATTCCTGAGAGTCTACGAAGGCACAGCTGCCTGGAGCTAGGAGACAGAGCCCAGGAAGGCAACGTGGATGGCAGGCTTGCCTCTGCTGTTAGCACTCAGGCTGAGGACCCTGGAAGGAAAGCTCTTCCTGAACACAGGAGCCATTTGGACAGGCCTGTTTCCTATCCAAGGCCTGAGGGGAGAACCAGTGGCTCAGCTTCTTTCCATAGCTCAGACCCAAGCTATGAAGAGCCGTCCTCCCCAGGACACCAGCAGACATCCAGTCTGGGCCTGAGGAGGCTCAGCTCAAGCGGTGCCTCAGCTCTGCCGTGCTTTCAGTACGGGAAGCCCCACTGCTCGGTGCTGGAGAAGGTTTCCAAGATTGAGCAACGAGAGCAAGGAAGCCAGAGACCCCCGAGTGTGGGCAGCCCTACTTATGTCTACAACTATAGGCCCAACAAGACGCTTTCCACTTCCAGTACGTCTGCGAATGATCTTGAGGAGACAAGAGCTGATACCTGTTTTCCCGAATCTGCTGAACTCCTAAGCAACGGGGAGCAGAAATTCAAAATCGGGAAGGCCAAGTTGGAAGAGGTTCTCTGGCAGCCGAGGGGTCAGCAGCAGAGGAGTGTGGCCGGCGGCCGGGGCCCCCCACTCCGAGACAGTGAGCCCCCGAGGCGGGACGCTCGCCTCCTCCGCAGCCAGAGCACCTTTCAGCTGTTCAGTGAAGCCGAGAAGGAGACGGACAACAGGCCCGACACACCTGAGTCGCCCCTTTTGGACGCCCCTTTAAGCCGTGCCTACCGGAACAGCATCAAGGACGCTCAGTCCCGTGTTCTGGGGGCCACCTCCTTTCGACGCCGGGACCTCGAACTGGGTGCGCCCGCGGTCTCTAGCCGCTGGCGGCCCCGGCCCGCCTCGGCCCACGTGGGGCTGCGGAGCCCCGAGACGCCGGTCTCCACCTCCCCGCACACGCCGCGCGAGCGGCACAGCGTGACCCCGGCCGAGGGCGACCCAGCCCGGCTTACGACTCCCGCCGCCCGGAGAGGGGCACGTCGGCGCCTGACCACCGAGCAGAAGAAGCGCTCCTACTCGGAGCCCGAGAAGATGAACGAGGTGGGGGTCTTGGAGGAGCCCGAGCCCGCGCCTTTGGGCCCGCAGAGGAAGGGTGTGCGTTTCCCGGAGAGCACCGTGGCCGACAGGCGCCGGATGTTTGAGCGCGACGGAAAGGCCTGCTCGACGCTCAGCCTGTCAGGGCCGGAGCTGAAGCAGTTCCAGCAGAGCGCCCTGGCCGACTACATTCAGCGCAAGACCGGCAAGCGACCCTCCTCCTCGGGTTGCGGCGTCCAGGAGCCCGGGCTGCTGCAGGAGCGCGCCCAGAGCGTGTATCTCCAGCCCGGCCCCGCGGCGCGCGAAGCCTCGGGTCTTGTCTCGGCCTCCAGCCTGAGCTCGCTGCGGGAGCCGAGCCTGCAGCCCCGCAGGGAGGCCGCCCTCCTGCCCGCCGCGGGGAGCGAGGGGGAGACCCCGCGGGGCCCCCGAGATCGCAGCAGCTCCTTCGCCGGCGGCCGCCTGGTCGGGGAACGTCGGCGCGGGGAGCAGCAGACTCAGAGGGAGCCGGCTGGCGCCGCGCTGCTCAGTGGCGCGAACTGCGGACCTCGGGGCGCCCCGAGGATGGATAGGACTCCTGGGGAGACCGCCGCCTTGGGGGCGGCTGCCGGGAGTGCCGGGAAGTCCAAGTCAGCCGAGGACCTGCTGGAGCGCTCAGATGTCCTGGCAGTCCCTGTCCACGTGAGGTCCAGGTCATCCCCCACGGCAGACAAAAAGCGCCAGGTAAGCGTGGCCACAGAGCCCTGACCCAGGACTGCCCCTTCTACCCTGGTTGCTCAGTTTTCCTTTTAGAATCAGAAAAGTAGCATTTGTTTTTTATGAGGCAGTTTCTTTCTCAGTGCCCCTACTTAGTATCTTTACAGGTGCGTGCGTGTGTGTGTGTGTGTGTGTGTGTGTGTGTGTGAGAGAGAGAGAGAGAGAGAGAGAGAGAGAGAGAGAGAGATTGAGAGAGAGAGACTCATTTTAGGAAGACTCACCTCTCAATGCAAGGAAAAAATTACAGATTATCTTTTTTGTTTATTTTTTGCCTTTTTGGTTTTTTTTTATTCATGGAATCGAGACTCCAGTATTTTAAAGATTTCATCTTGTACTCTTCAGTTTTGTTTGACTTTTTCACTTTGTCAATATAGCTAGATTTATTAGTTGATAGTTACTGATTATCAGGTTCCGACTATAATCAGACTCTCAGCTAAGTATCCTCTACATTTATTATCTAATTTAATCCTCACAATAATCCTATTCAGTAGAGTGTATTATCCATATCAAACCCATTTTTCTCTGACTCCCATCTGAGCTCTTCCATGTACTGTCCTGGTGAGGTAAGAATATCAGACTTCCAAATTCTCACGTATTGGGATTTTCTAATAAAGTCTCTAAACAATGCAAAGATTAAGTGGAAATTTCAGGCAGAGGTAGGAATAGAATCTGAGCATTAATTTTCCTACTTAATTCTTATACCCATCCTTAGACTCCACTTCCATTGCAGATCAAAGGCCTACCTGATGGTGCCTTTCCCACCTAAGAAGGTAGTAGGAATCCACATGTATTGGCACAGGGGAGAATATTCCTCGATAGCCCCCTTCTCAAATTCTGCTATTTCTCAGAACAGAATTCAACCATTCAAGAAGCGTTTATAGAGCATATATTGTATGAAAAGCACTATGTTAAAGGGTCTAAGGAAACACAGAGGAAGAAAATGAAGCTCATGTCTTTCTGGGGTCCACAGTTGAGCAGGAAATATGAATTTATATATAAAAAAGCAGGCAGCAAATAATATGCTATTGGTGGGGGTGGGACAAGTGATTAATTCTAACTGAGGGGATCTGTACCCTCTGAGAATTTTTCTGCTTAGGATTCTCCAGAAATTTTTTATCCCCAGTATAAACCTACAAAAATGTATTCAAGCAATCCTCAATAGCCATTTTGCTCCCCACAGAATGAAGAACAGAACTAATTCCCACTCTTTAACCTACCACTGAAACACTTTTAAAATCCGTATATGTAACATGCAATTTCAGCTAGCTTGATGGACTTCGAGGGCCTACTACATAGTTATCCAAACATTTGCTGCATTTCTAGAGAAAATAGAAACATTTGGGTAAAAACTCAATCATCTTCTGTTGTTTATTCCCCACTAGATGCTATTATTCTCTGGTGGGGAATTGGTTGGATGGCTATGAATGTTATTTTGCTGTCACCCCAAGATATTTCTTAAGCCTGCTAAATTGGGAAACAGAGCTAACATAAAGGTATGGTAGAGAAGTGAAGAGATTCCTTTGGATCCCAATTAGACACTTCATGTTATTTGAAAGACCTTTTAGAAACACAGATGAATACAGAACAGTATTTAGGCACCCTCTTCAATAAAGGGAGTACCAAATTTAGATATTGTTTAATTTGGGGAATATGAATCCAGAGGGGGGATATATTTCAAAATGAAATACTTTTTCCATACCACTTTGCTCCGGCAAATTCTGAAAATAGGCTCTCATCCCCAAGATTGTAATTGTGCTGTGTTCCTGAGCTTCACTCTCCCATTCTCCTACCCAGCAACTAGACCTTGCCTGACTGCAGACCTGGCCCCTGCTAAGGTCTGCTCCTTGCGTTCTCCTTATAGATCCATCAACTACTTTATCTGTAGAAATAGTTCAAAACAAAACAAAAGTAGCCTCACCATGTGACTATTGTGGTTATTATTTTAAGAAATTGCATTTTTTTATTTGAATAAATTCCAAGAACTTGACTGTTATCATTAAGTTTTGGGGAACATATTAAAAAAGAATTTTTCTCATCCTAGCTTTAGAGAACGCTGAGAAGTTTATTGACATAGAGACCATGTATCTGAGTTAAAACGAAAATGTGGAGTGTATATGTGCTGGTTTAGTTCATGACATCCCCAAGAAATGCTACATGCTCCTGCCAGCCAGATGCTAATAGAACAGGATTTTACAAGCTTTGGACAAGGATTCAGCTCCTTTTCAAAAGTCCATTAGTGAGGACTTTTCAAAAGTCCTTTAGTTTCTGCCTCTAAAACAAGATCATCATGGAAACCAATTCCTCTTTGTAAGAAAATTGCTCATTCATGGGCCTGTTATAATGACTGTGGAAGGCTGCCATTCTGAAGCCACTTACAGCCTCAGAGCTCCTCAAATTCTCAGCAGGACTGGGCCTCTCCTTACCCAGCCTGTGTTCTCTGAAACATGCTGCCTCCCATCCCCTCCCCTTAATTCCTTTACTTTCGGAAGGTTTAATTGTAGAGCAAATGAATATTAGTGGTGGAACCTAAGGGTACATCAGACTCTTGCCAGTTTCCCACTTCTATGAGACCTTGGAAAGCTTAACCTTTTTTCAAGTGTGGGCCTCTCCATATCTGCAGAAAAATATCCTGTTTTTCCTTGGAAATGGAAATTTATACTCATTCACTGCATAAGTCTAAAATGTAGCAGAGGCTATAAAAAGAAACTCTTTGATGATATGATTCCTGGTGGGAAATTTTTTTTTCAGAAGCTGAGTTGGAGGCCTGTCTGGTTCTGTTTATTGTCAGAGACCTTCATTTCTGATGTGTAACATGTTCATCATCTGATGGTGTGGTAAATGTTATTTAATTGCTGAGGAAATTGTTCAGTGCATGGAACCACAATGTTGGAAGTAGGCCTGATTCTGTAGGATGCAGTGTGTAAATCCTTTTTAGCACCTCTCAACAAACACCCAATTAAGCATAAGTAACAGAATCACTTTCCACAAAGTGTGAAGTGACAAATAGCTAACAATAATCAAACTTTTACTATATGCCAATTATTGTGCTAAGTGTTTCATAAGTATAAAATTAATCCTTACATGTATGCAAAGAGGTAGATACTATTATCTTTATATTAAAGATGAGAGAATTGAGGGCAAGAAATTTGCCGAAAGTAGTGGGGAGTGAGGTTTTGACCCATACCATCTGATTCTAGAGTCCATAAATCCATATACCATGCCGCCTCCTTGAATAAAAAAAGGCTGGTGAGGAGAGGGTTTGGAAGAGAAGCAAGAGTTAAACATCTTACATCTGAAAACATCATCAGCCAATGAATTGATGTCATTTTAATATTTTTTGATTATTACATTTAAATAACTTTTTATAATTGGATTTCTAATTCATTTTAGTAGATACTCAAAACTGATATTCCATAGTAGATGAATATTGTCTTCATGTTTCATTGGTCACAGAGATATTCAAATATCTAACTCAGAACTTAATCTAAGAGTGAATATTAGGGTTCAATATCTTTTAGGTTACACTATAAGCATGCTATGCTTAATGAAGAATAAGAACTGGGGTATTTTTAAGTGGGTTTTGAGATAATTAATAAAAATAAATTAGACTTAACAAGTATCTGTTGGCATAATTATATACCTGGTACTTCTCCTATAGCTACTCCTTTTTCCTAAATTGCCATTATAAGTACTTTATACTTCTCAACATGTTTATAAAAAAATCAAGGCATCTTTGATAATGAATATTTGCCCAAATCAAAGCAAGTAAATGCAACTGGGGTTTATCCTCCTTCAGCTTCTGTAGGATTAGAAAGGCATTATCACAGAAGGAAAATCTTCTGTCCAAATGGTATTTTGATTGACAGGAGATTTAGAGACTTCGCTCAATAGCCTATTTACCAGGTCTAACTTCTTTTATATATGCATACTCACAAAAATAGCAATTTAAGCTTGATATACCAGGGGCCAAATCATGTGAAAACAGAAGTTAAATTCATTCTCGGACTGAAATGCAAAGAATGTAATAGAATGGGAAAAATATATTTAAACTTTACTGGGTTAGGAGCTCAAATGGGCCCTGGAGGCTTTCCCAAGTAATTATTGGCAGAGCAGCACATTCATGTTAACAGAGAGTGGCAGGCCAAGGAAAAACCTCAAAAGGATCTTAGGACTTTGTGGAGAACAAGAATTCCTGTTCTCTACAAGTTATTTGAGCAAACCAGATACACATGGAATTCATTTTTTCTCAAAGCATTCATATCTGATTGCATCCAACTCAGCCATCACTTCAGCCTGTTAAGATTCCATATGAAGATCTTGGGCTCCTCCACTTAATTTATTGTAGGCAAGATACGTAACCTGTCTGAGGTGCAGTGACCACCGCCATCCGTATTGTTATAAAGATTAAATTACGAAAGAAACATCTAGTGCCTAAGACAATTCCAGGCACATAATTTGTTGATTGTAAGATTGTACTACTTAGCAGAGTATCTGGTACACAATATACACCCAGTAAGGGATAGCTGCAATTACAGATAACCAGGTGTTTTATTCTTCAGTCTACTACCAACTTTGGCTCTTTTTATTGCTTATTAACTCTGCCACTGACTGGGCAAAAAAAATAAGAAAGGGGATGAAAAACAATATAGTCTCTTTGGACAAGGTACATGGTGAAATAAGATACTGAAATTAAATTTAAGGATTATATATGGATTTAATTTTTATGTTTTCTACCTGTCTACTATTATCATAAATAATTGAGAGTTGAATGTATTATCACCAATAGCAACATCCATTATTTTCATCATGGACCTGCTCACATGAGCCAGATTTTACACTATCTAAAACTGACCTTTGGTCCTTTCATTATATCAGTGTATACCCATATTTAAAACAAAAACAAGCAGTTAAAAATTATCCCTGAAAAGTCCCCAGAGTTACTGATATCACATGTGGGTATGATATTTCAGAGGGAATTTATTGCAACCTGATTTCAAACCAGATCCAGATCTTCTGTAATAATAACTTAGAACATTTGAGATTTTTGCAAAAATCAATAAACTGTCCTTTTCCTGTCATCTCCCAGATTTCCCTATTGCCATTTCAAAAGATAGGTGCTTTGAATTCATTTTCTTCATCTTATTTCAAGTACTATGGTTGTTTTGAATCCTGGATGTTATCAGACATCTCTCACTTACGAAATATCCTTGTTAGGGAAGGCACCTGTAAGGCTGACCAGAGGCTCAAATCCTGGCTCTGCTGTTTGTGACATTGGAAAAGTTAACCTGTTTGGGCTCGACTCCTCATTGATGTAGTGGGGCTAGTAATACTTCCTGGGGCTTTGAGGATTAAATGAGAAGTTATATATGAGTGTCGCCATGGTACCTGCCGATCTGGGTCCCCAGTAAATGCTCCTCCTCCTTTCTACCTCCACCCCTTGGTAAATTTAAATGCCTATTTATTGATAGTAATGCTGTGTCTTTCTTGTGTTTCAAGGATATGCTTTTGGGGGAAAACAATGGCTTTGGTCTTCTTGTGAAGGATCCATGCTATTTGGCTGGCCCTGGACCTAGGTATGTAGCGTAAATGTGATGGCCTCTGTCTTAGGAATGCTGCCGGAGTTGTACTGTTTCTGTTCCTCTCCATAAGAAATTGAAACATGCTGTTCTTTCAATTTGTCTAGGCCATGGGGGAACTTGTTATTTCCTATTTTTAAATGAGTTTCTCTAAGAATGGCATTTCAAACAAAATAGGTTTTGGATGTGTGCTATTGAGGAAATGGGTTGACATCTAAAAAGTTCTGGCATAAGAATAATTAATGGAGATGCTTTTCTCAAACACAATCTATGACTCTCACACATGCTTCCTCTCGTATGTGGGGTTGATTTATACCAGTTCTGTGTTCAGAGAATCTAGACTGTTGACTGAAGTGTCAGGGAAAGAATGAGCATTTCATGAACTGCTTCACAGAACAAAACATACAGGAAGCACCCAAAGTAAAGAATGAAACTCAAAATCATAAATTATAGACACTTATGGCTAGAAAGTAGCAGGAAAGTCATTTTTTTTAAATGGTTTGTCATCAAAATCATTTGTCCTACTTGGAAAAATATAATAGGCAATTGTCTAGAATATGAATTTTTGAACTGTTCACATGGAGCTTAATAAGTAGAAATTTCCAAAGAGAATTTCCGCTGAACCACAGGCCTGTATGTAGTTTGAGTGCAGCATCATAGAGCTATCTGCTATAATCTCTTTTATCAATGATGATACTACATGTAAACCCTCCTTACTACCTTCCATGTTTTTTCAAATCGTTTCCTTAATTTTTATTATACTTCATCCAATCATTGTTTCTCTTTATATATTTATATATATATTCACCTTCTCAATAATTCAACCTAACATTGTTACTTAGAAGTGGCCAACGTGATCAGGAAGTAGCCTACTTCACTGCCAAGAGCAGTCTTCCACGTTATTCTTGATGCATTGACTGTGATTAATTTAATCCTTGTGCTGTTGCTCCTGCAGCTGATTCTAATGTGAAGAAGGTATTCAAGGCGAGGCTGAGGTTAGATTGGGTACATTAATTAAAAGCTAGAGCAAGGGGAAAATTAACAATGAACTAGAGCACTGCTGGAAAAAAAAAACAAACAAAAAAAAACGAGACAACTTGCTCTCTAAAATCCATTTCTTGAATATTAGGATTCCTGGTTATATATAAACAAACTCTGTAAGAGCCTCTCAGACCCTATTATAAAATGGACCAGAAAAAACACAAAACAATCACCAAGGAGATGCAATTGCAACCAAATTAAGCATTTAACTCAAATATTACCTTCAAAAATAGACAATTTTAGTATGGTTCCTATAAACTAAGAAGATCAAATGTAAGCTAAAAACATTGCCACAAAGTTTATTGGGCTGAATCTCTAAAGCATGTGTTACTTTACTGCATGTTTTAATGATGTCTCCCCTTTGTAAAAAGCCTCAAGATGTAAGTATAATAAATAAAATGAATATTCCAAAATTAGTCATTAAAGCATCAGATTCCAGTTTACTTCACGTGCTATTAAGGGATGGTAAGCTTAAAAATAGTTCCTATCCTACAGTCTGAAGAACACTAGGGCAGAAGAGACACCATTTGTTTACCAAATGGATACACTGTACTAAGTTCTGTGGACACCAATAGGAATAAGACATGGAAGCAAAGAGCATCTCCAGAGAACTTCCTGCCTCTCAGTCTCTGACAGACACATTTGGAAAGCCACCAAGAAGAGCAGAGTAGCCAACCTCAGATATTGAAGAGGGTCCTGGTAATAAAACCATCTCTAAATGAAAAGGGTCTGTGATGAAAGGAGAGGCATTGCATCTGAGAGAGAGATGGGCTTTTATCCAACCATCTGCATTGATTATAAAGAAAAAATAAAGATCTGAGAGCTAATTTGGTTCTTTGCGGTCTTTTTCTTGCCTTATGCTGTGTTATCCTTGCCTGGCACTTCGATGATTTTGTGGCAGGCTCCGTACCGTTGCTCTGATTTGGCACTGAGTCACAGCTCCCTCATGGGAGTCAGATCTGCAAAATGAAAAGTGTCATCTGCTCTCCGTATTGACTTGCATGTAGTCAGGGAACTACAAATGTGGAATTTACAAATTATAGTGGATTTGCTGGAAATATTTTTATCCTCACATTAACTCTTGCATAGCAGGCAGGCAGTCTTGCAGACCTCTGTTTTGTTTTATTCTCCTTTTATCATCTTTGAAGCACAGTAACACAAATATTAGAAATTGTTGGATTTTCCCCTGGAGCCTGGAGGACAGTTTAAATCACCAGGCACCATACTTGCTCATTACTGTCAATCACTTTCTCCATAGGTAACTGTTTATTAGCTCCTTAGGTGAGACTCCCCCCTCCTTTTACTTTTCATTTTAAAATATGAAAACACTGGGAGGCTAAGAGAACGTTGTAAATAAAACCTTCAAATTCAGCAGTCTACACAAATGCTTTTCCAAACAGACATCTCCCTGGAAGATCACAGTGGGAAAGGAATGAGGCAACATTCTTTTTACCCAGAGCTAAAAGCTGTTACCCAAAGTAGTCCTAAGAGGAACTCAAGAAATGTACCTACTTGTTTCCTTTTATACCCTGAAGCCCCTCCTCAAAAGCTGCCTTATGTGGGTGGAGTATGTGAGAGGTGGGAACAGCAAGAGAAGATTGATAAAAGGAAATGCCTTGTGAACCTATGCTTTCCATTGATATTTTTCTGTAGGAGATCATGCCTGTCTAGTATTTTTTTTAGACTTCACTCTTTGTGTGAACAGCCAGAGGAAGACAGTGTGCAGCTTCTCTTGGGATGCTTTTCTCATCTGTATAATGAACCTTGGGTTCATCATTTGCCCCCCCTTTCTTCAGCGCCATAACACTCGTATGTCTATCCTGCTCTAGGTCACTCAGTTATTCAGAAAGAGGCCGTGAAGAGATGCCATTGCACCTACATCATCCCAGCCCCCATTGGGGTGGTTCAGGTTGCAAAGCAATCAGTGGCTCCTCAGTTCCCAGTGAATGTCCTGGAACCCTGGACCGTCAGAAGCAAGCCAGCAGAACACCTTGCCCCAGGCCACTGCCAGCAGGAGTGCAGGGGCATCTCACAGACACCAGGGCTGGACCACTGACCCCTCTTGGATCAGCTTTGCCTTCAACTGTTCCATCCACCTACTGCTCACAGCCTGCCACTGACCAGCAGACTAGAAGGGATGGTCAGGTGGGGCGTCAGTCTCTTCCACACTCTACCCCTACAGTGACTCACAGTAGGAACGGTCACAGTTTGACCCAGCCTCCAAGTCCAAGAGGCTATGAGTCCAACAGCCCAGAGAATGGGATAGAAGAGGGAATAAGGAAGAGAGTCTCACTGCCCCAGAGGCCTCTTGCCCCTCAAGGGAAATGGGCCCACACAGTCGGAGAGGACAGTCTTGCTGAGGAACCCTTGTCACCTGAGTTTGCAGACCTGAAGCACTATAAAATACAGCAGAGTCTTCCAAGTTCAAGCAGCACTTCTGACCCAGACACACCTCTCGGGGTCCCAAGCACTCCAGGGAGGATCTCCCTCCGAATATCTGAGTCGGTCCTGCAGACCTCCCCACCACCTCGGGAGGATTATGATGATGAAGTGTTTGTGAAGGATTTGCAACACAGTGCCTCTTTCAGCTCCGTATTTGAAGCTCTTCCCCCACCCCCACCTCCTCCACCAAGCCTGGAAACACCAGTGAATAGCTTGGATGACTTTCCTCCACCTCCTCCCCAAGCCATGTACAAGGCACAGCTGGACAGTGAGGCTTATGAGGAGCCCCATACCAGGTGAGTGAGGATTCGGGGTATAAGGCACACCTTCAACTGAGGAGGAAAAGGGTTTTCCTCACACACATAATATAAAATCTTCAAGCTGTAGGCTTCTTAGATCCTCCTGCTGTTGACCACGTGAGATCTCTGGTGTAGAGCATTTTCTTTGCAAGCCTAGTTCATGAAACTGGCAGTATTATTTCACTTTTTTGGGGGGTAGGGTGAGGTGGTGTGGTGTGGTACTCATATTAGCAGTCTTTGAGTACCAAGAAATGAGGGTAGTGAAAATGAAAGCCAAAAACCAAAGAGGCATATTTCACTTTTATGGACATGGTAGGTTCTAGGGGATCAAATAAGTAGCATTACTCTTCACTGCCCAAGTTCTCAGTCAGTTGAGAAATAAGATAAAAGAGGAAGGCATATAGAAGACACAAATACACTTTCATTACTGATAGAGCTGATATTAGAGAATGTGGCTTACTTATATCTGAGTGTAAATGGTCCCCCTAATACTGATCCCCTAAATTAAAAGGTTTACCCACCTAGTCACAGGCCACACTAACCAAAGCTGCTCCTGGGAAATATGCAGCCTGGAGGCGGCCTCACTATAAAGAAAGGAAAGAAAAGGCTGAGCTATGGATAGTCAGCTTCTCTTTCCAAAGTCATTCCAAGTTCATAGGAAGGAATAAAGAGTAGGGCTAAAGGTTAGTAATGTTTAGGGATGACCTCTTTTTGGAAGCCAGAAGAATGGGAAAAAAAGCCTTTCCAATGCATACTCCCTAAAACAAGACACCATCAAAATAAGCATTACCTGATAACATCACCGGGGTGGTAGCTTCCTGTAAACACCACAAATGATTTTCCACCACTGCTTTCTGTTTACATTGAGATTTCAGAAAGTTCCAGTATCTAACAGAAACATTCACCAAAACTGAACTCCTACTGGATCTAGCCCCCTAAAGAAATCACACAAACTTCCTGTCCAATGGGCTCAAGAAAAGGCCGTAGAGGGCATCGCAGTTCTTGGGGAAATGTGACTGCCTCACCCTGTTCCTGATGTGGGAGGCTGCAACCATGATGTGGAAAGCCTTTCCATCAGTTTTTCTCCACCCTCTCATATTCACCTTTCTGCTGACTCCTCTTACCACTCACATATTTTTTTTTTACATCCCTAGCAGCTCCGGCAAAATTTCCAATGTGGCAACTGCAAGGGAAAGGCCAGTGCTTGGTGCAGCCCATTTGGTGGGTAGTCAGATACTGGCTTCCAGACCCCAGACTTCTCTCAAGGCTTCAGAGGCCAATGAGATCAACCCTACCTCCAGCATGGGTACACAGCCCCAATTTGCTGGATCTTTGGGGAAGCAGTCAAGCCTAGGACAGCCACCTCTCATCCAGAACCAAAGACTTATCCATGAACCAGTTAGTGGAACTCAGGATTTAGAAAAGAAAGTCAATTCTGGTCCTCAGAAGACATCGGAAGACATCAGAACAGAGGTTCTGGCCAAAGAAATTGTCCACCAAGACAAATCTCTAGCAGACATTTTGGATCCAGACTCCAGAATGAAGACAACTATGGACCTGATGGAAGGTTTGTTTTCCCGAGGTGTTGACTTGCTGAAGGAAAACAGCATAAAGAGGAAGTCTGTGCAGAAAGCTGTCCCAGCATGTGAAAGCAAGAGGTAAGTCCCTGATAATGTCCCTAAAGAGATTTACAATTGGGCTTCCTCTGGGGGGTGATGATACACCTAAGACTACTTAGCTAATGTTTTCCTACATCCACAGTTTTAGGGAAATGACCCTAAGTGGGAGAGTAGGATGTGGGACAGACTGATCCTCTGAGTTACCAGGCATTTGCCCAATGACAAAAATAACAGTGATGATAATTGCCATTAATACCTACTTTTCATGTTCTGTGTCAAGCATTGTATTGATTTCTTTATATAAACACTATTTCATTTACTCTTCACAAGAACCTGCTGAGGTAGCTACCAGTTTTATGTCCGTTTTGCAATTGAGGACACTGAAGCACAGAGAAATTAAAGGCCATGTCCAACCAAGGTCATATAATGTGTGAGTGTTGTGCCTGGATTTGAACTCAGCTACCGCAACTCTGTGCCTGCTCTTTTTTTTTTTTTTAATTCAGTTTTATTGAAATATATTCACACACCATACAGTCATCATGGTATACAATCAACTGTTCACAGTACAATCATATAGTTATGCATTCATCACCACAATCTATTTCTGAACATTTTTCTTACATCGGAAAGAATCAGAATAAGAATAAAAAATAAAAGTAAAAAAAGAACACCCAAACCATCCCCCCATCCCAGCCTATTTGTCATTTAGTTTTTGTCCCAACTTTTCTACCCATCCATCCACACACTAGACAAAGGGAGTGTGATCCACAAGGCCTTCACAATCACACTGTCACCCCTTGTAATCTACATTATTATACAATCATCTTCAGGAGTCCAGACTACTGGGTTGGAGTTTGGTAGTTTCGGGTATTTACTTCTAGCTATTCCAGTACATTAAAACCTAAGAGGTATTATCTATATAGTGCATAAGAATGTCCACCAGAGTGACCTCTCGACTCCACTTGAAATCTCTCAGCCACTGAAAGTATTTCATCTCATTTTGCATCCCCCTTTTGGTCAAGAAGATATTCTCAATCCCATGATGCCGGGTCCAGATTTATCCCCGGGAGTCATATCCTGTGTTGCCAGCGAGATTTACACCCCTGGGAGTCGGGTCCCATGTAGTGGGGAGGGCAGGAAGTTCACCTGCTGAGGTGGCTCAGTTAGAGAGAGAGAGAGGGCCACATCTGAGCAACAAAGAGGTACTCGGGGAGATTCTTAGGCACAGTTATATGCAAGTTTAGCCTCTCCTTTGCAGTAACAAGCCCTACAAGGGCAAATCCCACAACAGAGGGCTCATGTGCCTGCTCTCTTAACACCTACACAGTGCTGCCTCCCTTATCTTCCCTGCCTCAGCAAGCATGTAACTGCCCATTCCTGATCCAAGAGTTCTTACAGAGTCCCACAGGAGTGAATGCTCAGAAAGGAGCAAGCAGAAGTGGTGAGCATGACAGAAGCTTCCCCATGCTGAGGTTAACACTCATTCTGTAAAAAGGATGAGAGCCTAGAGAGAGAGATTGATTTACTACACTGACTTTCAGATTTGAGGAGTTAAGATAGAAGTTTGCTTGAATCCTTAAAATCAAGAAACATCTGAATGGGGGCACACACTTCTGGTTTTGCTCATCCCATAAGCATCTGCTCCTGAGCTCCCTGTGTGTGTTTATTATCATTTAACAGGTTGTAGTGCCCACCTCAGGAGAAAGAATTGTGATTTCTTCATTATTTTGATTTCTCCAAGGTTTCTGCAATATTTTCCTAAAGGTTTGATTTCCTTTAAAGACTACTCTAGGAAAGATTTAGAGTAGTTTTAATTTTTGATGAAAACTATGTGAATCAACAGACTGCAATTCAGCAGTTGGTGGCTTCTGGACTAAATAAAACAGAACATTTCATCCATATTTGGGCTTTCTGTTTAGAAACTTCCAACTGGTCCTAATTAACTTACTAACAGGAACACCATGTTTTGTTTTGGGGGAGGGAGAAGAGAAAGAAGAGCTATATGGTACCTACAATCCCAGGCTCTCTAGAGGTGACAGGTCCCAACAGTCACTTCGTCCATCCCCACATCTTTCAGATAAGGAAAGAGGCCAGTTGAGTTGAAGTGACTTATTCAGGGTCATGTACTTAGCAGACATTTACTGAGCACCTACTATGTGCAAATCAGTCCACCAGGTGCCACATGTGACCCATACGTGAGTTTTTATGGGTGTGCCAGTCATTTCACCACGGCTCAAATTTAGTGGATTCTGTTCACTCCATTCTGTTCTTTGCCCACTTGCTAGAGAAAGACGTAATTTACAAATGCATCCTAGAAAAATATTTCCTAACATCATTATAAGCGTATGTTGTGTCAGTCAATTTAGAAGTAAAGGAGTACTGTTGCTTTTGCAGTGGCTTTTGAGTGGCTTTGCAGTGGTTTTTGAGACCTTTCTGAGGAATTTCCAAAAGGATAACATGCGCCATCTACTGGTGAAAATAATCATTAGTCCTATTGTGAAACAAATGCCCAAGAAGCCCATTTTTAATGTAGTGGATATATCCTAAAAGAAAATATATCAAAAGAGCTTTTTTTTTTTTTTCCAAATTTTCTGTCAACTGGATTAAAAGAAAAATTTTGTATTTTTGTTGCTTAGGGATAGCCCCACTGAACAGAAAACTAGTAAAGGTGACTTTGTTTATACCATAGTTAAACGACGGCAGGATATTGAATAACATCACAATAGTGAATAATAATACCTAACTTACTACCATAGTGTCATTTACTCAGTAGATAAGATCTGAATTACAGTCTGCAAGGCAGCTTGATTAAATAATAAAACAGAGAACGCTAGATACCAGGTTTCTTACTTCCTAGTTTGTTTTCCAGCCTTGAAATCCCTGTGCTGTATAATCAGTGAGTAGATTTTATGCCTTGTATTATTAGTTCAGTGTTGAGCAGCAAGCTTCAGGCTTCCCAGGCTTATATGGGATATCAGACTTACTCAAGAAGGAAAATATGTGTTCAAGCAATAGTACTGAAGCATCAGAAAGATTATGGGTAACCATGGAAGAATGGGAAATAATGAATGTAAAACTTGAAATTTGTGCAGTACCATGAAAATTCGGCTTTAAAATTGTTTGAGTCATAGCTCTCCATTGTCTGTCTATGGAACAGGCAGCCTATATTATTCTTATATGTATCACAAAAGGAGAAATGACTTCCCAGAGTTAACTGGGAAGTCCACTCCTCAGTCCCACTAAATTTTTATACTGCATTTGGTGGTTTTCCATCCCAAGTTTGCCTGAATTCAAGAGTGCTACACATAGAAATCATTCATTAGTAAATATTTATTAGTATTAATACTAATAAATATTTCTGGGAAAGATGTTTAATAGAATTTTTAATGCATTTCTGAATGGACAGATATCTATGTGAAATGAAGCTTCTGGTATGGGCTGTGTGTGGCTGTACTTTTTGTTCTTTATGGTCCAGGAGTGAAGAAAAGGAAGCACTAGGTGTGTTGGTCAACTGTCCTGCCTACTACAGTGTGTCTGCTCCCAAGGCTGAACTTCTGAACAAAATCAAAGATATGCCAGAAGAGGTGAATGAAGAAGAGGAGCAAACAGATGTCAATGAAAAGAAGGTAAATTAAGAATGGGGATCCCTTTGTTCTGCTTTCCCCAGAAACACAGACCAGGTCCTTGTAACTAGAAGGATTCTGGCCCCTTAAGGCAGGAGAAGGAAGGGCCTGCCACATCACCAGACCTAGCCAAAGCCATCATTATGCTTTGGACTGGCATGGCATTTTGAACAATTTCCTCACAGCTCTCCTCTGAGTAGACAAGGCAGTAAAGCTAATGTCATTCTCACTTTTACAAATGACAAAAGTGGAACTGAGAGGGATTATGTTATGTCATAAAAGTCTCAATGCTGGGACTAGAACCCAGGTCCCCTGCCTTCTATCCAGCCCTGGGCTTCGATGCTGTTCTCATTCTCAGCAGCTGGCCAGCCAACATAATGTTTCACAATCAAAAAGAAAACTAAAAACTCTAGAAACTTTGTTGAGGGAAAGAGAGACCGATTATCAAAACATTTCTGGGAGATGACGATGTTAACTTTGAGATTCTCAAACTCTCTTTGCAATACCTGATGCATCGCTTAAAAGCACATATTAGAATTTAGTTTTTAGCATTTGATACTCCTTCAGAAATTTTAAATGTTAAACATTTAGAAAAGGACCACAATGCTACTGCTGTCTCCCCACATGCCATGGAGATGTAAGCCCAGCCGTGTCTGCAGGGGAGAAAGTTCTTGCCATGCCACTTCCTGTACAGTCCTGGAGGGGCTGCCTTCCACTGTGCTTACAGCTCTTCATACAACTCAGGCGTGCATGCTGAAAAAGGACTCTTTGTTAAATCTTGGCTCTTGCTGAGCCTGGAATGTAAGTGGTTTTCATTGGTACCGATTCCAGGAGAAACTTACTCATGTGATTCTATTTCATTTATTCCACAACATATGTTCCAAGCTTTTTTACTTATCCATTAGAATAAAACCAGAGGATGTAGGACCTGCAAGCAGGATTTGAGAAGCACTTCTTCCTCCTGCTGGTGCAGCCATTGTGGTGACACACTCCCTCCCAGTCCAAGGTCGTCCCACTTAACACCTGCCCCTTAGCGAACCTCGTGGCATATCCCAACCTTGGCACTCCTGAGAGCCCCCCTTTAATGCATGCTCTGATCAGAAATAAGACCACTTGGCTCCTGGTCTGTCCGTGTTTATCCTAAAGAGGGTTGCCATGACATTTTTAACTGAACACTTTACTCAGAGTTTGTCTGTTTGTTTGTCACTTTTTCATCCTCAACTTAATTTTATTTTAACTCCATCACTTCATTATCACCTTCACTGAAAATATGAAGGAAAACAGGATTACTTAGTCCTCACTGGAAATAACATTAAATGCCATATATTAAGCACTTATCAGGTTCCAAGTGTGGGCTATGTTTTTAATAAGATTGTGTTATCTTCTTTATTTCACACAAAACCCCTCTGAGACCTGTATTGTCATGCCATTTTATAGCGGAAGTAATCAGGCCTAAGAGAACTTAAGTAATGTGCCTGGGATTATACAAGTAATAGATGGTAAAGTGAGTGTTTAAACTGAAGTCCATCTGACTCCGAAGCTTGCTTCCTTGCTGCCCTGGGAACTAAAATTGAGGTTCTCTGGGTATAACTAACCAGAGCCAGAGTTTGAAATTAAAACCCCCAATTCCAAACCAAAAAATGTTAGGATGGCAGTATCAGTGATTTGGGGCCTGATTTGTAATGCTTTTACATGTAGTAACAGGCTTCAGAAGGTGAAAGCACACTCAGGGCGAGAAAGGTCAGAAAAGAGAAAAAATACCGAGGCATAGAGGAAGCTAGTGGACCTGACACATAGCATGTGCTCTATAAATGTGTGTTGAATTAGATTACAAAAGTCAAAACTCCCAAGTTGGATTTCACCATTTAACTGAAGAAAAATATCAGGTACCGCTGGAAAAACGATGGGATCAGAAATCAGAAGAAACATCTGGATGTCAAAAAAGCTTAACAAGCCAGTATGGCCTTTCTTGACCCTCAGTTTTCTTTATCTATCAAATGGAAGTGATGAGGGGATCCCTCACATGATGGTTGTTGGGTAAAATTAGCTAATGTATATATTTTTAAAATGCTCTATGGTCCAAGATAGCATAGCTATCATATCCTGTCCTTAATAGCGAGATGCTTAAGATGATGTCACATAACTATGCAAAAGTTTGTGGCATCTGGCATCCCCTAAGATGTTTAGTAAGAAGTCACTTTGCTGCTAACAAGTCTAAATGACTCTTCGTTTTCCTAAACCAGCCACCTACTAGGGAAAGCAATGCCAGGTTTCACCCTGGAAAACATTGCCCACAGCACCAAAATAATACCCGTTTGCCCATTGTGTTTATCTGGCTCTTCAGCAAAGTAGAAAGATGAGAATAAGATATTTAGTTAATGTGGATCTCAACAAAGGCTGGAGTTTCCTTTGGTTCCTTCTTCCTTCAGTTCCTTTTTCTGGGGCTGCAAGTGACCTGGGGGTTGACAAATAAGTATATAAGATCTTATGCCAACGAAAAATCTCTGAAAAACAAAGGTATGGGATGAAGATATAATGATATTAACACATAAAGGAGGAAACTCTTCTAAGAGATGGGTGAATAAATCAAGCTAATTTATATTATAATTATGAGAAGGACCATTAGGCAAAGGATTAGCTCTGTTCCTTAGACACTTATTGAGAACATGCCTACTCACTGCTTGGCCCTGGGAGTACAAACATGAATAAGACAGACTCCTCCTCACTGGAGCTTAAGGACTGGTGAGGGAGATGGATTATTTTTAGTACAACATTATGAATCTTCTGATAGACACATGCACTGTGGTAAGGAGTCCAAAGGAGCAGCACCTAACCCAAGAAGGTGGAGTCAGGGGAGACTTCCTGGAGGAGGTAAAACCTGAGCTCAGTATTGAAGAAGGTGTGAGAGTCAGGAAGGTCAAGAAGGGAAGAAGGGACATTGGAAACAAAGGGAACAGCATGGGAAAAGACTCAGAGATAGGAAAAAGCATGGAAGTGTCTATGTATTGAAGAAAGATACTTCAAGTAGTTTGATATTTTGGAATGTACAACAAAAAGGCTCGTAACTAAATAAGAGATTGCCAAATTTTAAAAGTAACAAAGGAAGGCCATGAATGGTAGGAGATGAGGCTGGAAGGGTCCACAGGGGCTAGAAGGTCATAGAAGTCACATTGAGCTTTGTAAGAAGTGCTTAAGAGTTTGGATTTTATCATATGGCAGTGGAAAACCCTTTGAGAGTTTGTTTTGTTGTTTTCAATCAACTGCAAGTTTGAAGTACAGACAATGAAAGTACAATGAAAGCATTTCATATTTTCTTAAATAATTCTTATATTTATCTGGAATATTACTATCCATCATCTAGGAAGTGCATAATCCATCATCTATAATGTATAATAGAATTTTCATTAGTGTTTCTCACATTTACATATTTGATTTGAAAACATTTAAAACACATTACCTTTAAATAGTGATATTGTTGAAAACATTTATTATATGTTCAGCATGAAGTTGTAAATGAAATTCTCTTTTTGATGTACAAGCTTTTCTGTTGTTGGTAAAAATAGGATGCTTGGTCAGTATTTGTAACCCAAGATTGTTCCAAGACACCGTGTGTCCTTACACCAATTTTTGAAAAGTAATAATTTGTTATCTAATATTTAAAGTTATGAATAACTTTAATTTTTATTATTTGTGTATGGTAATGAAAATGTTCAATAATTAATTTTGGTTATGAATGCACAACTATATAATGGTCTTGTGAACAATTTAATGTACGCTTTGTATGACTGCATGGTATGTGAATATAGCTCAATAAAAATGAATTAAAAAAATAAAGTTATGAATAAGCTAAGATGAATTTCTAGGTGTGAAACTCACTTGAGCCAATGGAAACTAGAGTGCTGGTTCATTAATAAATATTTAAAAATTGAAAGTAGCATTTTAAATCAGTATTTAGGGGGAATTCCAAGATGGCAGATTAGGAGAGACAGAGATACTTCTCCATGAAAAACACTAGATAAAAGACAGAAAGTGCTCCAGAACAGCAGTTCCAGGGTTCTACTGGCTGGACAGCATCCGCTATATCCACAGTGACTGTGCACTTGGTGAAACCGAAAGTCTGCATTTGGAATTGAGTGAGTGTTTGAGGCTACTGGGGAAATGGCAGCCAAGCCATGCTTGGTGGGGAGAAACCTAGAATCAGCATTGGAGGTGGGTTTAAAAACCTGGAAAGCAGCTGCAGATCTGGCCCAGAGAGCCTCATAGTTGAGCTTGGTGGGGAGTGCCTTCCATGCTCCAGGCACCTGCCTCAGTATCTGCTGTGGGTGACAGCCTTTTGCACACCTGCAGCTAATTGTCCTGGAACCAGGAATGGGCTGCTGTAGCAGGCAATTGAACATTCCACACCCTGTATAGCCATCTTTTCAGCAGGCTGGGAGATGCCCCTTCGCAGTGCCGGGGCGGAGAGCTTCCTTTGGAGATTCCCCTCGCCTTTGAGGCCTGCGGAGTACACAGCTTAGAGGTGGGATCCCGCAAGGAAGTGTCAGGAGTCCTGCACCAATCCCAGGGACTTGTGGGCCCGCAGCAGAGAGAGACTGAGGGGAATCAGCTGAAGGGTTGGACTTGTGCAACAGCCCCAGGGAATTCCAGTTGCAGCCCCAGGAATGGCTGGGACTTCTGGGTCTTAAAGCCGTCTTCCCTGCCTAATGGGCACAGGGCACACATCCCCATCCTTAGGGCTGGTGGTAGCAACTGCACACAGAAAATTGGTGCACTGATTGGACCTCCACAAGGTTTGGACCCCCACTCGCATAAACGAAGTTGGGGAGAGCTGGCTTGAGGGTAATAGGTAGCTTGGGGGTGCCATCTGCTGGTAGGTCAGGGAAAGTGCACTCCATCAAGCTGTAGCTCTGTCAAATTATAGATAATTGTTCAAATAAGCCTGAATATCCTAAAAGAACCCTATCAAGATAAGCAAATGCCAAGAGGCCAAAAACAACAGAAAATTCTAAAGCATATGAAAAAAACAGAAGCTATGGATAACCCAAATGCCCAAATCAAAAAACCAGAGGAGATACAGAACTTGGAGCAATTAATCATAGAGGTAATCAGAAACATCAATGTCATGGCTCAGGATATAAAGGACATCAAGAAGACCCTAGAAGAGCATAAAGAAGAATTTGCAAGAGTAAATTAAAAAAAAAAAAAAAATAGCTGAGCGTATGGAAATAAAAGAAACTGTTGATCAAATTAAAAAGATCCTGAAAACACATAGCAGCAGATTAGATGAACTCAAAGAATGAGGAAGCAAATTTGAAGAAAATGTTCTGGAGAGTGAAAGTACAAAAGAACAAATGGGGAAAAAAATCGGAAAATTTGAAATGGATCTCAGGGATTTGATGGACAACATGAAGTGCACAAATATAAGACTAATTGGTGTTCCAGAAGGGGAAGAGAAGGGTGTAAAGGTCTAGGAAGAGTATTCAAAGAAATTGCTGGGGAAAACTTCCCCACCCTTCTAAATGACATAAATACACAAATCATAGATGCCCAACAAACTTCAAACAGAATAAATCCAAATAAACCTACTCCAAGACATACTCTGATCAGATTGTCAAATGCTGAAGAGGAGCAAGTTCTGAAAGCAACAAGAGAGAAGCAGTTCACCACATACAAGGCAAACAATATAAGACTAAGTAGTGATTAAATCAGTATTTAAATAAAAAGTATATTTTTATTTAAATATCCTAAATGATGGATAATAATATTCCAAATAAATATAAGAATTACTTAAGAAAATATGCTTTCATTGTCTGTACTTCCGACATACATAAAAACTAAAGACAGTTTAATATTTAAAGCTTTCAGTTCTTTTAGATAAACCCTGCCATATATATTAGGCAAAATCTATTTAAACAGATTACATGATCCCCTATGTGGGAGGCCCAAAGGCTTTAGCTTTGAAACATAGAGAAATATTTCAAAAGGCAAAAAGAATCTGTTGTTCCTCAGAGCTGGCTTTCCCCAAGAGATCAAACTCAACCCAGCTGGTTCTCAGCTGCCCATTTCTGTTGCTCTTCTTCATTCCTGAAGTTTCAGATTTTGCTCTGGTGTTGCTTCCTTTCAGCCTGAAAAATCTTCCTTTAACATTTCTTTTAGAGTCGTCTGCTGGTGACAAATTCTCCTAGTCTTCCTTCATGTGAGACTGTTTATATTCTGTCATTCCTGAAGGATATCTTCATTGATAATGGATTTCTGGGTTGACTCTTCCTTTCTTTCAGTGCTTTAAGATGTTCCGCTGTCTTGCCCGCATGTTTTCTGGGGAGAAATGCATAGTCATTTAAATACTTCTTCCCCTATGTGCGATGTGTGGTTGTTCTTTGGTTGCTATTAGGATTTTTTCCCTTTGATTTTCATGTTTTATTATGATCTGGATGGGTCCCAGTTTTCTTTGAGTTTTTGCTCCTTGGGGTTTGCTAAGTTTCTTGATTCTGTAAACATATGTTTTTCCTCAAATCTGGGCAGTTTTCAGCCATTATGTCTTCAAGTGTTTTTTTCAGCACCACTCTCCTTCTCCTTTTGGGACTCCAATGATACAGATGTTTGACCTTTTGTTATTGTCCCACAAGTCCCTGAGGTTCCATTGATTTTTTTTTTTTAATCTGTTTTCTGTCTGTTCTTCAGATTAGATAAATTCTGTTAGTCTATGTTTAAGTTCACTGACTTCTCACCTCCATTCTGCCAGTGATTTTTTTTTTTTTAATTTTCAACGTTACAGTTTTCAGTTCAAAAATTTCCATTTGGTTCTTTTTATAGTTTGTTTCTTTGCTGAGAACTGCTATCAAGAGCATATGCTTTTTCCTCATGGAGCACAGTTATAATGACTGCTTTAAAATCTTTGTCCAATAATCCCAACAGCTTGGTTATCTCAGGACTGGGATCTGTTGATTGTCTTTTCCCTTGAACATTGGTCACATTTTACTGTTTCTTTATAGTTGGGTAATTTTGGATTGCATTCTGGAAAGTTTGAATATTATAAGATGCTGGGTCCTGTTAAAATCCTTTTGAGAATGATGGTTCTTTTGTTTTGATTAAAATGCAAGCAACCTGATTAGGTTGAGAATTACAAATTCTATCTCACCTTTAACTGGTGGTTTCAATATCAGTTCAGTTTTCCAAGCCTTTGCTATGCTGATTTTGGGTCTCACATGCAGAACTTTAGGGCAAGCTTCAGACTTACATCAGTTCATATCCAGATCAGGGTTGCTTCTTTTTCAGATCTCTCTTCCAATATTTTCCCCACACTTTCTGGCTCCCAAGGCCCTTTTTCCCGGTCCTTAAGCAAGAAAAACTAATTCCTGTGGTGTTTCAAGAAACTGAGTTGATGTGCAGTTCTGCATAACTGGAACCACCCTCATTGAAAGAGGGAGAAAAAAAATAACAGGATTCCATCATATTCCTTGTACTGCACAGGCCCCTTTTTCCAGCTCCTCTGGCCAGAAAGAAGCATTTTTTTCTAGGGGTTTCAGGTGCTCATGCTACTACAGTGCAGTTCTGCAAGTGGAGGGCAGGGCTGGGAGAGAAAAAAGACAGAAAAAAAGAGAGAGAGGGGAAAACAATACCTGTAGATTTTCCCCACACTCACTAGCTCGCAGAGGCTCCTTTTCTAGTCCTCTGGCCTAGTTTCTTTTGGAGCTTTGCTGTGTAGTTCTGTAGTAAGGCTGTCCTCAGGTCAAAAGTGGGAGATTAAAGGGGAGAAGGCCTCACCCCCATTGTGCGTCCTGCTTTTAGTTTTGGCTCCCCTCCCCAATCCACTTATTAACTTTTCAGAATCCTCAAGTAATTGTGTTTTGTATTTTGTCCAGGGATTTTAGTTGTAGTGAGAGATGGAGGCTATGGTGAGCTTGAACCATCTTGGCCAACACCAAAAGTCCCTGTCACAGGGTTTTTAAGTAGGCAGAGAGACTCAGCAGATTTGCATTTTAGAAAAGTCACACTGGCAGCTGTGTGTGGCGTGTGACAGGAAGAAGAGAGGCCAGTTGGGAGGCTATTGCAGCTGTCCAGGAAAGCAGTGATACAGGTCTAAGGACATGCAGTAGGAGCAGTGAGGAAC
The DNA here is from genome assembly GCF_015220235.1 of Choloepus didactylus. NCBI lineage: Eukaryota > Metazoa > Chordata > Mammalia > Pilosa > Megalonychidae > Choloepus > Choloepus didactylus. The sequence continues at coordinate 81,966,886 of NC_051309.1, forward strand.
AAAGAATTAACAACAAAAAAAAGGAAGTCAGTCAAAGGGCAGAATCTGGTGACAGATTAGATGTTGAGGATAGAAGAGAGGAAAAGAGTCAAGGGTGTTTCTGGCCTAGGTGACTGTCAAACTGAAACAGGAAAAATAGGGAGATCATTTTGGGGAGGGTGGATGATTTAAAGAGTTACTCTTTCTAGCATGTTGTCATAGATTACTGATACACAGAACCAAGAGACTATACTAAGTAGATAGGACTACTTTCTCAAGAGGAAGTGGTAAAGAACCATTCTGGACAGAGAATATTTGAAATGACATTTCCAGCTCCCATGATATTTCTGTTTGGGCAGATCATACAACCTGGGATGGAGGTTTGATCCAGTTGCTGTCATCAGGACAGAAACTGCCCCTGACCTTTCTTTTGAGTGAAATTCAGCTAAAAAGAACAGTAATGTGCTGCTGCCTAGTTCCTCCCATTTAAAAACAGAAGAAGCGACGACTTGTGCATTGGAAATATCCTTATCTAGTCCTGGTTTTTACTGGCAGAAGCCTGAATTCCACTCTGTTCCTAAACCCCAGCCACTTGGCTAGTAGTCCTGAATTACTGGTTTGAGATAAAGACAATCAGCAGAGGCCAACTGTGTGTTTGTAGTGGCTGCCCTGTCAGCGCAAGTCCTCTGAACAGAAGGTAAAGCAGTGTTATGTGGGGGAGAAGCTGGGTATTCCCCTCGAGGCATCCACCTAAAATGAGTGGTGTATGTTCTTCAAATTGTTGCCTAATCTTAATGATAACACAAAAAAGGACAACTGTGATGTGTAAAATACTTTTATATTTTCCAAAGTGCCTGCTGCACAAGCTTTACTTCATTTCAACCTTATAACATTTCTAGGAGCTATTTTAATACATTAACTAAAAGCTTGAACTCTGAAGCCAGACAACCTGGGTTAAAGCCTCTGCCACTCTCTGACTGTATGAACTCATTGTCCCCATCAGTAAAACAAGGGTAATAATAGTACACATCTCATAGGGTTATTGTGAGTGGTAAACACTTAGAATAGTGCCTGGCACAGAGAAAGAGCTCCATAATTAGCCATTATTACAGGCAGGTATTACTATCCCCATGTTACAGATGAGACACAAAAGGCCAAGTGACTAGCCTGTAAATTTTATGGAAGTGTTTGGTTTCCTGATTCCTGGTCCAGTACTCACCATGGAGCAATAAGGAAGTCAGAAATGGCCCAGCAGGATATTTCTGCATCAGGTATAGGAAGGGGGTTCTGTTAAACTATGTTTAGAGAAAGAACCCTTATAAATATAACATCTTGCCTAGGGTGAGTTAACAGTTTATGCCAGATGAGAAGTTAAGCACATTAGTGTCAATGATTTTACAAATTAACTCCTGGTAAGACTAGTTGTTATTTAAAAAACAAGAGTCAACAAAAAAACACCCCATCTCACTCCTCCTGTGAATTCTGTGGATAGAATTTGGTAGTTTCAAAGAGATCTGCCTGGCAAAGAAATGGCTATTTAATACAGCCAACTTTCCCTTGTTGCCTTCAGTTACTCAAATCCCTTTAAACTGCATTTTTTAATCCAAATTTCCGTATTTTAAGCACTTGGAGGAGTAACAAAATTCAAATACTATCCAAATATGCAACATTTGGGCCAGGATGACTGAAGTGACAGCTCAGTAAAGCTCGTGTTAGTATATATGGCTGGGCTGTGATGTATCACCTTATAGCCCACAAGTCACTTTCAGAAATCAAAATGCCACAAAAAGTGTATTGGTTCTTCCTACAGAAGCTTCCCAGTTATCACTCCTAGACAATTTTCATCTCATTTTGTTCTTCGTTATATCAGGAAGTCTGGAGTACACGTCAGGTTCCTGGGACAGATGCTCTTTCCAGCGCTAAGGTCTTTTAAAACCAAACAGGAGAGGCAAAACTACTGAGAGAGACTATTCAGCTGTGTCAAATTCTTTTGACCTGTTGTTGAAGAATGAATCATGTCACCCGCAAAAAGCATGTCAGGTCTCCCAACCCCCAGTCCTGTGGGTGTGAACCCATTCGTAAATAGAACCTTTGACAATTTTATTTAGTTAAGGTATGGCCAAACTGAATGAAGGCAGACCTCAATCCAGTATGGCTAAAGTCCATATGCAAGGGAAATTGGACATAGAAGAAGGAAGCCACTGGAGCAGCCAGAAGCTGGAAGTCAATGGAAGCCAGAGGAGAAAGGAAAAGACACCACCATGTGCATTGCCATGTAATGGAAAAGCCAAGAATCCCGAAGATTACGGGCCGGCCATAAGATACTGACCCCTGATTTCGTGGCTGCCCTTTTAGGACTATCACCTGCTTAGGAGACTGAGAAAGTTGGTGAACCGCATTTCAGGCAGCAATCAGAAGGATGAGTTCTCCCTCACGTCACTTATGATGGCATACAAACTACTCATCCTTACTGGGTTTTGCTTCCTGATTTGCAAATTGAGAATCATCACACCTGTCCCTTAAAATACCAGCCTCTGAGGATTTTTTTAATGATATTAATTAAATTAATAAAATGCTTTTGAGTTCTTTCAGAAATTACTACCAACAATATTAGTTTCAAAAGAAGTCATATTTATAGGAAAAATGAAAAACATGAAGCCGTTACCTTCGTTTCTTTCACTATTAGTTTTTAAAACGCATTTTCTAGAAATTGTACTTCAGAAGACAAGAGTTTGAAATGGATCCCAAACATTTGAATAAACAGAAAGCCTTTTCCTGAGGTTGGCATGATAAGAATGTTGTTGCTCAGTTAAATACCTCCTTGGATTTGGAATATCCTGTACCAGATTTGGATTTGGTATCAACCACTACCATTTGGAGTGGCAAGCCTAGGAAATGCCCTACAAGGTTAAAAACTCCTAGGCTGATTTCATATCAGTCTCTCTCATCCTCCTGAAAAACAGGGATAATGACATTTGACTTCTTTTAGCCCTGTCCAGGAAGAATGCTGGGAGATGTAACAGCATGCAGTGTTTATTTTTCCTTCTGCTTGCCATTCCAGTTTCCTTGCTAGTCTCTTCATATTAACTGATATTCCAATAAAAGATCATCATACTCTGCTGAGCATTTTGCTGGAGGTAGCTAGCATGTTATCTTGCAGCCAAATACCATAGCTGCCAGCCAGAATTGCTTTCTGGAAAATGGTGGGGTTTTCCTGGAGAAGATAAGAAAAATTTAATATTAAACAATATTTTCTCCCACCTGTATTTTTTGGGGTTCAGACTCATTAGTTGAAGAGTAATGTGCTTATACAACACATGTTTTTCCCCACTAATAAAACTGTCTTTTGCATTGACTTTGTATTAACTAAACTGTTTGAGGAAAGTCAACGATTATAACCCATGATGATAGGATGCAGCAGATGGGAATTTTTGTAGCCACCCTGCAGCCTCTGGGATTAGGAGGGATGAGAAGACAACAAGCTGTCAGCATTAAAGCCAGAGCCTGGACATTTCAAGGACATCATGAACCTCATTAACATTGAAATAGCTCTGATGGTCCAGCTTTAGGATGGGAAGATTATGGGGGAAAAATATTTCCCTCTATCATTGTGCTTTTGTTAATGGACCCTTTCTGATGTGGATGTTGAAGAAATAATATAAAAAGTCATCAGTAACCTTCAATTCTGTAAAAAAAAAAAAAAAAAAAAAAAAGTTTGTATATTTTTCCCATTTATTTTCCTTCTTTTAAAATGATGATATACTAGGCTAGAAATTGTGACCTTTCTTTTTCCAAGTTTCACCTCACTAAGTCTCAGTTTCCTCAACTATTTTATGTGGATAAAATAGTACCTACCACCAGATTGTCAGGAAGAGTAAATGAAATAATCCATGTAGTTTCTTGCACAGCATCTGGCTGCCTTACAAATGGTAGCTGTGATTAATGTTCAACTTAGCTCTTTGACCTTGGGCAAGTCCCTCGATTCTTCTGAGTCTTGGCACCTCTATTTGTAAAACAAGATAATTATTTACCCTATCTGCCCACTTACCCACAAGAATCATATGAGATCATATTTTGAAAGGACTTTAAAAACTGAATGTTTAATAATAAACCAGTTGGGAAGGCAGAAACGTACACAGCATGGCACAGTTGGAAAACATTACAAGGCAATGTGTAGTCAAGTGTTGGGCTGTGAGGATTAAATAGGTTCAGAGAAAGGCAGCTGTATACATTCAGTGAAAAGAATTCTGTGACCTGATGTTGGGGGGTTTAGGCCATTTGGAGTTGGGGGCCTCCAGCTGAGCCTCAAAGAAAAGGCAGGATGTGGTTGGGAGAAGTGAAGCCTTACATTGGCAACAGCTGCTGGCTAATGATGACTGAGTGTCTCCTCTGTTGTTACAGGCTGAGCTCATTGGAAGTCTCACACACAAGCTTGAGATGCTCCAGGAAGCAAAGGGGAGTTTGCTGATGGACATCAAACTCAATAATGCCTTGGGAGAAGAGGTGGAGGCTTTGATCAGAGAGCTCTGCAAGCCAAATGAGTTTGACAAGTACAAGATGTTCATAGGAGATTTGGACAAGGTGGTTAACCTGCTGCTCTCCCTCTCGGGGCGCCTGGCCCGTGTTGAGAATGTCCTTAGCGGCCTTGGTGAAGATGCCAGTAATGAAGAAAGGGTAGGTGGCGTAGCAATTCAACTCAAAAGGTTTTCCTTCCAAACCCATATGCACAAAGAGGTGTAGTTGGACACAATCTGTTCTCTCAAAAAGATTACGATCTCTTTGGGGACAGGGTGAGAATACAACTAGGAAACAGAGAGGCCTCTTCCATGCCAAGATGTAATTCTGACCCTTCAGGTTTAGAGAATACTTGGGAAAGTGAAGACACAGGTGGCAGAATTCCTTCCCATCCCTTTTCCTTCCTTTCCATCCCAGGAGAGAGAAAAAGAAAGCACAATGGGTATTGGCATTTTAAAAGAGAGAGAGAGAGAAACTGTTGGGGAAGATGAGGCAGTGGGTCAGGAGCATGAGCTCAAGGCTCCAGAGTCGCTGCATGTGAGAGGACCACAGGCACTCAGTCAGACACAGGGAGGCTGTCTCCACTGCACCCTTTAACTGGAAGGAAGAACACAGGTAACAAATGCGGTGAAAATTATGCATAAAATTCACCAAGCACTTCCTCTGTGTCAGTGTAAAAGTTAGAGGGAGCACAGGCCACAAGAACACCATCACTTCTGCAAGTTTAGAGAGGTTCAGTAATTTGCTAGAACTCACTGGAAGGTGTTACACACCCAGTTATTGTTATTACAGGGAAAAGATACAGATACAGATTAAAACCAGCCGTGGGACAAAGCTCAAAGGGCAGAGTCCAAGAAAGTACCAAATGTGGAGCTCCTGTTGTCCTCTCCCTGTGGAGTCAGGACAGCGTTACTTTCAATATGTGATAGCAAGTACGGAGTATTGCCAACCAGGGAAACTTACCTGAGCCTGGGTTCCCTGAGTTTCTATAAGGGCCCCATCATGGAGACACAGCCAACTGCCCAGTCCTAATCTCCGTCTCCAACCCTTGTGGAGGCCAAGCTGATACTACATGACCAGCCCCTACCCTAAACAAAGGCACTCTTACCAGGCATGACATTCTATGGGCTTAGAGAGTACCTGCCAGAAGCCAAAGGCAAAGGCCAGACCTCTCTTTGGGCCAGGTTAAATTTTTCTTACTATCTGGCACCATGTGCTTAAGTACTTTATATGCAGTCTCGTTGAGTCCTCACAACAGACCAGAGTTCCACTGCAGGCCCCAAGCTTTAATCACTATCTTGAACTTAATTCCATAGTTACAAAACACTCTTCATCTCCTTATTTTGTACAGTAAATATATACTGGGTGTCTACTATGTGCAACTTACTAGCCTAGGCATTTGGGATACATCCATGAACAAAGCAAACAGATCCCTGCCCTCATGGAACTTATTTATCAAAGGAATTATAATAAATGGTGGATATAACTATTTTATACATATGCTAAGGTGGTAAGTGCTACAGCCATCAAGAGGGTCCTTTGCTCTCTGGCTCCTTTCCCTAGCTACAGCTACCCATATCCTTTTCAGTGCTGCCATGGAGTTCTCAGTTATTTCTCCTAATATAACATATTAAAAAGAAAGATGCTTTTCAAATAGATTTTTAAAAGGATTAGAAAAAGTCTAGATTGTAAGCATTTAGAAATGTGGCTTGTATCCAGGAACTCTGCAACTCCACTCCCAGCAAGTATTTAAGTTTTCTGAGCCTTGGCTTCTTCATCTAGAAACTGTCTAATAATACCTACCTCAAAAGTGTTTTCCTTTCCTCCTTCCTTCCATTCAACAAACAACTAATGAGAAGCTGTCAGATATAAGGTACTTTGTGCTGGGGATGCAACACTGACTAAAACATAGGCCTCGCCCTCAAGGAACTCACAAGATAATGGGGAAGACCAAGATGTAAGAAGCAATTGTAACATACTATGGGGCAGAGAAAAGTGGAGTGCCGATCTGGAGGGGCAAACAGAGTATCCAACACAAAAAGTCATAAAGACCTTATATAGCATATTCGTGACTTTGGACTTTAGCCAGAGACCTTATATATCTAGACTTTGGACTTTAGCCAAAGGCAGGGAAGTGCCAGGAACTAATTTCAAGTAGAGGCCTGACATAATCAGCCTGGGAAAGGGTGAGAATGATGCTAGGATAGCAGTTAGGAGACTTACTGTAATAGTCCAGACAAAAAGGGTTTAGGTTGTTAATTTAGGCAATAGTCATGGAGATAGAGGATAGGTAATTAATTTGAAATATAAGGAGTTTGATTTAACAGAGCTTGTTGGCTTGTTAGATGAGGGCAGGGTTGAATGGAAGGTAATTCCAAGTTTCCTGGTTTGGCTACTTGGTTGGATGTTGCAGATATCCAAGGAATACTGGAGTAATTTCTAGTTAGGGAAAGATTAGTTTTTCCAGAACTGAATTAAATTCAACACTTAAATCCACACATACATTCTTAAATACAAACAAGTGCTTTTTCACCTGCAAAGTGCTATGTCAATATTAGTTTTTATTATGATTGGTCTTTGTTAAGAAACAAAGTATAAATAGAAATGAGGAAATGAAGAATAAGTGGCTCAATAAATGTTAAATTCAGAGTAAAAATTACCAGTGGAGAGGGAGAGGTACAGAGTTTGGAACTGAAGCCTTATATAAACTCCTCAACTGAGTCTCCCTTTCTTTTTTTTAATCTGAAGCAAATATGAAAAACTGTTCATATTGAAATTTGTCATAGTTGATGGGTAACCAGGTACTATACCAATCTATGTATTTCTGACGTTTGAAATACTTCATAATTTTTTAAAGATGAAGAAAGAGGCACTCTTTTGTTTTTAACCTATATCTTTACATTATTTTGAAAAGTGCCTTTATTGATCTTCATTCCCTAGTGTTTTTTGTTTTTTTTTTTAGTTGTGTTTTCCTGATTAGAAGAAGGAAGCCTCCAAAGATGGAAACATTTATAAGATAAACCTGTAACTTTGCACCGTTTCTCCGATGCATTATATAAGATCAGGCTTACGTTTAGGGAGATTTAGGACAGATACATGAGCCTTTGATTATATGACAGGAGCGCAGTTTGTATTGAGGTATATTTAAATAATCTTATTTCTTGATTGGTTTCTGAATTGTTTTGGCCTGTAAGTTCTGAATGGCTAGGTGTAATTTTTTAAAAATTTTAAATGATATTTATTATATGTCAGCATGTTGGATAGAAAACCATATTAAAGATTTTTATAAAGTAAACTAGCTCTAAAGATGATATATGCTACTTTACCATTTGGATTTATCTAAGAAACTGAGAGAATGTGAAATTGCCATCATGTTTAGATAGAATTTCTCTCATGTTGGAGTCAGGGGCCTGAAAAGAGACTTGGAAAAATGGAAACTGATTTCTTTAGAAATGGGAAATATGAGGTTTCCATTGTTTTTATGGATTAGAGCAGAGGTTCTCAAAACTTGAGTGTGCAAATGAAGCACCTGGAGAGCTTCGTAAAACAAAGTTCTCTGGGCCCCACCTCCAGAGTTTTTGATTCAGTAGGTGGGGGAGGGCCTGAGATTTGCACTTCTGAAAAGTTCCCAGATGCTGCTGTAGAAGTTTCCTTGCAAGCAGTTTGGCTCTTTTCTTCTTTTCCCCTGCCCCTGGCTGATGCGCTTGTTTTGTCTTGGCAGAGCTCTCTCAATGAGAAGAAGAAGATCCTGGCTGGGCAGCACGAGGACGCCCGGGAACTCAAGGAGAACCTTGATCGACGGGAACGGGTGGTGTTGGACATCCTGGCCAATTACCTTTCAGAGGAGCAACTCCAGGATTACCAGCATTTTGTGAAAATGAAGTCAACACTCCTCATTGAGCAGCGAAAGCTGGATGACAAGATCAAACTGGGCCAGGAACAGGTCAAATGTCTGCTGGAGAGTCTTCCCCCAGATTTCATTCCCAAGGCAGGGTCCCTGGCTTTGCCCCCAGACCTTACAAGAGAAATGACTCCTGGTGGGAGATGTACTTTCAGTAGTGGTTTTCCAACATTAGCCTCTCCACTTTAACCTCTTCTAAAATATCCAACCGAAAGATCACCTTTTCTTTCAACACTATTTAATCTGAAAAATGTTTCAATACAAACACCATGTAAACTGTATGGGTTATTGGGGTTTTTCTGGATAAAAGGAAAGAAATTTTATCCAGTAAAAAGGCCTGTTTTTTTCCCTTCTCATCCTTCATGATTGATCTTTTGAGAACTTGAATGCTGCTGGAAACTTGGCCCTTTCTATTACCTTGTAGTAGAAAAAAAATTAATGAAACTGTGAGAACTGGTTGGAGGGTGTTTGGTCATTTAGTTTAACAATCTGAGGCAACATAAATCAGTGTGTGTCACCTTCAGGAATGTCTCCACAGTGGCCTTCCTTTCTTGTAGGCAAAGTGTGCTGATGGCAGGTTACAAGTACTCATCAATGAAGGGTCTGCAGCATAAACCCTTAAAGAGACATCCACACTGAGAGAAAGAAATTGTAAAACCTTGAACATTGTTATTTATATTTTTAAAAATGAAAATGATCATTTTGTTTGTGTGCTAACCACTTACCTGATTCTATTTTGTGATGGACGTAGACAGTTATGTTTGGGCTTTATATTTTGTGAAAACCTTAATGAAATGAAGAATTCCAAAGATAGTCACATTGAGTGTGAAACTCTTTTTTTTCCCTACATTCTTGATTTGTCTGTTTTATTTGTACAAAAATGAGAAGACATTTGTTCTAGTTTGCTAATTGCTGCTGGAATGCAAAACACCAGAAATGGACTGGCTTTTATAACAGTTGGTTTATTTGGTTATGAAGTTACAGTCTTAAGGCCATAAAGTGTCCATCAACAAAGGGTACCTTCACTGGAAAAAGGCCATTGGCATCCAGAAAACCTCTGTTAGCTGGGAAGGCACATGGCTGGCGTCTGCTTGCTCCTAGGTTGCTTCAAAACAGAGTTCTCCAAAATGTCTGCATCAGCTTCCAACGGCCATCTTCAAAATGTCTGTCTCAGGTCCAGCTGCTCTGAGCTCCTTCTGTCTGAGCTTAATTAGTGCTCCAGTAAACTAAACAAGGCCCATGCCGAATGGATGGGACCACACCTCCATGGAAATTATCCAATCAGAGTTATCACCTACAGTTGGGTGGGTCACATCTCCATGGACACTGAACCAATAGGTTCCAACCCAATCCACACTAATACATCTGCCCCCACAAGAATACATTAAAGAATATGGCTTTTTCTGGGGGACATAAATATACAAACCGGCACAACATTCTACCCTTATATGTGTTAAACTGAGAATAGGGAGAGTCCCAGTTTCCACTGCTGACAATTCTCACCATTTTACTCCCATATCAAATAGAAATATACACACCTTCCCTGGGAAGAAGACTATATGCAATATCTCATCATTTCTTAGTGCTTCATGTCATTATCACAGGGGTGGGGAGATAAAGCTAAATTTTATTAGCAAGGGTGGCAACTCTCAAACCATATGGCAAGAGGAAGGCCAGAATTCAAGCCAATTCAGAATGGAACTCATTCTGCCCTCCTGTATGATTTGGGCTAAACACCTATGATTTCGAGTGATGTTATCAGGCTGTTTTGATGATGCTTATTAAAAAACACACGAGAAACTCCTTCCTAACATCTGAAAACATTGATTTTGCACTATCATATTTCAGTAATAATATATTCATGGGTGTTCCATAGCCAAAACTGTAAACCTATTAGAACAAACAGGAATACAAGAACAAAATAAATGATTGTTCTTTGCAGGGGGTGGGGGTGGGGGGATGGAAAGATGACAAGGAGACCATGGATCAGTGGCCAGCCTATGTTGACAGCCATTAGAGATGGCAGTAGCCTAATACTTTGAGCAAGTGGTACATCCCAGACTGTGCTTCACCTTTTTCACTTGTGCTTGATCAGCATGGCTGATGGCCACTTCTGTCAATTTGGACTTGCAAGTGTTACAGCAGCCAGTTGTAGAAAATTAGGAAGGTAAAGTTTGTAGAGGAAAAATGGCAAGGGTACCCATCGCCGTTTTTTTCCTTAGTACATTTTAATTGAGACTTTATGTTCTCCTTAAGAACTTCAGAACTGTAGTTTTGGTCTCTGGTCCCAGGTACAGGCAAATTTTAATTAACTTAGAGCCAACAGACTACCCAGTAATTTCTTGTGAGCAATCAACCAAAGCTGTTGCTTTGTTCTTGGAAGGTAATATTACTGTGATTCCATTGATACAAATAATACAGCACCGTGGTTTCCCAATGTTTTCAAAAGCTTTGATTGACCCTTGGAGATCCTAGCTCCCAGGGAATTGGTGGAGCCTGTGATAGCCGTGGAGCACAGTGATTTGGGAGTGAAGAAAAATAGTGCTTCTAACTGAAATTTCACCAAATTTAGACCAACATAGGAGCCTGAAATCAAGTCCAATTAGTAATTAACTGCTTGTCTTGCTGATAATCAAGTGCGTTTTTGCAGTTAGACCAAGTTGAAGCCAACCAGCAAATGCTTACAGCTGTTCTTAGTGAAGTACCTCAGAGGAATTATGGGGCCCCCAGTTCCCAACACTCTTCAAAATTATTCTTTGTAAAGGTTTCACTGGGGAACATTTTGCACGTTCAATCTTCTTCAGTAACTTTTCAAATTTATACATGTAAAAAGTAGGTGACTGTTAACAGTAGAGTAACTGGTGATGCTTCTTGGAATGCCACAAGCACTGTAAACTTATGATGCTCCTAGAGTTGTGTCCATTCTCTTGTTGGACTGAAGTGTTGTTCTATTATTATGCAAAATGAGTGAGATGCCAGGTGCAACTTTGAAATCTAATTCTTAGGCAGATGTGATATCTGTGCCTTGAAGAGAAGAAATCACTAACCCAGTTTTCAAAGTTTACTTTTAAATGCCTTTAACTAGAAAAGAAGCCTATGTATTTAATCCCTTACCCATTTTGCATTCTTCTCTCACTATTAAAATAAAAAAAATTAATGTAGGAACAAAAGCTAGAAAGCCATCTTTCTTCCTCCCACCAATACCCTCACCTGAGATCACGAGAACAGCAGTTGTGATTGAGCATGCTGTTGTTTAGGATTTTTGGAACACATGTGATACCACTGAGAATGATTGTTCAGTCAATAATTGTCCCTGGGGATGTGGTCATTTCAGAGACACACTTAATATCAGAAGGCAGGTAAGATAGTTTTGCAATAACCCAAATGCTGGTACTGAGCAAACCCATGAAGTTCCTGAAAAGGGCAATGTCCCATGACAAATTAGGCCTCCACTTCCTGGATCACTTGAGAAGGTCCTGGGCATGTTGCTACATGTTGGTTGACCCAGCTTTTTGTTTTGTTTTTTTTTTTGTGGCTGCTTCCACCTACCCCCCCCCCCCCCCCAAGGAATGCGAGGAGGATCTCATAGTGAAAGTGCCTATGTTTTTCTAAAAGAACTCAAAACCAAACATTTTCTCCTCTGCTCCAGGGGAACATTTTAGAATTTGTTTCTAAATTTGAAGATTAGCAAGTTTTGGTCAAGAATCGGTTGTTTAGGCGAGGAGTGGGGGCTCAAATGAGGGCCTTTGGGAGCAGTGGTTATCAAGAAGAAACCAGCCTAGGACATCCCAGTTTTCCTATCATTCGGTTAATATTGGGTCTAAGATGACTTCTGAGTTTAAAAGTTTGATCACAGTTTGTTCTTAGTATTCTTTGAGCTCTACCTTTAAGTTTGTATTTTATTCAACCATCTCTTAAGATTTTTTTCTGCATATTTAGGAAAATGTTGACTATTTTTATATGGTTCCAAATTTATATCTTTAATTTTCCATGATATTGCTGGCTGTATTCTGTTAAGTTGGAAATTTTTTTCTCTTTCTTAAAACAACACGAGTCTAACCTAGTACTGAAAAGAAAAAGGAAGACCTTCAGCTAGAAATAACTTCCTTATCTCCAGTGAGGTATAAGGTGGCAAGGCATATAAATATGTAGTCATTCTACCCAGAAATAGATTATTATGACCAAAGTTTTAATGCTTCCTTAACTCTTTTGGTTGAAACATGGGATAAAATGATAAAAGGCTATTTTAATTTCAGAAAGGGACACTTTTTCCTATTTTTTCTTATTCATGAGATCTGCCTCCAAGGCATTCATCAAGTCCTTACTGTGTACACAGAACTGTTCTGGCCATTGTAAAAATGCCAAGGAGATAAAAACTTACTCTCCTTATGGGAGCTCTTTCAGACACTACTAATGGTTTCTCAAAGTGTGTTAGAGACCATCTGCATCAGAATTTCTTGGAATGCTTGTTAAAAATGCCAATTCCTGGGCCTACCTGGTTGTGGACCAGCAATTGGCATTTTTAACAAATTCTCCAGGTTATTCTGATGCACTTTAAGATTTGAGAACACTGACACTCATTTGTACAGTCTTTATTGTTCATTCACAATAACAAGACTAGCATGAATTTATACAACAATCTTAGAAGTTCAAGGCCCTGACATGTTTACTGTCATTAGCTGCACTATTATCAGTTAATATTCTCCCCACTACTTTTTTATAGTTTCCAAGGTTGTGACATGGCTATTTTTCCCCGTTCACTCTTCCCTTAGACCTGTTTTAAATTTAAACAAGCTAACCACTTATTCGGGCTCAATTGCACTAAATCTATTTACTGAAAAGGAATCAGCTTATCACTTAATGCTAGTAACTTGAAGTTCTGCCAATGTATTTGCAATTAATCACAACTGACCTTTCCAGCATGGACCTTATTCACATTTCTCTTCCTTCATCACAAATCCCAAGTTATATGATATATGAGACTTGGATTTAGCAGTCTAGCTAATGAAACAAGTACGTTGATTTCCTCTGAGAAGTGAAAGAAGCTGTCACCCACTTTTCAACTCTCTAAAATCAAGATTAGACAAGAGAGTTGCAAATGAAGAAACTGACTCATTTATTCCTACTTCATTCTAAAAGTGAAGGCAGCTGCATTTCTTGCTAAAGCGTCAGTACTGTTATTGCTTTCTACACCATCAGATTCAATCCCACCAGAAAAGAAGGACTTGTTCTTAAAGCTACAATTTTTTTTTTTTTTTTTTTTTTGACTTCTTGCCTTTCAGAGAAGCTCACTGGAGACATGCTCATCAGAAAAGGTGGGGTCATAATAGAAATTAATGACTTACCCTACTCGGCAACTCAAAATAATTTAGTTTAATAAATTTTGACCCAGAAGGTTTTCAAAGGAAATTCTAAAAGGGCCCTAGCTATCCCAGTTATTCTTATTTTGCTTCCTCTGACAGATCTGCCCACTAAAAAACAGACTTGGGCCACTGACAGTCCTGGTTGGAAGGCATCCCGCAACACACTTCTGCTGATCTATCTTCAAAAACATAAAAATTAGAAAGGTATAATCTTAGCTGCAACTTAAATTCAGGGTATTAAAGGGAATACAGGAATTGGATCTATCCATTTTCATTTCTGAAATGAAAACAGGAAAGATCTTGTGCTCCATGTGTACTGCATTGTTCATTCCTTGCTTCTCCACACCCACTAAAAAATTTTACATTTAACAATACAGACTAGACAGCTGAAGTGAAAAGGGGAGTCAGGAATCGGTATCCTAGCCCTAGTCCCATTACAATGTGAACTTGGCCAAGTCATCTCCTTTCCCTGGGCCTCAGTGTCCTCATCTGCAAAATGTGGGTATTGGGTTAGACTTTGCACTCTAAGGTACTTATTTTAAAAGAACAGGTCTCAAATGGAATCCACCCATGTTTTCTTCGGCACCATGCCTTTGGTTTCGGTTTGCTTTCCTGGAAGTAGGTCAGACAGTAAAAAGAACTCAAGAACTGCTCTTAGACTAGAGTGAAATCATAGCTCCACCCCACCACATGACTCAGGAAACATACCAATCTCTTCAAGTTTCAGTTGTTTCATTTGTACAATGAGAATACATACCGTACCATTATACTGTTGTGTTTAGTTGTGACATAATGTAAAAGGATGTTCATCACTTGCTATGTGCTCAACCATGTTAGTGCCCTTCCCTGTCACATTTGCCCCACAGTACTCATTTTGCAATAACTGTTCCCCCTCTGACACACCCGAGAGTAACACACCTCCTCCATCAGATGATGATGGTGCTCTGTTTAGGGGAATTATGGTTCTATTCTCCACCCAGCCTGCCAAATTCTTCTCAGCAAAATCCTCAAGTTGATTCTCATGTTAACATCTGTTTCTTTGTATTGTATCTCTGAGTTAACTGACAATTTTTTTAGAAAAAAACATTTTTTGCTAACTACATATGCTCCAAAGTCGATTTTTCTCCAAAGAAGTTGCAAATAATACCATGAGGTCATTAGGTCATTATGGCATCTACATTGCACACATCCTTAGAACACCTGCACAACTGGAGTATGTTTCTTAGAAGCATAAATTCTTTTAAAATAGATACCTTAGAGCTCAAAGTCTAACCTAATACCACACCTAATACCACATTTTGCAAATGAGGATACTGAGGCTGAGGGAGAGGAGATGACTTGGCCAAGCTAGCACAGTAATGGGACTAGGACTAGGATACTGATTCCTGACTCCCCTTTTCACTCCAGCTGCCTAGCCTGTATTGTTAAACGTAAAAACTGTCTTAGTGGGTATAGAGAAGCAAGGGATGAACAGTGCATACACATGGAGCACAAGACCTTTCCTGTTACCCTCCCCCACCCAGCAGATTTTGCACTAGTCCTTCAGACCAGCTATGTTGCCATTGTACTTTACATATTTTTATTCTCAAAATCCCACAAGAAAAACATACTTCCTCTTCTGACATTCTTTTATCTGATCTTAGCAAAATGGCATTCTTCTGAACCATGAGAAACCAGGGACTAAATACACCCTAGATTTCTCCTGGAAATTTCTTTTTGCTTAAATTGAAAATCTTGTTCCATTGTGATTAGATGCTTAGGGGCAATCCCTCCCCCCTTGGACAGCGCACAATTGCTACAGTGTGTCTCACTGAGGACATTTGTCAAATTTTCATCATTTCGGACAACCTTTTAATTGCAATTTACAAATTCCTGCTTGTTAGACCCTGAGATTATAGCCCCTTGAGATAATCATTTATAATTTATTTCTTGCTTTGTTTGCCAGTTTCTTAGGGATTTTGTATCAGTCTGGGTCCAATGAGGAGATAGAAAGCACACTATGGGTTAAATAGAGGATGTTTAATATAAAGAATTACTAAATAAGATACTATAAGATATAAGGACATTCTTAATGATGCTCTAAAGCTAAGGGAGAGTACCCAAAGAAGGACAAACTTGGAAAGGAGCCTCCTCCCTGATGCTGGAGTATAGACCTCCATGGAGAAGATGTGGTTCAGACACTGAGAGCAGAAAAGTCTGATGGTTTGCCCAGGCCAGAGGTGGTCTACAGTCACCTGACAAGCAGGAAGCAACCCTCCAGAGTAGGGTGGGGTGCAGCAATCAGCAACCAAAGGCATAGTTGAGTACAGGTAATTGGGGACTGAAGAAGTTAGTGGGAACCCTTCTGGCCGTAGGTGAGCCAAACCTGGTCTGCAAGAGAGTCTGGAAGCTGATGTGGGCAGAAGGCCCTCAGGGCACCAATGCCAGTGGGAATGGGGCTCCGGTTTCCATGTCCAGAGGGCTGAGAGAATGTTATCACCAGGCTGAGGCTGCAAGGTTGCAAAGGCATGGTGTGTTCTGGGCAGTAGTTAGGGCAGAACTCCATCTATGCCCTCACCCCCACTCCACTCATACACCAAGCTGCAGCCAGAACAGCAAGAGTCCTTTCCTCCTGTCCCTCCAGCGCCCTCTACTGAGGAAGTTTAACATTGTGCTCACTGTAAAGGGGAGATGCTTAAAGAGATTATGTCCACTATTGCAGGGCATTTAATGAAAGGGTGAATTTGAAGCCAAAAGGCAATAACCCTATAGCTGGCACAGGTTTATTCTTCTAAATTATTACCCTAGCATTATCTTCTGGTATAATGTAGAATTTTGTAGTTGTTAATTCTGTAAGAACCATTTCCCTGACGATAAAGAAAAACCTGTGTATCAAATGGACAACAATTTATATCTCTTGAAGGAGAAAGTGCCTATTTGTATGTCAATTTCTACATCTCTGCCTATCTCTGCCTCTTTATAGTTCTGTATGTGACTCCCTGTGTGTTTCTTGGTGTGTCTCCATGTGTATACTTCCATGTTTCTGTGTGTGTGTTTCTTTGTCTCTATCTCAACCTCTATAGCTGTTATCTTCTTGTTCTTTCCTTCCCAAAATGATTCCAATTACACATTTTCTTTTTTGGGTGACTCAGAAGGGATAAAGTGGGAAAGAAATTTTTTTTATTTGGAAAAAATATTAAGAATTCCACTTCATTCAAGCTAAAAAAAAATTTCAACAATATTCAATATTGTTTAAATATGTATAGGAATGAAGGAGAGTTTTTCCCCTTCTCTAATTAATACAGAATATAAGAATTTAAGAATTAGCTTTGTTTTGCAATACTAGGAATTGTGTTGATGAACAGGAGCTCAGAAATATTGGAATGAGAATCTAAAAAGACTATCTTCCTTCCTGAAGATTAAAAGAAAAAGAAATAGAATACATATCTAGCTGGCAGTGGGTGGTGTGAAAGCAGAGCTACTAAAAGGCTAGAAGACAGACTAATACCTCCTCCAGAACTGGGGTTCTGTGCAAGTAGATAGACAGAAAATGGACCTAAGAAAAAGAAGTTCAAACCTGTTTAATGTATCAACCCTTGGTTTAATAATGTATCAATGGATATGTTTTGATGTTATTATTTTAAAATCTAAGGAAACTTTGCCCTAATCAAAGAACAATTGCTTTAATCTAAATTCAAAATCCTAAATAGACATATATTCTCACATTAAGAATGTAAATCCTCAGATCCTTTTCTTCCACTTTTTTTTTTGCTTCTTTTAAAAATCCATGCCATGTCCTTTTCTACAAATCTTATAGAAGACTTCTTGTTTTTGCATAATAAATTTTGAAGAGTTTGTAACAGTCTAAAATTAAATTGTATAAGCCTTCTTGCAAATATCAGTTAAAAACCAACTAGAAATAATATGCAGAGGAAATCAACTCATGATAATGTTAAATAATGTGCCTCCATAGTTCAGGGAAAAAATAGCATATGTGGGGAGGTACAGCAGGATATGTCCATGTTCATCATTACTCTGGATAATTAACATGTTCATTGGCATGCCTAATTGAAAAGAAATGTGATAGGCCTGCCAACAAAAGTAGAACTGCAGTTCTTCAGAGAAAATTGATCAGATCAGTGGCAGGTATTTAACAAAGGACTTCTATCTTCTACCAGGCATAAATACAAATGTATCTATACATTACATGTAAATCCAAATTGACAACAGAGACAAGTAACCCTATTTTAAAAGCTGGCAAAAATAATTCAATAGATATTTCACAAAGGAAGATATGTAAATAGCCAATAAGCACATGAAAAAGTGATCAACATCATTAGATTGTTGGGGAATGCAAATTTAAACCCCAATGAGATTCTATTACACACTAGAATGACTAAAATCACGTGTTGGTAAATATGTGGAACAAATGGAATTTGTATGCATTGCTAGAGAGAGTGTAAGCCACTGTGGAGAACTGTTTTGCAGTTTTTTATCAAATTAAACATATTTTTACCCTATGATCTAGTAACTTCATGAACAAAAAGATTTGTACAAAGATACACAAGTTTGAATAGCAAAAAACAAACAAGTAAAAAAACCTGAAAACATTCAAATGTCCATCAATAGGTAAACCAATAAATCAAATTTAGCATATTAAGACAATAGAATACTATTATTAGATAAAGCAGCATGAACTATTGATACATGGAACAATATAGATGAATTTTAGAAACATTATGCCACTTAACAGAAGCCACACAGGAAAGCATGCATACTGTATGATTCCATTTATACGAAGTTCTAGAAGAGGCAAAACTAATCTGCCATGAAATCAGAAAGACGTTGCCTGGGGTTACTGAAATGGTTCAAAAGGGAACTTTCTGGGATGATGAAAATATTCTATATCCTGTTTTGGGTGGTGCTTACAAGGGTGAATGGAACTGTCAAAATTCATTAAACTGAACATTTAAGATCCGTGAATTACATTGATTATTAACTATACCGCAATTTAAAAAATAGTGGGAGGGCCGGGACTGGCCAAACAGGTGGCAACAGGATGGGAGTCAACATCTGCCACCACAAGCTCCAAAAGGTTCGGCGCAAGGAATAAGAGTCACAGCATCTTCCTGAGACTGTTGGTCAAGCTGTACAGGTTTTTGGACAGACAAGCCAACTCTACCTCCAACAAAGTTGTGCCCTGGAGGCTGTTCATGAGTCACACCAAACGGCGGCCCCTGCCCCTTTCCCGGATAGTCCGGAAGATGAAGCTTCCCTGACCCGGAAGACAAAACCACCGTGGTTGTGGGGACCATAACTGATGACGTGCGGACTCAGAAGATGCCTGCTTGTGAGCAGCCGCATCCGCCAGGCCTGCGAAAAGATCCTCACCTCCGACCAGCTGGTCCTGGACGCCCCCAAGGGCTATGGCCCTGTCCGGCTCCCTGGTCCCCGCAAGGACCGGGAGGTGTACAGGCATTTCGGCAAGGCCCGGGAAACTTGCACAGCCATAGCAAACCCTACTCCAAGGCCCGGAAGTTCCAGCACGCCAGAGGCCGACCTGCAAGCCACGACTACAAAAACTAACCCCAGCTCCTGCCGTGTTACTAAAATGACTTTGAATGCTGGGAAGGAGCGAAAAAAAAAAAAAAAAAAAGTGAGAGGAAGCGTGAATGGAGCAAACTAGTTATATGACGTTGATTAAATAACTATGTAACTGGTTTTCATCCTTCATCCAAATGTTGGAGATCCTGGGTCTAGAAACTCCCAGAGATTTTTGTCATATTTACAGTGTAGTGTAAGCTGCAGTCACAAATAGATGGAAAAAAAATACATTGGCTGAAACATGTTAGCTGTTTGTCTTCCACATAAGTCAAGAGGTAGGTGGGCATTCTGGGGTAGATAGGCGGCTCTGTTTCAGGAGATGGGGTTCACTCTGCCTTCCCCTAAGATTTTGGTGTCTATATATGGTCAAAGACCACAAGAGAGAAACAGCAGAAAGCAAGCAAATTCCTTTTTAGGATGAGTCCCCAGGATACATGCATCACTTCCTCTAGCACTTCCATTGGCAAGAACTTAGACACATGGCTGGATATACCTGAAAAATGTCAACTCTAGGTAGATGACTGTGTGTTCAGTTAAAATTCTCTGGGGAGTTCCACTTCACATATGGTGAAGTAATATCCCAACAGACCAAGACTTTTGCAGTTAACAATTATAAGCTCCAAACAAAATGCAAAAGGTAGCTCTACCTGAAGCCTGTGGAGAGTGAACAAAAGTAGGCATAGTTTGAAAGGTAGTCAAAATTTTGAAGAAGGGACTAAGCATGATATGTTTCCCATTTTTAAAGCTGTATCCTAAAGACAGGCTGCAGTCAGCAACTTGCAGGCCAGCTAGAAATCTGATTTAAGAACGCACGGGTTTTCTGGCAGAGGACAATGGACAGAAATTCAGAAAAAAACGACAGTTGCTGAATAGTAAGGCACAAGGGAAAGAGAGAGCCAGAGGAGAGAGCCCCAAACTCTGTGTTTTAACTCTACCCAGATCTCTGGCTGAGCCCTGAGCCATGCTTGTGTAGGGCAGACTGCGAGGAGCCAATCTGAAATAACAACTGAAACTGGAGCTACCACCCAAAAGACAGAAGTTGAAGTTTGATTCTAGCCATATTAATTGCCTATTAGAATAAAAAATATTAACACTCTTCAGAGAAATATGTAACAGAATACAGAGTTTCCAGGATATAAAATTCACATCATCTAGGTTGCAGTCCAAAATAACTTGGCATAGGGAAAAACAGGAATATGTGACTGCTGGTTTGAACCTATTATGTACCCCAGAGAAGCCATGCTATTTTAATCCAATCTTGTGGGTGCAGACTTATTGTGGGTGAGATCTTTTGATTATGTTGTTTCCATGTAGATGTGACCCACCCAATTGAGGATAGGAACTTTTGATTATATTTTTCTATGGAGATGTGACCTTGCCCATTCAAGGTTGGTCTTAATTAGTTTATTGGAGTCCTTAGGAGAGCTCAGAGTCAACACAGACCCAAATGTTTGGAGATGCTAAGCTAAGAGATTAAGCCCCGAGGTTGCCCCAGAGAAACTAAGTGAGAACCCACAGATGCTTAAGCAGTAAACCACTGGAATAAGAAGCTGAAAGCAATACAACCTGGGAACAAATGACCAGCAGAAGACAGCCACGTGCCTTCCCAGCTGACAGAGGTGTTCCGGACACCATCAGCCTTTCTTCAGTGAAGGTATCCTATTGGTGATGCCTTAGTTTGGACACTTTTATGGCCTTAGAACTGTAAATTTGTAACCTAATCCCCATTATAAAAGCCAATCCATTTCTGGTATTTTGCTTCCTGGCAGCTTTAGCAAACTGGAACAGTGACCCAATCTAAAGAAAGAAGACAATCAACAAAGACCAACCCTGAGATGACTCAGAGGTTGGAATTAGCACACAAAGATTTTAAATCAGCTGTTATAACAATTCTCAAGGAGGTAAAGGGAAATGCTTATAATGAAAGCTCATAATGAATGAGAAGATAGGAAATCTCAGCAAATAAATCAAAACAATAAAAAAGAAATAAATGAAAATTATAAAACTGAAAAAATCTGAAATGAAAGTATACTGAATGAATTTAAAAGCAAAATACAGACAATTAAGGAAAGAGTCAATGAACCTGAAAATAGATCAATAGAAATTATCCAATGTGAAGAACAGAAAGAATAAGGGTTTTAATAAAGTACAGAGCATCAGGTACCTAAACTTGTATTTTCTAGACTATCAATTAAAAATCCAAAAACTTAAACCTAAAAAGCCAATTAATAAGTTAAAGTGGAATTTTTTAAAATAAACAATCCAAAAGAACGCAGGAAAGGAAGAACAGTAAAATGAAAAACAGAGGAGACAAACAGAAGACAAATAATAAAATGGTAGCCTTAAACCCAACCTTTTCATTAATTACATTGCATTTTAATGACCTATACACTCAAATTTAAAGACAGAAGCAAACTGGATTGATTAGATAAAGCAATACCCAGATATTTGTTTTCTAAGACACACTTAAAAATATATAAAGAGACCTATAGGTTTAAAGTAATTTGATGAAATAAAATATACCATGCAAACCATAATCCTCAGTAGACTGGAGTGGTTGTGTTAATATCAGCTAAAATAGATTTCAAGATTAATAGCATCACCATAGATAAAAAGGGCCATTTCATAATGAAAAGTGTCAATTCACCAGAAAGACATAATAATCATAAATGTGTATGCACCTGTTAAAACAGCTTCATAATACATAGAGCAAATATTGACAGAATTAAAGGGAGAACAACACAAATCCACAATTTTAATTTCTCTCATCAACTGACAGAAAAACTAGATTAAAAAAATCACAATAAAAACAGATTGACTCCATGATAACAAGAACTATAAGTAGATTATGTCTGATCCCCACTACCCAGCAGAATATCTTGTATACATAAGGTATATAATTATTCATTGACAAATCTTTGAGTTGCCAAAAAAAAAGATGATTTGAATAACAAACTATCAACCATGTTTATCTGAGTAACGTTCACTGAACTTTACACATAATATCTGAAGAATGTAATTCTTTCAATTACACCTGGTATATAGACTCAGATACACTGAATGCATGGTCATAAAACAAGTTACAATAAAATTAAAAGGATTATAGCCATACATGTTATGTTCTATGACAATGAAAATAAGTCAGAATTAATAACAGTAAGATACTTAAGAAAACTCAAAATATTCAGAAATTTAAAAACACTTATATTGCTTTCAAATAAGGAATCATAAGGAAAATTAGAAAATATTTTGAACTGAATGACAATGAAACATAACATATAGCTAAAGAAGTACACAGAGGAAAATTTATAGATTTAAGTGCTTACATTATAAAAGAAAAATTGGTCTAAAAATCAATACCTAAATTCCACCTTAAAAAGCTAAAGAAGAGCAACCTAAATCAAAAATAAGGAGAAAGGAGGAGCTATAAAGGCAAGAGCAGAAATCAACAAAATAGAAAACAGACAAACAATTGAGAAAATTAACAAAGACAAAAGACAACAAAATTGACAAATCTCTCATTAATCTGCTCCAGGAAAAAAAAAAGTGAGAATACAAATTACAATATCAGGAAGAACTAGGAAGGATCTACAGATACCATAGATATTAAGATAGTAAGAGAATATTATGGACAACTTTTTGACGAAAAAAATTCAACAGCTCAGATGAAATGGAAAATTACTTGAAAAATGCAACTTACCCAAAGAGATACAAGATGAAAAAGATAATGAGAGTAGTTCTTTATCTATTTAAGAAATTGAATTTGTTATCTAAAACATCCCTTCAAGAAAACTCTAGGCCCAGATGGTTTCACTGGTGAACTTTATCCAACCCTTAAGGAAGGAATAACACCAACCTTTTACAAATTTTTTAGGAAAATTAAGGAGAGAAAAACCACTTCTCAACTCATTTTATGAGGCCAGGATAACCCTAATATCAAAACCTGACAATAACGTTTTTTAAAAAAGAAAATACAGAATATCCCTCATGAATATAAACACAAAGGTTGTTAACAAATCATAACAAATCAAGTCCAGCAATGTATGAAAAGGCTACTTCATGGCATGAGGCGAGCGAAGCCAGAAATGAGACCAGAGGCAAATTCAGGACCTAACAGGATGGCTGGGTACCTCACAGGATTATCAAGGAATCCCAACTTTTGCTGGCAGAACCAGTTCCCACTCTTAAAGCAGAATCAGATGCGAGCAATGCCCATTATTTTCATGTGGCCATTGCTGGCCCCCAAGATTCCACCTTTGAGGGAGGAACTTTTAACATGAACTATTCCTTCCAGAACAATGGCAGCCCCTAAAGTATGTTTCATGACCAAAACTTATCATCCTAATGTAGACAAGTTGGGAAGAGTATGTTTCAATATTCTGAAAGTGGTCCCCAGCATGGCAGATCAGCACAGTGCTGCTATCAATCCAGGCTTTGATAAGTGCTCCCAATCCAGATGATCCATTAGCAACTGGTGTACCTGAGCAGTGGACAACCAACGAAGGCCAAGCCATAGAAACCGCTAGAGCATGAACCAGGCTATATGCCATAAGTAACATTTAAATCGATCTGATGGTTATGTGTGCATCACTTCTCCTATTCTGCCAAGACTTCTTCCTTTTTTGTTTTCATTTAATGGGCACAGTCTTAGAAACATTACAGAAGAAAAGCCCAGACAGCTTTAGTCCTTTGGTGATAAAATGCACATTAGCAAATCTATGTCTTGTCCTGATTCACTGTTGTAAAGCATGAGCAGAGGCTAGAAATATCATCTGGCTTGTTACAAAACATTTAAAAGCAGTGGCCCCTTTTCTGCTCTTATTCATTTCCCCCATCATAGTTTAAATGTAAAGTACTGTGAATTAAGGTGGTTGTCAGGGTTAGCTAGAGTGTTGTGGGTGTTTTTATTTTATTTTTATTTTTGAGAAGGGAGGTAGTATTATTTAAATCTTATGAGCCTTTCCCCCCTTTTATGGTGATCTAATTAAATGCATTGGATAAAATCAGCTAGCCAGTTGTTCTTTAGAATATAACCTCTAGACAAGTCTGACTTTATTTAGATGCTTTAGATGGACAAACTTGATTGTTTGATGGGAACATCAAAAACATCACAGCCCTCACTATAATATTATTACTTTGCTGTCAAGTGTAGACTCCTCCCTTCAGAAAAAAAAACAAAAAAAAAAAAAATCAAGAAAAGCAAAGCAAAAAAAAAAAAAAAAAAGAAGCAAAAAAAGGCTTGTGACCATGTTGTGTGGCTTGCCTGGAAACTTCTGTAAATCTTATACTCTTATGTTTTAGTAAAATATTTGTTATTCTAAAAAAAAAAGGATATTACATTGTGGTCAAGTACGATTTATCTCAGAAATTAAGGCTGGTTTACCATTCAACAATCAATCAATGTAATATACCATAATAAGCCATAATAAGAGAATGAAGAAGAAAACACTTGGTCATTTCAACAGACACAGGAAAAGCATTAAAAAAAAACAACACCCATCTATGATTAAAAATAAAAAATCAAAGGGAAGTTCCACAAACTGATAAAGAACATGTACTTAAAAAAACTACAGCTAACAGACTTAGTGACAAATATTGAATGTTCTCCCTCTAAGATTAGTATCAAGGCAAGGATACACACTCTAATCACCTCTATTTTACATTGTGTGAGAGATCCTAGCCATTGACATAAGGCAGAAAAAGAAATAAAAGGCGAAATTTTGCAAAGGAAGAAATAAATCTATCTGTATATGCATTTAACATAATTGTTTACCCTCTCTACCCAAATCTTAAGCAATCTACAAAAAGCTTTGGAACTAATAAGTGAATTTAGGGGGCTTTCAGGATATAAGGTAAACATATAAAAACAATTATGTTTTTATATACTAGCAGCAAACAATTGAAAATTGTTTTATAAATTTAATTTTTAATTGTGTAAAAACATAAAATATTTAGGAATAAATTTAACCAAGGACATGAAAGAACTCTGTACTGAAAGGTATAAACCACTGTTAGGAGAAATTAAATATGACTAAATAATAGAGATGTCAATTCTCCCCCAACTGAACATAGCTTCAGTGCAGTCCAGTCATAACCCCAGGGGACATTTTTGTTGAAATTGACAAGCTTTGTTCTATAAATTAATGGAAATTTAAAGAACTTAAGATATCTAAAGCATTTTGAAAAATAATAAATTTGGAGTACTTACATTATCTGACTGGGGGGACCCAGGGCCATGCCCCTCCTCCATTATGAGATCCATGCAACCGCCTATGTAACCAGACAACAGGTCCTGTCCCCCCGGGGGGGGGGGCATTAAAACCTCCCTCCCCTAATCATTTTCAGTAACCAAATAGTGCAAGACTTTGTTGTAACCAAATCTTGCGAGAAACTCCACTGTCAGAAACCCTTACAAGCTGCCCCCTTGGCACTCCTCTCTTTTTTTATTTGCATGGTTCACTTCCCATGGCTGGCCACAACCATTAGACCATCAACTCCTATAAGTCCCAAAAAGCCATGTCCACTTCTGTGCCTGGTGTGTTCTTCAGTTTTAGGGCTAAGCTGGGTTGGAAAACTGAAATCAAGACTTATAAAGCTAGATTAATCAAGAAAGTGTGGTTTTGGCAAAAAGATCAACAAATAGATCTATGGAAGAGAAGAGAGCTAAGTAATAGCCCCCATTTATATGGTTGGTTGATGTTAAAAAAGATTCCAAAGCAATTAAATACAGGGAGCAATCTTTCAACAAATGGTGCTGTAATAACTGGATATCTGTAAGAAAGGGTTAAGTTTAGCTTTCACATAAAGGTAATGTGGAATAGGGAAAATGGAAACTAGACAAGACTGGCTCAAACTGGCTCCATGGTTAAAGGGAAGGAAAGGGCCCCTGAAGTAAGCCTAGAGTTGGTGCCAACTCCTTATATGGGTGAAAACAAGCAATAACCGGGGTCACTGGAATGTAAAGGAATGTGAGCTATAATCAAAGGTGGGAACTCTCAGCAGGAAATTTAAACTAGTTAGCTCTCTAGGATAGGCTGTACAATTTAAAATCCCAAAGGCAGGCTAGTTAGCTCTCTCAGATAGGCTATAACCTCTGGAGTTACCCAACCAATGGAGAAACAGGGGAGGGACCTGTGTGTTAGGCTTAGGGAATAAATATTGCTGTGTTCTATTGTTTGGTGTGCCTGCCACATTTTGGTTGTGTGGCTGTTCTTGCAAGATTGTGAATAAATTCTTTTCTCCTCCACAATCATGTGAGCATTTATTCTCTTTTAGATACAGTGTTCTTTCCAACAATATCCATGTGGGAAAAAAGTGAACCTTGACTCCTTCTTAAAACTATACACAAAAATTAATTTTAAATGAATCATAGCTTTAAACATAAAAGCTAAAATAATAAAGCGTTTAGAGGAACTCATAAGAGAATATATTTGTGACTTGGGGGTAGGCAACATTTTCTAAAACCAGTCACAGAAAGCAATAAACAAATGATATTTCATCAAAATGCAAAATTGCTCAGCAAAAGATATCATTAAGACAATGTACAGGCGTGGGAACCCCAGGCACAGTGCATTCACCAAGGGCCTTGAAGATTGCACACAGAAGCTTGCGTGACCTAGGTCAGTTAAGGTTTGACCTATTCTTGTAATATCAGGTGCTAAATGTAATCTATACCTGAAACTACCTCCTCCCTGAGACTCCCTGAGATACTGTTATCTACAAGATAATCTATAATCCTCCCCTCCTCCCTGTTGATTACAATCAACCCCTCCCTACATTGCATGACCCCCACTCCCTGCCTTATGCCCTCATACCCATTGGAATGTCCAGCCCTTATAACTAGTTTATTCAGCCCCCCCAAAGTGCAGACTATTCCCATGTTGTGCTCTGAACACACCGCCATTCAGAGCAGCTCCTGATTTCAGGGCAACATGACTCAACCCCCCCCCCCCCCCACTGTAGATAAGCTCTATAATAAAAGCTCATGTCTCAGAATGTGTCTGGTGCTTTCTTTAGTCCTTTGGCTACAAAAACCCTCTTGGGCCATGACAACAGGTAAGCCACAGATTGGGAGAAAATATTCATAAATCATGTATCTGACAAACAGCTGGTATCCTGAATATACAAAAAACACATACAACATTTTAAAAAAAAGACAAATATGCAATTTTTAAAATGAGCACAGAGGATTAGGGGAAGATGGCAGCATAGGAAGCTCCAGGAATCAGGGCCTCCATCAGAACAACTATTAAACAGGCAGGAACTATCTGAATCAACTATTTTGAAACTCCAGTCCATCAGAACCTCTGAAGAGGAGGAGGAGGAAGGAGGAAGAAGCTGGTAAATTGCAGTAAATACCACTGAATTTCACTCTTCATGCAACAGCAGTCATCACACATTCCCCAACCTCACAGGAGGCAGCAATGAAGTACTGGTTTAACTTGCTGGTGCCAGTGCAGGACATAAAAACCCAGTTCCCCAAGATCTGGGGTTATATGATCAGAACACTGATCACTGCTTGTGATTATTTACCTCAGATCACTGGGACCCAGCTCTAAGGACAGGCATTGGTCCAACTCACCCCAAATAAAGGCAATGGAGGACACTTAAAAGACAATTTGCTTAATCAGAACAGCAGAGGACAGTTGAAGGGCCCCATTTGCTAGGCAGGTGCTGAGACAAGAAAGCACAGCTTTGGAAGATCCTGCAATTTTGAACTAGCTAGGGCTCCCTTTGTGGGCCCCTGGCCTTGTTTCAGCTGAGAGAGAAACAAGGAAAACTTCTCCAGCATGCTACCCCTCCCAGAATTTGCCCTCCAGGCAAAAGCAGCTTGAGACAGTGAAATCAGAGTAAGAAAAAATGCAATTGGTGGCCTGGGGCCAAGGCTTATCCACTTCAAATCCTGCAGAGGAACACTCCAGGAGAGGGAGAAGTTCAATTTCATGTGAAGTGGGTGGAGGAAGAGGGGGGATCATTCAAACTCCTGTAAACAGGGAACTCCTAAAACCACTACCTAGCATAAGCCCAGGAGAAGATGCAGGGCAAGAAAAGACAAGGAGGACCCAGTACTTTGCATTTGCTTTGGGCTGAATATTGGAAGCAGGGAACTTGTTCTCTGGGGGTCACAGGTCCACAGATGAGGGGAATTGTGCCCCAGGACAGACCACACCTATAAATGATTTTGATGACACTTTGAACTTAGCTTTGTTACTGAAATAACTTAAGGCTTTTGAAATGTCATCATGGAATGAATATATTTTGGATGTAGAAAGAACATGTCTTTTCAGGGTCCAGAGGGTGGATTGTGGTGGTTTTCAGTTGTGTGTAACCCAAAAAAACAAGTTCTTGGATTTAATCCATTCCTATGAATTAAATACGAAGAAAGCATTGGCCTGATGATGCCTTGATTTGGGACATTTTCTCAGACTCAAACTATAAGCTAGTAAGTTCCCATTGTTTAAGCCAATCCATTTCATGATATTTGCTTTAAGCAGCCTAGGAAATGAAAATAATGGTCAATCCAAATGAAGAGGATAAAAATCCAGAAAATATAAATCAAGAAGACCAGAGAGTGGACATACCAAAGACATTTTAAAAAAATGATCTATTTGCTCAAGGAGCTGAAAAATATATAGAAAAAAACAAAGGATGCCAGGAAACAATGAATGCACAAGAGAATCTCAATAAAGAGATAGAAATTTTTAAAATGGAACCAAACAGAAGTGCAGGAGTTAAAGACCACAATAACTGAAATGAAAAACTCCTGGGAGGGTTTCAACAGAATGGTGCTGGGAGAAGAAAGAATCAGTGAACTCAAAGACAAGGCAACTGAAAAGAGTCATGCTGAGGAGCAGAAAGATAAAAGAATCATAAAAAGGAAAAATACCTAAGATACCACTGGGACACTACTAAGCATACCAATATATGCATTATGGGAACCCCAGAAGGAGAAGAAAGAGAGAAGGAGTCGAAAGGAGTATTCAAAGAAATAAAGACGCAAAACTTCTGAAACTTAGCAAAAGACATGCGTATGCACAGTCAAGAATCCCAGAGAACACTAAACAAGATAAAATTGAGGAGAAACATGCCCCACCACAAACTGTCAGAATGTTAAATGCAAAGGACAAGGAGAGAGTTTTGAAAGCTGCAAGAGAACAGCACCCAGTTAGGTACAGGGGAGTACCAAGTAAAGTTCCAACTTCTCACCAGAAACCAGGGAGGCAAGAAGGCAGTGGGATGAAATAATTAAACTACTGAGAGAAAACAATTGCCAACCAAGAATTGTATATCCAGTGAGAATTTCTTTCAAAATTGAGGGAAAGACTAAGATATTTCCAGATAAACAAAAACAGAGAGTTAGTCACAAGCAATACTAAAAAGAGTTCCTCAGACTGAAAGGAAAGAACACTAGACATGGTTCAAAGTGACACAAACAACTAAAGACCTCCAGTAAAGGAAATGATGTGGGTAATTATGAATGCCATTACTATATATAATTTTGGTAGGTAACTCCTCTTTTTACTTTTTAAAGGTGCTAAAATTCAAATGCATAAAGAGTAGTGAAAAATGTATGGGTTCAGATATACAGTTACAAAGATACAAGTGGTAATAAGTACAAAAAAGGTGGGGGGATGAATAAGTATAGAAACAGTATGTGTAGGCTACTGAAGTCAAGTTGGTATCTAATCAAATATAACTGCTTTATATTTAGTATGTTAAATTTTATCCCAAAGTAACTACAAAGAAATAAATGAAAAATATATCCAGGAATAAATAAGAAGGGACTCAACATGGTACAAAGCAAAAAATCGAATGAATATGAAATTAGGTACTAATAGAAGAATTGATGGACAAAGAAGATACAAGATTTACAAAGACAAAATAGCAAAATGGCAGAAGAAAGTCCTGCATTGTCATTAGTTACTTTAAATGTAAATGGGAGGTGGGGCAAGATGGTGGCATAGGGAAGTGTGGAATTTTGTTCATCCTCTAGGGCAGCTAGTAAATAGCAAGGAACTGTCTGGAACAATTGTTTGGGGGACTCCTATGACCAGACATTTATAGAACATTATACCCCCAAATAGCAGGATACACATTTTTCTGAAGTGCTCATGGATCATTCTCCAAGACATATCACATGTAGGGTCACAAGGCAAGTCTCAATAAGTTTTAAAAGACTGAAATTATACAAAACACTTTCTCAGACCATAACTGAATGAAGTTGGAAATCAAATAATAGGCAGAAGGCCAGAAAATTCACAAATATATGGAGGCTAAACAATACACTCTTAAGCAACCAGAGGGTAAAGGAAGAAATTACAAGAGAAATCAGTAACTATCTTGAGGCAAATGACAATGGAAACACCTACTAAAATGGCCATTTGGAGGAAAAAAAAAAAAAAAAAACAGAAAACTACAAGTATTGGAAAGGATATGGAAAAAGAAGTGGTAGGAATATACAATGGTGCGATTGCTCTGTAAGGCAGTTTGGTGGTTCCTCAGGAAGCTAAATATAGAATTGCCATATGATCCAGCAATCCCATTACTAGGAGCTGAAGGCAAGGACAAGAATGGATATTTGTACACCGATGTTTATAGCAGCATTATTCACGATTGTCAAGAGATGGAAACAGTCCAAATGTCCATTAAAGGATTAGTGGATAAACCAACTGTGGCATATGTATATGATGGAATATTACACAGATGTAAGACAGAATAAAGTCATGACACATCCAACAACATGGATGAACTTTGAGGATATTATGTTGAACAAAATTAGCCAGAAACAAAAGAACAAAAACTGTGTGGTCTCACTAATATGAACTAACCATAATGGGCAAACTCTGAGAATTCAAGTTAAGAACACAGGTTATCAGGAGGTAGAAAGAGAGTAGAGATTGGGCATTTGATGCTGAAGCAATACAGAATGTTCAACA
This sequence comes from Choloepus didactylus, assembly GCF_015220235.1. Classification (NCBI taxonomy): domain Eukaryota; kingdom Metazoa; phylum Chordata; class Mammalia; order Pilosa; family Megalonychidae; genus Choloepus; species Choloepus didactylus. The sequence continues at coordinate 81,998,163 of NC_051309.1, forward strand.
GGATTGATTGTAAAGATCCAGAAATGGATAGCACAATACTATCTGATGGTAGCACAATATTGTAAGTATAATGAATATAGCCGAGTGTGAGTATGGTTGAAAGAAGGTGGCTAGGGGAATGTATGACACCAGAAGGAAAGACAGAGGATAAAAAGTGGGACTGTATTACTTAGCGAAACCTGAAATGGACAATGATGGTGATTAAATGTAAAAATATAAGAAAGTTTTTACACGAGGGAGAGCAAGTGAATGTCAGCATTGAAACATGTTGAAAATGGGACAATATATGGGAAAAAATACAATCAATGCAAACTAGGGTCCATAGTTAACAGTAACACTGTAATATTCTTCCTTTAATTGTAACAAAGGCAACATACCAAAGCTAAATGTCAATAGAGAGGGATATAAGGGAGGGATATGGGATACTTGTTGCTGTTGTCGTTCCTCCCTTTAATTTTTTTTAACTCTTCATTCTTTTATTTTTTAACTCTTCTTTCTTTGCAGAAGAAATGGAAATGTTCTCATCTCTCATATAGATTGTGGTGGTCAATGCATAACTATTTGATTATACCTGGTGCTACTGATTGTTCACTTAGGATGTATTGTATGGCGTGTGAATAAAACCATTTAAAAAATAAACAGAAAGATACAAGTGCTGGAGAAGGTGTGGAGAGAGATAATATCTCTTCACTGTTGGTAGGTGTGCTGGTTTGAATGTATTATGTCCCCCAGAAAAAGCCATATTCTTTGATGCAAACTTGTGGGGCAGACATAATAGTGGGGATTAAGTTGGAATGTTTGGATTAGGTTGTTTGCATGGAGATGCGCCACTCCCAACTGTAGATGATAACTGATGGGATATTTCCATGGAGGCGTGGCCCCACCCATTCAGGGTGGGCCTTGATCAGTGGAGCCATATAAATGTGCTGACTCAAAGAGAAGGAACTCAGTGCAGCTATGAGTGACATTTTGAAGAGGAGCAAGCTTGCTAGAGAGGAATGTCCTGGGAGAAAGCCATTTTGAAACCAGAACTTTGGAGCAGACGCCAGCCACGTGCCTTCCCAGCTAACAGAGGTTTTCCGGACGCCATTGGCCATCCTCCAGTGAAGGTACCCGATTACTGATTGTTACCTTGGACACTTTATGGCCTTAAGACTGTAACTGTGTAGCCAAATAAACCCCCTTTTTATAAAAGCCAAGCCATTTTGGTGTTTGGTATTCCGCAGCATTAGCAAACTAGAACAGTAGGGAAGGAGAATGATGTAGCCCCTCTGGAGGGCAGTGTGGTGGTTCTACAGGAGGCTAAATATAGGGTTGCTATATGATCCTGCAACTCTATTATTTGGTATATACTTGGAAAAGCTGAAAGCAGGGATAAGAGTAGGCATTTGCACACTGGTGTTTATGGTGACAATATTTACGATTTGCAATAGATGGAGGTGGCCCAAGTGTAGATCGATGGGTGAATGGAAGGGTGAACTCTGGTGTATACATTCATTGGAATATTAAGCAGCTGCAAAAAGAATGAAATCATGAGCATGCAACTAGGAGAATGAACATGGAGGACATTATGTTGAGTGAAATAAGCCAGAAATAAAAGGACAAATACTGCAATGCTTCACTAATATAAACTAATTATAATGAGCAAATGCTGAGTACTGAATTTGAGAGTGTGCCAGTGTGGATGTATTATGTCCGCCAAAACACCATTATATTTGATGCAATCTTTTGGGGTAGACGTATTAGTGTTGATTAGATTGGAATCCTTGGATTGTTTCCATGGAGGTGTGACTCAATCAACTGTGAGTGAAACATTTGATTGGATAATTTCCATGGAGGTGTTACCCCACCCATTCAGGGTGGGTGTTAATTGGATCACTGCAGTCATATAAAGGAGTTCACAGACAGAAGGACCTCAGAGCAACTGAGAGTGACATTTTGAAGAGGAGCTGAATCTAAAAGAGGGCAAAATGCCCCAACAGTGATATTTTGGAGAACACCATTTTGAAATGCAACTTGGGAGCAAGCAGATGCCAGCCATGTGCCTTCCCAGATAACAGAGGTTTTCCGGATGCCAATGGCCATCCTTCAGTGAAGGTACCCAATTAATGATGCCTTACCTTGGACATTTCATGACCTTAAGACCATATTTATTTACGGCCAAATAAACCCCCTCTATAAAAGCCAATCCATTTCTGGTGTTTTGCAAAATGGCAGCATCAGCAAACCAGAACAGAGAGCATAGGTTATCAGGGGATAGAATGTGGGCTGAGCTTGAGCAATCAATGATACAGGAGTACAGAATGTTCAACAAGGCTTACTGTAAAGATTCCTAGGTTCTAAGTTCTTACAGCAGTCACCTCTCTTCCTGAGTTTTAACTGTTATTTAAGAGATGTTTATTTGGTACCAAATTTATATTCTATGTAGCCCACTATCTAATTTAACCTATATGGTCAGTTTATTTAAACAACATAATTACATGGAACCTAGAATAGGGAATGAGATCTTGTTATTCTGTATAGGTTAATATAATTCTTTAATACATCCCAGAGTATTTTGGGCAGAAAATAAAAAAAGTATTTGCAAAGTCCATGTTCCAGTTTGCTAAGGCTGCCAAAATGCAAAATACCAGAAATGGACTGGCTTTTACAATGGGGGTTTATTAGTTTACAAGCTTACAGTTCTAAGGCCATGAAAATGCCCCAGTTAAGGCATCAACAAGATAATACCTTCTCTGAAGAAGGGTCAGTGGCATCTAGGGTTCCTGTGTCACATGGAAAGGCACATGGCTGGAGTCTATGGGGCCTCTGCCCTGGGTTAGCTTCTGGTTTCCATTGCTTTATTAAAAAATGTGTCTCAGCTTCTGTCTTAGCTTCTCTCTCTCAGCTCCTGTGCATCCTTGCTTGTTTCTCCTAGGGCATTTCTCTCTAGGCATCTAGGGGTCTGCTCTTAACTTTTCCAGGTCAAAATCTAGATTTCATCCCTTAGCTTCTCTTCTAGTTCTGGTTTCAAAGGCTGTCTCCAAAATGTCTCTGGACATTTTCTCTCCAAGTGTCTCTGTCAGCTTTTCCAAGGGACAAATGCTGGATTACATATCTTAGCTTCTCTGCAAACTGTCTCTTTCTGCTTCTCCAAGCATCTGGGTCTGAGTCAGATCTCTTAAGGACTCTTTAAACTAATTAAGACCCACCTTGAAAGGGCAGGATTACATTACCATGGAAATAATCTAACCAAAAGGTCCCACCCACAACTGAGGTGGCCACATCTCCAAGGAAACAACCTAATCAAAAGATCCCATGCACAACAGGTCTGCACCCACAAGATTGGATTAAAAGAACATAGCTTTCCTGGGGTACATAATAGATTCAAACAAGCACAGTCCCTTTGAATGACTGGGGGAAAATGTGGAACTATTAAACTTCACCAGCTGGAGAATTCCTGATATTCTCACAAGCAAATTTAATAAGTCAAGTCCTCAATCTTGGGGCTTGCTCTCTTCAGAGGAGAATCAAAGCCTACTTATAATTATGCCTAAGATTCACCACTGGAGAACCTCTTTTGTTGTTCAGATGTGGCCTCTCTCAGCCAACTCTCCAAATAAACTCACTACCTTTCCCCCATGTGGGACATAATTCCTGGGGTTGTAAGTCTCCCTGGCAATGTGGGCCATGACTCCCAGGGATGAGCCCAGCCCTGGCATCATGGATTGAGAATGCCTTCTTGACCAAAAAGGGGAAAAGAAAAAAAAAAAACAAAATACAGTTTCAATGGCTACAAGATTTCTAATAGAGTTGAGAATTTTTTCTGGAGGTTATTCTTTTGCATTATATAGATATTCCTTTTAGTTTCCAGTGTATTAGAATAGCTAGAAGGAAATACCTGAATCTGTTGAACTGTAATCCAGTAGACTTGATTCTTGATGATGACTTTGTATGTGTGTGTGTGTGTGTATAATATAGCTTTTATCATGTGACCATGTGATTGTGAAAGCCTTATGACTGACACTCTCTTTATCCAGTGTATGGGCAGATGAGTAATAAAATAAAGACAAAAGTTATGTAAATAATAGGCGAAGGTAAGGAGTATGGGATGTTTGGATGTTTTTTCTTTATTTTGGAGTAATGAAAATATTCTAAAATTGATTGTAGCAGTGAATGCACAACTATATGATGATACTATGAGCCCTTGATTGCATACTTTGGATGGATTATATGGTATGTGAATAAATCTCGATCAAATTGCATTAAAAAAAGTAAATGGATTAAACTCTCCAGTCAAAAGGCAGAGATTGGCAGAATGGTGAAAAAGCATGACCTGACTATATACTCTTTACAAGAGACTCATCTTAAATTCAAAGACACAAGTAAGTTGAAAGTAAAAGTATGGAAAAAATATACCATACATCTAGTGACCAAAAGAGTTATGGGGTAGCTATTCTAATATCAGATAAACAGACTTTGTTCTGGTTTGCTAAATCTGCTGGAAATACAATATACCAGAAAAGGATTTTACAATGAGGGTTTATTAGTCCACAAAGTTACAGTTCTAAGGCCATGAAACTGTCCCCATTAAGGCATCAAGAGGCATCAACCTTCTCTGAGGAAAGGCCGATGACATCTGGGGTTCCTCTGTCACATGGGAAGGCACATGGCCGGCTCTGCTGAACTTTCTCTCCTGGGTTTAGCTTCTGGTTTCAGTGGCTTTCTCCAAAATGTCTCTGGGCTTCTGTTTCAGCTCCTGTGGGTCCTTGCTTGCTTCTCCCAGGGGCAAACTCTGGATTATGTATCTTAGCTTCTCTCCAAACTGTCTCTCTCAGCTTCTTTTTAAGGCATCTGTGGGTTCTCATTTACCTTCTCTAGGGCAAACTCTGGTCTTCATCTCTTGGTTTAGCATCTCCAAATGTCTTTCTGTCTGCATCTCCAAGCATCTGGGTCTGTGTCAGTTCTGAACTCTCTCTCTGCCTGAGCTCCCTTAAGGACTCCAGTAAACTAATTAAGACCCACTTGAAAGGGTAGGGTCACATCTCCGTAGAAAGAACCTAATCAAAAGATCACACCCACAATAAGTCTGTACCCACAAAATTGGTTTAAAAGAGCATGGCTTCTCTGGGGTACATAACAGTTTCAAACCAGCACATACATTAAGTCAAAAGCTGTTATGAGGGACAAAGAGGGTCACCGTATACTGATAACAGGGTCAATTCAACGAGAGCACATAACAATTATAAATATATCTGCACCTTATCATAGAGCCCCAAAATATATGGAACAAATACTGACAGCTTGGAAAGGAGAAATAGACTGTTCTACATTAATGGTAGGAGACTTTACACCACTTTCAAGAATGGATAGAACATTGTGCTGGTTTGAATCTGTTATGGACCCCAGAAAAGCCATGTTCTTTTAATCCAATATTGTGGGGCAGAACCAATGTGGGTGGGGTCTTTTTATTGGATTATTTCCATGGAGATGTGACCCCTGCCCATTCAGGGTGGGTCTTAATTAGATCATTGCTTGTAGGGTGTGTCTAAGTGCTGATGAACTCCCTCAGCTTTTGTTTATCCAAGAATGGCTTAATCTCTCCCTCATTTTTGAAAGAAATTTTTGCCACATATAAAATTTTTGGTTGGCAGTTGTTTTCTTTTAGCACTTGAAATATTTCAACTCAATGCCTTCCTTCTTGCCTCCATGAGAAATCAGATATTAGACTAATTGGGACTCCCTTTTACATATTGCATTTCTCTTGAAAATTTCAGAACTCTCTCCTTGTCCTTTGCATTTGATAGTGTAATCAATATATCACTGGGTGTATTTTCATGTTTATCCTCTTTGTTATTCCCTGGGATTCTTGGATGTGCATATTCACATATTTGTTAAGTTTTGGGAAGTTTCTTGTCACTATTTTAAAAAATATTTCTTCAGTCCTTTTATCTCTTTTTTCTCCTTCTGGGACTCCCATAATGTTTATATTGGTACACTTGATGGTGTCCCAAAGGTATCTTAGGCTATTTTTGTTTTTTAAACTTTTTTTCTTTCTGTTACTCAGCCTCACTTATTTCAAGTGTCTTGTCTTTGAGTTCACTGATTCTTTTTTCTGCCAACTCCAATCTGCTCTTGAAATCCTCCTGAGAATTTTTAATTTCAGCTACTATGTTCTAAAACTCCAGTAGTTCTGTTTGGTACCTTTTTAAAATTTCTGTCTCTTTACTAAGATCTCATATTGCTCATTCATTGTTTCCTTTAGTTCTTTCTGTGTTTTCCTTAATTTCCTTGATCATTTTTAAGATCATTTTATTAAAGACTTTAGTATGTCCACATCCTAGTCTTCACCATTAGTATTTTCTGAGTGCTTATCCTCTTCCTTTTCATCTTGTAGTCTTTTATTGCACACTGTACATTTTAATATTTCAAAATGTTACCTCTGGGGTTTATTCCCTGAATTGTCTGTTCTTGATTTTGTTACAAGAACTGGTGATAAAACAAATTTTCTTGTTCTTCAGGCCTCCTATCAGGAAGCTCTGCCCAAGGCAAATGCAGTGTGCAGGGTTTTCCCTATCTTTCTGAGTATATGTCTTGTCCTGGGCTTTCGCTTGCTAGTTGTTTTGAGGTTCCCTTGTTTTCAGGAATTTGGTTGTCCCTTCTGTTTCCCAGGAGACAGACCTCCCTCTCCTGGGTGTCTGAATCTGGAAGCCTCTTCCCCAGACTGTATGCCTGTATAGTTTTTTTACACTCCTTTCATTGTCTCAAGCTGCTTTGGCCTAGAAGACAAATTTTGGGAGGAGGGGTATGCCAGAGAGGACTTTCCCAGATCAATCTTTCCCAGCTGAAACAGTGCCAGGGGCCCACAAAGAGGGCATGGACCACTCCAAAGTATCCTGGGGAGGGATCAGGAAGGGCACCAAGAACTTCTTCCATGGCTTCCCAAAACTCAGCTTTCTTGGCATCCCCAGAAAACATAGCCCTTCAACTAACTGCCCCCTGCAGCCCTGAGGAAGCAAACTTCTAAGTGTCCTCCTCTGTGACTTTTTTCTGGAGCAAGTTGAGACAATGGCCACCCTCACAGCTGGGCACCCAGCAATCGAGTCACTAATCAAAAGCTGCTATCAGTGATTGGCTGTGTCCATGCCTGCTCTTGGTGAAGAGGATTTTTATGTCCCTTTTTTTTTATTGGTTTTATTTTTTAAAATACATTTTATTGTGAAATTTAACATATATACACAACAGTGATAAATTTTAAAGTATAATTTAGCAAGTAGTTAGAGAGCAAATTTCAAAGAATGTTATGGGTTACTGTTCCACAATTTCAGTTATTTCCTTATTGTAAAACATAACATACATACAAAAAGGTCATGATTATCAAAGTACAATTTAATATGGCCAACTGATTTTTGACAAGGGGGCAAAGACCACACAATTGGGAAAGGATAGTCTTTTCAACAAGTGGTGATGGGAAAACAGGATCTCCATAAGCAAGAGAATGAAAATGGACCTCTATGTCACACCATATATAAAAATCAACGCAAAATAGACCAAAGACCTAAATATAAGAGCCAGAACTTTAAAATTCCTAGAAGAAAACAGGGAAGCATCTTGAGGACCTTGAGGTCCCTTAGACTTTACACCCAAATTGCAAGCAACAAAAGAAAAAATAGATAAATTGGTCCTTATTAAAATGAAAAAAACTTTTGCACAAAGGACTTTATCATGAAAATAAAACAACAACCTATGCAATGGGAGAAAATACTTGGAAACCACATATCTGATAAGGGTTTAATATCCAGAATATATTAAAAAAATCCTTGAATTCAACAACAAAATGGCAAAAAAAAAAAAAAAAATTTAAATATGGCCAAGATGGCAGGGCTTCCTCTTCCCAAGGTGGATAAAAAACACAGTCAAACAGTGTAGATTGGTTTCTCTTCTCCTACATGAAGTTGGGTGAACAGAGCTACCATCCACTGACCCTGACCCAAGCAGTTTTGACCACCCCAGGAGACCAACTGTGATGGGACTTCTTCTCCTGCTCTTTTGGAATCTTTCTGCTAGCATACTACCTGAATACAAAAAGTCTGCTAGCAAACTACCTGAAGACACTGACTTTTCAGAGGACACTGAAAAGTAAAGAGAAACTGCAAGAAAAACAAGTGCACTCAGGATGTACCCCACAAAGGAAACCTGAATCTCAAGATTTGGCATTCAATTTTTCAGGAGGTGGGGAGACTTCCAGGAAGATAGCAGAACAGGAGAGGCAGAGCAAACTTCTCCCCCATGGAATAATGAGAGAAATGGCAGAAAATTACTGGGACAGTGGTTCCAGGGTACAAGCAGCCAGAGAAGGACTTCCACCACACATAGTGGGGACTTGGTTGAAAGAGCAGAGAAATTACATCTGACAGGATGTGGTGAGTTTATTCAACTGGGACTACCACTGGGGCTGGCAGCTTTGAACTGGCTGGTGAAGCAGGGGAGAGGGGAGCTCTCCACTTCTGCACACCGATCTCACCAATTAGCTGGGGTAATAACCCTTCTCAGCCCCATGGCCAGGAGCTCCAGTGAGGGAACCTGGGAACAAGCATACCTGTTTGGACCACACACAGAAAACTTAGTGCATTTACTCTGCCTCCATGGAAGCCTGAAGTGTACATGGGTGAGAGGTGGGGATAAGTGAGGGTGCCACATGGAAGCATAAGGAGCCCCTACTGCACCCCAGAGGCTCATGGTGGGCAGGGAACTTGGGGGCTGACTGAGGTGGGAAACTTTTGAACTGGCTAGGGGCTGGGAAGGGAGGGACCCAAGGCCCTGTGATGCAGGGGGAATCATGAGATCCCTGTGCCCTTAAGCAGACTCTCTGCTGAACTGCACAGGAAAAAGTGGGCTTGAGGGAAGAGGTGGCTCAAGAGTGCCATCTGCTGGAAAGACAGGGAAAGTGCACTCTAGCAAGCTGTGGTTCTGCTAAGTTTTACATAAATGTCCAAACAATCCTGCATTTCTCAAAATAAATTATCAAGATTAGCAAATGCCCCAAAGTCAACAGAAAATCACAAAGCATATGAAGATCCAAGAAGATATGGACAAGCCAAATGACCAAATTAAAAGCTTGATGAGACAGATCTTGGAGCAATTAATCAAAGAAGTACATACAAATCTCCAAAACAAGTTCAGTGGGATGGCTAAAGACATAAAGAACATCAAGAAGACTCTAGAAGAGCATAAAGAAGAATTTGAAAGAGTAAACAAAAAACAGAAGATCTTCTGGAAATAAAAGATACTGTAGATCAAATTAAAAATATACCACAGACTGGTTGTAAAAATATATATATATGTATATATACTAGGGAGGATCAATAAGGAAACAGAGATGTTGAATTGTATGATAAATGAACTAGACTTAGACATTTATAGAACACTACACCACACAACAACAGGATACATGTTTTTCTTAAGTGCTCATGGTACATTCTCTAGGATAGACCACACGCTGGGTCACAAAGCAAGTCTCAACAAATTTAAAAATATTGATATTATGAATCAGATCATACTGGAATGAAGTTGGAAACAAATAACAGGCAGAAGATTGTAAAATTCACAAATATATGGAAACTAAACAACACACTCTTAGAAAACTAGTGGGTAAAGGAAGAAATTACAAGAAATTAGTAAATACCTTGAGGCAAATGACAATGAAAACATAACATATCAAAACTTATGGGATGCAGCAAAGGCGGTGCTGAGAGGGAAATTTATTGCCCCAAACACCTATATTAAAAGACAAGAGAGAGCAAAAATTGAGGAATTAAGTGTCCACCTGGAGGAACTAGAGAAAGAACAGCAAACTAACCCCAAAGCAAAAAGAGGGAAAGAAATAATAAAGATTAGAGCAGAAATAAATAAAACTTAGAACAAAAAAACAATAGAGAGAATCAACAAAACCAGAAGCTGGTTCTTTGAGAAAACTGACAAAATTGATGGACCCCTAGCTAGGTTAATGAGATAGAGATAGAGATAGAGATAGGGATAGGGATAGAGAGAGGGAGAGGGAGAGGGAGAGGGAGAGGGCGCAGATGCACATAAATGCAATCAGAAATGGGAAAGGAAACACACCTACTGACCCTGCAGAAATAAAGGAGATAATGAAAAGATACTATGAGCAACTATATGCTAATAAACTAGAAAACCTACAGAAAATGGACAACTTCCTAGGAAAGCATAAACAACCAACACTGACCTGAGAAGAAACAGAAGACCTTGATAAACCAATCACAAGTAAAGAGATTGGGTCAGTGATCAAAAATCTTCCAAGAAAGAAAAGCCAAGGGCCAGATGGCTTCACATGTGAGTTCTACAAGCATTCAAGAAAGAATTAGCAGAGGAACTAAGATGGTGGCTAAGTGAGACAGGGCAAAGAAACATCTCCATGAAAAATACTAGATAAAAACCAGAAAGTGACCCAGAACACCAGTTCAAGCCAGACAAGGTCAGCTAAATCCACAGGGACCATGCATTTGTGAAACCAGGAGTCTGCATTCTGAAACAAGTGAGTAAGCCAGCTGAAAGTCCAGCGGCCATGCAGCAGTGTGGGGAAACTGTGGGTTGGTGTCTGGAGATGGACTAGTTAAAAAAAAAAAACAAAAAAACAAAAAAACAAAAACAAAACCCAGGAGCAGCTGCGGATATAACGGGGAGAACCACACAATGAAGCATGGCAGGAGCGGGTTGTACCAATGCCTCAGTGTCTGGCATGGAGGACAGACCTTCCACACCTGCTGCTGATTGTCTCAGGGCCAGGGGAGCAGAGGGGAGCCAAAAGGAGAAAGAAACCATGCCCCCTGCAGCCAGCTCCCTGGTGGGCTGTGGACTCTGCTGCCTGGGGCTGGACCCACAGCCCAGAGCTGCGCCAAGAAACGCAGGGTGACGGGGAGTGTTTCCTGCAGCACCGTGCACACACCACAATATTGGCCATGGACAGTGGCCTTTAGTGCACCCACAGCTAATTGTTCCAGAGCTGGGAAGGTGGAGCTGGGTGAAAAGGAGGAAATTAACACACCCCATTCAACCATATTGACATCAGGCTGGGAACGCCCCTGCATGGCCTGGTGGTCCAGGGCTTCCCTGGAGGGTTGGTGCACATTTGTGACATGGCATAACCTTCCCTCAGCAGAGGTCCTGGAAAAGCATGGCTGAGAAGGGGGACCCTCTCAGAAATCACAGGGACCCTACACCATACCAAGGACTTGTGGGTCAGCAGCAGAGACCATCTGTGGCAAGACTGAAATGAAGGCTTAGACTCTTGCAACAGCCTTAAATCTCTGGGAACACCTGGGAGGTTTGATTATTAAAGCTGCCCTGCTTCCCTAAACACCCAGACACACACTCCACATTCAGGGTGGACAGCACCAACAACACACCCAAACTTAGTGCACCAATTAAACCCCACAAAAATCAGATCCCCACACACCACAAAGACCAAGTTGGGGAGAACTGACTTGGGAATAGCTGACTCGTGGACGCCATCTGCTGGTTAGTTAGAGAAAGTGTATGCCACCAAGCTGTAGTCTGACAAATTAGAGATTGGTATTTTTTTATTACCTGAAAGAACCCTATCAAGTAAAGCAAATGCCAAGAGGCCAAAAACAACAGAAAATTTTACAGCATATGATAAAACCAGATGATATGGAGAACCCAAATCCAAACACCCAAATCAAAAGATCAGAAGAGACACAGTACTTGGTGCAATTAATCAAAGAACTAAAGACAAACAGTGAGAGCATGGCACAGGATATAAAGGATATAAATAAGACCTTAGAAGAGCATAAAGAAGAAATTGCCAGAGTAAATAAAAAAATAGAAGATCTTATGGAAATAAAAGAAACTGTTGGCCAAATTAAAAAGACTCTGGATGCTCATAATACAAGATTAGAGGAAGTTGAACAATGACTCAGCGTCCTCAAGGACCACAGAAAGGAAAATGAAAGAACAAAAGAAAGAAGGGGGAAAATAAACAAATTCGAAATGGATCTCAGGGATATGATAGATAAAATGAAACATCCAAATTTAAGACTCATTGGTGTCCCAGAAGGGGAAGAGAAGGGTAAAGGTCTAGAAAGAGTATTCAAAGAAATTGTTGGGGAAAACTTCTCAAACCTTCTACACATTATAAATACACAAAGCATAAATGCCAGCAAACTCCAAATAGAATAAATCCAAATAAACCCACTCCAAGACATATTCTGATCAGACTGTCAAACACTGAAGAAAAGGAGCAAGTTCTGAAAGCAGTAAGACAAAAGCAATTCACCACATACAAAGGAAACAACATAAGACTAAGTTGTGACTACTCAGTGGCCACCATGGAGGTGAGAAGGCAGTGGCATGACCTACTTAAAATTCTGAGAGAGAAAAATTTCCAACCAAGAATACTTTATCCAGCAAAGCTCTCCTGCAAATTTGAGGGAGAGCTTAAATTTTTCACAGACAAACAAATGCTGAGAGATTTTGCCAATAAAAGACCTGCCCTACTTCAGATACTAAAGGGTGCCCTACTGACAGAGAAACAAAGAAAGGAGAGAGAGATATAGCGAAATTTAACAGACATATATAGAACATTACATCTCAGGTCACTGGACACACATTCTTCTCTAGTGGTCACAGATCTTCCTCCAGAATGGACCGTATGCTGGGACAAAAAACAAGCCTCAATAAATTAAAAAAAAATTAATTTGTTCAAAGCACATTCTATGACCACAATGGAATACAAATAGAAGTCAATAACCATCAGAGACTTGGGGAATTCACAAACATCTGGAGGATAAAAATGAGGAGGAGATGAAAACATTCCTGGATAATCAAAAGCTGAGGGACTTCATCACCAGTAGAGCAGCCCTATAAGAAATGCTAAAGGGAGCTGAGCAGGCTGAAAGGAAGGGACACTAAACAATTGACTGAAACTACATGAAGAAATAAAGGGTACCACTAAAGATCACATGGTAAATATAAATACCAATACTACTGTATTTTTGATTTGTAACTCCACTATTTACTTCCTACAGGATCTAAAATACATAAACTGTAATGATAAATCAGTGGTTTTGGACCCAATGTAAAATAGGTAATTTTTGACAAGAACTACATAAAGGTGGGGGAATGGAGGAATATAGGAACATAGTTTATGTGTCCTATTGAAGTTAAGTTGGTACCAAAGAAAACAAGATTGTTATTGATTTAAGAGGTTAAATTTAAGACCCATGGTAAACACAAAGAAAGCATCAGAGATGAAAAGTAGAGTATGGGTTACGAGAAATGGGGGAAGGGGCAATGGGGAGTTAAGAAATGAGTGTAGAGTGTTTGGGGTGAAGGGAAATTTCTAGTAATGGATGGTGGGAAGGTGACAGCATTGCAACATTCTAAATATGATTAATCCCACTAATGGAATGCTAGGGAGGGGGTGGAATGGGAAGATTTAGGCTATATATATATGTTTCCACAATTGGAAAAAAAAAAAAAAGACAGTCTACATAGATGACAATTAAATGCCAAGGATGAACCTGGATGGGATCTGAGGATGGAGGAGAAGAGGCTCAAAGGCACAGATGGGACATAAGAAAAAAAAAAAAAAAGGAAGTATAGAATGTAAGCTTTGTATCAATGTTGAATTTCTTGAACTTCTTAGCTGTGCTTAATGGGATTGCATAAAAGAATGTTCTTGTTCATGGGAAATGTATATGTGAATTATATTGTTTGTTCAAGGATGTGTGCAGCTTGCTCTCATATGTTCAGAAGACAGAGGAATAGATGATGGATGATAGGGAGGGAGGGAAGGAAAGAAAGAAATGGTTGTGTGACAGGATGTTAAAGTTGGTGGATCAGGGTATCAGGGGAGAAGGGTTGAGGTATGCTGGAGTTCTGTGTATGGGGTTTGTATTGTTTTTGCAACTGTTCCTGTAAGTTTGAATTTATTTCAAAATAAAAAAAAATTAATACCAATCCTGCTCAAACTCTTCAAAAAAATTTAAGAGGAGGGAAAGCTACCTAACTCATTCTATGAAGTCAACATCACCCTAATACCAAAATCAGACAAAGATACTACCAAAAAAGAAAATTATAGACCAATCTCTTTAATGACTATAGATGTAAAAATCCTCAATAAAATCCTCGCAACTCTCAGTTGCTCTTGGGGCATTTGTCCTCTTAGCTTCTCTGGAACAAAAGTCTGCTTTCAAAGGTCATCTCCAAAATGTCTCTGTAAACTGCAATTCCTCTCTCAGCTCCTGTGCATTCTTCAAAGTGTCCCTCTTGACTGTAGCAAGCTTGATCCTTCTGTCTGAGCTTATATAGTGCTCCGATAAACTAATCAAGGCCCATGCTGAATGGGTGGGGCCACACCTCTATGGAAACTATCCAATGAAAGATCTCACCATCAATTGAGTGATCACATCCCCAAGGAAACATGCAATCAAAAGTCTCCAACCCAATCAACACCAATAAGTTTCCTGCCCACACAAGATTGGGTGGAGATAATACATCCAAACCAGCACAGCAGTCAAATCTATTCCTGAATTGTAATGGGTAGCTCCAAACTCTGAGATGCTGATCCCTTTGTATATAAGCTGATTGGTCTCTGGAATACTGGGTATATGTGTGACACCTGCAACTCAGAGCTAGAGCTTGGAAGATATGAATATGAGTATTAATGCATACAGCAACTGTTAAAAAAAATTCTGAAAAAGAGCCTAGACTTTAATTAGAGATATGAATGAAGCAGATCTGGTTAAGACCAGGGCAAATCAGTCCAAAGGGTAAAGGTTGAAACTGACTGTGCGTTAAAACTTCAATTTCCATGTGAGACCAAAGGAAGAGATGTTTATTTGGTACAGATCTATATTTTCTGAATAATATTACTTCTACAGTCAGCTTGTTCAAACACCACAATTATATGGAACTTTGAATAGAAAGTGAGATATGGAAGGTTTGTATAGCTTAGAGGGAAATAGCAACACATCCCAAAGTAATTTGGGTGGAGAATAAAAATATATATGCAGGGCCCCCCTGAAGAGCTGGGGGAAAATGCAGAAGTGTTCAACTTCCTCACCTGGATTGTTGCTGATGTTCTCACACACATTGAGGACTGACAGCTTGGTGTGCTGAGCCCTCTGTCTTGGGGCTTGCCCTTATGAGGCTTGTTACTGCAAAGGAGAGGCTAAACCTGCTTATAATTGTGCCTAAGCGTCTTCCCTTGACTGCCTCCTTGTCATTCAGATGTGGCTCACTCTCTCTAGCTAAGCCACCTCTACAGGTGATCTCACTGCCCTCCCCCCTAAGTGGGGAGGGTAAATCTCACTGGCAACACAGGATAAGACTACTGGGGATGAATCTGGACCTGGCATCATGGGATTGAGAACATCTTCTTGACCAAAAGGGGGATGAGAAATGAAATGAAACAAAGCTTCAGTGGCTGAGAGATTTCAAATGGAGTCAAGAGGTCACTCTGATGGACATTCTTACCTACTATATAGATAACACTTTTTAGGCTTTAATGTTTTAGAATAGCTAGAAGTAAACACCTGAAACTATCAAACTCTAACCCAGTAGCCTTGACTCTTGAAGATGATTGTATAACAATGTAGCTTACAAGGGGTGACAGTGTGATTGTGAAAACCTTGTGGATTGCACTCTCTTTATATAGTGTATGGATGGATGAGTAGAAAAATGGGGACAAAAACTAAACAAAAAATAGGGTGGGATGGGGGGATTATTTGGGTGTTCTTTTTTACTTTTATTTTTTTTATTCTTACTCTGATTCTTTCTGGTGTAAGGAAAATGTTCAAAAATAGATTGGGGTGATGAATGCATAACTATATGATGGTTCTGTGAACAGTTGATTGTACACCATAGATGACTGTATGGTATGTGAATATATCTCAATAAAACTGAATTTAAAAAAATATACTAGAAACACAACAGCAGATTTGAGGATGCAGAAGAAAGAATAAGTGAACTAGAAGACAAAGCAATCAAATGCAAATGCATAAAAGAACAAATGGAGAAAAAAATTGAGAAATTTGAGACGGGTCTCAGGGAAATGATGGACAACAGTAAGCACACAAATATAATAATCATTTGTGTCCCAGAAGGAGAAAAGAAGAGTAAAGCGCTAGGAAGAGTATTTGAGGAAATAGTTCAGGAAAACTTCCCAACCCTTATAAAGGACATAAATATGCAAATCAAAGAAGCCCAACAAACTCTAAACAGAATAAATCCAAAGAGATACATTCACAGACATACTAATGAGATTGGCAAATGCTGAAGAGAAGGAGAAAGTCCTGAAACCAGCAAGAGAGAAGCAATTCACCACATACAAGGGAAACCACATAAGACTAAGTACTGACTATTCAATGGGCACTGTAATGGTGAGAAGGCTGTGGTATGACATATTTAAGATCCTGAAAGAGAAAAATTGCCAGCCAAGAATTCTTTATCCAGCAAACTTCTCCTTCAAAAGTAAGGGCAAGTTTTAAATTTTCACAAACAAATGCTGAGAGAATTTAAGAAGAGACCTGCCCTGTAAGAAATACTAAAGGAAGTTCTGTGAGCTGGAAAAAAAAAAGGAGAGAGAGTTCTGGAGAAGGGTACAGAACTGAAGAGGATTAGGGTAACTTGAACAAAAAAGGAGGGGGGAAAATAGATCTGACAAATAAAAGCCAAAGGATAATATAGTTGGTTGAAGAATTGTCTTCACAGCAATAACTCTCAATGTGAATGGATTAAACTCCCCAATTAAGAGATGCAGATTGGGAGAATGGATTTAAAAGTATGATCCATCAATATGCTGTTTACAAGAGACTCATCTTAGAACCAGTAGCACAAAGAGACTGAAAGTGAAAGGATGGAAAAAATATTCCATGCAAATTACAGTCAAAATAAAGCAGGGGTAGCTATACTAATATCAGACAAAATAGACTTTAAATGAAAAGATGTCAAAAGAGACAAAGAAGGCCACCATATATTAATAAAAGGAACAATGCACCAAGAAGAAATAACAACCATAAATGTCTATGCATACAATCAAGAAGCTCCAAAGTACATGAGAAAAACACTGGCAAAACTGAAGGAAGTGATAGATGTTTCTACAATAATAATGGGAGACTTCAATGCACCACCCTCTTCCATGGATAGAACAACTAGTCAGAGAACCAATAAGGAAACTGAGAACCTAAACAAGGTGATAACAGACATATATAGATCATTGCATCCCAAATTACCAGGATATACATTCTTCTCTGGTGCTCATGGAACATTCTCCAGGATAGATCATATGCTAGGGTACAAAACAGTCTCACCAAATTTAAACAGTTTGAAATTATTCAAATCACATTCTCTGACCACAATAGAATTCAGTTGGAAATCAAGAACCACCAAAGAACCAGAACTTTCACAAATATATGGAGGTTAAGCAACACACTCCTGAAAAATCAGTGGGTCAAAGAAGAAATTGCTAGAGAAATCAGTAAATATCTAGAGATGAATGAAAATGACATATCAAAACCCATAGGATGAAGCAAAGGTGGTGCTGAGAGGGAAATTTATAGCTCTAAATGCATACATTAAAAAGGAAGAAAGAGCTAAAAGCAAAAACCTAAATGAACAACTGAATAAGCTAGAGAATGAACAGCAAACTAACACTAAAGCAAGCATAAGAAATGAAATAACAAAGATTAAACAAAGAATAAAGCAGAAATAAATGATCTGGAGAACAACAACAACAAAAAAATAGAATAAAACAAAACCAAAAGTTGGTTCTTTGGAAAGATCAACAAGTTGGACAAGCCCTTAGCTAGACTGACAAAGTAAAAAAAAAGAGAAGATCCAAATAAACAAAATCAGAAATGAGAGGGGGGGTCATTACTATGGATCCTGAAGAAATTAAAAAAAAATTATAAGAGGATACTATGAATAACTGTATGCTAACAAACTAGACAACTTAGAGGAAATGGACAATTTCCTGGAAACACATGAACAACTTCGAATGGAGAAGAAATAGAAGACCTCAAAAAAATAATCACAAGTAATTTTTAATCAGTCATTAAAAATCTTTCTAAAAAGAAAAGCCCACTGCCAGACAGGTTCACAGGGAAATTTCACCAAACATTCCAAAAAGAAATGACACCATTCCTGCTTAAACTCTTTCAAAAAATTGAAGAGAAAGGAACACTACTTAGCTAATTGTATGAAAGAAACATCACTCTAATATGAAAACCAGAAAAAGATACTACAAGAAAGGAAAACTATAGACCAATCTCCCTAATGATTATAGATGCAAAAATTCTCAAACAAAATACTTAAAAATTGAATCCAAAGGCACATTAAAAGAATTATACACCACAACCAAGTTGAGTTCATTCCAGGTATGCAAGCATAGTTAAACATAAGAAAATCAATGTAATACACACATTAACAAATTGAAAGGGAAAAAAAAATCAAATGACCATCTCAATAGATGCTGAAAAAGCATCTGACAAAATTCAACATCCTTTTTTGATGAAAACACTTCAAAAGGTAGGAATTGTTTGGAAACTTCCTCAGTATGATAAAGGGCATATATTAAAAACCCACAGCCAGCATAGAACTTAATGGTGAGAGACTAAAACCTTCCCCCTAA
This sequence comes from Choloepus didactylus, assembly GCF_015220235.1. Taxonomy (NCBI): domain Eukaryota; kingdom Metazoa; phylum Chordata; class Mammalia; order Pilosa; family Megalonychidae; genus Choloepus; species Choloepus didactylus. The sequence continues at coordinate 82,016,815 of NC_051309.1, forward strand.
GATTGGGAATGAGACAAGGATGCCCACTGTCACCACTATTATTCAACATTGTGCCAGAAGTTCTAGCCAGAGCAATTAGGCAAGAAAAAGAAACAAAAGGCATCTAAATTGGAGAGAAAGAAGTAAAACTGTCATTATTTGCAGATGATATGATCCTATATTTGGAAAATACTGAGAAATTGATGGTGAAGCTACTTGAGGTAACAACTAAATTCAGCAGTGTGGCATGGTAGGATATAAGGTTAATCCACAAAAGTCAGTAATGTTCCTATACACCAGTCATGACCTAAATGAAAAGAAAATGAAGAAAAACAAATTCCATTCACAATAGCAATTAAAAGTACCAAGTATCTAGGAATAAACTTAACCAAGGATGTATAAGACCTCTATACTGAAAATTACAAAATTTTACTAAAAGAAATCAAAGAGGACCTAAATAGGTGGAAATATATTCCATGTTCATGGATAGGAAGGGTAAACACTGTAAAGCTGTCAATTCTACCCAAACTGATCCACAGTTTCAATGAAATTCCAATAAAAATTCCAACAACCCACTTTGCAGACTTGGAAATGTTAGTTACCAAATTTATTTGAAAGGGAAAGGGGCCTCAGAATGCCAAAAATATTCTAACAAAGAAGAATACAGTGGGAGGATTTATACTTCCTGACTTTAAAGCCTACTATAAAGCCATAGTGGTCACAACAGCATGGCACTAGCACAAAGACAGACATACTGATCAATGATGTCAAATCAAAAAGAGTTTGGAAACAGACCACTCAGATCTATGGTCAACTGATTTTTGATAAGGCCCCCAAATCCACTGAACTGGGACAGAATAATCTCTTCAACAAATGGGGCTGGGAGAACTGGATATCCATATCCAAAAGAAAGAAAGAGGACCCCTACCTCATACTCTATACAAAAATTAACTCAAAGTGGATCAAAGACCTAAATATAAGAACCAGAACCATAAAACTCCCAGAAGATAATACAGAAGAACATTTTCAAGACCCAGTAATAGGAGGTAGCTTCTTGGACCTTAAACCCAAAGCACAAGCAATGAAAGACAAAATAGATAAAAGGAAACTTATCAAAATCAGAGGCTTCTGTGCCTCAAAGGACTTTGTCAAAAAGGTGAAGAGGAAGCCAACTCAATGGGAGAAAGAAATTTAGAAACCATGTATCTGATAAGAGACTGAGAGTCAGCATATATAAAGAAATCCTAAAACTCAAGGACAATAGTACAAACAGCCCAATTATAAAATGGGCAAAAGATATGAAAAGACATTTTTCTGAAGGGGAAATACAAATGGTCGAAAAACACATGAAAAAATGTTCCCCTTCACTAGCTATTAGGGAAATAGAAATCAAAACCCCAATGAGATATCATCTCATACCAGTAAGAATGGCTGCCATTAAACAAATAGGAAGCTACAATTGCTGGAGAGGATGTGGAGAAATTGGAAGTCTTATCCACTGCTGGTGGGAATATATAATGGTACAGATACTGTGGAAGACAGTTTGGTGGTTCCTCAGAAAACTAGATATAGAGTTTCCCTACAATCTGGCAATTCCACTATTCAGTATATTCCTAGACGATCTGAAAGCAGTGACTTGAACAGACATTTGTACACCAATGTTCACAGTGGCATTATTCACAATTGCCAAAGATGGAAATAATCCAAGTGTCCTTCAATAGATGGGTGGATAAACAAAATGTGGTATATACATAGAATACAATGCAGCAGTAAGAAGGAATGAGGTCTGAAATGTGACAACATTGATGAGCCTTGAGGACATAATGCTGAGTGAAAAAGTCAGACACAAAAGGAGAGATATTATATGTTATCACTAATATGAACTCCCTGAGTAATGCTAAATTAGTGCCTTAAAATGTAGAATATAGGGGACCTAGAGATAGGCAGAAGCTAGAGAAGGGGGAATGATTACTTAATATGTACAGACTTGTTAATAAGGTTGAACTTAAGGGTATGGGAATGGACAGGGGTGATGATGGTTTATTAATGGAATTGTTAAGTATCAGTGGTGTATTGAAGGTGAACATGATTGAAGGGGGTTGTTTAAAGTCATGTATCCCACAGATTAGCACTACAAATATAAATAAGTGCTTACATGACCTACTTCTAAGGTATGACCTTGGTACAAAGCGTTAACAACAGAGTGGTATATGGAAAAACTATCTTTTGCATACTATGAACTGTGTTTAATAGGAATACATCACTAGTACCACACTAATATGAGGAATAAATAATTAGCAGGTGATAAGAGCTTTAGGGTGTTTTGGGTTATGACAATTGTTTAAAATTGAGAGTGATGATGATTGTACCACTAAGCAAAGATGGTGTGAGACATTGATTGTTTGTCTTGGACAGAATATATGCTATGTGAAATTAGGAACCCCCTACTTAATAAGACAGGCCCTCAATCTTGAGGCTTGCTCTTGTGAAACTTAGGGCTGTAAAGAGGAGGCTAAGCCTACTATAATTATGCCTAAGAGACACTTCCAGAGAACCTCTTTTGTTGCTCAGATGTGGCCTCTCTCTCTCTAAGCCCAACTGTGCAATTAAATTGTTTACCCTCCTCCCTAAGTGGGACATGACTGCCAGGGGAGTGAGTCTCCTTGGCGACATGGGACACAACTCCCAGGAATGAACCTGACCCTGGCATCAAGGGACTGAGAGTGCCTTTTTGACCAAAAGGGGGAAAGAAAGGTAACAAAATTAGGTTTCAATGGATAAGATATTTCAATGAGAGGCTATCCTGGAAGTTACTCTTATGTAAGCTTCAGATAGATATTCCAAATGGCCATAGTATGCCAGGCCCTAATGAACAATAGTCTCAAAAGTCCTGAAGAATACCCAGGTCCCCTATCAGAACCTCTATAAAAGTTCAACTCACTAAGTTTATTTCTCAGAAACTTAAATCTTCCAGAGTTTTCCTATACCAGATAAGTCCCAAAACCCAGAGGCAACAGCCTCTTCAAGAACATCAACCAGCTGCATCCCCCTTCCCCAAAATGTCAACACTCCTTTTCAATATGAACAAGTTCAGGTAGTCACTGCTCAGATATCCCTGAAGATGGAGACAGGGATCAAACAAGAGGGAGAAGTAGCAACAGACAAGATAGGATTTAACAAAAGATTATGAAAACTGAATCGTGTAATTTTTTTAGGCTCTAGGGTATTAGAACAGCTAGAAGAAATTAACTGAAACGGTAGAACTGTAACCCATAACATTCTTTGAAAATTGCTCTGTAACTACTCGTTAAATCATACTTTGAAAGTTATCACTTTTCTATATATACATTATATTTCACAATAACTGAAATAACTGAAATTGTGGAACTGTGATCCATAACATTCTTTGAAATGTGCTAACTACTTGTTAAATTGTACTTTGAAAGCAATCACTGTCTGTATATATGTTATATTTCACAATTAAGAACTGTTTAAAAAATATATATGGCCAAAAGACTTAAATAGACATTTCTCCAAAGAAGATATTCAGGTGGTCAAAAAGCATATGAAGAAATGCTCAACATCATTAACCATTAGAGAAGTGCAAATTAAAGCCACAATGAGCTATCATTTCAAATCCACTTGAATAGCTACTATTAAAAAAAACAACAGAAAAATACAAGTGTTGGAAAGGATATGGAGAAATAGAAACATTCACTGTTGGTGGGAATGTAAAATGGTGCAACCACTGTTGGAAAACAGTTTGGCGATTCCTCAGAAAGTTAAGTATAGAATTACCATACGACCCAGCAATCCCACTTCTAGATACTTACCCAGAAGAATTGAAAGCAGGGGCTTGAACAGATATTTGCACAATGATGTTCATAGCAGCATTATTTTAAATTGCCAAAACATGGAAGCAACCCAAGTGTCCATCAACAGATGAATGAATAAACAAGATGTGGCATATATCCACAATGGAATATTTTTCAGCAGTAAAAAGGAATGAAATTCTGATATAAGCAAAAACACGGAGGAACCTTGAAGGCATCATGTTAAGTGAAATAAGCCAGACAAAAAGGACAAATATTGTATGACCTCACTGGTATGAAGTTATTAGAATAAACAAACTCAGAGCAGAATCTAGAATACAGAGGACAGGGGTGGGGTACTGAATAGGGAGTTAATACTTAAATTATACAGAGTTTCCCTTTAGGATGATGGAAAAGTTTTAGTAATGGATGGTGGTGAAGGTAGAACAACAGTGTGAACATAATTAACAGCACTGACTTATATATTTAAATGTGGAAAAGGGTAAATTTTAGATTGTATATATGTTACTAGAATAAATTTTTAAAAAAATTCATGGGACAAGTACAACACAGTGAACCCCAAGGTGAACTTTGTACTATATTTAATAGTACAATTATTAAAATGTGCTATCATCATTTATAACAAATGTACCACACTAATGCAAGGTATAAAATAACAAAAAAGGCAGGGGGTGGGGTGGGAACTGTATTCTTTAAAAATGTCATTATCATAAGGCCAGGATATGACAATTAAATGCAATATCTGACCTTAGATTGGATCCTGTACTGGAAGGGGAAATGCTATAAAAGTTATTATTAGATCAACTGGCAAAATTGCAACATGGACAGTAGATTAAAGTGTTGTATCAACATAGAAAAAAAAAAGAGAACATGTTTGGTAACTCCTCCTATGGCTCAGCAAACATTTTCAGGTAATAGCGAGGTATAGTATAAAGGGCAGGGCTTTGAGACAGACCTGTATTTGAAGTCCAGCTCCTCCACTTGCTTTGAGTCCTTTCTCTATAGGTAAATATCTAAATCCTGCTTCCATTTCCTCAACTCTAAAATGGCCATAATTGCACTGAGTTGATACAGTCATTGTGAGAAGGAAATGAGATCAAGTATTAAAAAGCATAGTAGTAAAAAGCCTAGAACATAGTAAATATATTAGAAATTTGAATAATTCCCACATTTCCCTCCTTTTGAATTAAAGTATTTGTGTCAATGAATGAAGGATACAATGACTTTTGGCAATTGTGATCTCTCTCTCCTATGAACTTATGCATATTGCCCTTAAAGTCTACTTTAACTTGATGGCAACTGGATACAGTCATCTACTGTTTCTTGAGTTGTTTAATGTTTGAATCACATTATGCATTTGATTATACATTTAACCACTCCATGCATTGTCTCTTCAGCTGAACAAATGCTCCTTGAGCACATTTAGGGTATACTTAAGGTGTTCAATTTTTATAATTGTAATGATGAACTGGAATAATATGATAAATGCCCATGATCAAACAAATAAAGTGGGCAAAAGATTTGAACAAATACTTCACAAAAGAAGGTGTACAGATGGCAATCATTACATGAAAAAGTGCTCAATATCATAAATATTAGGGAAATGCAAATTAAAATCATAATGAGATGCCACTACACATACACTAGAATGGCTAAAACAGAAAAGACTGACAATTCCAAAAGCCAGCAAGGATATGGAGCAACCAGAACTCTAACACATTGTTGATGGGAGTATACAACCACTCTGGGAAAAATATCTGGCCTTTTTTTATGAAACTAGACATATACCCATCCTATGATCCAGTAATTCCAATCCTAAGCATTTACCCATGAGAAATGAAAACATACACGCACACACACACAAAAAACTTGTATAAGAATCTTCCTAGCAGCTTTACCACTAATACCCCCCAAACTAAAAACATCCCAGTATCCATCAATAGGAGAATAAATTAATATATTCACACAATGGAACACTAATAAAAGTTGAAGGACAGAGACAAGCAACAAAGAGTGAATCTCAAAAATATTATGCTGGGTGAAAGAAGACTTTCTTAAAAGAGTACAAACTGTATCATTCTATCTGTTCTAGAAACGAAAAATCAAATCTATGGTGGAAAAAAAATCAGAATGCTGGTTGCCTCTAGAGTACGTGAGGGTGTGGACTGACCAGGGAGGAGCACGAGGAAACTTCCTGGGTGCTGGTGATGTTCTATATCTTGATAGGGGTTTGGGTTACACAGACATATGCATTTCATAAAACTTCAGCAAATGTACTCTCAAGCTTTGCGCATTTTCTATTTATGACATTTATATCAAAAGAAAGAAAACTAAACAAATATCTATGTCTGGTTAATGACATGCATGAGTAAGTATCTGACAGAAAGAATTTTTTTTGCCTTCCCATTGAATTTGTTTTATTAGGTTAATCAGACAGCTTAAAGATGGTTCATGCTGTTTGGTTCCCTTCTAGAAAATATTTCAAGTTTTAAATGAACTTCCAATACATAAAACAATTACTTCACCATACAGAAATTTCAGATCAAAATGCAACACTCTTTCTGTTTTCTTAGTTATAAAATCCAGTCAATACAAACTACATAAAAAAGATAAACACTTTCACTGATCCTTGATACAGGAGAACAGCACGATTGCAACACGTACCAGAGCACAGGTCCTAGACTCATGAAAAGGGTCTGCCCCAAGTTACCCCACAATATACTGAAGCATATAAACAAAGTAAGTGTTACTTAATTTAAGAAAGTTAACATACCCTTTCTGCATCAGCATTACTTGTAAGCCATAAAGCGTCTTGGTAAGAAATGTTACTAATTAAAATTTACTTCTAAGAAACTATTTTTAATGCTTCAAAAATTAGGTGGATTAATGGGTAGACAGAGGAACGGAGCAATAGCAGGTTATGATAAAGCAAGTATAACAAAATATTAATGGTAAAATCTAAGTGATGTGTATAAAGGGGATCATAAAAATTATTTTAACTTTGCTCTGTATTTGGAAAACTTTTGTAATTAAATGATGGAGGGAAATTTAGTACATATACCCTTAGGATTTGTGCATTTAATGTATTTAAATTTTATATCAAAAGAAAAAAATCTTAAATATTGAACTCTGTAATGACAGGCATGCTGAAATATTTATGGTTGCCTTTAATTTTATTTTAAATTTATTAAAAGTTAAAATGGACAGAGAGATGGATAGATTAGTGATAAAACAAGAATGGTACAATATTATTGGTAGATATATGTGTTTTCTCTGTAAAATTCTCTTATTTTTATTATATGTTTCAACATTTTCAAAATAACTGTTAGGAAAAAAGTTCAGTTGGGGATAGGGGCTCTATTACTAAATGGAAGAAGAAAAAAGTAGTTTGGGGGAAACTAACAACCTGACTCAATGGGAAATGCTTACTTTGTGGTGGAGCTGGCTCATTCCCCGAAATCACATCCTCCCTGTGAGTTAGATTACATCCTTTGAGAGTCATTCCTTCAACTTAAACCTTAAACCTTGTTGAAATTCAGATAGTTGGATAATTCTTTACTGCCTCCTTTGGCTTCTTTTTTTGCTTTCAGTGTTATTCTGTTCTCTCCTTAAGTAATTGCATTCCTTCCAAGGCAATCGCCACTAACATTCACATGGCTCCCAAACCCCGTGCCGACCTCTATCTTAAATCTCCACTTGCGCCTGTCCATCAGATTCTCATATACTTACCTCCAATTATACCACTGCCACCTCAAAGCCAATATTTTCTAAACCAAAACAAACTTCCCTCCTGAACCCATTTCACTCCCTGTCTCTATTTCTAGCATTAGCACCACCATGCTTCCAGGGCCACCGATTCACTCATTCACTCATCCGTTCATTAGCAAATAGTTATTGAGTTTTACTTTGAAATACCTTCGCTATGAAGTGTTGAACAGACATGATCCCTGTTCTTGTTCTTTCAGGCTTATAGTTTATTACCATCCAGTTGTTCCTTCTCTCTTTTTCACCTTTCCACCTTTCATGAGTAGATGAGTAATATTCACTCTGCCTTGATGTTCCCAGGCCCACTCCCCTCCCCCAGCACCAACCCTGAGCTTGTGCCAGGGTTCCAGGGGGCTCAGGCAGTGCTAAAGCCTGGGAGGGAGGGGGAGGGACAGTCAGGGGGAGGAGGTGCCCGGGGCCTTCAATTAATTGTTACCCAAGTTACCACGAGGATACCTATCCAACATTCCTCTTTGCTGGTCCCTTCAATTCAGTGGCTTAATATTCTGCTCCCTGTTAAGGGAATTAGACTTTTTTGTGAGATTCCTCTGTTCCCATCTGCTATACATCCAAGTTTGCCTGGGAAAGTCCTGGTTTATGCTATTGTCCCAGTGTAATTATCAATAGCTCCTCTTTCACTGTCAAATGTATCTGATTTGATCAATAAATCCTGTGGCCACCCTAGCCTAAACCACCCACAGTCATCTCTAATCATGCACTTACTGCTTCTTGACATAAACCAGCAGGCCAAGCAGGGCCCCTCTGTTTCTGTTTCCAGAATCTCTTTCTAATCAGTGGGAAGGAGGGAAGGATGGAAGGAGGGTCAGGAATCACTATTCTTCTCCTCTGCTCTTCTAAGAGGGGTTGTCTGTCCCAGGGAATTTTCTTTTCCTGAGTTTTGACTTTTTGACATAAAAGCCTAAAAGGGTTGCAGCCTCCTTCTGGTTTCCCCACTCAGCCACACCCCTTGCTGAGGCATTGAGCCAAGAGCTGGCCACCTACTTAGGTGGGAGAAGGAAAAGAACACACAGAGAGAGGAAAAAGACCTGACAGCATGATTTGAAATAATTATCCCAGATTTAGGATCCAGTTATTTGTATATATGATTTATCTCCTCTAGTGACTAGAACTCTTTAATGGCAAAGATTTGTCGTATTTTTTTTTTTTTAATTATCTATGCCACCCCACCCACCCCACCCCTTTTACCCATTCAGGAACCAAGCCCTTCAGGGAAGTCTCATTAAATGCCTGTTGAAGATATGAGCCATTATTAGCCATTTGCTAATAATTTGCTTAGTGTGAATGAGTCACAGTTCTTTTTCTGAGTGCAGGTCTAGATGAGAAGAAAGCAGATTAGAAAGGCCTGCAAAAATAAACTTCACTCTTTCTTCACATTTGCTCACCTCTGTATGGCCCCACCTTTTCACTTTCACACTGAATATTATTTTGTGCAAAACTATTAGAACTTTGTTTACTTGCTCACTGTGCCATGAGCAAAAGTGCCCATGACTCCTGCTCCAGAATTTAGACAGTCAGGCCATTGACCCAAAATCCTGTTGAACTGTAGTAAATACAAAAAGTGAGCAAGACTTTTATGATGCTTTTCTTGCAAGTGCCTTAAAAGCATAAATGTAAAAATAAAAGCAAAGATTCTTCCTCACCCCCTCCCACTACTCCCCAAAAATCCTCCTGGGGCTCCTAGTCATTCTTCAAGTCCCGAGCCAAATGCTTTTCAATGTCCAAAGGCTTTAGACTCCCTCTGGTAAGTCAATGTCTGTCTCATTTCAAAATATATTGCTTACCTATTTACAGTACTATGATTTAAAACAGGTTCTGTAGCCAGACTGCCTCTCCTCCACTTACTTATGTGACTTTACATGAGTTACTTAATTGTCATATGCCCTAGATTGATCATCTGTAAAATGGGGATAATATCTCGTAGGGTGATGCGATAGCATTTCTTGTTACTATCTCCTAGGGACTATTCTAGGTGAAAGAGGACTAGCAGACATTGCCATGTGCCTTCCCATGTGACAGAGGAACCCCAGATGCCATCTGCCTTTCCTCAGAGAAGGTATCTACCTGTTGATGCCTTAATTTGGACATTTTCATGGCCTTAGAACTGTAAATTTGCAACCTAATATATCCGCTTTACAAAAGCCAATCCATTTCTGGTATATTGCGTTTTGGCAGCTTAGCAAACTGGAACAGCCCCTGTTCTCCAAGGTGCTTACAGCCTCCCCCCCCCAAAAAAAAATACACAGCAAATAAATAATCATAACAACTTTAAGGTAAATTCCCCTGGGCTCTCACTGCCCTTTGTAAATACCCCAAATGAGCACACACTGCACTGTTTTGTAAATCCCTTTACAATGCCCACCTCCTTACAGGTCTATAAGTTTCTGGGCAAAGAAACCAACTATGTTCCTTCTCTTTGTATTCCTAGCCCCAAGTACTGTGCCTGGCGATTGGCAGGCCCCGGGTGCCTGTGTTGTTGTTGATGACAGGTTGGAGGATGGTGTTGGCAGCACCAACAGGTTAAGAGGGGGTGGCTGGACCTGACAGCCAGGACAGAGGCTGACTCCTGTCTCCTCCCCAGGCCCACCTCCCACACTCAGCAACCAATCATCTGCTCTGGCCTTGATCTTTTCCCCTCTCCTCTAGGTTTACCCTCAAGTAAGAGAAAACCCCAATCTAGATCTCGAAACTTTTTTTTTTTTTTTTAATCAATTTGCCCTTATTTCCCCTCTATTGCCAACATTTACATAAAATTTCAGGCCCGAGTGGTCTCGGCTGTTAATGCTGACTCCCTTTAAACTCCTCAAGCTGTGATTCTTCCACCGGGTTTGGCAGCTCCCCAGGGTGCATTGTCTCAAAAGGGAAACATTCGTTTTAAATTACTTTTCCTTTTAAAAATAAGCATCTGTCATCTTGTTGAGTGCAATAGGCCTGTCACAAAGAGAAAAATAGTGTATGATCTTGCTTTTATGAAATACCTAGTATAAATAAATTTATAGAGACAGAGAATAGATTACAGGTTACCAAGGTTCCTGGGGGCAAAAATGGGAGGTAGGGGAACAGGGCATTATTGCTTAATGGGTGCAGTTTCTGTTTGAGATGATGGAAAAATTGGGGTAATGGTTGTTGGTTATGGCATCACAATATCATTAGCGTGATTAATACCACTGAATTGTACACGTGACGGTGGTTAAAATGGGAAATTTTGAGTTATATATATGTTGCCATAATAAAAAGTTAAAAAAAAAAAAAGCATCAGCCAAATGTCACTTTTTTGAGGAGTGGAGAGTCAGGAAACCCAACACCCCTGGGATGCTCAGAGCTGTCAAGATGGAGCATTGTCCTCAGCCCCTCCCAGAGGGAAAGAAAGTGTACTACTTCACGGGTTGCAGGAGCAGCCCCACCTCCACACAGGACCCACAAACTCCACTGAAAGCTGAAGAGAAAGGTGTGAAACCAGAAATAAATATTCTTCCTGAAGACCAAAGGTGCCCTGCAAGAGAGATTCTGCCGTCTTCCCCCTTGACTGCTTCTTGAGGGGACCACTTCGTGCAGAGAACTTCCCACCAATTCATCAAGGAGTACCTTTATGAGAGAAAGATTCCTCTCCACCTGCCTGAGTTTGATAACAGTGCACTCAAGCCTTCTCAGGAGGCAGAAAGGGCCTGGGCCACTTCATTTGGAAGTGCCGAATGTATCTAAAAATGAAGACAGGCCAAAACAGTTGCACAAATGTTTAATCGTGGTGCATATATATATATGTATATATATATATATATACACATATATATATATATTAATCATATTTGTATTGTAGAATATAACATATATACATAGAAGTGAAAGGTAAAGGGCTAGGAAGAGTGTTTGAAGACTTGGTTGGGGAAAATTCCCCAACCCTTCTAAATGACATAAATATGCAAATTAAAGATACCCAGTGAACTCCAAATAGAATAAATCCAAATAAACCTACTCTGAGACATATACCAATTAGATTATCAAATGCTGAAGAGAAGGGGAAAATTCTGAAAGCATCGAGAGAAGCAATTCACCACATATAAGGGAAACAACATAAGACTAAGTAGCGACTAATAAGTCAGTACTTCCAGGCACACACAATGTAATGACTACGTGAACAGGTTCATTTGGGGATAATGAGGCCCTTGATGAATAGGAGACCAGAAACAAATGGCACTTCTGCTCCTTTTCCCACTCCTGTGATAGGCTCTGTGCCTACAAATGCCCACAGATGGGAGAGGAAATGGCCTTTAAGGTGTAGGGAGAATTAAGCCTGCACTAGAAGTAGTGAGGTCTAAAGAAAAGTCTACTTGGGAACCAGGGTTCAATTTGGAAGCCTCAGCTTTTCCATGCCTCATTACCCATCTGTAAGTTGAGGGATGTTGAAAGATGCTATAGGAGAACAAAGATAAAAATAGAGTCTTAAATAAGAAAGAGGCTGTGAATGTGGGAAGGAGAGATGCATTAATTACTAAAGGCACACTAAAAATGTTTTCTTCCTTCTTGCCTGCCTTGGAATCAAAATGCTTTAATGGACAGTTGGCAAAGAATATCATTTATCCCAAAAAAGTTGAGTTTAGTTTTCTCTTGTATTTGGTATTTATTAAAATCTTGGAATTCCATGACTTATCCACGTTTCCACGTGGCTTCCCTTTATAAGTAAACCATCAAAAAGACCTAACCAATCACATAAGCTTGTTAGACTGCAAAAACCCAACATTCTGTTTTCCCCCTGTACTGGGGGAAACACCAAAGAGCTTGTGTTTATACATTACAAAGAGTCCAGCACAATTTAAAAATCAAAGTAATTTGGCAGTGCAAGTCAAAAATAGTTTTGAGATGTTATTAAATATTATATCTATGACAAAACCACTCTATTTTTAGATTTCTGAGTAACACATTCCTGACTTATTGTCATTGCTCATGTTCTAGACACTTTGCTACTAGAAAAGAAAAAAGGCATCTCTTTCTCAGGCTATCTTCTCGATGTCTCCCGCACACCCTCCACAATGAATCACACACAGACGAAATCATCATGATTGCGTATTCTTTAGCTCTCAAACCTTCAGCTGTGTGAGCTGCTTCTTGGGCAATGCAGCTGCCTGTCATTTAACCTGCTGGAAGGATGAGCTGATTATCCAGTCACCAGGGGCCTTTTCTATTGGCTGCTCTCCCGGTTCTCTTTCTCCACCCAGCAGCCATGGGTTAACAGACCTTTCTTGTCTGGTGAAGCAAGTCCTCATGGCCCTCTCATTATGCTCTCCTTCCCCTTCCTGGAGGAGAACCCAGAAAGGCCATGGGAGCAGTCATCCCAAGCATCCAGCTGAAACTGCACTTTCACAAAGGCTGCCCTTTCTCCAGGACACCACCAGCTCTCCCCATCCGGGAGGAATGGCAATGCCCTCCCTGCCTGGTCCTAGGGAGGGAGGGTGGACCTGGTCAGCAATTCTTATTCCTTCCTTTGCCAAGGGGCTGCTATCCCCTCAGGGGCGGATGTAAGCCTGGTAGGAAATCCTGAATTCCTCTCAGGGTTTTTCCTCTTCAGTGAAGCTGGGTGGCCCCAGATGGTGGGAAAGCCCTCCTTCAGCTCAATATGAGAAGGCTCTGTTAAAGCTGCTGCCCCGGAAGTGGGGGTGCTCGGGGTTTTTGTTTTTTTCCCTTAAGGGCAGGCATCCTGGGATTTGCTTTCCAGTTTTTTTTCTTTTTTAATTATTGAGATTCTAACTTTTTGTGCTTTGGTTTCTTCCTTTCTAAAAAAGAAGAAAAAAATATTGTGTTAAATAAAATCTAATCCAAATTTCCTTTTGTGAACCCCAAGAGAGTGGTGCTTCTCCCTTTTTCACATGTCATTCTCAGGATGTCCGTCCCATCTATCCTCTTATTTTTCTTACTTGCTTCCATTATTGCCTCGCCAACCAAATTTCTGCTGCCATCTAACCTAATGACTTCTCAAGACTTTTATCCTTTATTTGCCACTGCTGAACCCAATTCTAATCTTGGCACTATTTCCATTAGCTTCAAGCAGGAGCCTCAAGTGAAGACAGCTTTGGACAAAACTGAAGCATTTTTTTTTTCTTTTTCATCCTCTAACCTCTACCTGAGTCTTTCAGAAGCCACTTTAATTTGCTACAGCTCTAAGACTACCTTTTTAAAAAAAAAACAAAAAACCATAAACACCAAAAAAGTCACAAAAAATGTAAAATATTTGAATATTTAGACAAATTAGTCCATCACACTTGCAAAATGATACAATTAGACTATTCACTGAAGACATCATCTAAAGTCCAAATATGAGGCTGATTCTGAACGTGGGGCCCCAGTCAAAACCTGACATTCACTTCCCCTTTGAGGAACTGCCTAAACCACACATCACACTTCTTATCCTGCTTTCAACCAGCTGCCAAGGAATTTGGGCGCAGAAGTCCAGAAGTAGTTGACTCCTCCTCCTGTCAGCCTCCCTGCTCTGCCCAAATCACCTGAGACTCCCCTTTACTGCCTCCCCAGCAGGGCACTCATCCTTGAGAGCTGTTAGCCATCCCTGCCTTTAGGTGTCCACTGATGGCCGTTGTTCCTGTCATTCTTTTAAAACCATGGCTGATTTTTCAACACACAATGGTGTTTTAAAATTAAAATTAGCCCCAGCGCTCTGCCCCAACCCCCACCCCCGCCCCCGCCCCAGCGGTCCAGGAAACTGGTCTCACTTCAACCGCGTTTGAATAGAACAGACCAGGGGACTATCCCCCCATCACTTCAGCCTCTCCCACCCCTCAACTGCCTCTCCAGTTGCAATGACCAGGACGAGCTAACATGTATTTTGTGGTTAGCTCCTCATTGTCCACCAACCATGAGCTCTCAGATCAGTGAGAATTATTTCACCAAAGCAGAGGCCTCTGTCAACTGCCTGGCCAACCTGCACCTGCTGGCCTCCTGCACCTACCTCTCTATGAGCTTCTATTCCGGCCACGACGATGTGGCCCTGAGGGCGTGGACCACTTCTTCCGAGAGTTGGCAAAGGAGAAGGGTGAGGGCTCCCAGCGTCTCTTCCAGGATGTGCAGAAACCAAGATGAGTGGGGTAAAACCCTGGACGCCATGGGAGCCGCCACAGTTCTGGAGAAGAGCCTGAAGCAGGCTTGCATCTACATGCCCTGGGTTCTGTCTCCATGAGGAATTGAAACTCCTCGGGACGATGGGCGACCACCTGACCATCCTCCACAGGCTGGCAGACCTGCAGTCTGGGCTGGGCGAGTATCTCTTGGAAAGTCACCCTCAAGCAGAACTAGAAGCCTTGTGAGCCCAGAGGACTTTGTGGGGGGCGGAGCCCGGGGCCCTGCCCTGGCGTCCAGATTTCCGTCTCGACTCCTCCCTCTAGCCAGGTGGCATCTTTTTAACCAGCCACCTTGCATCCCTCTAACAAGCGTGAACCAAGTGTAACCAATAAAGCTTTTTGCAGGGAAAAAAAAAATCTTAATTGCTTTTCAGCTGTTTTTTAACTAATAAATGTTATTTTTAGAACAAACATCATTTGAAAAAACAGAATGTTGATAAGTAGTCACTGTGCTAGTGTCTTTCTGCTTTTGTGTATGTTTGAATTTTCTGTAATAAAAAGAAAATAAAAACAAGCAAAACATTCTTGAATCTTTATTTTCTCTAAATACCAGAATTAAGAATAAAAGATTCTGAATTTCCTGGGATAAGTTAAGAAAATAACCTTTGACCCCTTCCTATTTCCTGTTGTTTTAAAAAATTTTGTTTTGCTGTGTGTGTTTGAGGTTTGTTAGCATTTTTAGTACCATCTGAGACATGACATAGGCCATTAATAAATTATGATCACTTATATTAAAAATATTATCACTATTTTGAAGAATTTGACTTTATTGAAAAATATTAAGACCTACTAAATGTCCCACTGTGGTCATAGCAAGTGAGATGTGAAAAAAATAATTACAGACATATTGGTAAGTTGGGAGTGGCAAAACTTGAAGTTCCAAGAACAGAAGCAGCAGCGTCTAATGGGGGCAGGGAGCAAAATGAAAGTTTTCTCAGAGAAGCTGGTTTATTTAAGCTGAGCCTTGAAGGATAAAAGGAATTTCACTAGACCGGGCAAGTTGGAGGAGGTGGAGTTATTCCAAGAAGGAATTGTGTGAGTTCCGGTTCCAAGATAAACATCCAACATATTCAAATATGTTGAGTTTTTCTGTGTGTGTCATTAGTATGTGTATTTGTGTAGAGGGGAAGAGGCTGGGGTGGGGGAGAATAAGGAGGGTTGGGAGGAGCAATCCAAGATGAAGCTAGATAGAAAGGCAAGGGCCAAATTAGGAACTTTATAAGCCAAGTTAAGAAATTCACACTTTATCCTCTGGAGCAGTAAGTCTGGGGTGGGGCTCAGGAATCAGCATTTTTACAAGTTTTTTAGGTGATTTTTTTATGCAGGTGGTCCAGAGATCTCTCTGCAAGAAACACCGCTAAGAGGCGGCCAAAAATTTTCTTTGGAGTTAAACAGTGTCAGTCTCAGCTCTGCCTTGTACTAGCTGTTATTTTGGCCAGGTTATACAATGTATCTAAATCTGTTTCCTCATCTAATAAAGATACTTGCCCCCTCAGGTTATTGTAGGGATTAAATGAGATATTTAATAGTACCTGGAACATTGGAAGGACTCAAAATATATTGGTTGCAATTGTTATTTTGCCTGGGAAGTTAACCCTAGCAACTCTGTAGTAGCTAAATGGAATTTGGAGGAAGACAGGAGCAAGTATTTATAAACTGTCAAGTATCAGGTGGTGTTGCACACCAAAGAAACATGAATCTTGAACCTTCTACACATAATCAAAATGGGCTAAGACTCTACCCCAGTTAAGGTAGCAGAGTGAGAAGCTTCAGGGCTCTGTCCCCCCACAGAAGCTTTGAACAACCAGCACGACTGGCAGAAGCATCTTTTTCAAAGCTCCAGAAAACACTTAAAGGACTGCAGTAAGGGCCATTGAGCACTCCTCCACACATGTCAGAGACCAGCAAAACCTGATGGGAAAGGATTCCTCACCCCAGGGTCCTTTCTTCATAGCAAGGGTAGTCTTTGCACTATCTCTGAGCTTAGTCAGCAAGAGAAACAAGGTTTCTTAACTGGTTCATCATTTTTAAATTTTCATTCTTATTTGACTATATAATTATACATATACATATATATGTAACTGTAAAGAAACAATCATATGTATTGTCTTTCTTTTATACACATGTAACATCCTTAAAGTAAATTTCTTCTGTTTCATATCTAAAATAAAATAAAGGACTTCAGTAACAGTGAGAGTGTCAAATCAAGAAACAGGCTACTTAAAAGTGGTAGAATCTCCTGCCTCCTGGCTGGCCCCTCCTTAATCCCCTCACAGCTTGGTGCAGAGCCAGCCAGAGCTCCCAGTGTGGATCCCTGGGCCCTGTTCCAGAGGAAACAGAGTAAACCTTCATGCATATACTGGGAGCATATGTGTCTGGTCCAATCTGTCTGGTGTTGGCCTGAGGGCATCAGTGTCCCAGAACTTGCCCTGCATATAGAAGGCAGCACACAGAGATCTTCAGAACACTGCGGGAGAGCCATCAAGTTGCCTGTCCCTTGCCTGCAACACACACAGTGCAGTGCCCAGGACCATGAGGAAACTGTTTCCTAGGGAAGAGGGAAATTCCTATCCACATAAATGAGAGAATTCCTAGGGACTACCTGCATGCCCAAGACAAGATGCATTAGCAGAGAGGACTAGGGAGATCCCTATGCTTTGGCTGGAGCTATTCTGTAAAGTAATTATATGGATAAGCTCTGAAAGAAAACTCTCACAGTCTGCAATGACTGGGAAAATGTTTTCTTTTTCTCCTTCTCGTCCTCCTCCTTGTCCTTCTGCTTTGTCATAACAGTAGCTGGATACAATCCTAAGGAACAGACACCTCAGAAACTAAATTCCAGTGATAGCACACTACAATATCAAAATGTACAGGTTTCAACAAAAGACAACAAAACATACAAGGAAATAGAAGCAAAGGCCTGGGCATAGGAGAAGCATTAGAAACCACTGAAGTTAAGTTGCTATCAAAGCAAATGAGATTGTTATAGAGTTAAGATATTAAATTTAAGCCCTCTGGTTGCCACAAAGAATATATCAGAAAATATGCAAACTCACAGAGTACAGGTTACCAGGGGTGGATATAGGGATAGGGTTTCTATTTGGGGTGAATAGAAAGTTCTAGTAATGGATGGATGTGAGGGTACCACAACATTGTGAATGAGATTAATCCCACTGAGTGGTATGCTTTGGAGGGGATGGGCTAGGAAGAAGATTTATGTAGTATATATGTTTCCAAATTAAAAAAAAAAGAAATAAAGAATATGAAGAGATAATGACAATTAACTGCAACATGTGACACTAGATGGGATCTAAGAATAGAGGAGAAAAGGCTCAACAGGACATTACTGGGACGTAAGAAAATATTGAAATATAGAATATCAACTTTATTTCAATATTAAATTTCTTGAACTGGATAACCGCACATAAGGTGAATATATAAGTGAATATCCTCATTCACAGGAAATTTAAATGGAAGTATTATGTGTTCAAGGAGTATGAAGTATACAACCTGCTCTCAAATGTTCAGAAGATCAATGTATAGAAAGATAGATGGATGGTTGATTGATAGACTGATACGCAAATACGGCAAAATGCTAAAATTGTTGGATCTGGGTATCTGAGGGAGTGTGGTGGGTATGCTGGAGTTCTCTGTATGTGGTTTATATTATTTTTGCAACTGTTCTATAAATTTGAAATTATTTCAAATTAAAAAAAAAATTTTTTTTTAAATGGGCTGATAAGACTTACTAGGGCCACTACGTATGGTTGTGCAGGTTGTATACTGCACAAGGATGCCATTTCTAAGGAGGTATCATTCACATTTTAGGTATAATAAATTTGTATATTATAATTATTAATATGATAATTATTAATTATTAATACCATAATTTCCAAAGAGATGACAGTCAAGTGTCTTGTTCTAATAAAATAAGTATACTACAACAATTTTCCAACAGACGGAAATAAAGTGTCTTGAGGAAGGGAGTGGTAGATTGTTATATTAATGTTGCCAATGAATTCTGCTTCCTTGTATTCATCTCCTCTGCCATACTGACTCTGAGCTGACTTGAGCCCTTGGAACATCATCAAATGTAACACAAACACGCTGCAGAACTCCAAATTATCAGAGCCAGGGTCTCTGTGATTTTCTTGAACTTTCCCTCGTTGTCAAAAGATGGCTAATGCAGATACACTGCATCTGCATTTAAAGCAGGAAGAAAAGGAGAAGTATAGGCAATGCCAACGAGAGCTTCTTTTATTAGAAAAGCAAAAACTTTTCTATCAACCTTCTAGCAACTTCACGTTTATCTCATTGCCCAGATCTGTGTCACATGGTGTGGGAGCCCCTGGTCCCCCAAGTGTCTTGAAGACTGCACACAGCAGTTTGCTTGACCTAGGACAGTTAAGGTTTGACCTATTCTTCTTGTAATATCAGATGCTAACTGTAATCTATACCCAAAACTACCTTCTCCCTGAGACTCCCTGAGATACTGTTATCTCTATAAATCCTCCCCTCCTCCCTGTTGATTACAATCAACCCCTCCCTACGTTGCACGACCCAGCTCCCTGCCTTATGCTCTCATACACATTGGAATGTGGAGCACGTATAACCAGCTTATTCAGCCCCATAAAGTGCAGACTATTTCTACGTTGTGCTCTGAACTGGCCACCATTCAGAGCAGCTCCTGAGTGCGTTCAGAGAAGCTCCTGATTTCAGGGCAACATGACTCAACTTCCCCACATTGTGGGTAAGCCCCATAATAAAAGCTCATGTCTCAGAATGTGTCCGATACTTTCTTTAGTCCTTTGGATACAAAACCCCTCTTGGGCCATGACACATGGCCATCTCTAGCTGCAGGGGCATATTTAGCTTTTCCAGCCTCTGTAGTAAAACATGGCAAGGGAGAAGGAGCTTGGGACAGGCTGTTGGGTCAGCTAAATAGCAATGTCTGTGGAAAGGCTGTTAATCCTGGATCCCATATGCAACCATTCTCCTATTTATATAGCAAAGGCACACCTTGTGGAGACTGTGAGCTGCTAATCAATTTCCAATCCTTACCTCATAATTCACTCGGCAGAGATTATTTCCAAGACAGTAATTTATTCAACAAATATTTATGGATAACCTTCTATGAGTCAGGAACTGAACTGGGCCCTGAAATATAATCCCAAGAGGTAGGAACTTACCTGCTGCCCTAGAGGCCCAGGAATCCAGCCTAGGGAGAAGGGATGAAGATGTCACAATCTACAATTTTATTTTAACTTCCATTTCCATCTAACTCTTCTTCTATTCCCATTCTCCATCTTGTATTGATTAGTTTTTGCTGCTTAACTGTGGTAGTTTGAAGCTGTTGTGTACACCAGAAAAGGCCATGTTCTTTTAATCCATTCCTGTGGATGCAGACCTATTGCGGGTGGGACCTTTTGATTAGGTTGTTTCAATTGAGATGTGACCCAGCCCATTCAAGGTGGGTCTTAATCCTCATGCTGGAGTCCTTTATAAGAGGATAAAACACATGCAGAAGCTAAGAGATAAAATAGAGAGAAACACCCAGAGAAGTTTAGAGAAAAAGCCACTGATGGAGAAGCCAGAAGCTGAAGCAATGAAACCCAGGAGAGAAGGACCAACAGACATCACCATGTGCCTTGCTATCTGACAGAGGAACCCAAGCTCACTGGCAACCAGTCTTCAGAGAAGGTATTATCCTATTGATGCCTTAATTTGGACACTTTCACAGCTTTAGACTGTAAATTTGTAAGCTAATAAATCCCCATTGTTAAAAGCCAATCCATTTCTGGTATATTGCATTTCATTAGTTTTAGCAAACCAAAACAATAACTAACCACCCAAAAAAATTAGTGGCTACAAACAACTACCATGTATTATTGCTCATAAGTCTGTAGATTGAATGGCTGGTTCTTCCGATCTGGGCCAGACCTGGCTGATCTCAGCTGGGCTTGCCCTTGTGTCTGTAATCAGCAGGTGGGTCAGTCAGGGAAGGTTGGTCTGGGAGATCCTCACTTACATGTCTGGTACTTGGTGCTGGCAGTCACCTGGAGCAATGGGGTAACTGGGCTGTGTCATTCATTATCCAGTAGCTTACCCCAGGATGGGTGGTGGTTGCAGGGTTCCCAACAGCAAGAGAGGGCAAGCCCCAATGTGCAAGCACTTCTCAAGTCTCTGGTTTGTCACATTCATGACTTCTTCCATTAGTCAAAACAAGTCACAAGGCCAGGCCAGATTCAATAGATGGAGAAATAGAGTCCATCTCACAATGGGAGGAACTGAAAAATCACACTGCAAGGGCAAGAAAGTAGGGAAAGGAAGAATTTGCAGCCATTTTTGCAAACTACCATACTCCTATTTTTCCCCTACATGATGCATCAAATTTTGTAAAGGCAGTGTTCTAGTTTGCTAATGCTGCTGGAATGCAAAACACCAGAGATGGATTGGCTGTTATAAAAGGGGGTTTATTTGGTTACACAATTACAGTCTTAAGACCGTAAAGTGTCCAAGTAACACATCAACAATTGGGTACCTTCACTGGAGGATGGTCAATGATGTCCAGAAAACCTCTGTTAGCTGGGAAGGCCCATGGCTGGCATCTGCTCCAAAGTTCTGGTTTCAAAATGGCTTTCTCCCAGGATAGTCCTCTCTAGGCAGCAGTTCCTCAAAAACGTCACTCTTAGTTGCACTTGGGGTATTTGTCCTCTCTTAGCTTCTCCGAAGCATGAGTCTGCTTTCAACAGCCATCTTCAAACTGTCTCTCATCTGCAGCTCCTGTGCTTTTTTCAAAGTGTCCCTCTTGGCTCCTCTTCAAAATGTCACTCACAGCTGCACTGAGTTCCTTTTGTTTGCCGGCTCATTTATATGGCTCCAGTGACTCAACTTAAACCCACCCAAAATGGGCGGAGCAACACCTCTATGGAAATTATCCAATCAGAGTCATCACCCACAGCTGGGTGGGGCGCATCTCCACAGAAACACTCAAAGAATTGCAACCTAATCAACACTGATAACGTCTGCCCACGCAAGGTTACATCAAAGATAATGATGTTTGGGGGACACAGTGTATTCAAACTGGCACAGGTGGTTAATTATTTTTGAGGCCAGGCTCTATTCACTTGCATTGAACATTTGTAATGGTGCCTGTACGAAGAGATCATAAAACTACTTGTAAATCAAAAGAGGCTCCACATTAGGAGGAAAAGAACACTTCAATTATGTATCACAAACTCCTAAGCCAGAGTCAAAGTTTATGGACTGAAATCCACTAGTAAGAAATTTATTTTATATCACAATCCAGAATACACACACATACCCATGCACAAATACATGTTTCATAAAATACCTATCTTTACTATATATAATGCATTCTAATACTGCATTTAAATTAATATTTTAAAAAATCTGGTCATATTCAACTAAATTAATTTCACCATCCACTAATAGGCCATTACCTGTAGTTTGAAAAGTACTGCCCTAAGCTGAGGCCAGGAACACCATATTCCTGGACAAAGGGAACAATAGGTGCAAAAGCCCTGAGTTTGGGCTCAAGGAACATGAAGTCCAGCTTGGCTGGAGCCTATTGGGTGGGAGATGAGATGGGGACAGTAGGCAGGGAACTGTCACCAAGGTCTGGTCTGCAGGCCACAGCAGAAAGTTTGGGTTTTATTCTTATTCCAGTGGAAGATCTCGATGGTTTTAAGCAGGAGAATAACACAAAAATGTGATCTATTTTCTGAAATAGTTTCTTCTGACCTCATGCATGGTGCAAGGATGATTCCAGAATGACCTAATTTTCTCTAAATTTAAAACAAGCCTGGAATGACTTTAAGATCCTCCACAGAGGATTTTCTCCCTCTCCCCTACATTCATTCAATCAAACTCACTTCCTGGTTCCCTTCCCTTCCCTGTTTTCTTGCAAGCTGCCTCCGGAGATCAGAGTCTTGCAGAAATACTGAAGTATTTTGATTTTCCTTCTCTTATTAAATCGAGTTACTTTGGTTATTCTTCTATCACTAAGTATGCACACATTCACTGGCCAAACTGCTCTCCAGCTCTGCCCTGTTGACTGGAGTCATGCACACCCAGGGAATTTTTTTCTAATTTGCAATGTCAACACTTGGAAGGACAACGCTTAAGTTTTGGCAACTGGCTCCTTGCAGCTTGGAAGCACGTCTTCTCTCTCAGTGGGGACCTCCATCTATGCCAGAACATCTGCCACTCCTGCTGTTGGGAGCTGCCCCAAGAGGTCTAAGCCTTTGGAACCACAAAGACTGTAAAGGAAGCTGGGAGAGGGGGGTGCACAATAGGAGGCAAGCAGATTTCCCAGGACCTGGGCCTCCTTCTTGGCCTGTCCCCAGGAGATGAGTTCCAGCTGCTTTTCTTCTCTTAATACTCCTCCTCTCCCCCCTTTCCCCCTCCTTTTCCGGTTGGGCCCCTCTCCCTCCCTCTTCCTGCCAACCCCCAAGTCAGACAAGATTTCGAGTGCAAAACATCACTGCCAAAAGAGAGGAATCCAGGGAGTGGGAAAGCTGAAAGGCAGAGCTGAGAACCTTTATTCTTCAGAAGACTTGCTCCACTGATCTGCCAGTTCCTATCTGGGGAACTATGATGGGTACAGCAAACATAGTCAAATGTGTTTTCCTTCTACCAGTTGCCCCCCGCCTTCAACTCCCCATCCCTTCCGGGGGCCCCTTCAACTTCCACCTCCCCTCCCTGCACGAATGACTTGCCCCAAGCCTGTGGAGATCATCCAATCAGATTTCTTTGATTTAATTTGAGGTTTGCAAGATAGACATTTTCAAGACTTGGGGGTGAAGATACTCTAAAGAAAGGGATAGGGAAGGAAAAGAGGAGGAGGGAAGAAAGAAGCTGCCTTGAAGAGTGGAAGAGTGAGTGGGTAAAGTGTAGTGATTGAGGTCAGGGACCCTAAATTCAAATAAAACTTGGTTTCCAATCCTGTCCCTGACACTTACTTGCTGTGTGATTTAGAGTTGGTTATTGTAACCTCTCTGTGACTCTAGTTCCTCAACTGTAAAATGGGTATATTTGAACCTCCTTCCAAAGTTGAGAACTAAAAGGGGTTCTGTATGTAATTATTACTTACACTAAGTGCCTGATAAATGGTAACTTTATTATAATTAATTTATGTAAGCAGAGCTTTGTAATAGGAGTTGGCAAGTAACATTTGAAGGGAGAGAAAAATTGAGTAGCCTTGAGGAGCTTCAGAAACACAAAATCTAAGTATTTCTTTTTAATCAGATTCAGTAGCTTCCCAATAGCTATCATGTCTCTCTAATCAGTCATGTTCTTTACTAGTGTGTGAATTATGAAAGATGAGTAGATATGTTTATCCCATTTTACAGATAAGAAATTGAGGCCCAGGAGGTGATAATAAGTTAACGAATGCAAAAGTAGTTTGTACATTTCAACATAGAGCACAGAAACAAGATTGTTGTTGTCACTCAAGCTGATAAGCAGTGGGGCCGTGCACAAAATTCAAATGTCCTAACTCTTCAGTGTTTTCTCTACTGGACCTCAAAAGAGGAAGAAAAACTAAGCTAGAATGTGAAAAGAGACAGTCAAACGTTTAAGCAGATGGAAAAACATCTAAGGGATGAGCTTGATTATTATGTGGCTATATCCCCTAGCAAGAGGGCTGTGAGGAGGGGAAAGGCTGGAAAGGGTAAAGTCAATTCAGCATCCCCAAAAGTAATCTGTTGGAAGACTACAGTTGTAGTGATAATAGATTTAAACTGGGAGGTAAACATACATAATCTTAAAAAGAAGCAAATTAAATAATGGAAATATCCCCCCTATGAAAATCCATTTGAACGCAAGTTGAAATAATAAAAAAAAAAAAACCCATTCCTGACAACATAAAATTAGGGGACTGCATTTTAGAATCCCAAAGCGCTAAAGGGTCTTCTTTCCTTTCAAGCACTGGAAATGATGGCTTCAATTTCAACCAGGAAGACCACATAACTGGTTTTGGATCCTAACCAATTTTGCTAATAAAAACCAAGAGAAGCATACTAAGTGTGGATTACTTGCTGAAAATAAACATAAATCAGAAATCAGACTTGCACAGGAAGATACCAGAATTATACAAGCTGCACATCTGGTCCTGTATTCTCTTTGGAATTTTTCTAAGCAATACTTTTACCAACTCAATCTGTTCTCCTAGTGGATCCTTCAGATTCTGCTTTATATAAAATTAAATCTGTTATTTCCTTTAGGGTAGCTGGATGCTTGGATATATTGCAAGTACCTTAAACTCAGCATGTCCAAAATAGAACTCATCATTTTCCCTAATGAATGCATTCTCCCTTCTGTATCCCCCATCTCAGGAGTAGCACTCTCATCCAATCAGTTGCCCAAACCAGAAACCTGGGTGTTCTCCTTGGGTGCTCCTTGCACTAAGAGTGTATGCTCTTCCCGCTGGTCACTAAATTCTAGCAAGTCTGCATCCTAAGCTTTCCCCCTCTTCTTGCCCCCACCTAGTTCAGGTCACCATCTTTGCTCAGCTGGATTGCTAATAACCATAAAGGCCTGAACTCCCAACTGATAAGATTCTGCCTCAGCCTAGGCCCCAGCAACCCCACAGCACCTCCAGGATTTCTACAGCTCTCAGCAGCAATAAACTATTCTCCCCAACTTATCCTGAGCCCTTAGATCCCACACAGACCAGTGCCAATGGCCAAAAGAAGGGAATGCTGAGGAGATGGCCAAAGGTTGAATCAATGACCCAAGAGATGAGAAGGCAAAAGTTGCCCTGGTCACGTGCCTCTCTCTGCTGCACCTCAGCACTTCCTTTCTGCACTCTAATTGTCCCTGAACTTCTCGTCTTCCCAGCTGGACTGTGAACTCTTCAAGAGACAAAGCCTGTCTTGATACAAATCATTACCCTCCTGCCCATATAAAGAATTTTGTAAGAGACTGAAAGTTAAGATAAAGGATGCAGAGGGTAGGAGAGGTTTGGGGCCCTCCAAAGGTTAAATTTATAAAGCATTGATTAGGATCATAAACTGATTAAAGAGTGATGTAATGATCCAAAAGAGGACATTATTGTTCAGAGGTTAAACTCACAGGCTCTGGAGCCAGACTACTTGGAGTCAGACCTAGCTATATCACTTCCTAGTTTTTACACCACAGGCACAATTCTTAACTTCTCTGTAAAGTAATGATAATGGGATAGTAATGGTATTTAGCTCATAGGATTATAGTGAGGATTAAATGAGTTGGTACATGAAAATACTTAGAATAGTGCCTGACACATAGTATGCAGTGTCATTATAAAATGCTAGCATTATTAATAAAATTGGAATTGGATAAGATTAGACTTAGAGTATGGGTTCATTCTGGAATATCTGAAGGAAGTACCTATTGTGCTGGGGGGCCCTTTCACACAGCTCATCTGCTTGGAAAAGAATATTAACACTTTTAAAGCATCTATTTGTGCCTAGCCTGATTGCTATCATTATGTATTATTATTATTATAGATTATTCAGATTCCAGAGGTATGAAAACTGAGGTAAAAAGATATCCAACGACTTTCCCAAGGTCACATGTTTTGCAAGTGCCTGAGCCTAGTTTCAAATCCAGAAAAATTGGCAAGGTATGAACTAAAGTGATAAAACATCCCATCTGCATTCCGGGGAGATCCTTGGGTGAGGGTGGGAGAGCTTTCAAGGGGAGGAGACAAAGCCTTGATGAAAATTCTTTTGGGAAGGGAGAGCACTAAGTCCCAGGACAACACTACCCACGAGTCTGTAACATGACAGAGCTGGTGGGAGGGTGTTGGGGCACAGACAGGGACCCTCTCTGATCTACACCCACCCTAACCCTCAGGGACAGGTATGGGACCATACACCCATGTGACAGAGACTGCTAGATGCCTCCTCTAGATTCATCTTCCCTTCCTTCTCAGGGATTGAGCTGTGGTCTTTATCTGGGCTTGTGACTATCTAGAATAAAGAACACATTTCCCAGCTCCTTCGTGGCTAGGTGTCACCATGATTTTGTGCTAGTCAATGAGTATCAGTTAAAGGGTTTTGTGCAACTTCCAGGAAACCATCTGCCACAAGCTCCTCTGCCACATGGCAAGGCACATGTCGGCATCTGCTGGTCTCTCCCTTCTCTTCCGGGTTTTGTTGATAAGTTTCTTGCTTCTATGGCTTTCTCTCTCTCCTTCTCTCTGTATTCATTCTGTTTATAAAGGACTCCAGTAATAGGATTAAGACCATCCTGAATGAGACAGGTCACACCTTAACTGAAGTAGCCTCATCAAAAGGTCCTGCTTATGATGGGTTTATGCCCACAGCCGTGGATTAGATTTAAGAACATGTTTTTCTGGGGTACATACAGCTTCAAACCATCACACCCTACTTTTTACTTCTGACAGTACCTAAAAGGCAAATGCATAAAATGTAATGATAAATCAATGGATTTGGACTCCTAAGGTATAAATATGTAATTTGTGACAAGAACTACATAAAGGGGTATAGGAACATAGTTTATTTTTGCTATTGAAGTTGTTACATTGGTTTCAAAGCACATGAGATTATAATAGATTTAGGATGTTAAATTTAAGCCCCATGATAACCACAAAGAAAATATCAGAGAATGTGAAACTCATAGAGACAGAAAGTAGAGTATAGATTAACCAGGGGTCAGGGGAAGGAGCAATGGGGAGTTAAAACAAAATCAGTGCAAATTTCAGGGAAACAGGGCAAGTTCTAGTGATGATGGTAGTGAAGGTACCATAACATTGTGAATGAGATTAATCCCACTCAATGATATGCTTGGGAGGGGATGGGCTAGGAAGATTTATGTTGTATATATGTTTCCACAATTGGAAAAAAATAATGAGAATATAAAGAGATAATGACAATTAAATGCAATACATAATATTAGATGGGATCTAAGAATGGAGGAGAAAAGGCTCAAAAGGCTATTATTAGGACATAAGAAAATATTGGAATATAGAATGTCAGTGTTATATCAACTTTAAATTTCTTGAACTTGGTAACTATACTTAAGGTGATTACATGAATGATATCCTTGTTTGTAAGAAATGTACATGAAAGCATTGGGTTCAAGAAGTATGATGTATGCAACCTGCTCTCAAATGTTCAGAAAATAGATGATGGATGGATGAATAGATAGGTAGATAGGTAGATAGATGATCAATAGATAGACTGATATGGCAAATGATGCAAAATATTAAAATTGTTGGGTTTGTATATCGGTGGGGAGATCTGTTGGGGTTCTCTGTATAGGGTTTGTATTATTTTTGCCTCTATCCTGGAAGTTTGAAATCATTTCAAAATAAAACATATTTTTAAAAAAAGATAACCAATAGAGAAATAATGTAACTATATCAAAGGATGGGAGAAAGAGAGAGAATAGAATGGTATAAGTAACTAAATCCTCTCCTATGTAGTAGAGAAGATCTAAAATGCCTAACACTGAGAAATTAAGAAAGAGTAATTAGAGCAAAGCTTGTTAGCCTTTGTTAGGCATGAACTCCATTGGCACTCTGATTAAGCATATGAAACCATCCTCAAGATAATTTTAAGTGCATATACAAAACTACAAAGGAAATCAATTATATTGAAATAAAGAATTACTAAACAAATGTGTGATTTTATTTATTGTCTATTATTATCTATTAAATAACAAGATCTAATTTCAAGACAGATGAGCACTAACAGTATTTCAAGAAAGATTTTTTGACAGCTTAATGTTATATGAAAATATTTCTGAATTCTGTTACTGACAAAGTCACATATGCTAATACTACCATAGATTGTTGCCTATGTTAAATTTAAATTTCGAGATTAATAAAAATAAAGCTGTATTTTTTTTCCTAAAAAAAAAAAGGCAAGTAGTGTGAGCTATATGTAGTTGATATGTAGATATTAAGAACAAGGGCTTTACAGGCTGATCATCCTGTAGCTTCTTTCAACTTTCTCCCCTATAGATTTGGTAGCTCCTACATCACACTTATCTATTCTCCTTACTGTATAATCACTTATATCAATGTCTGAGCACCTTTCCAAAATATGAGCTCCTTGAGGAGAAGGACTATATTTTGAGCATCTCAGTAACATCCTCTGCTTAGAACACAAGGCCTGGCACAAGTAGGTACTCCATAAAAGTTTAGTTGATTAATTATATTAATCACCCAAAACTTACCAATCATAAACACACTGCATGATCATCAACTGTGTGTGTAACAGTACATGAAGATTTTGCATCTTTCTCCTGTTCTTCCATGTTATCATTGGAAACTATGTCCCCAAACTTAATCATAGCTCCTTCTTCATGTTTACTAAAGAGTTCCTAAGAGTCAAATACTATGCTAAGTCCTTTAAAGGATACAAAAATAAATGAGACATAACTCCTATCCTTCTGGAGCCTACAGTCTAAGAGACAAGATAGACACATAAACAAACAACTTGGCTACAAAGCAGATTGTGATAAAAGGTAATATGGAGAAATAAACATAGCGTTTCACCAAATTTGATGTCATCAATTGGAAGACGCATCATTATTTTAAGTATTACAAGAAAGAAAAATTGCTGTTAATTAAACTATGCATGTCATCTATCTGAAACATGCATCCTTATTTCAGAGATGTTAAAATGTTTTCTAAAATTTGCCTTTTAGAATTGAGAAAATACATTAATAGCATAATGGGAGTATAGGGGTTGGGGGAGAGATTAAGTCTGGTTGGGAAGGAGCTAGGAAAGCTTAGAATGGTCATTGAGGCTGAGAAGATGGCTAGGACTTTTGCAGAAATAGGAAAGGGGGTATGAGAAGGTGATCCAGGAGGAGGTAACACTTAAGTAAGGTCCAGGAGGCAAATGTACTAGAAGAAGTGTGAGCAGAGGTTGGAGTTGAGGATCTGTGGTGGAAGGAAAAGTTGGAAAGGCAGGCTGGCCACAGAGCAGAGGGCTTCGAATGCTGTGCTAAGGACTGTGTTTTTTCTCAATATGTACAGAGAAGCCTTGAAATTCTTCCCAAGTGACAATTTTTAAAATTTTGGCGACTCCATAAAGAAATAAAATTTATTATGAAGGCTTCTTCTAGCCCCAAGGCCCTGTCACTGACCTGGCAGGCAGTAAAAATCCCCTTTGGAACTTGGAGCCAGATACCAAAAAGATTAGAAAGGCAAAGGGCAGTGCCACTGGAAGCACCTTGTTTAAACAGATGCTGGGAAGAAGGAGGGTTTCTGGCAGTGAGCCATGAAATTCCAAAGGTCATGTAAGAAAAGCCAGGAAGAGGGCAGAAAAAAGTCATCACTGTGCTAGAAGTCACACAGGAGAAATGGGAATCGCATTTCTATTCCAAAGGAACTGAAAATTGAGAACAAAATGAAACAGAGCAGGGCACGATAAGGGAAGGAAGACAACGGGCATCCCAGGCTGAGGGAAGCCAGCTCAGTTAAAGAAATGGCTCATAGGCTCACATACTGTATTTTGCCACCTGAAGCCTGAACTCACCTACCCTAAACTAAGTGTCATCAGCCTATCACCAGGCAGAACACCAGGGTACAAAGAAGGCATAGCCCAGTTTTGAGGGGTGATTGCTCTGAGCGCATAGACCGGGAGTTTGAGACTGGGGTTCCTGGCTTGCCCACCTAGCAGGGGAGCAGGGGAGCAGGGGAGCAGGGGCTGCCCCTGTGTGCCCCCTTCCTAACTGTGTTCTTGGAAGGGTACTCTGCGCAGTTCTGCTAATCCGGTCCAGCTACAAAGAGGGAGCAAGCCACACTGGCTGTCTCAGGTGAAGTGTGGAGAGGTGGCAGGCCTGTTAAATGGACAGCAGCATGGGCTTCCCATATTTGGTGTGCCCAGGCTTTAGCAAGAGGCATCTATGCTAAATAAACAGAAAAGAAAATGACTAGGCCCATCTAGGTCTGGCTGCCCTTTAGCTTATTGCTTCAGGTTCCGGTAGGGCTTTGTAAATTTAAGTGAGCAGATTACTCAATTTAAATAATCTAAACAGATTAGCCCTTTCTTAACCTTTCAAAAAATGCTGACACAGTTCCCAAGATGGACAGACTACTATAAACTCAGAAAAATTGCTGTAGAGGTTCAACACACATGCCCAGGCCTTCTTCCTCAGAGGAAACGTCCTTTAATTGAGAATAGTAGTGTTCAGGCTACTTGGTGCAGAGCACGGTGGCAAGCAAAACACAAGCTATTGGCAATGCATGCTAGTTTGAATCGAAGTGTTAATTCACCTGGAGGGTAAGCCCATCCTGCTATGACAAAGGCTTGGAGGCCGCTGAATTGCAGTTTCTGCCTGTGACTTCTCACTGCCTGCTGGTGATTTAGTTTTGACAGACGTCATGGAGTCTGGATTTTTCTAAACAAAATCTGAAACCCTCTTCTCTTGGTTTGTACCCACAGAACCCATAAAGAACAGTTAGGGAAAGAACAGCTTGGCTAGTCCCGTAGATCTGATAAGGCTCTTGTTTTCTTCCTTAAGGTCAAAGGAAGCCTCTACCCTCCTCCCTTTCTGGATTCACTCTCAGCTCTGCCCTTCTCAGTCCAGAGGCTGTGATACCTGGGATCTGGTTTCAGCTGAAGCCAGACAAGTAGGGCAGGCTAGGACAGAGGCATCTTAGTCTTGAAAGGCTATGGGGACTTTTAAGTAATGTGACTAAAAGTGGGCATTCCCTGCCAAAAGGATACACAGGGTTGAAGATGGGCTTGGTGGTGTCCATGAAATCCACTTGGGCTCAGCCCCAGATAGAGAGCATAAGAATCCCCCAAGACCTACCCCCTCCAACATTCTGATCCTGTAAGGTTTAGGTGGGAGTGCAGAAATCCACATTTTACAAAAACATCCTGATTGCACTTTCAGAAACAGTTATAACAGAAGCTATGGGACACCTTTACAGCTTTTGAAACTCACCCACCTGTATCCTCTGCAGCAGGCACTCCTCCTACATAAAACTACCCAAACCTATGTCGTACACACTATTCAATCTGACATTGTGTGGACTTTACATACAATATGAAACAATTCTGGTAGACACCAGAAGATGTGTCCACTATTCTCTATCTAATCTCAGTGTTTGTGTAGTTCCCTCCTTCCGCAGTATCATCCCTTCTATCTCTACCATCAAAACCCTATCTGTGCTTAATTGTCACCTCTTCCATGAAGCCCTCTTTATCTTTCAAACCATAGTAATTCGTCTTTCCTCTAAACTTAACTAATTCCCATTTTTCTTCTATACTATTCATATGACACTTTTTTTGTTGGTGGTGATTTGTGTTTCTTTCTATTCTTCCCTGCAAGACTGAGTTCCTAAATGGTAATGACCATGCATTATATCATCCATACATCATACATTTGGACACACATGGCTCAACAGGAAACTAACCCCCCAAGAACTTGGCAACTAGGGTTGCCTCTCCAAAGGATATCCACTGGTTTTGCCTATCTGGAATCCATTCATTTTCTTCTGGTAACAGCATCATTCTCTTAAACTCTCAATCCATGCATAAAACCCAGATATCAGGAATGGTCATATAACCAAGGTCTAGGCAATCTGTGTATTCCATCTCCCTGGACACCATGATTGGTTCAGGGATAGACACATAACCCAAGCAGGCCAATGAGATTTAACTTCGGGTATTTTTTTTTAAATGTATTTTACTACTGAGAAAAAGAGAAACAATGGACTTGAAACTAGGAGGATATGTGCCCAGAGCTGCTGTATGCCACAAACTGGCAATGGCATAGTTACAAACAAGGTCAATGGAGGAGAGTAGATCTCAAAACCAAGTTGATGACATTATTTGAGTCTATGGATTCAACTGTGCCAGAGACTTCTAAATTACATAAGCCAACAAATTTCAAGTTGGGTTTTTCATTCCTTATAACTAAAAGAACACTGCCTAATGAACCCCCTGAAATTTCAGCCAGCATAATCCTGTAAATGTGTGATGGAAGAATTTGACTATATTCCAAATTTCAATAAAGGAAAACTGGATATTTCTATGGAATTAGGACTAGAATATAATGGTAATATAGTAAGAAAAAGCTTAATAAGTTACATAGGGCCTGAATTGTGGCTTGCTGTGTGAACAGAAGGGAAATGTGCAGCCTGGAGCATGGAACCCAAAGAATCAGAAATCAGCAATACCCATTTAAACTCCAATAAGGAGAAAAGGTGCCCACTTCTCTTTTTCATCCGTGGGACTTCTCAATGCCTTTTAAAAAGAGGCTGTTTTCCAAACTTCCCTGATAAGTATCATCTGGGGACTTGTTAAACAAACTAATTCACAGGCCCCACTGGAACCCCTGAATCAGATTCTCCAAAACAGAGGCCTGGGAATCTGCCTTTTTAATGAGCCCTCAGTGTATTTTAATAGAGAAGTCTGACCACACTGTTCTGGAGGCCTACCAACTGGGGTGATTTTTTTAAAAAGTAGGACAGTGAAACCACCATCAAACTAGCAGAAAAACTCATATCCTAGAGCAGTCATGCATGGGTTACCCTTGGATTAAGTAAGCAGTGTCTGTTCAATCTGCTGTGCCAGTTAGAATGGGATCATGTGGCATAAAAATGACCATTTATGCCATGGAAAGAAATGTCAACAGTTCTGGAACCATAACAACAACCAAAGCAAATGTTTTGCAAATGAATTTTGGCAATTTTATTGCAATGAAATTGGCAATTGCAATATGAATGATGCAAGAAAGGATGTGAAATAAGGAGAGCACGAGCTGAAAAGTTAGAGCACAAATATATGTTGAAATCTGAGATTTTAGTGGTAGTATTTGTGTTCCTCTTGAGCTATCTTGAGTGGATCTTTGACCTTTGCAACCTGTGGAACCCTGCCCTGGTTGGAACAATTTCTCAGAAGCAAAGGAAAGCGATATGTTATAGCAGCTCAATTCCACATTGCTTTCCCCACAAATTTCCTAAAAATCGTTGTGATGAGGTAATAATCTCTGAATATAAATTTAGAGCCCACTTCTAATTCAATGATTACCTGGTATGTTGAAAAGATGTTTGATCCTGTGCTCTTCTACGCCAGAGATTCTCCTGCTTTATGGTTTCAGGACCCTGTTCCACTGTTAAGAATTATTGAGGATCCCAAAGGGCAATTGTTTATGTGGATTATATCTATTGATATTTACCATATTAAAAATTAAATCTGAGATATATTTGAATTATTTATTTATTTAAAATAACAGTAATAAGCTTGCATGTTAACATAAATATTTTTTAAAAATTTAGTGTCCTTGTTTTACTTTTTTGTAAATATCTTTAATGTCTGGCTTAATAAAAGACAGTTGTATTCTCACATCTGCTTTCAATCTGTTGCAAAATCACATGTCACGTAGCCTCTGGAAAGCTCCAAAGTACCCAATGAAACAATGAGAGTGAATGTCCTCACAGTTCCCTGGAAGGGTCCTCGGTACTCTCGGGTATGCCCAAAACACACTGCGAGAACCACCACGGTAAACACTGCAGATAAGTAAGAAAACAGCCCAGGCTTTGGAAAACAAATTATTTTTTCTTCTTAAATGTAAACACTCTTTTGTTTCAGTCTTACAATATCCTCTTAGTATCTAGTTTCATATCCCTCTCCAACCCCTCATCAAATACTCTCCACTATTGTCAGCATCTTAGAATAATAATAGCTAATATTTATTGAGCAGTTTATACATACTAGGTCCTGGATTAAAGATTCTATTTGCACTATCTCCTTTAATCTTCAATAACTAATCCTAGGATACAGGCAGTATAATCATCCATATTTTACTGATTAGGAAATGAGGTATTGGAGAGCCAGTAATATGCCCAAAGCCACAGAGCAAGTAAGATGTTCGGTCCAAGACCATCATGTCATGCTTTTAATTACTTGATCTTTCTGAATAGCAAGTAGCTCATTTCAAGCTCAAATACACATTTGAAGAAAAATTTCTTTTATTTTGCATTACATGTGTATTTTAAATTGCTTGTGGCTTTCAGAAATTTGAACTCAGAAGGTTATGGGTCTTTGGGGAACCCGATGATTTTGAAGTTTTCTATTTTTCTTTGAGTTCATCATAAAGAACACAAAGGGGTTGTTCTGTGGGTTGCCTTCAGAATGTTCTGAGGCTTTGGCAGCACATTGGTTTTGGGGAATCCTGGTCTCAAATAAATACCTTTTCAGTTTTTTTGTTGCTGTTGATCTACCCATCCTTCAAGACCTGGCCTCAAATCCACCTCCTTTCTATAGGGTGCCCTCATCATCTAAGATAGGGTGTTGCTCTCTCCTCTGAACTCCTAGAGTACTTTCTATCTGCACTAGTTGCTGGGGACTTAGGTTTTCATGTGTCATTTGTGTATGTCAGCTTTCCCAGGTTGGAAGCCAGAGGAAAGAATTTTTTCTTTTAATCCTTCTTTGAGTCTCTGCTTAGCTCTTAGCCCAGTGATATACATATATTAATTGTCCAATACATAATTGTTAAGTGTGTGGTTTTTCTCAATTCTTTCTATTCGTTTAATGAATCTTTTCAACAAATATTTATTGAGTGCCTATGACGTGTCAGGCAAGTATTTTTTATACATTTGAGATAAATTCATGAACAAAAAATACAAACATTCTATCCTTATGAAATTTATTTTCTAGCGAGAATGTTAAGTTTATTTATCAAAATTCAGATCCCCTATCCCCATGTTAATACAAGGTTTCCTGTAGCTCTTGAGCCCTTTCCTTTTATTATCCAATCCCCAATTTCCAATTCTGGGAATATTCCTGGCAATCTTATAGATCTTCCTCTTGACTGTCAAGGGCAGGAGAGAAGTGGGTGGGGGGAGGACAGGAAGAAATCTGAGGAGCATCTCAGTTCTTTCATAAAGATTATCTCTTATAAGTCATCTTGTCCTGAACTTCCCTCCGTCCATTTAAACATGTTTGTAAATGTGTTGGAGTCAGCTTCTGGAGATTGTATTTGTAACTCTGGATACAGGCCGAAAAAAACAGGAAGGCACGTGCAAGTCTGGGCACCGCATTAGCTAGGACCCAATGCTTTGGTCTAGTCTGAAACAGGTGGCTGGGTGTCCTTTTGCCAGAAGTCGCAGCTGATTAGCTGTCATCAGTTACTGCCAAAATAAAGGATTCTTGATTTTCTAACTGGGAACAAATGCCAGGCACCAGGGCTGCATGGATGGGGTATGTAGGGTAAGTGGTATGCTAGGGGAAGTGAGTAGAGCAAAGAATGGTATTCTCTAGTCTCATTTTGATTTACACCCATGAGGAAATCTTACTGATATAAAAGCCAGTCTCTCTTATTATAGCTAATTTGAGAAATGGGGTGGGTGGTGGTATAGAGAGAATATCAATGTGTCAATCAAACTGTCCAACAGGTAAGTACATTTTTAAAGAATACGTAGTTGTATGAGACTGTGGTAAAATAGTACTCATACACTGCTATTGGGGAGAAGATAGGGTAAGTTGATACAAACTTTCTAATGAGCTTTTGGCAACATGTATTAAAAGCTGTAAAATATTCAACCTCTTTAATCTAGTAATTCTGTTTCTAGGAACTTATCCTGAGGAAATCATCTTATATGTACACAAAGACTTAATCAGAAAGATCTTCTTTGCAGTGCTATTTATAATAATAAAAACCAATACAAATGTTCAATACAGAATTGGTTAAATTAACAGTATACATCTATGTATTAGAATATGAAGCAGTCATTAAAATTTGTTCAAAGATTGGAACACCCTGGTGAGTACGTGAGAGTTTATTATGTTCTTCTCTATATTTTGGGGTATAGAAAATTTTTTAATGTTTTAAACAAAAACAAAAACAATTCTAAGTACTAATCCAAAAGAATCATATAAGATTTAAGAAATAATGAAAGCTAACACTTGTATAATGCCAGACACACAGCTTTACAAAATAAATAATTTAATTTTCATAAGAAAAATGCTGTTATCCTGATTTTACAGAAAAAGAAACTGAGACACAGAGAAGTTAAGGTATTTGCCCAAATTCACACAGCTAAAAAGTAGAAGAGCAAAGATTCACACCTTACAAACCTGGCTCCAGAATCTGGGTGCTGAAATATTATACTTTATTCCTCTCTCTGTTTCAATTGTTTGTGTCTTTAAGGAATTTCTCAATTTCATCTAGGGTGTCAAATTGTTGTCAAAAGTGCTCTTAGTCTGTGTGATTTCCCTCTTTCATTTCTGATATCACTAACTTGTGTCCTCTCTCTTTTCTCCTTTTTCAGTCCATGTAGAGGTTTATCAACTTATTGATCCTTTAAATAGATCAACTTTTGGTTTCCTTGATTTCTCTAATTTTGTTCATTTTTTATTTTATTGACTTCTGTTCTGACCTTTACCATTTCCTTTTTTCTACTTAATTTGGGTTTATTTTGCTTTTCTGTTTTAGCTTCTTAAGATGGTTTTAACTAGAGTGGTGAGGGAAAGATATATTATTTTAAATGCCTCATTTTTTAAACACAGTTTTATTCACCTACTATAAAGTCTATCCAAAGTGTACAACCAATGATCCTCAGTATCATCACAGCTGTGCTTACATCACCACAATCAATATTAGAACATTTTCATAGCTCCAAAAAGAAAAACCCCATGCTCCTTACAGCCCCCTTATTAATGACACTCAGCTTCAGTGTTGTACCTTTGTTACAATTGATGGAAGAACAATTAAGATATTACCATTAACTATATAGCCTATAGTTTGCATTAGGTGAATTTTTTCACATATATCACCCTATTACCAACATCTTGTAGTTGTGACATACATTTGTTCTAATATATAGAACAGTCTTGTATTTGTACTATTAATCACCTTCATCATCCACAACAAGGTTTGCTATGCTATACAGTCCCTTGTTTCATCCTCTAGCTTTCCTTCTAGTGATATACATGACCCTAAATTTCCCCTTTCATCCACCATCACACGTGATTCAGCACTGTTATTCACACTCACGATAATGTGCTACCATCACCTCTAGGCATTTCCAAACATTTACAATCACCGTTATTAAAAAATTCTGCACAGATTAATCATCAGTTCCCCATTATCTTTCCTCATTCTATCTTCTAGTAACCTGTATTCTAGATATTAACTCCATGAGTTTGTTCATTATATTAATTCATATTAGTGAGATTATACCATATTTGTCCTTTTGTGTCTGGCTTATTTCACACAACATAATGTCCTCAAGGTTCATCCATTTGGTTGCATGCGTCAGGACTTCAATCTTTCTTACAGCTGAGTAATTTTCCATCGAATGCATATAGCCCATTTTGTTTATTTATTCGTCAGTAGATTCGACACTTGGGTTGCTTCCATCTTCTGGCAATTGTGAATAATGCTGCTATGAACATCAGTGTGCCAATGTCTGTTCACATCTCTGCCTATATAGAATTGGTTTTGATGGCTCAATTGGAAAAGAGTTGGAAATTTTTGGGTAATGCTAGACATTTTTTGAACAATATGATGGATTATTAATGGATATAGCTAGAAAGTTCATATATACAGTTCAAAAGTCTGATGGTAGTTTGTTTAAATTCAACATAGGAAATAAATCAACTTCAAAAAGAAAAAAAGTCCTGGTGAAATATACTCCCCTTTGTCATGACCTTTTTAGGCCCTGACATTTTTCACTTCCATGAACAATTCTGAGTGAGAGTTAAAAGGTTGAACTCTTAGTGTGTTGGGAGAGTTATGTCTGTTCAGCAAAGAGCAGCTAAAAGTGACTGCTGAAACAGGAAGGTTTCCAGGGTCAGTTGGCAGCTGGAGGGAAATGCAGCTTATCTTTTTTTACGGCTTCTGATCAATTAGGAACACAGAAAGAAACACTGGAAGTTTCTTGTTCATCCAATTTCCTTCTTCTTATTGGCCCACAGAGTCTGAGTTGTGCCCTGTGCTTTCTCAGGCCACCACCTGGGCCCTCCAGCCTGCTGCTATCCATCATGCAGAGAGCTCTCACTCGGCGGGTGGCTTGGAGCTCTCAGCCAGCAAAAATTGGCAGCCAATGACACCATCCGATGGCCAAGCCTCGCTGCTTCTGAGAACTTTTGCCTGCTGGCTGGTGAAGCCAGAGGTTGTCTCCTCACAATGCCCTGCTCAGAAGTTTCCTGTTGGGTTTCAGGAACTGGGTGACAATGCCTCAGGCAAAGAGGTGAGCCAAGAAATTACCGACCACAAAATAATATAAACCCAAGCTGAATTTGAACATTTGTTTCCTATGTCATGCCCCTCAGAAAGCATGGTATGATTTGCTTTACAAATTACTTCTTGGCAGTCCTAGGGAGAAAAGAGCCAACAGTGTCTGAGGTAAGGCAGGGTCTTCTTGAAGAGGGTAACAATCCTTCCCTTTGTATCTTTGGGTCCCAAGGGATCTTCAGATTGTCAACATGTAAAGGTTACAAAGACAGGTATACTGGTGAAGTCTTTGAGTTGCTGTTCTTCAAAAGAAACCTTGAATTCTCCAGCAAGGAGAGAAGTAGGCATGTATTTTAAATTCCTTGGAAAATTTGGAAGGGCGTCAGGTAACTCTTTAAGACAGAGTATAACAGTTGATCTGGATTCCAGACCTGCTGTTCTGGTGAATGCACTGCAGTCAGAGATTCTAGAACCATCCTGGCCTGGGTGTTGTCTCAGGGATACACAGACTTGGGTTCAAAATGCTACCCTTGAATTTATGAGCCATGTGACCTTTGGCAAGTAATATCATCTCTTGGAATCACCAATGATTAAATGGAAATAAAAATTCTTCCTTAACTAGGTTATTGTGTGGATTTAATGACCTAGCATTTATAAAACACCTGAACAGTGCCTGACATTGAATAGATGCTTAATCTTTTTAGCTATTATCGTTATCATTATTTAGGCTCACAGCATCACATGTATCGTGTGGCACACTGTCCTTTTTATAGAATATGGAAATATTCTGTAATATTCAGAATATAGAAGCGGCACATCGATTTCTTTTTTATGAGGAGCATATTTACATTAAAATAATAAAATTTAAATCATAAAATTTAAGAACTTTCAGCTATGAAAAAAAAAGTCTCTACTAAGGTTCAATTGCACGGTAGACTGTAACTGCAGCTCCCGCCCACGATGAGTCAAAAGCCTGAGAAAGTGCTGAGGGCAACAGTTGGCATTTAAGTCACATATAGGGGAGGGCAGGAAGATAGAGTATCTTCAGTTTTTCTTTCTGTTTCCTGCTGTCTTCAGAAGCACAAGAAAGAATCATATAGTAGGGCTGGTGTTAGTCCAGCAGCCTGGCCAGTCATTCCATATATTCATTTCCAGAGTTTATGAACTAGCAATATTTTTGAAAACAATCAGGCAGTTGATTAAAAAAATAAGCATCTGTTTACTTTCTATTTCTGCCCTTTCATTTTTTGGATGGATTTGGATATTTTCAAAGCCCATAGAGAAACTCTGAAGACATATTTCTACAACTGAGTAAAAAAGAAAGGAAGTGTAGTTAAATTAAATAAAATAAATATTTAAAATAATGTTTTAAATTAAATAGATATATAAATATGTTTAGGTCATCAACTCTAAGTATCCAAAAAGTTAAACTGTTGTTTTGACAGACTGATTGATTTGTTTTTCACTTCTTATCAAGATGTTTTGTTTTCGTCTACATGCCTCATTGATTCTAAAAGGCAGATGCCAATGCCCTTTTAATTATAGGGCTGCCTGTAAGAAGAGAAAAAGCCCATGGGAAATGTGGTGGAATCATGTTTTTAGGGCTAAGTTTAAACATTTATATTTCAATGGAGTTTATTATTATTGACTTTATTCATCTTATTTTACATACAATAAAATGCAGTCGTTTTAAGTGTATAGTTCAATTAATTTTGATTAATGTGTATTTCCATGTAAACACCACTAGAATCAAGTATGTAATGTTCTGATCACCACAAAATATCAAGTATGGAATGTTCTGATCACCACAAAAGAGTCTTATATCCACATGCCCCATGTGTCAATTCCCTTCAAACTTCAGGTCCTGAGCAACCACTGATTGGTCTTCTATCATTACAGATTAGCTCCTTTTCTAGCATTTCAAATAAATGTAACCATAGAGCATATACTCCTTTGAGTATGATTTCTTACACCATACATAGTGATTTGCAATTTTTGGGGGGTTGTGTGTATTTGTAATTTGTTCCTTTTTATTGTTGCCTTTGTTTACCATATTATACGTATACCACAAATTATATACCACATTTTGTTTATCCATTTACCCACTAAATTGAGTTGTACTCAATTGGGGGTTGTTATGAATAAAGCTGCTATGAACATTTGTGTAAAAAAAAAAGTGAAAGATAAAATGAGTAGTGGAATGAGGCTAACACTGGGGGAGGCCGAGCACAGTGAGAGGCTGCGGGAGCTTATGGGCATCTGTAGGATATTTAGGGCCTGAGGCTGGAGTAAGGACAGGCAGGAGAGGGACAGACAGGGAAGCCTCTATTCCTTCCCTCCTTGTGGCAGTAACTCTCAACTTTCAGGGCCAGTTCAAATGCTCCCAGCCCAGCACTAATACTAAATGACTGGAACAGCTCTATCACGTGACTTTGTAAATGAGTTTGCAAACTGAAGCTGAAATCTTTTTATTAATCTCAAATTAGCACCCAGGCCACCCCAGCCTGAAATCAGAATGCTAGTTCTCATTGCAGTATTTATCTTTACTATCAGAAGATCACACCACTTATTTTCCAAGAAGGTCCAATTATACGTTGCTTGTTCTCCTTTCTGGAAAGAACATAGTCAGCTTGTGCCATCTTGGTTTGGTGAACTAGATATTTGTTTTTCCTACTGGGAAAGCATTCTGTGGCTGCCTCTCAGAATTCACAATGACCCTCTATCTCCTGGTTTCTCTAATTCCCAATCACTGCCTCTTGGGTTTGGACCTGCATGCTCCATGAGACAAGCTTTGTTGTTTGTGGCAATCTATCACCAACTATCAAACTATACATTGACCCATTTGTTTTGTTTTCTGGCTCCCTCTTCTGGAATGTAGTTTCCATATGAGATCAAAGATCTCTTATTTTGTTCCTTGGGACTAAAATAGTGCATGGTTCTTAGGGATCCTTTAATAAATATTTGTTGAAAGGATGGATAAATGGTTTTATTTTATCACTGATCAGTTGAGGGAAGAAGAGTAGTATGACTTGGAACTGGCTAAGCCAAGGGACAAGGTAGAATGCTGCGTGCTGGAGCCAAGGGTTAGACAAGGAATATTACTTAAGGAAACAGGAGATACCAGGGGGCAAAGAGGCAATCTGAACCAAAGTTTATTGTAGAGGAGCTTCAAGACCCTAATCCTGAGGAGAACCCTAGTCCTTTCCTTGCCTGAGCACTTAGACAAAAGGGGCCAATGGACAGGAGCGAAGTTTGGAACTGTGGAACCTAGCAATTGGACATGCACGTAGACCAGAAGGTAAACAGGAGGGAAGGGTGGGACAGATGTGCCCTGGACTCCCGTCGCCCAGCCAGGCTATGCCAGGATGACCACATTCTGCTTCCTGTTTGTATCCCCTTGTAAAGTTAGGGCTTTAAAAAGTGGACTTAAAAAACAATTTTTGCATTGAGAAGTAACAAGTTATTATTGAGATTGCATAAGTTAGTATAGTCACTGCTCAGTGATAAGAACATATAGTATAAGTTATGGTTAGCTAGGATCATTAAATGTAACAAAGTATAATTTTCCCCTTGTTCATCATACCATAAAACCTGACAAATTCATAACCATTGTGAGGCCTGGTTTGAATCTCAGAGTTACATATATATATATACATACATATATATATATATATATATATATATATATATATACATACATATATATATATATATATATATATATATTCCACTTTTTATTTTGAAACAATTACATAAAAGTTGCTTAAAAAGAACTTTATCATAATCAAGAATTAACATCAATTCACTACAATCATTAAATATGCAGACCTTATTCAAATTTTGTCAATTGTCCCGCTAATGTCCTTTAAGCACCTGGCAGGAATGGGCCTGTACCTTAAACCCTGTTGTGTACAGTCACTGACTGGGAACAGCCTGGGAAGCAGCAAGAGCTGTTAGTCAACTCTGCTCCCCACCACAAGAGATCTGGGTGGTGAATTTCCATATAACCAAACAAATAAGGCCTTGAGAATACCAGAGGCCCACCCTGAATACCTGCCTTTTCCTAGGCCTCTTGTTAGGTCAGAAATATAAACCCCTATATGTTTAGGCTACTGTAAGTGAGGTTTTCTGTTATTTGTGGCCAAAAATATTCCTAGCTATATAATCCCCTCAAAGTAGAAATACCAGATTTTTATACCTGTTTTAGGTGTAAAACAGGTGCTGCTCACGCAAATACCATGCCTTGTTTTGGCATAAATACAGGAATTTATTAGCTCGTGGTTTTGAGGCTAGGAAATTCCAAATCAAGGCATCATCAAGGCAATGCTTTCTTCCTGAAGACTGGTGTTCTGAGGCTGGCTGCCAGTGATCCTTTGTCCTGGGTTCCTCTGACACATGGCAGTGCACAGGGCAGCCTCTCCTGGCCTCTCCCTTCTCTTGCATGTTTGTTGACTTTCAGCTTCTTGCTTACCTAGGCTATCTCTCTATTTGTCTGATTTTCATTCTGCTTATAAAGATTCCAGTAATAAGATTAAGACCCATCCTTACTGGGTTAGGCCACACCATAACTGAAGTAACCTCATCAAAAGCTCCAACTTACAATGGGTCACACCTATAGGAATGGAC
This sequence comes from Choloepus didactylus, assembly GCF_015220235.1. Taxonomy (NCBI): domain Eukaryota; kingdom Metazoa; phylum Chordata; class Mammalia; order Pilosa; family Megalonychidae; genus Choloepus; species Choloepus didactylus. Next base: position 82,060,334 of record NC_051309.1, read on the forward strand.
TAAGTTTAAGAGCATGTTTTTTTCTGGGAAGCATGCAACTACAAACCACCACAATACTTGTGTGTATATGTGTTTGTGGCCGGGGGGAGGTATGTATGTATGTATGTATGTATGTATGTATGTATATAGCAATCTAAATTCAAACTGCTCTCCAGAAAAAAATTAACAAATATGCAACTTACCAGTATCCCTGTTTCCCTTCTGCACATCTAGTACACTTTTATCACTTCAATTTATTTTGATTACTTTCATAGGCGTAACACATTTTTAACAACTAATTTCACCGAATTTTACAGTTGGAAGAAACCTGAGTGATTATCTCATTTAAGCTCCTTCACCAGTAAAGTGCACAAAACTTTTAAGAAGTGTGTTTACAAATAATAGAAGTATTCAATGAAAAGGGAAAGAGTGATATAACAGCAGGTAGCAGAAGCAGTTGAACCCAGATGTTCCAGTTTGCTAATGCTGCCGGAAGGCAAAACACCTGAAATGGATTGGCTTTTATAAAGGGGGTTTATATGGTTATAAAGTTACAGTCGTAAGGCCATAAAGTGTCCATCAACAAAGGGTGCCTTCACTGGAGAAAGGCCATTGGCATCTAGAAAACCTCTGTTAGCTGGGAAGGCACAGCAATGGCATCTGCTTGCTCCCAGTTGCGTTTCAAAATGGCATTTTCCAAAATGTTGCTCTTGGGGCATTTTGTCCTCTCTTAGCTGCAGCTCCCCTTCAAGATGTCACTCTCAGTTGCTCTGAGGTCCTCTGTAAAGTCCTTTACACGACTCCAGTGATCCAATTAACACCCACCCTGAATGGGCGGAGTAACACCTCCATGGAAATTATCCAATCAGTTTCACTCACATTTGATTGAGTCACACCTCCATGGAAACACTCAATCACAGGATTCCAATCTAATCAACACCAACATGTCTGCCTCCACAAGACTGCATCAGAGATAATGGCATCCTGGGGGCCATAACACACCCAAACCAACACAAGCCCCATGGTAACTTCATTAAAAAATACTTTATTGCTAAAAAATGCTAGCCATCAACTGAGCCTTCAGCAAGTCATACTCTTTTTGCTGGTGGAATGTCTTGCCTTAATGTTGATGGCTGCTGACTGATCAGGGTGATGGTTACTGAAGATTGGAGTGGCTGTGGTAATTTCTTAAAATAAGACAACAATGAAGTTTGCCACATCAATCAACTCTTCTGTGCCGGTTTGGATGCACTATGTCTCCCAAAAAGCCACGTTCTCTGATACAATTCTGAAACTGTTGAACTGCAATCCAGTAGCCTTGATTCTTGAAGATGATCATATTACTATATAGCTTTATGGTGTGACTGTGTGATTGTGAAAACCTGTGTCTCCCACTCCTGTGGGTATGCACAAGTCCAAATTCTGTAGGGAAAGCAGCAGACTGGAAACTCCAAAGAAGATGTTCGATGAACTCCTCAGGCAGCAAACTGGAAACTTCGACAAACTCCTCAGGAAATTCTTTGCTGGTCAGCTGAAGAAGTGAAGATCCTCTATCTATCTCACTTAAAAGTCTTCAACTCTCCCGGGGAGGAATGTAGACCTGGCATCGTGGGACGGAGAACATCTTCTTGACCAAAAGGGGGAGGTGAAAGGAAATGAAATAAGCTTCAGTGGCAGAGAGAATCCAAAAGGAGCCGAGAGGTCACTCTGGTGGGCACTCTTATGCACACTTTAGACAACCCTTTTTAGGTTCTAAAGAATTGGGGTAGCTGGTGGTGGATACCTGAAACTATCAAACTACAACCCAGAACCCATGAATCTCGAAGACAGTTGTATAAAAATGTAGCTTATGAGGGGTGACAAGGGGATTGGGAAAGCCATAAGGACCACACTCCACTTTGTCTAGTTTATGGATGGATGAGTAGAAAAATAGGGGAAGGAAACAAACAGACAAAGGTACCCAGTGTTCTTTTTTACTTCAATTGCTCTTTTTCACTCTAATTATTATTCTTGTTATTCTTGTGTGTGTGCTAATGAAGGTGTCAGGGATTGATTTGGGTGATGAATGTACAACTATGTAATGGTACTGTGAACAATCGAAAGTACGATTTGTTTTGTATGACTGCGTGGTATATGAATATATCTCAATGAAATGAAGATTAAAAAAAAAAAAAAAAAAAAAAAAAGACATAATGCTGAGCAAAATAAGCCAGGCACAAAAAGAGAGATATTGTATGTTACCACTAATGCGAATTCTGTGAAAAATGTACAATGTTTTATACTGTAGAATGTAGGGGACCTAGAGATACCAATTAGTGGAGGGAGAATGATAATGTAATAAGAACAGATAAACTATGGAGGGTAATCTCAATGTTATGGGAATGCTCAGGAATGATTATGGTTTGTAAACTTTCTTGGATATAGTAAGATCATGTTGGAAGCAATAGAGTTATTTAAGGTTTTTTTTTTCTCTTATTCCTTTGTTTTCTTAGGGGTTGTTAATTTTCTTGGGGTATGGTAGGAACATGTTGGAAGCAATGTAGTTATTTTAGATTATTTGTTTTTCTTACTCCTCTGTTTGGACATGGTTTATTAATTTTCTTGGGGTATGGTAGGAACATATTGGAAGCAAAGTAGTTATTTTAGGTTATTTGTTTTCCTTAATCCATTGCTTTGTTTGAAATGTTGTGGGGTTTTTTTGGTTGTTGTTTGCCTGTTTGTTTTTAATTTTTTGATAAACAAAGTTAAAAAATTGAAAAAAAAATCAGTAGAAAAATGGGAGTAAAAACTAAATGACAAATAGGGTGGGATGGGGGGATGGTTTGGGTATTCTCTTTTCACTTATATTTTTTATTCTTATTCTGATTCTTTCTGATGTAAGAAAAATGTTCAGAAATAGATTGTGGTGATGAACGCATAACTATATGATCATACTGTGAACAGTTGATTGTATACCATGGATGACTGTATGGTTTGTGAATATATTTCAATAAAACTGAATTAAAAAAAAAAAAAAAGTCTTCAACTGATTGGATTAAATCCAGCTGATAGCATTCTCTCATTGTGGAAGACACAGCCTCTGTTGAAGTCATCAGTCACAGCTACAGCCAATTGACTTATGATTTAATAAACCAGCCACAAATGTCCTTGCAGTAATGGTTAGGCCAGTGCTTGCTTGACCAGACACCTGGGCAAGTTGACACATGAACCTAACCATCACACCAGGTAAGAAGGTACTTTAATGATCTCAGACATAGTCTAAGTCTGCATTCATTAATGTATTTGTTAAACATTTTCTACAATATCCTTTATAGTCTGATTCAGCAAACTCCCTTTTACCGACAATGCAATAGTAAAACTTTAAAGACATTTACATTTTTACATTATGTCAGTATAGTGTCATGGGGAGAAGCAAATTCTCTGATACCAGCTTTGATTGGTTTTATTTTAGGCTCCACCACTTGCTAAGGTGTAACCTTGTACAAATGACTTATCTTTTCTTTGCCTAAGTTTCTTCATCTATAAAATGGAATGATAATAATAATCATTTCCTCTTAGGGTTTATTGTGAGATTTAAATGAATTACTATGTGGAAACACTTAAAACAAGCTAACTATTATTGCTATTACAGTGTAGTATGCTGAGCCATCATGGTAGTGGACATGGATTATTAAATTATCCTTGTATTTATTAGCCTTGGAATGTGCACTGCAAGAGTTAATGGACTTGGGCAGCATCTTCTACTGGAGGTAGGGGAGCCCAGCCTCCATGCTTTCCCTTTGTTTGCAGGAGGACCACAGATCTTTACTTTGAGGACCTTTGAACCCGAAATTGCAACAAAGGGAGGGGTTTATTCAGGGAGGGTTTGCTTGTGTTGCCATGGAAATCAATCCCTTTTGCAACTTTCTGCCCACACCCTCCAGAGCTGTCTTTAGTAGACTTTCAAAAGATACCAGTGGACATCCTCAGATGCATCTAAAATATCTAAACTGGGGTCTGAGGCTCTCTGTGCATTCCCTCTTGTGATCTGTACAGATTCTTCCTCAAGAACCTGTGAAGTGCTGCAATTCTGAATGAGGACATAGTGGAGCTATGTCTGTACCTTTAAAGGGGAAATATTTGTAATCCAAGTGTCATGCTCAGTTGTTCATGTGTTAAGGCAATAAAAATACTCTCAGTTATGTAAAGGTCCAGAAAATCTACCACTTTCTTACCATTCCTGAGAAAATTACTCTGAGGCTTACTCAGCAAACTGAGAAATAAAGGAGACTCGTTTCTACATTTGTGGCAAAGAAAGCATTAGCGGTCATCATTGGGACCAGTGAATTAAGGCCAAACAAGTGTGACTCTAGCTGAAAAGGCAATTGTGGATTAATTTTCTAGACTCTTTGTGGAATGACCACAAAGATTAAAAGGAAGCAAATAATAGTAATCCTTGGAAACTTCACTTAATAGCCATAGGTTTGTGAGAGATTTTCCTAGTCCACTTTGTAAAGGTGGTTCAATCCTGTCTGCAGCCCACAGTAAACTAATTAAACAGGATGCTCTTTTAAAATCGAATGTGTTCCTTGCTTATGTTTTTTGAACTGGAGCTAATAATGCTTCAATGCTGAAGAAAATATTATTTTTATCTGATGGCTTTGGGCCAGATTACTGATCTTTTCCCAATGTCTCTAAAAATAATGCATATGATAAAGAACAAGTCGTACCAAAAGAACTCTGTTATTGCTACTCCCTGGCCTTTTTGGAGGCTAAGTGACATAATGGAAATAGCAAGGGTTTGGTTAGTCAGGCTAAAGATCAATACTGAGTCTTCTACTTACTAGCTGTATGACTTTGGACAAGTCACTTCTCTGTTCTGAGCCTCAAATTACTGATTTATCCCTCATTCTATAATAAGTGGAGACAAATTTACTAATTCTCTAAAGTGAAAGAGAAAAGATCCTCTCTAATCAATACTGTCTTAGTTTGCCAGGGCTGCTATGACACACGCCACACACTGTTTGACCCAACAACGGGAATTTATTGACTTGGTTTCAGAGGCTAGAAGTCCAAAATCAAAGGGTTGGCAAGACGCTGCTTTCTCCCGAGTCTGTAGTGTTCTGGTGCCACCTGCCACGATCCTTGGGTTTCCTTGGCTTACATCCCTGCCTCCCATCACCTGGGAATCTCTCTCTCTCTCTCTCTCCTTGTGTCTGCTCTTCCAGTTTTTACCAACTTCAGGCTTCTTCCTGAGGTTTTCTATGAGGCCTCCAGTAATCCAATTAAGGTCCGTCCTGATTCACTTGGCTACACCTAAACAGGATCTTAGAAGACCCTATCCACAAATAAATCTACACCTTAACTTATAATACATCTTCAAAGGGTCCTAAAAGTGGGTTCACACCCACAGGAACACAGATTAAGATTAACATATGTCTTTTGTTGGCATATGTGATTCAATCTATCACAAATAGTATCTAAACTGATAAATTGTTTGAGCAACCAAAATGAATGAGATGGATTCACATAACAGGAAAGGTTGAAGAGCTAGGACCAACATCAAACTGAACGTAGAGAAATTGTAGTCCTGCTAACAACGGACATAGCAATTGTACTCAGATTTGTATAATTTTTTATGGGTTCTTCAGTGGGCCCTTATATTTTTTTTAATTCAATCTTTATAATTCTTTGAGGTACGAATTATCATCCTCATTCTTTTATCAAATGGGAAAACAAAAACTCAGAGAAATTAAGTGATTTGTTCAAAAAATAAAATGGCAAGATAGAGGAGGACATAGAGTGACATTAGCAGAAATGGTGGAGTAAAGACCTCCAAAAGCTGCTCCCCCTTCAAAGCAATGAGAACACTGGCAAAAATTGTCAAAAACAACTTCATCAGAACCAAAGGCTTCCAACAATCCAGGAGCATTTATTTATGAAAAGTGAGTGAATCTCTGTAAGCGCAGAGAGCTTTGTAGCATTTTAATTTACCCTATTCCTGACCTTTCACTCAAAGTAGCCTTGAAAACAAACAGCCCTTTAATCACAGTGAAATCCAACAGCCTAGTAGCAACCAGCAGGGGCAGAATGGGTTTGGGGCTCCCCCCAAAAAAAGCATTCTTAGAGAATTGTCATTATTTCACATCTCCAGCAGTCCCCTGGAAAACCCTGTGTGTCTTCTCTTTATTTGACCTAGTTCAGAACAGCCTTTTAACTTGGGGCATTTGTCAAAAACAATCCATAGCAATTTTTTTAACATTACAACTGAGTCAGTGTGACAATTAGAACAAACAAGAAGCTGACCAAAGTACCTAAAAGAGAAAGCTAGAGAATGAGATATCCATAGAGAGCTTTGAAAAGCTCCAATATATTCCTAAGGATTTAGAAGGTCATGAAAATAGTAGGGCCATGTATATGCCCATGACTATGCTTATGCCCAGGAAAGAAATAAATAAATAGAAAGACATCCTGAATTCATAGCTTGGAATACTTAATATTGTTACGATGACAATATTCATCAAATTCATCTACAAGTTCAATGCAATCCCAATGAAAATCCAAGCTGCCTTTTCTTTGCAGAAATTGACGAATGGATCCTAAAATTGCAAGGGACCCAAAACAGCCTAAACATTCTTTTAAAAGAAGAGCAAAGTTGGAGGACTCACACTTCCTAATTTTATAACTTACAACAAAGCTGCAATAATTAAGACAGTGTGGTACTGACATAAGAATAGATATATACATCAGTGGAATATAATTGAGTGTCCAAAAATAAACTCTTATATTTATGATCAATTGATTTTCAGCAAGAATGTCAAGAACATTCAATGGAGAAACAATGGTCTTTTCAACAAATAGTGCTGGGACAACTGAATCGCCACAAGGAAGAGAATGAATTTTGACCCCATCTCACACTATAAACAAAAAATAACTCGAAATGAAACAAAGACTTAAATGTAAGTGCTAAAAATATAAAACTCAAAAGAAAAATATGAACAAAACTTCATGACTTTGAATTAAGCAATGGTTTCTTAAACACAGGGCCAAAAGCACAGGTAAGAATAGGAAAAAAATAGATAAATTGGACTTCATCAAAATTAAAATCTTTTGTGCATCAAAGGACACTATCAAGAAAGTAAAAAGACAGGTCAGAGAATGGGAGAAAATTTTTGTAAGTCATATTTCTGATAATAGACTAGTATACAGAATATATAAAAACCTTACAACTTAGCAACAAAAAGACAAGGAAAATAAATAAATAATGGACAAAGGAAGTTGCTTAGATATTTCTCCAAAGAAGAGACACAAAAACCACATGAGAAAATGTTCCACATCATTAGTCAATAAGTAAACGCAAACGAAAACCATGAGATACCACATCATACCTACAAGGATGGCTATAATAATAATAATAATAATAATAATAAAATATCCTGAAAATAGCAAGGACTGTCAAGGATATAAAGAAATTGGAATCCTCACACACTGCTTGTGGAAATACAAAATGGTACTGTCACTTTGGAAAACAGTTTGGCAGTTCCTCAAATTTTAAACATAAAGTTACATATGCCTCAGTAATTCTACTCCTAGATATATACCCAAAAGAATTGATAACATATGTTCACATAAAAACTTGCAGGTAAATGTTCATAGCAGCAATATTCATAATAACCAAAAAGCGAAAACAGCACAAATATCCATCAACTGATGAGTGAATAAGCAAAATGTATTATAGCTGTACAATGCAATATTATTCAGCTATAACAAGGAATGAATATAGACATTATCAAGATGGCAGAGTGAGACATACTGATTAATGTTCTTCCTTAGAAACAGCAGCAAAAATGGTAAAATCAACTATCTCAAAAGTCTGGAAGACATACAAGACTATAGAACAACTCAATGAATGCTGAATAGGAATTAAAAAAACACAACACCTAAAAACTGGTAGGAGAGTGGAAAGTCTGGGCTCCTCCCCCATGCTCAGATGCATGCAGCAGTTTGTGCAACCCTGCTGGTAGCTTGGTATCCCCTAAGGGTGTGCTAGTTTGAATCTATTATGCCCCTAAAAAGGCATATTCTTTGATGCAATCTTGTGAGGGCAGTCTTATTATGGGTGGGATCTTTTGATTAGGTTATTTCCATGGAGATGTGACCCCACCCATTTGGTGAGTATTGATTAGTTTACTGGAGTCCTTAAGAGAGCTCAGGGGCCAACACAGCTCCAGATGCTTGGAGATGCAGACAAAAAGACATTTGAAGATGCCAAGCTAAGAGATGAAGTCTAGAGTTTGTCCCAGAGAAGCTAAGAGGGGACCCCTAGATGCTTAGAGAGAAATGCCCTGGGAGAACAGCAAGGATGCACAGGAGCTGAGAGAGAGAAGCTAAGAGAGACAGAAGCCCAGAGACATTTTTGAGAAAGTCATTTTGAAACCAGAACCCAGTAGCAAAGGACCAGCAGACACCAGCCACATGCCTTCCCAGCTGACAATGGTGTTCTGGATGCCATCAGCTTTTCTTCAGTGAAGGTATCCTCTTGTTGATGCCTTAGTTAGGACACTTTCATTGTCTTAGAACTGTAAATGTGTAACCTGATAAATCCCCTTTATAAAAGCTGATCCATTTCTGGTATTTTGCATAATGGCAGCTTTAGCAAACTGCAACAGAGGGTTCTAGTGCAAGTTCTAAAGGCCCGGCACATCCATGGCAGCAGTTTGTGACCTGTGTGCATTCCTAGTGCAAGTCCCCTGGGACGTGATTACCAGTGCACCTAAACAAAAATATTGGGTAGGTCTGTACCTCGATCCTAAATGGCTTCATGGAAGACAGGCTCAGGGTTTCATGGAAGACAAACTCAGACTCCTGGATCATCTAACCTGGAAGTTACCAGGGGCAGAAAGCAGTCCAGAAAGGGGGAGCTGAGCCAGGAACCTGCAGAGTGGACCCAGTGACAGCTGGAGTGAAAAAGCAGACCAGAGCACAGGGAACAGAGCTGAACTGATTGCAGCATGTAGGATAAAAAATTATAATAGAAACAAAAAATACAGCCCCTGGCCCTGGGAGGAAATGCTGGGAAAAGGAACTCCTTTATTAAGGAGAAACAATTGAACATACTTAAGAATTCTTGAATGTTACTGCATATATACAGGGTAAGATGAAGGCTCAGAATGAGACCCAAACTGTTAACCATGGGCTGTTCCATGAGTTCAGTTTAAACTGGGTGAAATGTTGAAGAAGAGTCTTAGTGCACAGCAATCCACACTAAAACCTTAGGAAAGAGGAGAACCTGACTCCCAGAGTTAACCACATCAAAATAATCAAATGCACAGACTTCAACAAAATATCACAAGACATACAACAAAACAGGAAGAGATGATCCATTAGGAGGAACAAAATAAAACAACAGAGGAAGTACAGACATTGGACCAACTAATCAAAGACAATGGTCAACCCTCCTAAATAAGTTCGATGAGCTAAAGGAAAACATGGACATAGAACTGAAGGAAATCAAGAAGACAATACATGACAAAAAGGAAAAAATAAAAAAATTTTAAAAGGAACCAAATGGAACTTTTGGAGGTGAATGACATAATACTGGAGATTAAAAATACACTTGAAGCATGCAATGGCAAATTTGACCAGGCAAAAGAAATAAACAGTGAACTAGAAGATAGGACAATAGAAACCATTCAGTCTGGAGAGTAGATAGAAAAAAGAATGAAAAAAGTGATCTGAGCCCAAGGAACCTGGGGTATAAATATGGATTATGGGGGTCCCCAAGGGAGAAGAGAAAGAGAAGGAGGCAGAAAGAATATTTGAAGAAATAATACCTGAAAACACCCCAAAGCAGATGAAAGACATGAATACACACACACAAGAATCCCAACAAACTCCCAACAGGATAAACCCAAATAGGCCTACTCAAAGAAATATCATAATTAAAATGTCAAATGTCAAAGATAGAGGATTCTGGAAGCAGCAAGAGAGAAGTGGTTCATCACATATAAGTGATTAGAAGATTAAGGGCCAATTTTTCATCAGAAGCTGTAGAGGTGAGAAGGCAATAGAATGGTATATTTAAAGTACTGAAAGAGAAAAATTGCCAGCCAAGAATTCTTTATCCAGAAAAACTGTCCTTCAAAATGAAGGAGAGGAACCCTGGTGACCCAGCCCAAGGTGGGCCCAGCCTTGGGAGGAATGGAAGAAAAGCAATCAGAAAAGCCTTCCTGAGCCATGCTTGGAAGAGCAACCAGAGCTGCTTCACATCCTCCTGTCTTCTCAGATCACACTACTTTGCTGGTGTCCTGTGCAAATCCTGGAAATGAGGGAACAACATTCCAGAACCCTAAGGCCATCCTTTGGAGATAAAGATGAGTGTCTTGATTTGGCAGATTGAAAATGGCCCTTGAAAAAAGTCTGGAAACAAAAACCAAATGTGCTATAGTTGGTATCACTGGGGCCAGGACAGCAGAGGAGATTTGGACACAGACAGATGGACACAGAGGAGAGGAGGCTGTGTGAAGATGGAGGCAGAGACTGGAGGGATGCAGCCTCAAGCCAAGATGGGCCAGGATGGCTGGCAAACACCAGAAGCTGTGACAGGCAGGGAAGTTCCTCCCCAAGAGCCTGCAGAGGGAATGCCGACCTGCCCATGCCTTGATTTCAGGTTTCCAGCTCCAGCGTGTGAGAGAATCAGTCTCTGCTGTTTTAAGTACTCCATTTGTGGCATTTGTCTTAGCAGCCACAAGGAGCTAAGATAGATCTTAAAATTATCCAGGCCCTCCAGAGCCTAGCTCCACACTATTATCAGCAAACACAACTGTATGGCAGCTCAGGTGGAGGTTCTATGGTGAATGAGTCAGCAAAAATCCCTCCTCTGTGCTCAGAATGTAACTTTGGGGCCTGAAGGATTGGGAAAACCACCCCAGAGGCCTTTTTTTCCATCACCCCAGAGACCTTTTAATTTATATATTTTTAAATTAAGGTCCAAACTTTATTTGGATTTTTCTATTTTTTTAAATTTATTTTTAGTTTTTAAAAGTTAAGATAAAATTCACCTACTATAAAATTCATCATTTACAGTGTACAATTCAGTGAATTTTTGTATATTTGCAAAGTGGTGCAACCATCATCCCTATCTAATTCTAGAACATTCCATCACCCCCAAAATAAACTCCATACCCATTAGCAGTCACTCCCTATTTCCCCCTCCCACAGCCCCGGGGTAACTACTAACAAATTTTCCATCTTTATAGGAAAAAAAAATGAAGGAGAGGTTAAGACATTCTCAGATAAACCAAAGCTGAGGGAGTATATCAGTACAATACCTGTCCTACAAGATATCCTAAAGGGAGTTTCTCCAGTTGAAATGACAGTAAATAGTAGCTTGGAGCCCTGTGAAGAAGTAAAAATCTCCAGGAAAGGTGAAAGCACGGGTAAATACAAATGCCAGTATTTTTGTATTCTTAGTATCTAACTTCTACTTTAAAAACAAAACAAAAACAAAAAATGTAATACAGTAGTTGTGAGTAAGTTTTATTGCTAGGATTTAAAACAATAAACAACAATAGTAACCATAGAGTTAATATTATGGAGATGCTCTTGAGAATATTTTATTGTAACACACCAACTGCAAAACACACTAATAATAAAACATTGCAGTAATGATTTTAGCAGGAGAAACACAAAGCATGTTTCCTTGAAAGGTTTTATATATGTTCCTGTAATTTATTTTAAAATAGTTCATACTACAATTATGTAATATTGGGAGGATCTGGGTGAAGGGGTGCTTGGGACCTCTTTCTACTATTTTTTGCAACTTACTGTGAATCTATAATTATTTCAAAATAAAATGTTAAATAAAAACTACTTTATAAATAGTGTGATATTCTGTGTGTATTCAACAGTGTAAGTTGTGACTTTAGTGGCAGTCAGCTGAGGTAATTGTGCATTTATTGAGTGCACACACACTGTGTGGTTGGAGCACCTAAAAAACAGAGAACTAGTATGGTGGAAAGGGGAAGTGTAGAGTCATAAATGTCACCAGAAGGAAAGTTGAAGATTAAAACATGAGAATGTATAACACAGTGAATCTTGTGGTGGACAATGTCCATGATTAATTGTAGAAATATTAAAAAGTTATTTCATGAACTAGAGCAGATGTATGACACTATTATAAGGAGTTAATAATAGAGGGGTATACAGGAAAAAATGTACCTCTTGCAAACTATGGACTATAGTTAACGGTAATATTTTAATACCCTTTCATCAACAGTAACAAATATACCATGCCAACACTATGGGTCAACTATATGGGGGGATAAGGAACATAGGAGGATTATGGTTTTCTTTTTTATTATTTCTTTTCTGGAGTAATGAAAATGTTCCAAATTTATCATGGGGTATATGCACAACTATATGATGGTACTGCAAATTGGTGATTGTATACTTAGGATGGTTTCTATGCTATGTGAATGTATCTCAATAATATTGCATTAAAAGGAAAAAAAAAGACAGAGAACTGGGCACTTCATCGAGGTCATAGAACAGGTGGTCTGAACGGTACCCTGCTGGCTAATGAACTTTACTTTAGTTTAAAAAAAGTGTGCAAAATGGGAAGTCTGTACTTTCAGTTCATTCTTGACCATACCCCACTTCTCTGTTCCAGGTTTTTCTGTAATTCAGAGAAACTATAATTTTCTCAGTTTCTCAAAAGTGCTGAGCCCTGGCTAGCTTCCAAGATTTTTTTTTTTTTTGAGATAAAATTTACGTAGCATAAAATTTTACCATTTTAATGTGTACAATTTGGGGGCTTTTAGTATATTCACAACATTGTACAACCATCACCACTATTTCCAGAATGTTTCCATCACCCCAAAAAAGAAATCCCATGCCCATTAGCTGTCGCTCCCAATTACCCTGTCCCCCCATACCACAATAACCACTAATCTACTTTCTGTCTCTATGGATTTGCCTGTTCTGCACATTTCATATAAATGGAATAGTACAATATGTGGTCTTTATGTCTGGCTTCTTTCATGTAGCATAGTGTTTTTAGGGTTCATCCATGTGGTAGCATCTGTCAGTACTTCATTCCTTTTTAATGGCTGAAAATATTCCATGGTATGACTATATCACATTTGTTTATTCATTCATCAGTTGAGGGACGTGTGGGCTGTTTCCACTTTTTAGCTGTTATGAATAATGCTGCTATGAACATTCGTTTACAGGTTTCGTTTGAACATATGTTTTCAGTTCTCTCGGGTAACATACCTCGGAGTGAATTCTGAGTCACATGGTAGCTCTATCTAATCATTTGAGAAACTGCCAGCTTATTTTCCATCTGGGATGTTTTTATTGGCCCTTGGGATAATTTGAATATGCCATTCCTTAACCTGACCCATTCGTCCTTTCTGCTTAGCCATCACTTCCTTTAGAGCCTTTCCTGACCACTTACTTCTAAGTTAACTTTCCCTAGTTTGAAGTGAGGAATACTATAGTAGGATTTACCATACTATTTTGTAGCTTGTTTCTCTCACCCCACCCACAAACCCCAAGACTGTGAGCTCCATTAAGAGAGAATATGTGTACTTATTCGCTAGCACAGGGCCTGACACCTGGGAGACATGCTATGAGAAGTAATTAGATTGCACAGTCACAGCATATATTCTATTCAAAGCAACAAAAGCCTCTGCAGCATGATTCTTCCACTAACAAAAGTATGCATTAATTGATTTATGGAGTTGTCAAGAGTGATAATTAGTTAATTGTTCATATATACATATATATGCATATGTATATATATAGCTGATATTCATGACTAATTTTTTTAGGGACTAAATTTTTAATCATATTTTTTATTATTTATAGAAGTGATAACTTTCCAAGTGCAATTTAACAAGTAGAGAGCAAATTTCAAAGAATATTATAGGTTATAGTTCCACAGTTCAGTTATTTCCTTATTATGAAATACAGCTTGTATACAAAAAGGTAATATCTTTCAAAGTATGATTTAACAAGTAGATATATAGGAAATTTCCAAAGTTGTTATGAGTTATACTGCCATAGTTTCAGTTATTTCCTTAATGTGAAATATAACTTATATAAAAAAGTATAGCTTTCAAATTACAATTTAACAAGTAGCTATACAACAAATTTAAAAGGATGCTCTGTGTTACAGTCTCACCATTTCAATTTTTTCCTTCTAGCTATTCTAATGCACTAGCAACTAAGGAAAAGAAAATTATATAGAGATTCAGTATTCATAATCCTTTGTTAAATTCCATCTTGTCTGTTGCTACCCCTTCCTCTAGTTTAATCACTTTCCCAATCTTCAGAGATGTCTAGGCAGTGACCATCCTAACTGTTCAAGTTGAAAAGGGGTGTCAACTTTATGAGCAAAGGGGACACATCTAGTTGATGTTCTTGAAGAGGCTATTGCCTCTGGGATTTGGGACTTAGCTAGCATAGGAGCTGTTCTAGTTTGCTAATGCTGCTGGGATGCAAAACACCAGAGATGGATTGGCTTTTATAAAAGGGGGTTTATTTGGTTACACAGTTATAGTCTTAAGGACATAAAGTGTCCAAGGTAACACATCAGCAATTGGGTACCTTCACTGGCAGATGGCCAATGGTGTCCAGAAAACCCCTGTTAGCTGGGAAGGCATGTGGCTGGCACCTGCTCCAAAGTTCTGGTTTCAAAATGGCTTTCTCCCAGGACATTCCTCTCTAGGCTTCAGTTCCTCAAAAGTGTCACTCTTAGTTGCTTCTGGGGCATTTTTCCTCCCACAGCTTCTCCAGAGCAAAAGTCTGCTCTCAACGGCCGTCTTCAAACTGTCCCACCATCTGCAGCTGTCTCTCATCTGCAGCTCCTGTGCTTTCTTCCAGGTGTCCCTCTTGGCTGTAGCTCCTCTGCAAAATGTCACTCACAGCTGCACTGAGTTCCCTCTGCCTGTCAGCTCATTTATATGGCTCCACTGATCAAGACCCACCCTGAATGGGCGGGGCCATGTCTCCATGGAAATATCTCATCAGAGTTATCACCTACAGTTGGGTGGGGTCATTTCCATGCAAATCTAATCAACACCGATAATGTCTGCCCACACAAGATTACATCAAAGATAATGGCATTTGGGGGGCAAAATACATTCAAACTGGCACAGGAGGTGTTACCCCGCCCATTCAGGGTGGGTGTTAATTGTATCACTGGAGTCACATAAAGGTGTTCACAGACAGAAGGTCCTGAGAGCAACTGAGAGTGACATTTTGAAGAGCAGCTGCAGCTAAGAGAGGACAAAATGCCCCAAGAGCAACATTTTGGAGAATGCCATATTGAAATACAACCTGGGAGCAAAAAGATGCCATCGCCGTGCCTTCCGAGCTAACACATGTTTTCTGGATGCCAATGGCCATCCTTCAGTGAAGGTACCCTGTTGTTGAGACCTTACCTTGGACAATTTATGGCCTTAAGACTGTAACTTTATAACTAAATAAACCCCCTATATGAAAGCCAATACATTTCAGGGATTTTGCAAAAAGGCAGCATTAGCAAACTGGAACAGGAGCACCCTAAAGGATTTAAGTTTCTGAAGAATAAACTTAGTGAGTGAAATTTTTATAGAGTCTCAGATAGGGATCCAGGTATTCTTTAAGGTTTTCAGGACTACTGTTGAGGACTTATCGTGTTGTGGTCATTTGGCATATGTGTGTGAAGCTTACAAAGGAGTATCCTCCAGGACAGCCTCTTAACGCTATTTGAATTCTCTTAGCTACTAAAACCTTATTTTGTTGCCTTTCTTTTCCCCCTTTTGGTCAAAAAGGCATTCTCAATCCCTTAATGCCAGGGTCAGGTTCATTCCCAGAATCCATGTCCTACATCACCAGGAAGTCTCATTCATCTTGAGGGTCCTGTCCCTTGCCAGGGGGAGGGTGATGAATTTATTTGCAGAGTTGGTCTTAGAAAGAGAAAGTCCACATTTGAGCAACAAAAGAGGTTCTCTGGAGGTGACTTCTAGGCATAATTATAGGTAGGCTTACCCTCCCCTTTACAACCATAAGTTTCATCTGAGCAAGCCTCAATATTGAGGGCTTGACTTATAAACTAGGGAGTTCCTAAGTTCACATAGCATATGTTATGTGCATGATAATCCATCCATATCTCACCTTGTCATCACTTAGTTGTAAAATCATCATCACTCTCCATTTTGAACAATTCTCATGACCCAAAACATCTTGTAGCTCTTGTCAGCCATTAATTATTTGTCCCTAGTATTTGTGTAATACTAGTATGGTGTTCCTATTAATTATAGTCCCTAGTATGCAATAGGTAGATTTTTCCCATATACCCTCTGTTGTCAACTCTCTCTGCTAGTGTCATAGCTTAGAAGCACATCATGTAAATACCTATCTATATTTGTGGTGCTGATCTGTGGAAAACATGCCTTTAAACAATCCCTTTCAATCCTATTCACCTTCAATACAGCCCTGATACTTATAATCCCATTAGCAAATAATTGTCAAACCTATCCATTACCATACCTTTGAATTCACCATCATTAACCTATCTGAACATATTAGATTATCATTTGTCCTCACTAGCTACTGTCTGTCACTAGGTTCCCAATATTCTATATTATAAGACATTGATTTTACATTGTTCAGATAGTTCATAGAGGTGGTAACGTACGATAGCTCTCCTTTTGTGTCTGACTTATTTCACTTAGAATTATATCTTTAAGGTTCATCCATGTTGCTATATATTTCAGGACCTTGTTGCTTCTTACTGCTGTATAGTATTCCATCATATGAATATACCACATTTTGCTCATCTACTCATCTGTTGAAGGACATTGGTTTGTTTCCATCTCTTGGCAATTGTGAACAATGCTGTTATAAACATTGATGTACAAATGTCTGTTCAAGTCACTGCTTTCAAATCTTCTGGGTATATACCAAGAAGTGGAATTGCAGGATCATAGGGTAGTTCAATATGTAGTTTTCTGATAAACTGCCAAACTGTCTTCCAGAGTGGCTGTATCGTTATAGAGTCCCCCAGGCAATGAAGAAGAGTTCCAATTTCTCCACATCCTGTCCAGCATTTGTAGTTTCCTATATGTTTGATGGTAGCCATTCTTATTGGTGTAAGATAATATCTCATTGTGGTCTTGATTTGCATCTCCCTAATGGCTGGTGAAGATGAACATTTTTTCATGTGTTTTGTAGCCATTTGTATTTCCTCTTCAGAGAAATGTCTTTTCATATCTTTTTCCCATTTTATAATTGTGCTGTTTGTACTATTGTTATTGAGTTGTAGGATTTCTTTATATATGCAAAATATTAGTCTATTATCAGATACATGGTTTCCAAATATTTTCTCCCATTGCATTGGGTGCCTCTTCACCTTTTTGACAAATTCCTTTGGGATACTGAAGCTTTTGATTTTGAAGAGTTCCTATTTATTTTTTCTCTGCTTGTGCTTTGGGTATAAGGTCTAAGAAATGATCTCCTAATACTAGGCCTTGAAGATGTTTCCCTACATTATCTTCTAGGAGTTTTATGGTACTGTATCTTATATTGAGGTCTTTGATCCACTTTGAGTTAGTTTTTGTATAGTGAATGAGGTAGGGGTCCTCTTTCATTCTTTTGGATATGGATGTCTAGTTCTCCCAGCCCCATTTGCTGAAGAGACTGTTCTGTCCCAGTTCAGTGGATTTGGGAGCCTTATCAAAAATCAAGCAACCATATATCTGGGAGTCTATTTCTGAACTCTCAATTCAATTCCATTGATCAATATGTCTATCTTCATGCCAATACCATGCTGTTTTAACCACAGTAGATTTGCAATAGGCTTCAAAGTCTGGAAGTATAAGTCCTCCCACTTTGTTCTTCTTTTTTAGAATGTTTTTGGCAATTCGAGGCCCCTTTACCTTCCAAATAAATTTGATAACTAGTTTTTCCAAGCCTGCAAAATAGGTTGTTGGAATTTTGATTGCAATTGCATTGACTCTGTAGATCAGTTTAGGTAGAATTGACATCTTAATAATGTTTACTCTTCCTATCCATGAGCATGGAATATTTTCCCACCTACTTAGGTCCTTTATAATTTCTTTTAATAAAATCTTGTAATTTTCTGTGTTGAGGTCTTTTATGTCCTTTGTTAAGTTTGTTCCTAGGTACTTAATTTTTTTAGTTGCTATTGTGAGTGGACTTTTTTTTTTATTGCCTTTTAGGTCATTACTAGTGTATAGGAACATTACTAATTTATGTGCATTAATCTTATATCCTGCCATCTGCTGAATTTGTTTATTAGCTCAAGTAGCTTTGTGGTCAAATTATCAGGATTTTTCAAATATAAGATTATATCATCTGCAAATAATGACAGTTTTACTTCTTCCTTTCCAATTTGGATACTTTTTATATCTTTGTCTTGGCAAATTGCTCTGGGTAGAACTTCTAGCACAATGTTTAATAATGGAGGTGACAGTGGGCATTCTTGTCTCATTCCTGATCTTAGGGAGAAGGCTTTCAGCCTCTCACAGTTTACTACTATGCTGGCTGTGGGTTTTTTATATATGCCCTTTATCATATTGTGGGAGGTCCCTTCAATTCCTACCTTTTGAAGAGTTTTTATCTAAAAGGGATGTTGAATTTTGTCAAGTGCTTTTTCATCATCTCTCAAGATGATCATTTGATTTTTCCCCTTTTGATTCATTAATGTATTGAACTATATTAATTGATTTTCTTATGTTGAACCACACTTGCCTGCCAGGAATGAACCACACCTGATCATGGTGTATAATTATTTTAATGTGCCTTTCACTTTGATTTGCAAGTATTTTGTTTAGGATTTTTGCATCTATATTCACTTGAGAGATTGGTCTATAGTTTTCCTTTTTTGTAGTGTCTTCATCTGGTTTTGGTATCAAAGTGATATTAGCTTCATAAAATGAGTTAGGCAGTGTTCCTTTTTCTTCAATTTTTTGAAAGCGTTTGGGCAGGAATGTTGTCAATTCTTTTGGGAAAGTTTGGTAAAATTCCCCCTGTGAAGCCATCTGGCCTTGGGCTTTTATTTGTAGGTAGATTTTTGATGACTGATTGGATATCTTTGCTTGTGTTTGGTTTGTTGAGGTTTTCTATTTCTTCTTGGGTCAGTCCAGGTTGTTCATGTGTTTCCAGGAAATTGTCCATTTCCTCTAAATTGTCAAGCTTGTTGGCATACAGTTCATAGTATCTTCTTATAATTTTTTTATTTCTTCAGGATCTGTAGTAATTATCACTTTCTCATTTCTGATTCTCTTTATTTGGATCATCTCTCTTTTTGACTTTGTCAGTCTAGCTAAGGTTCTGTCAATCTTGTTGGTTGGTTTTCTTAAAGAACCAACTTTTTTTTGTTTGTTTGTTTTAGGGTTAGTTTGCTGATCATTCTCTAGACTCTTCAGTTGTTCAGTTAGGTCTTTAGTTTTAGGTTATTCTTGCTTTTTGATATATGCATTTAGAGCTATGAATTTCCCTCTCAGCACTGCCTTCCCTGCATCCCACAAGCTTTGATATGTTGTGTTCTCATTTTCATTCATCTCTAGATATTTACAAATCTCTCTTTCAATTTCTTCTTTGACCCACTTGTTGTTTAGGAGTGCGTTGTTTAACCTCCATATATTTGTGAAGATCTGGTTCATTGGTGGTTGTTGATTTCTAATTGCATTCCTTTGTGGTCGGTGAAGGTGCTTTGAATAATTTCAGTCTTTTTAAATTTAATAAGACTTGTTTTATGCCCTAGCATATGATCTATCCTGGAGAATGTTCCATGGGCACTAGAGAAGAATGTATATCCTGGTACTTTGGAATGTAATGATCTATATATGTCTGTTAAGTCAAATTCATTTATCAGATTGTTTAGGTTCTCAATTTCCTTATTGGTCCTCTGTCTAGTTCTATCTATAGAAGACAGTGGTGTATTGAAGTCTCCCGCTATTATTGTAGATGTGTCTATTGCTCCCTTCACTTTAGTCAATGTCTGTCTCATGTATTTTAGAGCTCCTTGATTGGGTGCATAAACATTTGTAATTGCTATTTCTTCTTGGTGAATTATTCCTTTTATATAGTGTCCTTCTTGTCTCTTATGACATCTTTGCATTTAAAGTCTATTTTGTCTGATATTACTATAGGTAATTGATTGCACTTTACGTAGAATATTTTTTCCCATCCTTTCATTTTATTCTCTTTGTGTCGCAGGGTTTACAATGAGTCTCAGCATAACAATGGGTCACATTTTTTAATCAATTCTACCAGTCTGTATCTTTTAATTGGAGGGTTTAATCCATTCACATTCAAAGTTATTATTGTGAAGGGAGTTCTTGAACCAGCCATCTTATCTTTTGGCTTTTAGTTGTTTGAGCTATTGTTCCCCCCTCTCTTTTTTTCCTCTATGTTAACCTTACTAATAACTCTTCAGTTCTGTGCTCTTCTCCAGATCTCTCTCTCCTTTCTTTTTTTTCTCAGCTGGTAGATTTCCCTTTAGTATTTCTTGCAGGGCAGTTCTCTTGCAACAAATTTTTTCAGTGTTTGTTTGTCTGTGAGAATTTTAAACTCTGCCTCAATTTTGAAGGAGAGGTTTGCTGGATAAAGAATTCTTGGCTGGCAGTTTTTCTCTTTCAGTATTTTAAATATGTCATACCACTGCCTTCTTGCCTCCATGGTGACTGCTGAGTAGTCAGTAATTAGTCTTATGTAATATACTGTGATTACAGCTATTTAAAAAGGAAAAAAATCTATGGTAAGAAAGATATCAATATGCTAACAAACCATGGTATTGTATGTGGTAAGACAATGAATAATTTTTCATGTTTCTTTCATTTTCTAAGTTTTAAATTTGATTTTATTATCCCTATAATATAAATAATAAAACAAACAATGAAGTAAAATTTTTAAAACCCATATGAATAAAATGGCTGTCTCTGAAGAAATTCTTCATAGGATTTTCACTTTGCAGGCATAGGGGCAAAGATTTAAAAGGCTTCATGATGTAAAATATGTAACTTTTGACAAGAACTATAGAAAGGTGGGGGAATGGAGGCATATAGGTACATAGTTTTTGTGTCCTATTGAAATTAAGTTGGTATCAAAGAAAAACAAGATTGTTATGGATTTAAAAGTTTAATTTTAAGACCCACAGTAAACACAAAGAAATTATCAGAGAATATGACCATAGAGATGAAAAGTAGAGTATGGGTTAAGAGAAATGGGGGAAGAGGCAACGGGGAGTTAAGGAATAAGTGTAGAGTTGCTGTTTGAGGTGAAGGGAAATTTCTAGTAACGGAGGGTGGGAAGGTGATAGCATTACAACATTCTAAATGTGATTAATCCCACTAATGGAATGCTAGGGAGAGGGTGGAATGGGAAGATTTAGGCAGTATATATGTTTCCACAATTGAGGGGGAAAAAAAAAGACAGTCTAAATAGATGACAATTGAATGCCAAGGATGACCCTGGATAGGATCTGAGGATGGAGGACAGGTGGCTCAAAGGGACACAGTTGAGACATAAGGAAAAGGAAATATAGAATGTAAGCTTTGTATCATTGTTGAATCTCTTGTACTTCTTAGCTGCACTTAATGGGATTGCATAAAAGAATGTTCTTGTTCATGGGAAGTGTATACGTGAATTACAGTGTATGTTCAAGTATGTGTGCAGCTAGATCTCATGTGTTCAGAAGACAGAGCAATAGATGATGGATGATACATAGGAAGAGAGGGAGGGGGTGAGGGAAAGAAATAGCAGTGTGGCAACATGTTAAAGTTAGTGGATCGGGGTATCAGGGGAGGAGGGTCAGGGAATGCTGGAGTTCTGTGTATGGGGTTTGTATTGTTTTTGCAACTGTTCCTGTAACTTTGAATTATTTCAAAATAAAATTTAAAAAAAAATACAAAAAAAAAAAAAAGGCTTTATGAGATTCTGGAGGGCAACTACCAATTCAGAAAATGCTTAGTCCAAGTCAAATAAATTAACTATCTCTAATACTCAAGGAAATACTGGGACTCATCCACATTTTCCATTTCTTTAATTATTATGGAATACCTGGGGAATATGGAGCTGAAGTCCTTAAACTTTAGTGTGTGTAATAATACCAGAGTTTCTGGGTTAAGTGAGATTCCTTGACCCAGTCCCCAAAGATTCAGACAGATGAGCCATGAACCACTCATGAAGACATATGCTTTAAGAGTAAGTTAGGCTCTTCTGCCCTGGGCCTGGAAGGGTGATGTGTCTGGGGCTTTCCCAGCCTCACTATGTCTGCCATTTTCAATTTTCAGAGTTTGTTGACTGTAATCTTGCTGCTTTTATGTACCTGTGCTTATATCCAATCCTTGGCACTCATCCTCATGGACAGAAATAAAACTGGATGTTGGGCATATTTTGGAAGTATGCTGCAATTGGTGAACGAAAGAGTCCTCATGTTGCATGCAGTGTGCTGTATAGTGATGGCCTTCAGTATCCTGTTCATGCAATAGCTTGGGACAATGCCAGAATTTAATTGCCATCAGATTTCAAAATAAAAAAGGATTTATATGCAGAAAATAATGGAAAGAGTGGTTAACCCTTTTATCTCTGAACATTGACTGAGATAAATTTCCAGCTGCAGTTCTTTATTTTTATGTTATTGGACCAGTGTTCTATGTAAATAATTAAGAAGTAACCAAACAATCAACCTCAGTACTGTCACTACAATATTACATTCTGCAAATGTCTTCTGTTGTGTCAGATACCAGTTTTTAGTGAGGTGTCTCTAAAGCACAGAGTAGAAAACAAAATTGGTAAATTACTCAAGTTCCTTACACTGTGATTTGGAAATGATAAATCTTTATAGAATGAGACCTTTTTTGGGCTAGCCTTTTTATTGGGAAAAGGGGGTTTCAATTTGTGTTGTAAGGATTGAGTTCTTATTTAATATTGCTTGCTTTTCCTCTGGCCACACCATTTTGAACATTAACCAGAGTACCTCTACTTTTAGTAAACTCTGTAGTTTATTACAGATTTTCTAAATATATAAAATAAGCCTATGCAGTTCTTAAGAAGGGAGATAAGTGAGATGTGACTTAAGAGTATTATTGGGAAAATGTTCATGTTTAACATGAGAGTATACACTAGCCAGCATGTATAATAAGCCTCTGAAGCTTCTCGCCTAATATAGGTAAATGTCTTAAGCATAAACTTGAACAGCTTGCTGTCTGTCTCTGAAAAAGTCTGCATTCTTAGAATGAGAAGAGCAAAACAGAACAATTATAGAATGATCTCTTACATAGTTTTCATTCTTTTTAATGTCAGGTCTTCAGAATTGAAACAATTATTTTAATTGCCTCATAATGCAAACTGTGTTATTGTTTTGTTTTTTAATACAGAAATTTAAATCTAGTTTACGTTTTGTCTGTCAAAATTTGAACTGGAATTTGATGGATATTATTTTTCAGTACTTTGTAGATGATGATAAACAGTTTTCAGAGCTACCTATCTATAAAAAAGAAAAAGAGTAAGGACCATATGTGAATAATTCCTTATTAATGCTGATAATTATCTGTTTACCATCATCATCCAAGATCTTGCCATATCTAATTCACAGCTGATCCCAGCTCCCCCAAGCTGTGAGCTTTATGGAGAACCTCACATTACTTTAGGGAGAGGAAAAGAGGAAGAAAAACCTGTGCTTTAAACTGGAGTGTGTCTTGTCACTGCAGGACAATTGTACATGAGTTTAGAAGTCACCTTTATCATTTCTAAACTGCCCTGACCATTAGATAACTCAAGTATTCATAATTGTGCCAGTTTGGATGTATTGTGCCCCCCTGAAACACCATGGTCTTTAATGCAATCTTGTGAAGGCTGATGTATTAATGTTGATTAGGTGGGCATCCTTTGATTGTTTCCAGGGAGATATGACTCAACCAGTATGAGTGAAAGGTTAGATTGGATTATTTCCATGGAGATACGGACCCCGTCCATTCATAGTAGATCTTGATTTAATCACTGGAGTCCTATAAATGATCTCACAAACAGAAGGGCCTCAGAACAGCTGAGAGGGACATTTTGGAGACACTTTTGGAGCCAGCCGCTGAAAGCAGACTTTTGCTGACATTTAGGAGACACAAGCCCAGTGCTTGCTCCGGAGAAGCGAAGAGAGGACAAAACACCCCAAGAGCAACATTTTGAAGAATGGACAGGAGCTGAGAGAGGAGCCAGAACACAGCCCAGGATCAGCAGATGCCAGCCACATGCCTTCCCAGCTAATAGAGTTTTTCTGGATGCCATTGGAGTTCTTCTGTGAAGGTAGCCTATTTGATGCCTTTGTTTGGACACTTTTATGGCCTTGGGACTATAACTTTGTAACCAAACAACCCCCCTTTATAAAAGCCAATCCATTTCTGGTATTTTGAATTCTGGCAGCATTAGCAAACCAGAACAATAATGAAGAGTCTGAGATGACTCTTGAAATTTGTCTAACTACCTAGGCAAGGACAGATGGTCCACTAAGAAGACTTCATGGATGATACAGGCTGGGACTCTAGACATAGCATATCAATAATGCAATATAACCCCGCCAAAGAATAGGGTTAGATGGGGTAGGGTCATGAAGCTCAGTGAATGGTGCATAATGTTTCTCTCACAAGAAAGGGTGAATTAATAGGTATTTGTCCAATTCCCTGGCTTAGCTCAACATCAGCAGATGCACACTAAGATTAGCCAGTAATGCAAGGATTGGTAAAACATTGTTACCAGGTGGAATGTTTTTCAGGACTCTTCTAATGTGCATCATTGGTATGGAAATAACTAGCATTCAAAAAAGCAATGTTTTTTTAATTGTTAAAAAGTAGGACAAGAATTTTTCAAAAATTGCTCAATATATTACATTGCATTAGATAGCATGAAGAAGTCTTGTCCTTTTGATTGGTCCCTTCCCATGGCTTAAAGCTAACATAGACTGACTAGAAGTGCTTTCATCTGTGAAATTCTATTATCATCTGATAATGGATAGTTGTGAGGGTACCACAATATTGTGAATTTGATTAATCCCACTGAATGGTATGCCTGGGAATGGTTCTGAAGGGGAATTTTTTGTTGCATATATGCTAATTTTTAAAAATTCCATTATGAAAGTGGCATCAGGGATTTGGACTGATGAATAATTCTGAGTGATTAAAATGCTTTTGACATTTTAACTTCCAAATAAAGATGCTAACATGCCTGAACCAACATTTCTGAAGTTTTATCTTTGGCACCTCCATTCTATTCCTGATGTCTTTTTATCCCGAAGTTCCCAAGCTACCTCACCTCTTAGATCTCCTGTGCTACTTTCTATTACTCCCTCAATCATCTACCTCCAGGTATCCAATCGCAAATTTATCCTCTTGTATTTTACCCTGCCAAAAGGAAGGAAATCTTATTTTCAGGCAAATGAAGTATTTTTTCAAAGGGTATGTAAAAAAATTTCTCATTTATTTTTGCTTTGTGTGTGCATGTTATTTTCTTTAATAATGTGAACACATCTATCATTAACATTAGACCATGGAGAAGAGCCCAGGCAAAACTGTGTTAGGGAAGTGGCTGTTCTACAAAAGTTCTTCATACTTCCTAAGCCAGCCAACAAAACAGCAGCCAAACCAGGAACAAAGAAAGATCAAGAGGGACTGGTTTTTCTCACTGTTGTTTATGCACTTTAATATACATGATGGCTTTAAAATATACCCACACAGGATCTAATATTGGAGGAGAAAAGGCTCAAAAGGACACTATTAGGACATATGAAAAAATTGGAATATAGACTGTAAGCTTTCTATCAATGTTAAATTTCTTAAACTGGATAGCTGCCCTTAAAGTGATTATATAAATGAATATTCTTGTTCTTAGAAAATGTACATGGAAGTATTGTGTGTTCAAGGAGCATGATGTGTTCAACCTGCCCTCAAATGTTCAGAAAATAGATAGATAGATAGATAGATAGATAGATAGATAGATAGATAGATAGACAGATAGATAGATGGAGAGATGGATGGATAGATAAAATGATACAGAAAATGCAGCAAAATGTTAAAATTGGTAGATCTGAGGATCTGGGAGGGGGGAAGTATTGTTGGAGTTGTCTGTATGGGGTTTGTATTATTTTTGTAACTGTCCTGTAAGTTTAAAATTTTAAAACAAAAAGTTAAAAAAAAGTGTCCATCAACTCTGCTACTCCTCCCTTCAAGTTGTGGAGCTTTCTTCCCCTCTCCTTGAGTATGAGCTGGATTTAGTGATTCTCTTCTTAAGAATGGAATGTAGTGGAAACAACTGTGTGTGACTTCAGAGACTATGTCATAAAAGACACCATGACTTCTATTCTATCTCTCTTGGATCACTTGCTCTTGGAAAAGCCAGTAGCTAGATAAGAAGGACACTCAAACAGCTGTACGTAGAGGACCTGAGAGCTCTTGTCAACTGGCAGCAAGGAACTGAGGCCTTTTGCCAAAAGCCATTCAAGTGAGTTGAGTTGTCTTGCAACTTTATCTAGTCCCAATCAAACCTTCAGATGACTATAGCCTCAGCCAATGCCTTGGCTGCAACCTCATGAGTCCTGAGTCAAAATCACACAGGTAAGAGATTCCTAATTCATGGAAACTATGAGATATTTAGGGTTTTTTAAAAACTGCTAAGTTTGGGGGTAATTTGTTACACAGTAATAGATAACTAATATATCATAATATTACATTTATGGTACATAGCATTAGGGCCCTTAAAAAACTAACAAGATAGTCTCACTAGCAACAAATAAATGCAACTCAATTTAAAGGTTGCACTGGACACCCATTTAAAACAGCTAACAAACAATTTCAAATAATGAAACCCATTCTTGGTAGGTATGCTGGTTTGGATTTGGTATGTCCCCCACAAAAAGCCATGATCTTTAATCCAGTCTTGTGGGATATTGGAATTAGATCATTTCCATGGAGATGTGACTCACCCAACTGTAGGTGAAACTTTTGATTAGATTATTTCCATGGTGGCATGGCCATTTAGCGTGGGTCTTGATTCATTTACTGGAGTCCTTTAAAAATGCTGGCACAAGAAGTGTTGGGCTTCCTGACCTGGATTTTTGCTGATGTTCTCACAAACCTTGAGGACTGATGATTTGATGTGCCAAGCCCTCTATCACGGGACTTGCCCTTATGATGCTTGTTACTGCAAAGGAGAGGCTAAACCTGCTTATAATTGTGCTTAAGAGTCTTCCCCTGAGTACCTGTTTGTTGCTCAGGTGTGGCCCTCTCTCTTTAGCTAAGCCAACTCAGCAGGTGAACTCACTGTCCTCCCCCCATGTAGGATCTGACTCCTAGGGGTATAAATCTCCCTGGCAACGTGGGATATGACTCCTGGGGATGAATCTGGACCCAACACGGTGGGATTGAAAACATCTCCTTGACCAAAAGGGGGATGCAAAAAGAAATGAAACAGAGTTTCAGTGGCTGAGAGATTCCAAATGGAGTCGAGTGGTCACTCTGGTGGGCACCCTTAACACTATATAGATAACACTTTTTAGGTTTTAGTGCAATGAAATAGCTAAAAATAAATACCTGAAACTATCAAACTACAACCCAGTAGCCTTGACTCTTGAAGACAATTGTATAGTAATGCAGCTTATAAGGGGTGACAGTGTGATTGTGAAAGTCTTGTGGATCGCAGTCCTTTTATCCAGTGTATGGATGGATGAGTAGAAAAATGGGGACACAAACTAAATGAAAAATAGGGTGGGGGGGATGATTTGGGTGTTCTTTTTAACTTTTATTTTTTATTCTTTTTTTCACTTTTTCTGGTAAAAGGAAAATGTTCAAAAAATATATTGGGGTGATGAATGCACAATTATATGATGGTACTGTGAATGACTGATTGTACACTTTGGATGACTATATGGTATGTGAATATATCTCAATGAAAATGAATTTTAAAAAATCTAAAAAAAAAAAAATGCCATCACAGACTCAGACGCTTGCTGGCTTAGTTCAGAGATGCCTGGAGTTGTGAGCCCCTGACATTGGCTGACACTTAGACATTTGGGAGAACGCAACCTGGGAGCAAACAGATGCCAGCCATGTGCCTTCCCAGCTGTACTGATTTGTATGTATTATGTCCCCCAAAACGCAACTGTCTTTGATGCAGTCTTGTGTGGGCAGGAAATGTATTGGTGTTGATTGGGTTGGAGACTTTTGATTGGATGTTTCCATGGAGATGTGATCACTCAGCTGTGGGCAGGATCTTTCATTGGATGGTTTCCATGGAGGTGTGGCCTCTCCCATTCAGCTTGGGCCTTGATTAGTTCACTGGAGCCCTATATAAGCTCAGACAGAAGGATCAAGCTTACTACAGCCAAGAGGGACACTTTGAAGAATGCACAGAAGCTGAGAGAGTAGCTGCAGATGAGAGAAAGTTTGAAGATGGCCGTTGAAAGCAGACTCTTGCTCCAGAGAAGCTAAGAGAGGAAAAACACCCCAAGAGCAACTGAGAGTGACATTTTGAAGAGGAGCTGTGGCCTAGAGAGGAATGTTCTGGGAAAAAGCCATTTTGAAACACAACTTGGGAGCAAGCAGATTCCAGCCATGTGCCTTCCCAGCTAAGAGAGGTTTTCCGGACACCATTGGCCATCCTCCAGTGAAGATACCCAATTTTTGATGCATTACCTTGGACACTTTATGGCTTTAAGACTGTAACTGTGTAAACAAATAACCCCCCATTTATAAAAGCCAATTCATTTCTGGTGTTTTGCAATTGGCAGCATTAGCAAACTAGAACACCAGCTAACAGAGGTTTTCCAGACCCCAGTGGCCTTTCTCCAGCGAAGGTATACTTGTGTTCATGCCTTGGTTTGGACACTTTTATGGCTGTAGAATTGTAAATTCATAATTTAATAAATCCCCTTTATAAAAGCCAATCCATTTCTGGTATTTTGCATAATGGCAGCATTAGCAAACCCGAACAGTAGAACTCTCAGGAAATAGGTCTTGCTGGTAGCACTTTAATGTAAATCAATATTTCTGAAGAACATGCTGGTAAAATGTAACAAAAGTTACAAAATTGCACCTGGGAAAATGGCCCAGAAAGGAAAGAACCTGCTAATTATTTTTACAAAGATCTTGAAATCAGTATTATTTGTAATAATGAGAAGTGATCCATATGTGAAACAGTAGGGGAATGGGTAAGCAAACAGTCATACGTTAACACCTCTGTCTATTAAAACTGTACACTAGGAGAATTATTTCAATAAATGGAATATGCTGTAAATAGCAGAAGGTGAAATAATATATATATGCTGATTACAATTATGTAACCTAATTAGATTATGTAAAGTTAAAGGAGAATTTACGGAATTGGAAATAATTAGAACTTATTCCTCATTTGGCTATCCTCTATGAGGATGTTTGAATTAGTGAAAAACATTATTAAAACATTATTAAAAATTAAAAAATAAAACTAGCAGCAATCTTCATCTTCAGATAAGGTTTTAAATAAAAGATCTATATGATCAGAAAAAAATGTGTTAGATTCATATATTCTCTTGTCCATTCTTATGTTAAATGATAAAGTAATTCTAAAATGTTCTCCCTAGCTGTCAGGAAAAATAAAAATTAAAATCAGAGCAGTGATACTTGTAGATAGAGCTCATTTTAAGTTGTAGTCAAGCATAGTAAATGTTCAACAATCATGTCTCACCCATTCCTTTTTACAAAAATACCACCGTGTATTACTTATGTAAGTTTTAAATTCTTTAAAATGTAAAAATATGGAAAATTTATAAAACCCAACCCTTTTATCAACTGAGCTCTGTGCATCTAAAATGCAGTGATAATTGATATTCTTAATGATAAGCACAAAGCATTTAATGACCTTGTATTCTTTTCTGACACACAAGATTAAATGACTTTCTGTCCAGTTTTAGTACTGAGTGTATTTAATTGTAGTTTGATTTTCTGAAAACTGTTAATCATGTAAAGAATATGTGAGAAATCTCTATTAGCTAGAATAATTTGTAATCAAAGCAATCCATTTCCCAAGCCTACCAGACAATAGGAATATTTATTGTGGTAAATACCACATCACAAAATTCTGCTTAACTTCTCTGCTTACATTCTATTTCCTTTTCAGAATACCAACAGACCGTTACTTCAAAGCCATTTTCCATCATAAGCCAGTATCTAGATGCTATGGCTTTAAGTTCATAAGGGACAAGGATTTTCTTATCTCAATTCATAGAAAATGAATAAAGACATGAGGAATTTTGAACCTGAGAAAATACCACATAAAGGCCTCTGAAACTGAATTTAGTCAGGAGTGTACCACAACAGAGAAAACATTGAGCATGGCAGAATAAGAGCCATTCCTGTGTCAACAGGCTGGAATTGCCAGGTGATACTAGTCCACCTGGTCTGCCTCTGTGCTTTTCCAGGTGGCCTTGGGCAAGCCTTTAGCAGGAAAACACCTGGACCCATGAGACCGCAAGGAGGTGTAACATGACACACAGACACAGGCTATAGGGTTATGGTCAGGCAGTACCTAATACTACTGCTGCCTGCAGATGTTTATCTTTGCCCTGAGTCTGGAGAATTAATTCTTTTCTCTTTTCAAAGAATCAAAGACTGTTTGTAGGATTAGAGATTTGAGTGGTTGCTGAATCAGCCTCTTCACACAGATGCCTTCCTTTACCAAGGATCTGGGAAGAATCTTGTATAAATGCAATTAAATCATAAGATGTAAGAACATAGGTACAACCAATTCAATTCTCCGTTATATATGCCAGAATGTATGGGGGTGGGAGGATGGGATGGAGTGGAGTAGAATATCAATAACATTGATAATTCAAAATTTCAAATAATTCCCAAATTCTAGCAAGTACCAACTGCACTTGAGTTTCAACCCCTCTGTCAGTTCCTGATTGAATCCTACAGTTAGCCAATAAAAACTAAATATCAGAACAGAAAATGCCTATGAAAGATCATCCATGTTGGATACACTCCTCCTGAATAAAAGCGTGTATGTCTCAAACTTGAAAAGTTGTTCTTATGGCTCTGTTTTCTAAAGGCTTTATGTCAAGCATCAGGAATTTTGCAGAAGTACTTAGGGCAATATTTTGTGATCTCTCCACAATGCACAGAAAGATGAATCCACAGGTAGGTTAATTATGTGTTACTTAGTTCATATACCCCTTAGGAATCCAGAGTTAAAAATCTCTATTGTGAGAGGATTTGGCCTCAGGATAAAGAAAAATCAGCCAGTCAGCCTTCTGTGTGTTTGTTTTTGTATAACGCTGCTGTTACCCATTACTAAAATGCTAGTGTTGTGCATCTCAAGGATTTGAGGCTGACTTGATGCTGTTGGTGTGTTTTCTTCTTCCTCCCCTTTCCTCACAAAATCAAGACCCAAGGAGATTTCATATTTGCTGTATAACCAGTTAGGGTCAAATCAGGTGGAGAAATAAGGTTCTTGACGAGTTGACATTGAACACTGTGAAGGCAGATATAAAAACACAATAAAGGTACATATATTGTAGAACATTTCAGGAAGAAAAATCAGTGTGACTGTCCCTTGACCATCAGCTCAGGGAAGGTCATCAGCTGAATGAGTGTCCATTTGAAGTGAGTTTTAATGAGAAAATCCAAATATTCTGATCTAGACATCCTTACGTAACTTTGCAAGCTTTGAAAAATTCCCAGTTTCAAACCACCAAGGAAACACTCTGGCCCAATTCCAGGCTCATAGAATAAAATCTCTGTTTCAGTCCAGCCTTGCTTGGTGGGCCCTGTCTATTAGACAAAGAAACTCACCATGGGATTGTGTCATTCCTGTCCCTGTAATGGTTCCCTAAATGACAACAAAAGATTAGTGTTCACTAAAAAGCTAATTTTGTTTGGGGACATATATATAATTGCAAAAAACTTCAAGTCCTATAAGAGTAACAATTATGGTTTTATAAAAAAATGGTGGTACAGAAATACCTGTTTATAGTTGCTAGATTTGGAAATGTTCTTTCTTCCAGAGAAAAAGAAATAGAGCATTTGGAAGAATTAGACTCTACCATGATAGAGAGCTGGCTTTGGCCCCAATAGGTAAAGGGAAAAATATATTTCTACCTATTTGTCTTATCACTTTCTTTTTTAATTGAGGCATAATTTACATACAGTAATGCCTTATTTTTTACAGGAATCAAATTTGGTAGCTAGGGATCAAGAAGTAGTATTTTCACACCAAGGAGATGGAACACTTCAACAGGTCTTTTTAATCTAGCCCAGTGAGACTTCGTCTTGACCAAATTAGTGGAATTTTGGTAGATTTAGATTTTTAGATTAGATGTTTCAAATGTCATGAGTGATAGTGCTTTTATATACACATGCACACATACACACACACATACACATACACACACACAACCCCCTCTCCCCTCAAGCCTCACTCCCCACCCTACCCCTCCAAAGAGCTCTGGCTGGGTTTCAGTTCCAGACCACACAGTAGCTGCTTATTTGACCGGTGTTAGCTTGCATGACTTCAATTAGACGTAATTCTGTTTAATTATATATCAAATAGCTAGTGATTGTTACACACAAAAGATAGTCGTTTTTTTGAAACGGGAAACCCAAGCATCATTTTATTTACAAGTGTAAGAGGAAACATTTGGCTTTATCAGTAAAGTTTGTTCTAATAGTGGCTTTTTCATCAACAGAAGAATTTCTTTGTCTTGGCAGGGATGGAAATTTAAAGTGAGCTGTATGTTTTGAATGTACAAAAAATAATAGCTAACTTTTATTGAGGATTTACTGTGTGCCAGGCACATAGTCCAAAAGACTTTGTATTAATTCATTTGACCCTCTGAAAAAAATCCATCTTATATTGGCATTATAATTGTAGTAATAATTGTAAGATTATTATTTCCATCTTACAAATGAGAAAACTGAGATGTTGAAGGACTTATCTTTGCCAGGCCAGCACTAGAACTAAGTGGCTAACTTCATTGCCCATGAACTTAAGTACTATACTATCCAATCTTTCATTACACATTTTAAATCATTGTTTTGATCTTGACTTTCACCTGCAAACAGGAGCACACACACCACAGCAGCACTGCAATGCCAAGCAGCTTGTATAGGGATTGAATTTACACTCTTAGATTCAGTGCCACCATGAACCTAGGTAGTCATTACAGTAATGAATGATCTAATCACCAAACCAGGGCATTTTAGAGCTGAAAGAAAATGTAGTGATGCTTCTGGATCTAACCTAACACTTACAAATAAAATCAATACCCCCAAAACTGAAATGTTCTTACATCAGTGTAGACATCCAATATTGTTGGGGACGATTAAGGTAGCATGTATAAAATCCACCCTCAGCGATGCCGGAGATATGCAACATGACCGCTAGGGCTGATGCAATAGCGGCTTAAGTTGCCCTCAGCCTTCTACGGAAGTGATAGCCGTTCGCACCTAAGATTTGTGCCTAGAGTGCTAGCTTTACTACCTGCCTTCTACCCCAGCAACAGTAGCCACCAATCCTGTGCTAGTCTTACATCTGCCATCCGCCCTAGCAACAGCAGCAGCCAATCCTAGACCGCCACTCGCCTTTGCAGCCACCAATCCTAGGCCGCCACCCGTTCGTACTAGCCACTCCCTCTACCTTAGAGTATATATACCCTGCCTCTTCAATAAAGTTTTGCAGCTTGATCAGAAACCTGTCTTGCTGTCATTCATCGTGTCTCTTGTCCCATACCATTCCTCCCTTGCAGGATTTGGAGCTTCCGTTGAACGTCCTGCCGGCCAGGACACAATATTATCTCCCTTATACAACTGAATTAGCCAACATTCCTAATATTTCCAATATAAAAGTAAGATACTACAAGAGCTTAATTGATCTCATCCTCCAATTTATCCCCTATACTGCAGCAAGAAGAATCTTTGATTGACACTAGCCTATACATCTCATCCCCCTGCATTAAACTATTAATGGCTGCCCATTGCCTAGCTCAATGACTCTCAATTTAAACAAAAGTCAGTTGTAGTGATGGTTGCACAACTCTGACTATACTAAAAACAATTGTACACTTTAAATAGGTGAATTGTACGGTATGTTGATTATATCTAAATAAAGCTGTTATCAAAAAGTATAGGAATCAAATGTTGAAACATAAGCAATTTTACTAACATAAAATAAGACTTGGTGTATAATAAAGATATTTACCACATAAAAATTCATTACTTCACAACTGTCTAGAAAGTAGACAGGGGTTGAGCTAAGCCTATCAAACAATTTCTAATGTTTGCCTTAATATTAACTTGCTATTTGTTTAACTATTTTGTTGCCTACCACTATTTGCTAGCAAGCAAGAATTAGCAACATTGAAGACTTAAGAAAAACTTTAAAACTCCAAAGTTAAGCACATACCGTCTAATACTTTTAGTACTTTGACATTCTTTTTGTCTCAAAATAAGACTGCTGGGAAACATATGGATTTGGAATAACAACAAAGCTTTCTAGGAGGAGTCTTGGATATCCCTGGCTTCCTAGAAAATGTCCATAATTCTTGACATGCCATAAAAGAACGCTTCTTTCAACCTGGCCTTAAGTTACCACCTTTCTACCTTCATCTCTTTCCACACCACCTTTCTGCTGACACTCTTAGTGGCTAACTATTCCCCAATTACAGCCTGCATCCAGCAGCTTTGTTCAAGCTTCTTGCTCCTCCTGGAATGTTCTTTCCTCCCTTCAAGGCCTAACTTCCCTTTTACCTTCCCTCACTTCCCCAGTCCAGGGAAGCACCATGAGAGCAGGGAACTTGTACATCTTACTAAATGTTGCATTTCCAGCACAACACAGGTGCGGGTACATAGAAAATGCTCCATAAATATCCCCTCCTCTGTGTTGTCATAGCCCTCACACATACGTCTACCCACTGACCTTGCTGTGCTGGAATTGTTTGGATTTTAGTGATTCCATTTTCACACTCCCCTCCCCCAGGAGACTATGAGCTCTTGAAGGCAGGAATTATGTCCCTATCACATTGTAGATGTTCAATAAATACTGGCTCAATTTAGACAAATTAAAAATACATTCTCTGA
The DNA here is from genome assembly GCF_015220235.1 of Choloepus didactylus. NCBI lineage: Eukaryota > Metazoa > Chordata > Mammalia > Pilosa > Megalonychidae > Choloepus > Choloepus didactylus. Next base: position 82,095,403 of record NC_051309.1, read on the forward strand.
TCTCCAGATGCTTAAGGAAGTTTAAGATATGCAAACAATTTACTAAAATACTATGTGGCAACTTGGCAGGTGAAATCACTGCCCTCCCCGCTACGTGGGATCAGACACCCAGGGGAGTGAATCTCCCTGGCAACGTGGAATGTGACTCCCGGGGAGGAATCTAGACCTGGCATCATGGGATGGAGAACATCTTCTTGACCAAAAGGGGGATGTGAAAGAAAGTGAAATTAGTTTCAGTGGTAGAGAGATTCCAAAAGGAGCTGAGAGGTCACTATGGTGGGCACTCTTATGCACAATATAGATAACCCTTTATAGGTTATAATGAATTGTAATAGCTAGCAGTAAATACCTGAAACTATCAAACTACAACCCAGAACCCATGAATCTTGAAGACAATTATATAAAAATGTAGCTTATGAGGGGTGACAATGCGATTGGGAAAGCCATACGGACCACATTCCCCTTTGTCCAGTGTATGGATGAATGAGTAGAAAAAAAGGCACCCAGTGTTCTTGTGTACTTTAATTGTTCTTTTTCACTTTAATTTTTATTCTTATTATTTTTGTGTGTGTGGTAATGAAAATGTTCAAAAATTAATTTTGGTGATGAATGCACAACTATGTAATATACTGTGAACAATTGAATGTATGTTTTGTATGATTGCATGGTATGTGAATATATCGCAATAAAAATGAATTAAAAAATACTATGTGGCAAAAACTGTAAGTGAGGTGTGTACACATTATTGTAAGAATTTATACATCCTGGTTTGGAGGTGTTAAGCTTGGAAATCTTCATATAGGCCATGACATTTGAGCTGTACTTGAAAACGAAGAGTAAATTCACCAGGAAAACAGGTGATTCTAAGGGATTCTAAGCTGAAGGAATTCATCAGTCAGACAGAAACTAAAATGGTAGGGCCGTTAGCACTCCAATTAGTCTGGTGTGGCTCATAGTAGGGTACATGGCAGGGAATGGCTGGCAGGAGGCTGGAAAACTAGACTGGGGCTGGCAGGCCTCCCAGCCTGGACTTTATGATATGAACAAGAGAGAAATGACAGGATCAGATCTGTTTTACTCTGCTCTCAACACCCTCTTCTGCCACTCCCAAAACTGCGTGTTGACCAGAACCATGGGAATGGCCAGAGGCCAGAGGGACATGACAGATCACATGAGAACCAACGTGAAACCCGGGACTGTGTTCTAACCAGTGAGCAATCAGCCAGCACAAATACTTTGTAAATCACACACTGAAGCAGAAGTCAAGAATGTGGTAGAACTAACAAGGCTGGTTTTTTCATTCACGTAAAGATTTCTAGCTTCCATGAAGCCCCTCCCTGATTCTCTGTTACAAAGGAATCTCTCCCTCTCTGAAACCCTCCAGAGCATTTAATATTGTACTTTTAATGCTTTGAAATTTTTTTCTTGCATTGTGGTTGTTTGTCCTCATTCTGGATACCACCTTTTTCTCTCTTTACCTTATTGTACAATAATGTAATGCAGCTTATCTAAAATAATGCAGCTTTAAAAGATACCTTGGGAGCAGCTGCGGTATAAATCAAGCAAACAAAAAATAGTTAAATTTTAAGTTACAAGATGTTAGAGGCAATGTCTCACTCACCTTTGTAAATCCCACAATACTAAGCAGAAAATATTTGTTGAATAAACTAATGTAGTGATAATAATATGGTAAAATAAAAACATTCTTTGGCTTTTAAAAGTTGACATTTTTTTAATTGTTTTCTTCTTGAAAATGACTTGCTTTCTAAGAATATCCACATGGTTGTTTACCATTTATTCTTAAATATTCCTCTCTCCTAACCATGCCCCCTCATTTGTGGTTGTCTCTTGTCTTTTTCTTGATTTGATTTGCCAATGTTTTGTTCCTTTTACAGGTCTTTTTGGAAAAAAAAAAAAAAATCCAGCCCTTGGATTTGTTTGTCATGTCTACTTTTGTTTTCTAATAGAATAGAGATATATTTATTTCAGCAAAATTATAAAGTAACACAACAAAGAAATGAAAATACTCGTCACTCACTGAGACAATTTCTTAAAGAAAATTAACAGCAATTAGCATAAGTATGATAAATTATAAAGATCTGTTGATATTTTAATGGGAGAAAATAACTAGAGGACACAAAAATACTTTTAAAATACAGCATCATTGCCACAGTACATTAAGATATTTCCATTAAAAAATTGACATTTTCTACTTTGAACATTTAATTTTTCAACCATTTACATTCAAAAATCCTGATGTTCCACTACATCCATTTTTACAAACTAGGCATCCTCTCGTTCCATGGACACACAATGATTACTACATCCATTTTTACAAACTAGGCATCCTCTCGTTCCATGGACACACAATGATTGATCCCTCACAGGCTACTAAAAGGAACACTTCCTGTTAGATATACAGTACTTCAAGGCTAATATTTAATCTTAATTGGCAACAAGTTTAGTGCAAATAAAATTATCTTTAGCAGCTCAGAAAATTCCTGGTCGGGAGGAATTACTATCTCCCCAGTGTGAAATCAGTTCTCTTTTAGTGAGTTTGAAGGTTGACCACTAAAACCTATTGAAAACTACTAATGATAATCCTGTTTGTTACACAGGGAGTTTCTATACTGTAAAAGATGGTTTCTGGTCACTATGCAAATGAGCCACATGGCTTTTACATTTGGAAAGTTCCCCTAGGGTAAATACAAAAAAGCAGGGTCTGATTGTCAGCCATTCCTCTAGGGTGTGGAGTCAAGGTTCTAACTGGATTTTACCCCACTGCTTCTCAAAGAGACTCAAGAGAGGCACTAATCATTTCACGTTTTAGCCACAATGGGTTGCATTCAAAGAAGGACTGGGGAACCCCTCTGAGGAATTTCATAAATCAAATTCTAATCTCCAGTAATAATTTTATTTCACTGATTTGAATGGAGAGAGAAGGAGAGAGAGAGGGAGAAGCCAACTGATTTCAAACCTGGTGCTTTCTACTCTCAGCCAAGATTTATGAATAGAAGCCAGAAAGCTACCAGCCAAGGAAGATTTTGTTTGCGCTTCATCAATTCCTTGAATTGCCTCCCTTTTGTTAGACATCTGCTCCCTCTCTAGCTAAGGCCTGGGAGAGCTACTTCAGGAAACAGTGTGGCTTACTGTGCCCAGACCAGTGGTGGCAAGGAAGGAGGGAGAATGCCTCCTGGGTTTTGCGCACCTGATGCTGCCCCTTTCCTTGTTTCATTGGTCCAAGCATTTGAGTCTTCAAGCTCAGATGACCCCTGAGGTCCAGGATGTGCTAATGTGAAATGCAGGGAGGTATGCTAGGCCACCCCACTTGACCTCTCAGTCCTCAGCAATTTTTCTATTCCCCCTGAATTCTCTCACTGAGTAGCCCAAGGATGAGCATGTGGTAGCTGCATGTGGGAGAGAGGGGCCCATCTCAGTCACTATACTCTTCTCTTTCCCTTGTATTGGAGAATTTCTCATACTGGTTGGCAAATTTCCATTTGCTGTGCTGACTCTTGAGTAACGCAGCAAAGGAAGTTTTTCGGGTGACATTTCTAGATACTTCCCTGCTCTTTGCCTTCCTGGTGGGGGAAGTGCTTTGGACTAAGGAATAAACTGGGAAAATGGGCCTGCCCCGAGGGGCTCCCAGTAGCTGCCATATTTCCCCAGAGGTATTACTGGTCAGATACTGCCATGGCTTCTTGCCACTGCTGTCCCGGACATTCACCCGAGAAGCCAATCTTTGCACCAGCAATTTGATGACCCCCTGGTGACCGTGAATGGCTGCAAGGTGCAGTGGGGTGTACCCACCACTGGACCTCACATTTACATCAAGAGCAATCCCTGCCTTCTGTGCACCGGAGACCAGATCCTGAAGTGCCCTGAGGTCACCGTGTTTGGCCATCCAGTGCAAGGCAGTGTACCCAGTCAAGAAGTCTTTGTGCAAAGCCAGTTGGGGGTCCTCCCAGAACAATGTCAGCACCTGAATCCAGGAGCCACTGGCGAGCTTCACAATCCATTCGTGCTCCCTGGCGTCCAGGGGGACCAGGGATGACTTGTGCTCAGAAGGTCTGTGAGCGACCAAGGTCTGTGCATGACTACGAGGGGCTCGTGTGCTGTGTGACCCACCCAGTTTAGCAATGACAGCTTTAATGTCTGCAGGATTTGGTGTCAAGGCAGCATCCACCCTTGGGCTGGGCACTGCTCCCACCTTGGAGGGTTTTCTGGAGCGAAGTGGGCGACGACTCCTTTTTAGCAAGTCCTCATCAAGCAACTCTTCATCAGAGGAAGACAATTTTGCTCCCCCTGCCCCAGAGGTCCTCCTGAGGGATCGCCTTAATTTGGGAGCTGGCCAGGGCAAGGGTTCTTGGGAGTGGCCTGCAAGACCATTATCCTCTGCTAGGACTGGCTGAGAGGTGCTGACATCCTCTGAGTTTCTGAGGCCCTGAGGGCTCCTGCTGGGGCTGCCCTCCTTTGGAGATATGGAAAGACCCCCAGCTGGATTCCTGAGCTTTCCCCAATCTGGGGTTTTCAGATTAACCGGCAAGCCCTCTTCAGAACCCCCCGGCGACTCTTTCGGCCCACTACTGCTCTCCTCACTGCCGTGGCTCTCCTGGTCCACAAAGTCATTCAGATCTTGCAGGGAAAACTGACAACGGATGCTACGGAAGACTGTCAACGGAGGCCTTCCCGGCCAGGATTCTGAAGACACGTCAGGAACAGGATAGACAGAATGAGAGGGAAGAGGGGGTCCTGCCAGCGCTGAGTTAGGCTCCGAGTCCACGAAGCTCGGCTCAGATGGCAGTTGGAGAAAGCTGTCCGGCAGCACCGACCAGGCACGGATGGGGCCCTGGTCCCGGGTCTCGGGCATCGGGGGGTGTCTGGCCACCCATTCCCGAGTGCGCTGTTGCTGCTGTTGCAGGGTCGAAAAGTGCAGGGCGTCCGGGATCAACAGCTCTGGCGGATCTCCGGGGGGAGAAGGGCGGGACAGGAGAGCTGGCGAGGAAGCCCTGTTTCCCGCAGCCTCGACAGCTGCCTGAAGCGTGGGGGGCGCTGCCGGCGAGGCTTCCCGCCGCTGCCCGGGAGCCTCTCGGGCATCCCGGGCAGATGGAGCCGGCTCTGGCTTCTCCGCGGCGGTGGCGGAGTCTGCTAGTGCTCCGCGGAGCGGCTCTCCCGAGAATCCCCCCACGCTGTTCTGGATGCATTCCCAGCAGCAGCGGCCCTGCGTACCTGCCGCTGCGCACCGCACTCCGGCCTGGGCAGCAGCCGCCGCCTGCACGGGCGCCCTCCGGGCGAAGTTGCCCCTCCGCCCTCCGCTTCCTCGGGCCGCCTCCCGGGCGCCGCTGGCTGGGATTCTATTGCAACCTGCGTCCGCCACTCGGGGTGCAGCACCTGCTGGCTCCTCCTCTTGCTCCTTCTCCCTCCGCCGCCGCCTGGGCTGCTGCTGCCGAGGCTCCCCGCGGCGCGCGCCTCGCGGGGAGCACGACGCAGCTCCCCCTGCAGAGGCGGCAGGGGCGGCGGGCGCCGGAGGGTCGCGGGGTCGCTGCAGCCCCTCCTCCCCCAAAAGGTCCCTGTACCTCCTCTTGAGAACCACATATTTGGTACCGTCGGGGTCCTGGCGCACTGCGGCGACCGAGTTGACAAAGCCTTTGAAGAGCTCGCGGCGACGCTGGTGCTCGCTGAAGGGTACATCGGGGTCTCTTAGGAAGCTTCTGAAGTGGCTCAGCAAGGCGGCGTTGGTCACTCGGCCCCCAGCCTGGCACAGAAAGTCCAGTAGTGCCTCCTGGCTCAGCTCCTGGGCCATCGCTGCCTTGTCCTCTCCCCCTCTGGAGTCTGCGACTGGTCCTCCCGGCGCTCTTCTCCGCCAGCAGAAACCTTGGCCCGGCGTGTGTCACCTGTGCCCCGGGCTGCGCCACCCGCCTCCATCAGCCACAGAGACTAGCGCTTACCGCAGTCCCCAAACGCGCCAGGAAGGCCGCGGGTTCCCCAAGGGGTGGCCCTTTGGCTCAGCCCCTATGTGCAGCCGGAGTGGGAGAGGGCGGCTCCCAGGTCTCCCTGGCGCGACGCGGGCCTCTCGCAGCGAGTCCCGGTGGCGAAAGTTCCCGGGATAGGTTAGAATCGGTTTCACCTGCGCCCTGGCGACGCCTCCTCTCTGGCTCTGTGGGAAGGGCTCGGCCCTCCGCCTACTGTCCTTCCGCCCTCTGAGGTCCACCTGACCACCTGCCACCCATCCCAGATGAGTCAGGCGGGTCAGAGCCGGAGAAGGCACGGGTATGTGAGGTCTGGAGGAAGCGGGATCCGGCAGCTAGCCGCTTCTGAGAACGCATAACCGCTCCCGGCCCGGGAAGTAAAAGGCAGGTAGGCAACCGGCCGTTTCTTTGGGTCTCGGCCACGTAGGAAACAGAAGCAATTGAAGATCCGTTCCTGCCCTCTCCTTGCGCTGTAAGTTATGGCTGAATTCGGTGTAGTGGAGAAGGTACAAATTAACCGGCTCTCTCTGAAAGGTTAGAGCCTGTGGACTTGGCAAAAGACGCCTCTCTATCTTCATGCTGTAGGGGAGGTATTTCGGATTCCCTGAGGCAGCATGGAGGTAGGGAAAACACACTTTGCATCCAACTCTCTATTGATATGGAAATACTGCAAGGGTCGCTCCTGGGCACCAGTTCCAAGGATCCGAATACACAGTATCGATACAGTATCCAGTCTGTATCGATAAGTCACCCTGAAGATTATAAGCCAGTGTTGGTTTCTGCCTTTCTTTTTCTGCACGGTGTTTCACGTTTAAGGTGAAGAGGGAAACACTGTTTGACAGTTGATTGCCCCAGCAGCTAAAATGAACAGAATTATGTCTCAAGAGTTAAAATGTCAAGTGCCTGCTATTACTTTGATTTACTCTAAAATTTGTCAACAGAAGAGATTTGTCTTAGCTAAAATGGTGAAGTTGTCTTTTCTGTCGGAATGTAGGGCTTCCTCCACACGTTCGAATGTTGAACATATTGCAGGCAAGTCTGATTTGACTTCACTCCTCCAGACGGTTGTGAACTCCCCCTAATTCTGAGTACATTTGCAGACTAGGGTTGTTTTCCTCATGGATGTCTTCAAGATGGTCTTTACTGTTAGAATTAGGGCATTCACACACACCCCACAGCCCACACCCCACAGCTCCAATAGCTGCCTTCCCTTCCTTTTCATTTTATCTTTCCACATGTTGACCTCGCCCTTTCTTTAATGATCCTTTTGGTCTTTGAGTTGAGATTCTGAGTGCCTCTCATTGTTTATTATCAATTCTGTTGACATGTCCAAGATACTTACCTTGTTTTATCTATTAACAGCCTTCCCATTTCTTTGAGTTACGTGATGTCCTTGCTGTCCTCAGCCCAAACTCTGACAGCAAATGTCTTTTTCTTATCAGAATCCTCTCATGCCTCTTATATTTCCCCAAGTCTCTATTTTCTTCCTTCCCTGAAATTTGCCACCCTTCTTTACTGTACTCCCCTCATCTTTCACATTTCCTACTTTGTTATATCATTTCAGATTATTCCACAAGTCCCTGTCTTTTTGCCAGGAGGAGGATTGAAAGTACATCAGACTTGCAATCACCAACATATTTAGCATGAACAAAAATCAGCCGGGCTTTATTTTAAGTCCCTAAGAATTCTGGCTTACTTTTCCATGAATGAACCAGAATCCTTAGCTTTAAAGTATCTAGGACAGAAAGAAAGACTGAGTTACATTTTTGCCTATATTTGGCATTTTCTAGAATCCAAACCCATTACTGGGTTGACAAGAGGGGTAATAGTTTCCACTGATGTCTCTACATAACATCAAGCCTTTAGGTAAGTTATTAAACTAAAAGGATTTGCATTACATTCAGCATCCCTTTGTGTTTATTTCCTAGTGCTGAGTTTTGGTGGGACAGAGAGATATGTTTATACCTAGGAAAGGAGGGAATCCAAATGGAAAACTTGGGTGGGTATTTTGAAATAGCAAGTGGAAGGAATCCCTCTTTGGTATTTTTCAAAACTAATGACTACAAAATAGGGGACTTGCAACAAGAGGGGGAGATGATATAGAGATTTGGACTAGAGAGAAAGGAAGGTGAGGTCACCAAAGGCATAGTTGTTTAGATCAGTTTATCTCTGAGGGTGGAATTAGTAGATTTGAAGGAATAGAAAGCAGAGAAAGAGAAGAAAGAAAAATCTAACAATTTTAGATTTCTGAGTGCCTACTTGTGTTTCAGTGTCCAGACATTCTCTTGTCCCCAGGTTAAGAGGGTAATTAGAATGCCCTTCACCTTATCTCAGGAAGCATTTTCCTGCCTCCCTCATATGACTCATTATTCCCAAAAATATTTATAGAGCACCTATGTTGGCTCTGTGGAAATGATTATAAATAAGAGTGCTGAAAGAACTCTTTTACTAGGAGCAACAAACAACAGAAATTGTATGAATCTGTGTGTTAAATGATTTAACATAGACAAGCACCCAGTGCCAGGAAGTTGAGGTGAGTTGCACAAAGGATCTAGGCTCAGCTTGGCATATGTTTTAGTTTCTTGGCTGCTAAAACAAATGCCATATAATGAGTTGGCTTAAAAAATGGGAATTTATTGGCCTACAGTTTTAAAACTGAGGCGTCAGCAGGGCAATGCTTTCTCCCCCAAGACTGTGGCATTCCAGGGCTCGCTGTCTGCCCACAATCCTTGGTCCTTGACTTTTCTGTCACATGGCAGCTTCTTCTCCTTTCTCTTCAGTGTTCAGTTGACTTCCAGCTTCTGGCTGCTCCCTTGGCTTTCTCTCTTTGTTGCTCTGTCTATAAGGCTTCTGGTAATAGGTTTAAGACACATGCTGATTCAGTTGGTCTGCACTTTAACTGAAGTAACCTCATCAAAAGGTCCTATTTACAGTGGGTTCACACCCACAGGAATGGATTAAGATTAAGAGCATGTTTTTCTGGGGTACATAATTCTAATCCTCCACAAGGGATCAGCAAAATTTCCAATAAGAGCCAACTCTGAATAGAAAAGACAAGGAAGAGCCTTTAAGGCAAAGAAAAGAGATATCAGTGCAAAGGCACAGAAATATGGCTCAGCTAGTGTATTTGGGGAACTAACTGCAAATAGAACTGCTTCGCTTTAAAGAAGAGGATGTGTGTGGATGTGCTAGAGATGAGAATGGGAAAGTTAAGTGGGAGTCAGAAGATGAAGGGCCTTGGGTGGAACCTTTAAAGAATTTTCAGGAGGAGACAGACCTGACCAGATTTGTCCTTTTGAAAAGATCACTCTGGAAGTAAGTGCAGGTTTGGAATCATCACTGATATGAATAAGCAAGAAGAGCACATTGCAGAAAAATAATGCATTTAAACAAGCCTAAGACACCATTGATGGTATGACACATTTTGATTTCAGAAATCTTAAAGTGTGAAAAAAAAATGTGCCTCTTAAAATAGTTGAAATGCAGCATGTTTAATAATATACTATTTTTTTTTTAGAAAAAAGTGTGTTTGTGTGTGTTTTGGAGGGTGAGAATTGAGAACTGGATGAGGAGTGGCTAACTTTTTCTCTGAAGCCTAATAAACTCACTATTTTCAATGAGAGTATATTAGTTTTTAGCTTGAAAAAGACAGTAAAGAAAAAATACATAAATGAATTACAGCAACAAAGAAATTGACAATATCAAATCTTCAGACTGGAGGTGGGAGGTGAGGCTGCCATCAGGGAGACCAGTTCAGAAATCACCCAGCTGACCCAACAAAGGGATAAAAAGCTCTGAATTTAGAAAGTCTGGGGGAGAAGGACAAGTACACTGATTTGAGAGATATTTAGTAGGAGGATACAACAAGATTTGGAGCCTGAGTAGGATAGGGGGTAAGCAAGCTTGGGTTGCTTCCATGCATCTAGCCTGAGTAGCTGGATGGATGATACTATTTTGGGAATGGGAAGGATGGTAAATTCAGTTTTGGACCTAGAAATTTCAAAGTGTCTCTAGAAGGCAGTTGACAACACAGGTTTGAGACTCCAAAGATATGTGACAGCATATATAAATGGTCATTTATACCACAGGCAAAGATAAAATTGCTCAAAAAAGTGATATACAGGAGGTGAGAAGGGAAGGGGTGGAAGGTTAACCCCAATTTACCAAATACAAGGAGGAAAAGAAACTTGTCAAAGAGACTTAGAAGGAGTTGCTAGAAGGGGAGGAGGAATACACTGAGCACAGTAACACAGAAGCACAGACAGAAGGAGGAACAGCTTTCTAAGGATGATGCCAAATTAGATAAGAACCGAAATATGACCATGGCTGGCTAGGGCACTGGGGTCTGAAATGGAGCAGTTTCAGAAGAGTGGTGGGGACAGAAACCAGGTCACCGTTGGGTGAGGAATGAGTGGAGTGAGGGAATAGAGGCAACTAATAATAATAATAATAATAATAATAATAATAATAGTAATAATAATAAAACACCTTGACCATGAAAGAAAGGGGAAAATAGAATGCTAGATAAAGAGAACATAATTCACATAGTAAAGGATTTTTCTCTTTGGTAGTTGTTAGAAGAGATATGATCATATCTATGTGCTGAGGAAAAAGACCCAGGAAAGACTATGATGAATACCTAGGGGAGAGTAAATAATTTATGGAACAGGCTTGGGGGTGGGATGGAGCTGGAGTCTTGAGTTCATGTGGAGGCGTTCCTTGGGATTGGATAGGGGAGAGCCACTTTCCCCACTGAGAATGGAAAGTAAAAAGGTCCGTTGCGTTTAGGGTAGCCTAAACTGTTATAACAAGTAAACCCAAACTGGTAAGGCTCAAACACAATGAAAGTTTATTTTTCCCTTATGTGATATTCTAGGGCACTTTTTACAGATAGGCAGGTGGCTATTATCCATACAGTTATTTAAGGACCCAAGCTAATGGCAGCTCTGCCATCTTCAACACATGGTTTCCATATCATCATACCACTTGGCAGAAGGAGAAAGACCATGGTAATGTGCACAAGACATATTTATAGGCTGGGCATGGAAACAGTACACAATACTAACGTGCAAATTTCATTGGCAAAATATAGTCATGTGACAATACCTTGCTGCAAGGGAGCCTGAGAAATGAGGTCTAGCTGTGTCTCCAGAAGGAAGGGAGTAACGAATTCTGGTAGATGGCAATTAGTCTCTGCTATAGCTGTGTATGCAGAGTCATTCCATTTGTACATGGTGGAGCAGGAAGCTGAGAGATTTTAAGCATGAAGCTCTCTATTTTCCTTGAAGTGGATGGTATCCACTGAGTGTATGAATGCTGATGGGGAGATAAAGGAGCATGAACAAGGTTTGTATATTTTTTATGGGTATTATAAAGCATATAGGATTGCTATTTGGTCAAAGGAATCGACTTAACCCTGAAAGTTTATAGTGCCACCAGATCAAATCACTATGTGATTTCCTCTATCAGGGCACAATACCTTTGGGGTAGAAGCAGAGAAGGCAGACATAGGACTGTTCTGGAGTTGAATATTGGCAATGAGGGGCATGGAAATTAAGAAGTATGAAAGAAGGTGGTGGTATGGGTCGATAGGGAAGGGAGTCAGATCAGAAAGAGGCTAAGGGATTGGGAGAAAAGGTTTAAGGGAGTATTGGTGGGATTGTAAAGTAGGTACAATGGGAGAAAGTGAATATGACAGCTAGAAGGTTAGGATATTATGAGCAAAACATCAAAATTGTTAAGCCTCGGAGTTTAAGGTTTCCAAAGTTGAATAGTTTGGGGGTGTATTAGTTAGGGTTCTCTTGGGAAACAGAATCAATGAGAGATGTCTCTGATTATCAAATTGTAAAAGTGACTCACGCAGCTGTGGGTATGCACGAGTCCAAATTCTGCAGAGCCGTCAACAAACTGTCAACTCCAAGGAAGATGTCCGATGAACTCCTCGGAAAACGAACCGACAACTTCGACGAACTCCTCAGGAAACGAACCGGCAACTTCGATGAGCTCCCCAGGAAATGCTTCACTGAGCAGCTAAAGAAGAAGTGAAGGTTCTCTAACCCTCCGGCTTATAAGCCTCCAACTGATCACCCAGACCAAATCCAGCCAATTGCATTCTCTCATTGTGGAAGGCACGCCCCTTGATGAGTCATCAGTCAGCTGCAGTCAATTGACTGATGATCCAACAAACCAGCCTGTTGGTTTATTAACCAGCCTCAAATATCCTCACAGCAATCGTCAGGCCAGTGCCTGCTTGACCAGACAGCTGGGCCACCTAGCCAAGTTGACACATGAACCCAACCATCACAGGGGCTAATGACAATGTTCAGAATGTGAACATGTGAATGAAGCAGAATGGGAGTGAGAGGCACTTGAGGTGATAAGGAACTGTGAGAGGGGTTGTTGAATGAGTTGTACCCAGGGATACTGAAGTCACTAGGATGGAGAGGAAACAAAGAGCCATCTGTGAAAGTCCTTCATATTGGGTTATGAGTAGCACAGTTGGCATTTTGCCAGGAGTACTCACTCTGATCCTCATCAACAAATACACCCAACATATAGTGTCATATTTTAGTGATTACTCATGTATGTCACATTCCAGATCACTCTCCATTATCTTATTTGATCCTCAGAAAGGAGATCATTACCTTGCAGAAAATAGCTCTCCTTACTACTAATATGAATATACTTCTTGTAGAATGTATTTGATATGCATTTTTTTGCCTTTTGTCCAAACCTCTACTGTGAATACAAAAAAAAGTGGCATATCCACCCAAGAAGGTGGAACTGCCCAAGGTCAATCTTCCAGGTAGGCAGATAGATCCCCAGGAGAACTAGAGCTAAGGTGGAATTTAGAAAGGCAGGAAAGGAAAGCATTTTCTTGTTGGGCTACAAGCTGAAGTTGAGGGCTCTAACTTTTGAGCCAGATAATCTAAGTATATAGAGCTCCCTGCATCTATTTCCCTTCTCCTGTCCTTAGTGTTTATTCATTTATTTATTCGTCAAATATTAACTGACGGCCTGCCCTGTGTATACTCTTTTCTGGGGCTGGGAACACAGAGGTAAAACAATTAAGATCCCCGCTCTCAGGCAAGTTACATTCCAGTGGAGAAGCGACAGGCCTTAAACATAAAAGTAAGTAAGAAAGTATCACTAATGGTAAGTTCTCAAGCAGACTGATATGATACAGGCTGATTGCAGAGCTACTCTAGCAAGGATTAACAGAGGAGTCCTCTCTTAGAATATGGCCATAAGCAGACACTTCAGTGATAAGAAGTCTTGCAAAGAGTGGAGGGAGTAGGGTGGGAAGAGCCTTCTAGATAAAGGGAATAGCTAATGCCAAGCCAGAAATGAGTGTGGTGTGTTTGAGGAATAGAAAGAAAACCAGGAGCTGAAGCTGGAGCATACTAGTGAGAAGAGATCAAAGCAGTAGGCTGGATTTAGATCTTGTAGGGCCTAATGGGATTTGGTGTTTGGTTTAACATGATAGGAAACAATTGGAAGTTTTTAATCAAGAGAGTAATGATTTATGTATTAAAAAGATCATCTGACAGTTGTGTGGAGAGTAGATTGTAGTAGATGCTAAAGCAGAAGCATAAAATCCAATTGGGGTGGTGGGGTTTTGCTGAGGGCCAGGCAAAAGATGGTGGTAGCTTGAACTAGCAAGGTATTTATGGAGACATAGAGAAGGATTTAGATTTGGAATATGTTCTGGTGGTAGGACCTACAGAACTTGGAGGATTGGATGTAAATTTACCAAGATTGGGAAGACTGAGGTAAGAGTTGATTTGGGGCAGGAAGTCAAAAGTCCCATTTTGGAAAAGTTAAGTTTGAAATGACTGTTAGACATCTAATTAGAGATCTAGAGTAGGCAATTGTTACAGCTCAAAAGTGAGTACTTGCCTGATGTGCACAGAGTCAGTTGATGCCCACAGAGTCAATCAGTAGACACTGGGATTTTGAGAAGAAAGAGTTTATTGCTAAGCACAAAGCAAGGATATCAGAAGGTCTGTGGGTCTTAAATCTGTCTCCCCAAATTGGAGAAACTTTCAGTATTTTATAGTATTCAACAAAGGCAGGCAGGCTTAGGATAATGAGCAAGATGGTCAGTTCTGGGCTGACTCATGTTACTTCATTAATAATCATTAAGGGGGCTGTATACAGGAGCACCAGATTTCAGGGGGCTATATGCAAGGGCATCCAACTTCAGGGTTGCAAAACAAGATAAGGGGACACAAGTAGGGCCAGTAACGAGTTGTCTTGTTACTATCTGGTTACAGGGTAAAGATTATGCAGTTTTAAAATATAGCATCAGCATTAAAGAAGCAAGGCATCTTGGTTACAATTCAGTGAGTTACAAAGTTACAGGTATTTGTTTCTGGCTACACTACAATATATCAAAAAATTAGAAAGCATTTAGATAATGATACAGTAACTATAATTATATTTGTTAGTGCTGCATTACACAATTGCATATACAAGTTTGGAGGTCAAGGGTGACATCAGGGTTGGAGATATGAATTTGAGGGTCCTGGGCATTGCAATGGTATTTTAAAGCTATGGGATTGGATGAAATTATCTACGGAAGGAATCTAGAAAGAGGAGTCCCATGCCAACACGAGGTGTCCACCCTTTTGTAGAATCTTACTTAAATAGTGTAGCCTGGTTTTAGCCATACTATGGGGAATGAGAGGATTGTGAAATCTGTGTTTTGTCCCCCTAAGGTCAGTCTGGTAGTGGTAGCTAAAACTGACATTAATGTGTGACACTTCAAGAGTGACATTAATTTCTGGGTATGGAGTAAGGTCCAGCCAATACCTCTCCATTGCAGTTTCCCATCATTGCCAATTTTGGAAGGCGTAAGTTTAAATTTTTTGAAGGAGTCAGCAGGTTTTCCATGTATGTCCTGATTTTACATATAGGAAAGTCATGTGTCAGAGTTCAGTGTCTTGCAGAACTGGTACTTGAGTTAAGATCATTTCAGATCAAGTACTTTGCGCTGGAGTCAGGTTTAATTTCTTAGAGCTCCCATAACAAAGGACCACAAACTGGGTCACTTAAAACAACAGAAATGTATCAAGGTGTCTGTAGGCCCATGCTCCCTCTGGTGCCTCTAGAAAAGAACCTGTTCCATGCCTCTCTCCTGGCTTCTGGTACTTTGCCGGCAATCTTCGGGCTTCAGTCTTCACCTCTGTTGTCACATTGCCATCTTCTCTCTTTGTGTCCAAATGTCCTTTTCTTATAAGGGTACTAATCATATTGGATTGGAAGCTCACTCTACTCCAATATGAACTCATTTTAACTTGCCTAATTCCATCTGTAATGACCCTTTTTCCAAATGAGGTCACATTCTGAGGACTTGGAATTAGAACTTCAACCATTCAGTCCGTAACAAGCCATAATCTTACCTCACCTCTCTGGAGTTGTTGATTCAGGTGACCATTTTTTTACTTTGAAATCTGTTTAAGCTTGTACAACCACTACTCTTTTCTGGTACTTCTTCCTCTCTGGCTCAGTCATATTTGCTAGCTCTTCTTTCTTGTTCTTCCTTCTACATTCTCTGGTTCTACCTGAGTAACTTTGTTTATTTCCACAGATCATTTACCACCTATATTCTTATCTTTCCCAAATCTATATATGCAGCCCACCTAGAAAACG
This sequence comes from Choloepus didactylus, assembly GCF_015220235.1. Taxonomy (NCBI): domain Eukaryota; kingdom Metazoa; phylum Chordata; class Mammalia; order Pilosa; family Megalonychidae; genus Choloepus; species Choloepus didactylus. The sequence goes on from NC_051309.1 coordinate 82,111,026, forward strand.
GACAAACTTCCAAGCAATTGGCTTAGTCTTGGCTCTGCCCCTAGTTGTCTCTTTTAACTTGGCTAATTTACATCCCCTCTAGGCCTCAGTTTCTCAATTTTTATAAGGCGGTTGAACTAGATGCTTCTGAAGTTCCTTCTTATGCTTACATTCTGATTCCAAACTTGATGCTTCTTCTAATAATAATAGAAATGACACTTGTGCTCTCCGACACAATCATGTGTCAGACATTGAGCCAAGTACTTTACACCAAAACAATGTATTTAATTCTCCTAACAGCCTCATAAGGTAGCAGCTGCTATTATCCTTACTTTATAGCTGAGGAAACTAAGAACCAGAGAGATGACATAACTTCTTACTATTTTATAACCGGTAAGTGGCAGAGCCAGGATTCAAACCTGAATGGTTTTATAGTGCGGAGTCAGCATCATTTAGCCCCTTTTCTGTATTTATATTTAAAGATCTTGATCCATGCTATGCCTTTTTACCTTAGTCCCACATCTCTTTTGCCTCCCTTTGGTCCTTGTTGCTTCCATTACCCTTCTCCCTTGTATCTTCACCTTCTTCCTCTCTTCATCGCCAATGGCTCATCCCTTCCTGAAGCAGAGCAAAACAAAAGCCAAAAAACAAAAACAAAACAAAAAAAGCACCTTGCTTTGACACTGCCAGCCCTTCAGTCACTGCCTAAGCTCATGCACATTCTGTACAAATGTCATCTCTTCGCAGAGGCCTTTCCTGACCCTCTTGGATAAAGCAGCTTTTCACCTCTAGGCATCTCCAGACACTTCCACTTGGGGAAAGTTAAGTTTGAGATGCTCACTAGACATTTAATTAAAGGTGCCAAGTGGCAACTGCATATACAATGCAGAAGCTTAACTTCCACACGACTTAACTCTCCACTGTTAGAAATAACTTATGTATGTGTTCATTTTTGTGTGGCCCCCTCAACAAGAAAATAAGCTCCTTGAGGGCCAGGAGTGTGACTTGTTCACTACTGGCAAAGAATTAGTTGTGCAGAGGATTTGGAATAAAAAAGGTGCATTAGTTTCCCAGGGCTGCTGTAACAAATTATCACCAACTAACTGGTGGCTTATAGCAACAGGCATTTATTCTCTCAGATCTGGAGGCCAGAAATCTGAAATCAAGATGTTAGCAGGGTGTACACCCTCTAGAGGCTCTACGAAAGAGTCCTTCCCTGCCTCTTCCAGTTTCCAGTGGCTGTCAGCATTCCTTGGCTGCATCACTGCTATCTCTGTTGGTACATGACCTTCTCTTCTGACTTCTGTGTTTTATAAGGAAACTTGTCATTGGATCTAGGGCCCACCCAGGTAATCCATGATGATCTTATCTCAAGATCCTTAACTTATTACATCTGCAAAGATCCTTTTTACAAATAATGTAGTCACAGTTTCTAGGGATTTGGACTTGGGCATATAATTTTGGGGACCACCATTCAATCCACTACACAAGGGAACAGGAAGAAGTTCAGGAAATCTTTCATCAGCCCTATTCCTTCTTTCTTTATTATGGCTAATTCTTAAATCTCCTTCAAGATTCAGTTGCAGCTGTCACTCAGTAAGGCAAGCCATCCTTGATCCACACCCCCAGTCCTAGTACATGCTTTTCCAGTAATAATAATAATAATAACAATAATAATAATAATAGGATAATAATAATGTTTCTCTGGTACTTGATTGTTCCAGACACTATTTTTCAAGGGCTTTGCATGTATGAACTCAATTCTCTCTATAACCCTATGAGATAGGCTCTATTACTATCTTTATTTGTTTGAAACATAATAATTTGTTGTTTCCTGTCCCCCAGTAGACTTGTTCTGGGGCAGCAACCAAATCTCTATCCCCAGTGCACACCCCAGTACCTGGCATATCCAGGCTCTCCATAAAGGCTGATGGATTGAATAAATGACTGTACAAGAGAAATGTTGGTGATAGACTGGGGATAGTTCTGAGTATCAGATTAAGAACTTTGGATTTGATCATTTAGATCACAGGTGGCCAACAGAGTGTTAAAGCCAAGAAATGGTAGGACGACCTCTTTCAAATGTATCTCTCTTTGGGAGAAATCTCATCAAATATTGTCTTTTTAAAAAACTGTGGTAAGATATATAAAACCTACAACTTCCCATTTTAGCCACTTTCAAACATACGATTCAGTGACATTAATTACATTCACAATATTATGCTACAATCACCACCATCTATTACCAAAACTTAGTTTTGTCACCCCAAACTGCACCCATTAAGTGTTGACTCCCCAAAGACCCCTCCCCCAGCCCCTGATAACCTTATTCTACTTTCTATCACTATTAGTTTTCATATTCTAGTTATTTCATATATGTGGAATCATAGTATTCCATTGCATGTACCACATTTGTTTATTCATTCATCAATAATGAACACTTGGATGGTGGACACTTGGGTTGCTTCCACCTTTTGGCTATTGTGAATAATGAGGCTGTGAACACTGGGATACAAATATCTGTTCAAGTCCCTGCTTTCAACTATTTTTGGGTATATACCTAAAAGAGGGATTGCCAAGTCATATGATATTTCTATGTTTAACTTTTTAAGGAGCCACCAAAGTATTTTCCACAGTGGCTGCAAGATTTTTTGTTCCCACCAACATGTATGATGGTTCCTATTTCTCTGCATCCCCGCCAACACTTATTATTTTCCATTTTTGTAAGGTAATAGTCATTCTATTATGTGTGAAGAAAACATAGAGAAATATCTTTAGGTCTTCATATTAAGCACTGTGTTCTTAGACTTTACCAGTGAAGCCATCTGCTCCTGTACTTTAATTTGTTGGGAGGTTTTTGATTACTGATGATTCAGTCTTTTTGCTTGCTATTAGTCTGTTGAGATCTTCTATTTCTTCTTGAGTAAGTTTAGGTAATTTGTGTATTTTTAGGAATTTGTCCATTTTTTTCCTAAGATATCTGATCTGTTGGTGTAAAATTGTTAATTAAATCCTCTTATCCTTTTATTCTGATTTTAATTTCTGATTTTAGTTATTTGCATTCTGTCTTCTTTTTGTTGTCAGCCTAGCTAAAGGTTTGTCAATTTTATTGACTTTTTCAAAGTGCCAACTGTTGGTTTTGTTGATTTTCTCTGTTTTTCTATTCTTTATTTCATTTATTTCATTTATTTCCACCCTGACCTTAAATATTTCCTTCTTTCTGCTCATTTTGGGTATAGCTTACTCTTCTTTTTCTAGTTCTTTCAGGTGTATGGTTAGGTTACTGATTTGAGATCTTTCTTTTTTTTAATGTAAGCATTTCCAGCTGTATAACTTTCCCTCCAAGCACTGCCTTTGCTGCATTCCATAGTTTTGGTATGCTGTGTTTTTGTTTTCATTCATTTTAAGATATTTCCTGATTTCCCTTGTGTTTTCTTCTTCAAATATTGTTTTAATTATTACCTACAAATATGTAGTTGCACCCTGACCTTTATCCTGAGTCCATATCTCACATCTCCAGCTTCATGCTGGGTCTCTCTAGGTCCAAGCTTAGCATTTCCAGACTAGCCCCCGTTATCTTTCCCTCCCCCCACCCTCAAAGTCACTCTTCCTATATTACCAAGTTCACAGTCATCCAAACTTGTTAACTTGAATTTGTCTTCCATACCTCCCTCATCCCCACTGCCAAATGGTCACCAAAGTCCTGTCGACTTCATCTTCTGAACTCTCACATCCATTCTTTTGGCCACCACCATATTTCAAGCTTTTACATCTTTCATTTTCACTACTGCACTAGCCTCCTCAGTGATTCCCTTGCCACTACTTTTCCCTCTTCCACTGAAGTCCATTCTTCACCCTTCTACTTTCCTTATATGTCTCAAAGCCTTATCTGATTATGCCACTGTCTTGTTAAAACAACTAACAAAGTCCCCAAACAACTTTTCAATGGCTCTTCCTCACTTATGAGTTCAAGATCTTCAGGAACTAACTACTACTTGCCTTTCTATATGACTTCCCTATTTGTTCACTCAGTGAACATGTACCCCATACTGCGTTCATTGCACTTATATACCAGTTAGGGGATTCCTTACACTTATATAGATTGACATGGGTGTTCTCAATTGGACAGTAACAGAGGTATCCCACGGGAAAATACTACAGCTGGTAGGAGCTGATAGTATCCTTACCTGTTTGTTTTCAATATAAACTGTAAGCATGTTGCCATTTGTATCCTTGACTGGATTTACATATTATATTATCTAGTTTTAATTAAATTAATCCACACCAAGCAGACAAATGATTTAAAATAATTCTTGCAAGGAAACCATTGCATGAGGACCCAGGGCACCCCCACTCCTCCATTTTAAGAGCAAGTTGCACAGGTGCCTACATGACCAGGACAGACATTAAAGGTCAACAGACTCCCTCAGAGGGGAAAGAATGAATCATCAAAGCATTAAAACTCCCCTTCCCTAATCACCGTTAATAACCAAATCTCACAAGACTCTCCTGAAACTCCATTGTCACACCCTATGAACCTAACTAAACTTTTATAAGCCATCCCCTTGGCACTCCCCACTCTCTTTCTTGCACGGTTCACTTTCCACAGTTGGCCGCAACTGTGGGACCATCTCCTGTCAGTAAGTTTCAGTTAAACCCATGCCCACTTCCGTGCCTGATTATTTGCTCTTAGGGCTAAGCTGGTGTGCCACTTTGGATGTATTATGTCCCCCCAAATGCTATTATCTTTGATGCCATTTTGTGGGGGCAGATGTATTAGTGTTGATTGGATTGGAATTCTTTGAGTGTTTCCATGGAGATGTGACTCAATCAACTGTGAGTGAAATGTTTGATTGGATGATTTCCATGGAATCGTTACCCCACTAATTCAGGGTAGGTCTTAATTGGATCACTGTATCCATATAAATGAACTGACAAACAGAAGGAGCTCAGAGCAACTAAGAGTGACATTTTGAAGAGGAGCTGCAATCTGGAAAGGAACATCCTGGGAGATAGCCATTTTGAAACCAGAACTTGGAGCAGATGCCAGCTACATGCCTTCCCAGCTAACAGAGGTTTTCTGGACACCATTGGCCATCCTCCAGTGAAGGTACCCTATTGTTGATAGCTTACTGTTCCAGTTTGCCAATGCTGCCAGATTGCAAAATACCAGAAATAGATTGGCCCTTAGGTTTATTTGGTTACAAAGTTACAATCTTAAGGCCATAAACTGTCCAAGGTAATGTATCAACAATGGAGGATGGCCAATGGTGTCTGGAAAACCTCTGTTAGCTGAGAAGGCACATAGCTGGTGTCTGCTCCAAGTTCTGGTTTCAAATGGCTTTCTCCCAGGACATTCCTCTCTAGGCTGCAGCTCCTCTTCAAAATGTCACTCTCAGTTGCTTTTGGGGTGTTTGTCCTCTCGTAGTTTCTCCAGAGCAAGAGTCTGCTTTCAACGGCTGACTTCAAACTGTCTCTCATCTGCAGCAAGCATCTGGGCCTGTGTGTCTCTTTTTAAAGTACTCCAGTGATCCAATTAAGACCCACCCTGAATTAGTGGGGTAACACCTCCATGGAAATTATTCAATTAAACATTTCACTCACAGTTGATTGAGTTACAATTCCATGGAAACAATCAAAGGATTCCAATCTAATCATCACTAAATACATCCGCCCCCACAAGATTGCATCAAAGAACATGGTGTTTGGGGAGACATAATACATCCAAACCAGCACACTTATATGTGGGGAGCCGCTTTCCGGGTTAGGGCCTAGTGGACACGCCGCGACCTGCTCTAGAGTAGCCCCCGCCCATCGTTTGAGCCAGGATGGCGCCCGTATCCTGCTTCCGCATATGACGCATGAGGCAGCGGTTGCTGCTAGCCTATTGTACACGCTTGCGTACTGCCAGCACATTGGTTGTAACTATTGTATATAAGAAATTACCCGGGCTAGCCTCGGGGAGACAGCCCACAGGGAGCCGTGCCTGACGGCCGCATAGAGGTTGTTCTCCCACGGGGTATAGGGCCTCGTGTGGAATATGTAACAGAGAAAATTTTCTTCCTGGCTCCAGTAAAAGGCTTGCATTCACTGCCATTGCGTACCTCAAGTGTCAGTTTGTCTGCGTCTCTCCCTCTTTCCCTCTGTTCTCCTTGCCGGCCGAGGACAGGACGCGCGGGACCGAGCGAGAAGGCGCCGGACACTTATATTGGACACTTTATTGCTTAAGACTGTAACTTTGTAACCAAATAAACCCCCTTTATAAAAGCCAATCCATTTCTGGTATTTTGCATAATGGCAGCATTAGCAAACTGGAACAACTATGTAGACCCTTCTTATGCCCAGATTAACAACTGATGTAATGGTTAAAAAAAAACAAAAAACAAAAAAACTCTCAAAATTTGCAGGGGGAGAATATCTGGTATTTAAAACCTTCCCACAATATTCCTCTGTCTGGTACCTTGTTATCCATCGATGTAACTCTAGCATGTAATTAGCCCTTATTGTTTCCCATAGACATCTTTCTTTTCGCCCATAGTGCCCTAGTAAACACCTTCTTATAGTGGGCTTCAGCAGTAACTCATGCCCACAATTGAACCCAATGTTGGGTTTGCATGGACTTGACATCTCAGGCACTCCTGGCCTTCCTTGAACTATAATCCCTGCAAATTAGGCTGTGTAGAACACCCTGCATCAGAAAATATGAAAAAAAAATCTTAAATACTTTAATTCCCTTTCTTGGCCTTGGCAACATCTCTCTGTGGGGTTGTTATCTCTGTGTAAGAGTCTTCTAGTGTTCTGTGTCTCCTAAACTGTTGTTATGGAATATGGATGCAATGTCTATCCTATGGTCAGTGTAGTCTGCTGCATGGGGGTGGATTGTGAGGACCCAGGGCCCTGCCTCCCTCCTCCATTTTGAGAGCAAGTCACACAGCTGCCTACATGACCGGGACAGATGTCAAAGGTCAGTAGACCCCCTCGGTGGGAAAAGAATGTATCATCAAAGCATTAAAACTCCTCTGATTGCTATTAATAACCAACTCGCACAAGACCCTGCTGAAACTCTGTTGTCTCATCCTATGAACCTGAGCCTTTATAAGCCACCCCCTTGGCACTCCCCACTCTTTTTTGCACAATTCACTTTCCATGGCTAGCTGCAACCATTGCACCATCTCCTGTCAGTAAGTCTGAGTTAAATCCATGTCCACTTCCATGCCTGGTGTGTTCTTTGGTCTTAGGGATAAGCTGGGTTGGAACACATGGATTAAGGGTAATGCAAATATTGGAAGCCCAAGAATACAATGAAGATAAAGTAGGGCTGCCTTAGCATGAGCCTTCAGAAACAATAGGCTTAAAACAGTAATGACCTAAGCACTTCTGACAAGAATTGGCCCCCAAATTTAAAACTATGGAAAAGAGCATTTGGAATAGAGATCTACATTTTCCATCTTTAATGATGAGCCCCTTCTTAAGTGTATTTTGGGGCTTGACATATTAGCTGATGATCCTATATAGCCATCATGATTAATAAGGTCTTTACAATTTATTTCCTTTTATAATATTTTTATATATGTTTTTATAACATTTGTATAATACATGAATATAATTTAAAGTAAATAAGTTGCTCTAGGAAACTCCCTAAGCATGTTATAGTTTTCTAGAGCTTTGTGCACTTGGTACTGTTTGTCTCTTACTCTTGATTCTCTATTCATCTGGCAGAATCCTAATGATTTTTCAAGATCGAAAAGCTCATCTTCCTTTTGAAGCCTTGTTGAACATCGAGAGGCACAAATAGTCACTTTCCTCCCTCTTCCTTTAGAACTTACCTCTATTATGGCACATCTCTCCTTGGGTTATACTTGTCTTGTTAGTGTCTCCCCTAGTGGATTGTGAGTTTCCAGAGGGCAAGGATCATTCTTAGTCATTACTTTTGTCCCTAATGCATGCAGTAACAAGAAGTGATGTCAATAGTGTTAATTGAATTTATCTCAAAACATTCAGTGTCCTAAACCTCCAACTGATATGATATATATACATGCAGCAAAATAAAAAAGAAATGGTAGTGAGAACCCAAGATGGCAGCTAGGTAAGACAGGGCAAAAAAACATCTCTGTGAAAAATACTAGATAAAAGCCAGAAAGTGACCCAGAACACCAGTTCCAGTGATAAACCAGCAAGACAAGGTCTGCTAAATCCACAGGGACCATGCATTTGGTGAAACTGGGAGTCTGCATTCTGAAACAACAGGCTGGGAACACCCCTGCATGGCCCAGCAGCCCAGGGCTTCCCTGGAGGGCCAGCGTGCACTTGTGACATGGCACAGCCTTCCCTCGGCAGGGGTCCTGGAAGAGCACAGCTGAGAAGGGGGACCTGCTGGGAAATCCCAGGGACCCTATGCCAGTACCAGGGACTTGTGGGTCAGCAGCAGAGACAATCTGTGGCGGGACTGAGGTGAAGGCTTGGACTCTTGCAAAAGCCTTAAGTCTCTGGGAACACCTAGGAGGGTTGATTATTAAAGCTGCCCTGCCTCCCTAACTGCTCAGACACACGCCCCACATTCAGGGTGGACAGCACCAACAACAAACCCAAACTTGGTGCACCAATTGAACCCCACAAGAATCAGACCCCCATGCACCACAAAGACAAAGTGGGGGGGAACTGACTTGAGGGGAATATGTGACTTGCGGACACCATCTGTTGGTTAGTTAGAGAAAGTGTATGCCACCAAGCCATAGATCTGACAAATTAGAGATTGGTATTTTATAGACCCTGAAAGAACCCTATCAAGTAAAGCAAATGCCAAGAGGCCAAAAACAACAGAAAATCTTAAAGCATATGATAAAACCAGATGATATGGAGAACACAAACCCAAACACCCAAATCAAAACATCAGAAGAGACAGAGTACTAGGCGCAACTAATCAAAGAACTAAAGTCAAACAACGAGAGCATGGCACACGATATAAAGGATAAAGAAAACGCTAGAAGAGCATAAAGAAGAAATTGCAAGAGAAAATTAAAAAATAGAAGATCTTATGGAAATAAAAGAAACTGTTGGCCAAATTAAAAAGACACTGGATACTCATAATAGAAGATTAGAGGAAGTTGAACAATGACTCAGCATCCTTGAGGACCACAGAACAGAAAATGAAAGAACAAAAGAAAGAATGGGGGAAAAAACTTAAAAAATCAAAATGGATCTCAGGGATATGATAGATAAAATAAAATATCCAAATTTAAGACTCATTGGTGTCCCAGAAGGGGAAGAAAAGGGTAAAGGTCTAGAAAGAGTATTCAGAGAAATTGTTGGGGAAAACTTCCCAAACCTTCTACACAATATAAATACACAAAGCATAAATGCCCAGCGAACTCCAAATAGTATAAATCCAAATAAACCCATTCCAAGACATATTCTGATCAGACTGTCAAATACTGAAGAAAAGGAGCAAGTTGTGAAAGCAGCAAGTGAAAAGCAATTCACCACATACAAAGGAAACAACATTAGACTAAGTAGTGACTACTCAGCAGCCACCATGGAGGCGAGAAGGCAGTAACATGTCATATTTAAAATTCTGAGAGAGAAAAATTTCCAACCAAGAATACTTTATCCAGCAAAACTCTCCTCTAAATTTGAGGGAGAGCTTAAATTTTTCATGGACAAACAAATGCTGAGAGATTTTGCTAATAAAAGATCTGCCCTACTTCAGATAGTAAAGGGAGCCCTACTGACAGAGAAACAAAGAAAGAAGAGAGAGAGAGAGAGAAATTTAACAGACATATGTACAACATTACATCCCAAATCACCAGGACACACGTTCTTCTCTAGTGACCACAGATCTTTCTCTAGAATAGACCATATGCTGGGACATAAAACAAGCCTAAATAAATTTTTTTTAAAAATTGAATTTATTCAAAGCACATTCTCTGACCATAATGGAATACAAATAGAAGTCAATAACCATCAGAGACTTAGAAAATTCACAAACACCTGGAGATTAAAAATGAGGGGGAGATGAAAACATTCCCGGATAATCAAAAGCTGAGGGACTTCATCACCAGTAGATCAGTCCTATAAGAAATGCTAAAGGGAATTAAGCAGGCTGAAAGGAAGGGACATTAAACAATTGACTGAAACCACATGAAGAAATAAAGATTTCCAGTAAAGATCACATGCTAAATATAAATACCAATACTACTGTGTTTTTGATTTGTAATTGCACTATTTACTTTCTACAGGATCTAAAATACATAAAGTGTAATGATAAATCAGTGGTTTTGGACTCAATGTAAAACATAATTTTTGACAAGAACTACATAAAGGTGGGGGAATGGAGGAGTATAGGAACATAGTTTATGTGTTCTATTGAAGTTAGGTTGGTATCAAAGAGAACAAGATTGTTACAGATTTAGGATGTTAAATTTAAGCCCCATGGTAAACACAAAGAAATTATCAGAGAATATGATCATAGAGATGAAAAGTAGAGTATGGGTTACAAGAAGTGGGGGAAGGGGCAATGGGGCATTAATAAGAAATGAGTGTAGGGTTTCTGTTTGGGGTGAAGGGAAACTTCTAGAAATGAATGGTGGGAAGGTGATGGCATTGCAACATTGTGAATGTGATTAATCCCACTAAATGGAGTGCTTGGCAGGGGTTGGAATCGGAAGATTTATGCTGTATATGTGCTTCCACAATTGAAAAAAAGAGACAGTCTAAACAGATAATGACAATTAAATGCCATAGATGATCCTGGATGAGATCTAAGAATAGAGGAGAAAAGGCTCAAAAAGGACACAATTGGGACATAAGAAAAAATGAAATATAGAATGTAAGCTTTATATCAATGTTAAATTTCTTGAATTTCTTAACTACACAATGTGATTACATAAATGAATATATTGTTCATAGGAAATGTATATGTGAATTATATTATCTGCTCAAGGATGTGTGCAGCTTGCTCTCACTTGTTCAGAAGACAGAGCAATAGATAATGGATGATAGGGAGGGAGGGAGGGAAAGAAAGAAATGGTGGTGTGACAGGTTGTTAAAGTTGGTGGATCAGGGTATCAGGGGAGGGGGGTCGGGGTATACTGAAATTCTGTGTACGGGGTTTGTATTGTTTATGCAACTGTTCCTGTAAATTTGAATTTACTTCAAAATAAAATTTAAAAAAATCACACACAAAAAAGAAACGGAGGGCTAGGGATTTAAAGCAAGAGCTTTAATTTCACACACAACATTTTATAGAGTGATTCTTAAAGTATGGTCTGTAGGCCTATCTGACAGATTGTGAACTAAATTTAAAATATGCACATCCTTCATTCATTAAATGTGAAGGATGTGTAATTCCACAGATTTTCATTTCCATATGTAGCTAAGGGATACTTATTAGTAATCTACTAAATTAGTTATTAAAATTTGGTATTTATAAACTGCAGTTGGCACATATCTAATGAGTGTTAAGGTTTCTAATTTAGTACTTTTATGAAAAAGTCTGGCAGCCACAAAAATGCTTGGCAAACGCACACATGCAGATAGTTGGATTTCCCCCCACATATCAGCAGGCCAGTTTCTTATCATGCATCATCACTATTAAATTGATGTAGCTGAGGTTACAATTACAGTTCTTCTTGCTTGTTAATTATAAGTTGCTGTTTAGTTTTATTATCTTCATCTCATAGTGGGTTTGGATATTTTGGTGGTGTCTCCGTAGGATAGTTACACTCTGTATGTAGCGAGTCTTCCATGTACAGTCCGTGTGAACTTGAGCAAGTTATTTAATTTTCTGAACCTCTGTTTTTCCATCTGAATATGGGGCGGGGGAGATTACTTATCTCACTGGTGTGAGGAATCATTAAGTTAATGCATGTAAAGTGCTTTCACAGAACGGTATTTAGGACATAGTAAGGGCTCTGTAAATGTTGGTATATGTCAGGATACATAATTACATCAAGGGTACTTTGGCTTGTAGACATGCATTGTGGTTTATAGGGGAGTTACAGGGAAGGAGTGAGTAGTAAATGAAAATACAAGTAAAAGAGTTGAGAAGGTGCCTGGCACAGTGTGTGCTTGTATTAGGATTCAGTTCAGCTAAGAGTGACAGAAAAACAAAATAAAAGTTGCTTAAACAACATATGACACGCATAAGCATGGGCAGCCCAGAGCTGGGATGGCAGTCTACCATCATCATATACTCTGGTTCTTCCCATAGAGTTGTTCCACCATTTCTCAAAATGAGATTTCCATTCCACACGTAGATGGCTGCTTTTGCACCAGCCACACCATCTGGCTCTCCAGGAGCTTGAAGAAGGAAAGACATCCCAAGGACATCCTCAGAAGATACACATAACACTTCTGCTTTCATTTCATTGGCTAGAACTTGATCACATGGCCACATCTAGCTGCAAAGGGAGGCCTGGAAATAAAATCTTTATTTTGGATAGGAATGTTCCCAGGTTAAAAAATGAGGAATCTATGATTGCAGAACTGTGTTTATCAGCAGGAGCACTATTGGCCTTTTGGGTGGGACAAATCTTTATTGAATGGGATCGTCTTATGTATTTTAGGAGATTTACAATTTATGTTCCAAATATTACTTCAATGCCACTAGCATCCTTTCAGTTATTTTATCAACCCAGAATGTTTCTATGCATTTATTATTATCCATAAGGAGTGGTATTAACCCTGGTTGAACATCTAGAGAGAGAGGAAAATGGATTATTAGGAAAAAAACTAGCACTCTGCTATGGTGCTCATTAAAGTTTAGATTTCTGTGGCATGCTTCTACTATTTTATCTGCTCTGACAGCAGCATATACCTTTCTGGGGAAATATTTCTTATACCCATGTAGTGGATGGCCATCTTCTCTGTGACCCTTCTCTTGAGATCAGAAAACACATCAGCACCTGACTTCAGCCAGGCCAACTAAGATATTCTCCAAGAGTTTCTTGAATTGGACCCAGGAGAAAAGTTTCAGTTCCTCGCTGGGTGGTGATATAAAATCCAGTGCTCTTCATTCACTGCCCATGGTATGTGAAATGGTGCAGCCACTTTGGAAACCAGTCTGTCACTTCCTCAAATGATTAAACATAGAATTACCAACAACCCAGCAATTCTACTCCTAGTTAGATACATCAAATAATTGGAAACACATGTCCATGTAAAAACTTGTGCAAGAATGTTCATATAAATTTTATTCCTTACAGCCCAAAAGTGGAAACAACCCAAAGTCCATCAACTGATGAATGGATAGATAAAATGTAATATATGTAAATAAAATGTGGCATATATTAGTCAGGGTTCTCCAGAGAAACAGAATCAAGTGTGTCTGTGTGTGTGTGTGTGTGTGTGCATAAAAAGTTTTATTATAAGGAATGAGCTCATATAATTGTGGTGGCTGCAAGTCCAAATTTGTAGGGCAGGCCAGAGATGGGAAATTCTGGTGAGTGAGATATTGAATTCCTGAAACTGAGTTCCTTAGACTGGAAACTCAGGAAGGAGGGGAGGGTTTAGTACTGAGATAGAATTCTTTCTAGATTCCTGGAATCTTCAGTTCCTACTGTTAAGACCTCCAACTGATTGGATGAAGCCCACACATGTTATGGTAAAGGATTATTTAATGCCAATTGATCATAGATGCTAATCCAGTCTACAAAATACCTCCACAGTAACAAATATACCAATGTTTGACTAAAGAACTGTATACCATACACTAGCCAAGTTGTCTATAAAACTAGCTATCACACATAAAATGGAATATTATTTGACAATAGAAAGGAATGAAGTACTGACACATGCTACAACATGGGTGAAACTTGAAAACATTATGCAAGGTGAAAAAAGTCAGATACAAAAGTCCACATTATATGACTCTATTTATACGAACTGTCCAGAATAGGCAAATTCATAGAGACAGATAGTTGATTAGTGATTGCCTGGGGCTGGGGATGGGGTGGGGGGTGATGAGGAGTGACCATTAATGGGTACAAGTTTTCTTTTTGGGGTGATGCAATATGCTAAAAATTGTGATGATGGTTGCACAACTCTGTGAATATATTAAAAATCATTGAATTATACACTTTAAATGGGTGAATTTATGACATATGAGTTATATCTTAATATAAAGGTTATAAAATATGAAGTTGATGAAAGAAATAAAAGACCTACATTAAAAAAAAAAAAAGAAAGAAAGAAAGAAAGACCTGGTACTGTCAGATTGACCTTTCCCTCTCCTTCAGCAGGAGCAGCTTGTTGTAGTAGAAAAAAAAGTGAAGCAGATCCAGAGGTAAACAAACAGGAGAGCTACATCTAAGAATCTATCATGGGAGTGTTATTTCAACATTTTAAAATAAAAAAGTTTTACATATGCCATTTGAACCACGAATTGCAAAAAAATTCAATGTTAAATCAGATGTAATAAACCTGCTTCCCCTCCCCCATTCATCATCAATTTTGCTTCTATGGTGGGTCACCATTGTTATCACTGGGACATTTTTTCCAATCCCAGAGGTAAGTTGGAATGACTGGAGAAAGCAGACTTTGTTAAGTGGGCTATTATCTAAAAAGTTTGGGAGCCACAATAGGATAGATAGTACTTATTACAAAAGAACGAAGTTTTGAATATGAGAGAATGCAGCAACTGTGCTACTTTTAAGGCACCTCTTAAAGGGAGAGAAAAATATTGACAATTTTATAATTGAGCTATACTTGACTATACAAATGTTACTAGGGATATTTTCCAAAGATGCTTTCTCTTCTTATCATCCTTTTTGAAGATAATGAGGCCTGCTTACCCAAAATTATTTAGGGGTAGATCTGTCTGAAGGTGAAAGGATACAATTAGAGGTTCTCTTTTAGCCACAGGACTATGTATGTATTCCACCAGGAATTTCTCCATGATCTTGAAACAAAACAGCTGTTGACATCCAAATAAGTATGGATAATGGTATGAATTCAACACATTTTTAATAGATATTTTTATTACATTGATCCCTTTGGTCAGAGATGAATATTTCCATTCTTGTTCTGTACCCTATTCTCTTCTTCAACCTCCTCCTTTCTTACCCTGCCCCCCAATCCCCAGATAGGAAGAAAGACATTCTTACAAATTCATAAACACAATTCCTAAGTGCAAATACTCAAGAATTCAAAAGGATAAGAAATAGTCCATTATGAAAAAATTATTACTCCAAGAAGATGGGGATAAAGAGTGATACTTCCTGACCTTTAGGGCAGTGAGTAGAGAAAAGGAGGACACATACTTTTAGATTTGGAAAGGGAAAAAACTTCAAAACACTTCATGTGGCATACTATAACCTAAATATTTGTAAGGCGAGTATAAATAATGAGAAGTCTTCTTTTGGAAAGCAGCACAAATAATACATAAAGAAGCTAGTTAGCATGTGTGATATAGGATCTTTCCTGTGAATAATACTATCTTTATCATAAGTGTGACTTCACTCTTACTGTGTCAGAATCCCCACAGAGGGCATTAATTTGCAAGTGAAAATTTTAAAGAAAGACTTGTTTTCCCCCTAGGTGAAAGCCATGATTTTAGTATTATTTCAAATGAGAATATTTGGTGTACTTCATTGAATTTAGTTCATCAACTCACATTACATTTTTTCTCTTTTTGAAAGATTACAATTACAGTCTCATGATGGGTCTTTATAGACTGACTTTAGCCCTAGAGAAAATGTCTTATATTACCTTCTTAATATTTTAAAATTATAGGAGTCTCTTTCATAGCACCTTGGGGAAATTGTGAACATGAATAAATTTATGCAGGCAATTTTTAGTTTGCTAATTGAATAACACTTTAGTTCATCCAGAGCAGTTCCTAGAGACTATAATAAAAAGTAGCTCATTTATTTGTAATCGCCAATTTAATTTTAGCTTTAGCACGTTTATTTAGGAAATGACTTCATAGGAGAAAGTATTAGGTAGCAAGAAAAGAAATAATTAAACATGTAATAATCTTTAAGATTTCATCAGGTACAGAGCTTATGATATTATTTAGAAGAAAATGAATGAGGTCATTATGTAGATTTAACATTCAATTGTACCTTTTTAATGTCTTGATGGGTTTAATGTGTTTATAGGAGGTGCTGTGTATGGTAGTGGCAAATGTACTGTGTGGGAGCCTGGGTTGTTGGCTCTATGTCTGCTCTGAAACCAACCAGCTCTGAAATCTCAGACTGACAAGTTAATGTAGCATTCCTGGATTTCAATTTCCTTATCTCGGGGAATGGACTCAAGAATCTCTAGAGAACTTCCTAGCTCTAAATTTCTGTGATTAATTCAGTGATTAATTCCATAATCTCTAGGCTGTGCCTAAAGCACTGGCATGCTTTAATTGTAATGAGCACAGGATTTGGAGCCACATAAAATGAATTCCCAGTTCTGTTACTTACTTCTAATTGACCTTGGCCAGGTAACCTTTCTGAATTTCAGTTTGCTCAATTTTTAAACAGTGTTAATAATACTGTAACTGAAACTGTTGATTTCCCGCCCCATAGGCCTTTGTCTCACTGCAAGTGCAGAGGACAGCTTCCATGCCCTCCATCAGCTACCTACTTCTGGCCCTGTCTCATCTTCTTTGACCCTGGCTTTTTCTTCTGATGCAGTAGGAGCTGTGCAGCCCAGAAGTGCCAGTGATTTAATATCCCTGGACGCAACCCTCTACCAGTGAGAGGCATATATCTTCCAGACCCTTGGTGGGACAATTTGGAGGCACATCTCACAGTTTCTCAGTGGGTCCCCAGCTGGACTGAGCCCCAGTTGCCTACAATGGTGTGGTAGTGTGAAGCTGTATGTATTCCAGAAAAACATGTTCTTAAAATTTAATCCATTCCTGTGGGTGTGGACCCATTGTAAGTAGGACCTTTTGATGAGGCTACTTCAGTTAAGGTGTGACCCACCTCATTCAGGATGAGTCTTATAAATGGAATGAATACAGAAAGAGAGAGGGCGAGAGAGCCACAGAAGCAAGAAGCTGAAAGCAATGAAACCAGAAGACAAGGGAGAGACCAGCTGCCACTGGCATGTGCCTTGCAATGTAGCAGAGAAGCCAATGATTGCCAGCAGCCAGTCTTCAGGAAGAAAGCATTGCTTTTATGATGCCTTGATTTGGACATTTTCATGGCCTCAAAGTGTAACTAATACATTCCCATTGTTTAAGCCAATGCATTTCAAGGTATCTGCTTTCAGCAATCTAGGAAACTAAAAAAAATGGTAATCTGATTATTAATTCACCTTATATTTCCATTTCTTGCCTCCCTGTCTTTTTTTCTACTCCCTCATTTGTGCTTCCTGGGATTCTCTCTCAAATAAATTAATTGCACACAATTTCTTTCCTCAGGTTTTGCTTTTGGGAAACCCCAAAGAAGATAAAATCCATTCTGTATTGCTGTGATGTTTAATTGAGACATATGTGTAAATCACAAATAGATCCTATAGTAAGATTTCAATAAATAATAATTATTATTTTATCTGACAATAGAAACAGAATTTTATTGTTATGGGTAATGTTTAGATTGTATTTATATAATTAATGAGATTTACATCCTATTATGAGGTATATAAAATGCAAAGAAAATTTTGCAGGTGTGGGAAATTTTAAGGTATGATTAAAACTATTAGCATAGAAAAATGACATTTCTTTTAAAAAAGTATTCTCTTAGCAATATTTGCTAAGGAATTTCTGAATATTTTTCACTTTCTCACTTCTTCTTTTCATTATTTGAATACTGAAGTCATCATTCTATATATAAAGTGTCATAAGTTAAGTACTATTTCCTTGTAGAAAGAAGTAGAAGAGCATTTATAATACGAGACAACGTGTGCATAAATATAAATCTTTTGACTGCTACTTAGTGATTCCACAATTGTTCAATCATGAAAAGGTCATTTGCCTTTGTCTGTCATGACAGTTCTACAGAATAATGTTAGATACTTTGTGTTTCCTTCAGTGCTAGAATTGAATTCCCTTAATCCTTTCTTAGTCTATAGCTTTCTTAGAAAATGTGTTTAACAAGCATGCTGTTGTTTGCTGTTAAACAACATGTCCCTGTTCAATTTTAAATATATTCTTGGCTTAGAAGAGATTCTATGAACAAGTACATAGTTTAATCTGGAAGTTCTAATAACTGATGAAATGGAGCAGAATGAATCTTGTAGCAAGCAGCTATAGGCATGTCAACACTGAAGTCTTAATTGCACATGCTAACAGAAAAGACCTCTCTCGGCTTTCTGTATTTATGGGTAGACTCAAACTCTTTGGGCTTGCCCCAAGACCAGAAAGGCATCCTAGGACAGTGTCAGGTACATAGGAAGAGAATAGTTTTTCTTGATGAAGGTGTGGTGATTTGGGGACTTCAATATTTTGGTGATGGGAATATAAATCAGTTGGTTCTTTCTGGAAAGTAATTTAACTTTTGTGTCAAGAGTTTTAAAAAGTTCAGACCCTTAGATCCAGTAATTTCACTTCTACAAACATTTCTTAAGAAAATAATTAGAAATTCATACACTTATGTACAAAGATGTTTATTGTGTTATTTTTTTTATTAAATTTAGTTTTATTGAAATACATTCACACACCATACAATCATCCATGATATACAATCCACTATCCACAGTATGATAACATAGTTATGCATTCATCACCACAGTCTATCTCTGAACATTTTCCTTACATCAGAAAGAACCAGAACAAGAATAAAAAATAAAAGTGAAAAAAGAACACCCAAATCATCCCCCCATCCCACCCCATTTGTCCTTTAGTTTTTATCCCCATTCCTCCACTCATCCATACACTAGATAAAGGGGGTGTGATCCACAAGGTCTTCACAATCACACTGTCACCCCTTGTAATCTACATTATTATATAATTGTCTTCAGGAGTCCAGACTGCTGGGTTGGAGTTTGGTAGTTTCAGGTATTTACTTCTAGCTATTCCAATACATTAAAGCCTAAGAGGTGTTATCTATATAGTGCATAAGAATGTCCACCAGAGTGACCTCTCGACTCCATTTGGAATCTCTCAGCCACTGAAACTATTTTGTCTCATTCTGCATCCCCCTTTTGGTCAAGAAGATACTCTCAGTCCCACGATGCCGGGTCCACACTCATCCCCAGGAGTCATACTCTGCGTTGCCAGGGAGATCCACAACCCTGGGAGTCGGGTCCCATGTAGCGGGGAGGGCAGCGAGTTCACCTGTTGAGATGGCTCAGTTAGAGAGAGAGAGGGCCACATCTGAGCAACAAAGAGGCACCCAGGGGGAGACTCTCAGGCACCATTACATACAACTTTAGACTTTCCTTTGTGGTAATGAGCTTCATAAGGGCAAGTCCCATGCTTGAGGGCTCTATTGTGTTATTTATAATGGCAAAAAGGAAGGATGATAGGAAAGCAGACAGGAAGGAAGAAAGGAAGGGAGGAAGAAAGGGCAGGAGGGGAGGGAGGAAAGAGAAAGGAGACAAAAGAAATTGGCAAAAACAATATTCAATAACCAGGGCATGATATTTTGATGCACTCTCATGATGAACGATTTTGCAGCCCTAAATATAATTTCCTTTATCAATAGAAATGGTTGATATCCTTCATGTATAAAATCTTCTATAGATCAAGAAAAAAAGTTAAACATTCCCTATGGAAATAATAGGCAAACAATACAAACTGGAAATTCAGAAAGAAAAAAATGTCCAGTAAACATTTTCTAAAATGGAATCACTAATAGTTAAAAAAAATTAAATTAAGAAAACTACAATCTATAATTTTGGACTACTAAAATGGCAAGGATTAAAAAAAAAAAAAAAAAAAAAAAAAAAAGATACCCAGGGCTGGCAACAGGATTGAGGGCCTTTCTGTAAAACAGAAATTTGTATCAAAAGCTTAAAAATGTGCATAATTTTCCACCTAAAGTATTGGATTTAAATACATATGTATTCAAATCTAAATAAGAGTTCTTAAAGTTTTCTTTTAAAGTAACTTGTTTCTACCCCAAAGTTAGGTATTAAATGGAAAGTAAAAGAAGTTGGCATATGTTGCTAAGTGAAAGAAGTCAGTCTGAAGGCTCCACATGGTATGATTCCATTTATATGCCATTCTGGGAAAGGCAAAACAAGAAAGTCTGTAAATAGATCAATGGTTACAAGAAGTTCAGGGAGGAGGAAAGGTTGAATAGGTGAAGTAGAGAGGATATTTTTAGGGTAGTGAATCTATTTTGTATGATACAGTAATGAATCATACATGTAATGGATACATGACACTATTTGTCAAAATACATAGAACTTTACAGCACAAAAGGTGAACATTAATGTATGCAAATTTTAAAAATCATTTAGGAGGCTGGGATCTCAGGATGGAATGCAGACTGTGACAAAATCTAACTGTATTCCAAATTTCTGAAATAACCTCCCCGAAGAAAGTAGAGGAAATGTGCTGACCTAAGTAACTTTGGAAATAAGTGGGTTCTGTAAGACTGAAAACAAAGGAACTGCACATAAATGCTATGTTCTAATTGATAAAGTTGTTTCCCATGGGGTATATGTTAACAATTCTGAAACCACCATATGTATATACTGGAATTGAAAAGTTAAGTAAATTGATGGTGGATGGTAAGAGCCAGGTCTCTCATTGTTGGAGTGGGAGGTTATGGACAAGCAAGGGGAGATGGCTAGAATATGGTAATGGAATAGAATTGGAGACATTAGTATGAATTCCTATTTGTCTTAATATAGATACAGATAAATACATATGGAAATATTTATAGATATACGTAAGTCATAAGTTAGGTTAGTATATGCACATTTCCTTGCTGAGAGAGCCTAGAAGCAACATACCCCTGTGGAAATGAGCACATCTAGAGCCCAGATCTTGGTTTCTGATACCTTTCTTCAATAAAAAGAACTGGGGCTGGTGGTATACCAGAATCCTGTGTTTTATGCATGACCGTTTTGTAAGCTTACAACTACTCTTAAAAAACAATCAGGGGAGAAACTAAGATGGCGGCTAGGTGAGACAGGGCAAAAAACACCTCCATGAAAAATACTAGATAAAAACCAGAAAGTGACCCAGAATACCGGTTTCAGCAATGCACCAGCTGGACGAGGTCTGCTAGTTCCACAGGGGCCGTATACTTGGTGAAACCAGGAGTCAGCATTCTGAAACGAGTGAGTAAGCTGGCTGGAAGACCCACAGCTGCACGGTGGTCTGGGGAAGCCAGGGTTTGGCATTTGGACACCAACTGGCTCTTTAAAAAAAAAAAAAAAAAAAAAAAGGAAAAACGCAGGAGTGGCTGCTGTTGTGATAGTGGGAACCACGCAGTAAAACACAGCAAGAGGGGGCTGGGCTGGCCTCTCAGTGTCTGGCCTGGAAGATAGCCTGCTGCAGATACCCTCAGGGCCAGGGGAACAGAGGGGAGAGCCAGAAGCAGAAAGAAACCCTGCAGCTAGCAGCTGGCTCCCTGGAGGGCTGGATAAACTTCTGCCAGGGGCTGTGCCCACAGCCCAGAGCCCCACCAGTTGTCCCGGAGCTGGGAAGGAGGAACTGTGTGAGGAGGGGGGTGTGGAGACGCCCCGTTCGACCATCTTTGCGTCAGGCTGAAAGCGCCCCTGCATGGCCCGGTGGCCCGGGACTTCCCTTGAGGGACAGTGTGCACTGGTGATGTAGCATGGCATTCCCTTGGCAGAGGTCCTGGAGGATCACGGCTGGGTGGGGGGACCCACTCGGAGAACCCAGGGACGCTACGCCAAGTCCGGTGGTTTGTGGGACAGTGAGAGAGAGGGTCTAGGGCTGAAATGAAATGTAGGCTTAGTCTCTTGCAGTGGCCTTGAATGTCTGGGAACCTGGGGGATTTGAATATTGAAGCTGTCCTTCCTCCCTGGCCACCCGTACACACGCCCCACATTCAGGGCGGATGGCTCCAGCAACACACCCAAACTGAGTTCTCCAACTGAACCCCACAAGAATCACTTCCCCACACACCTTGGGGACAAGGTGGAGAACTGACTTGAGGGGTATAGGTGACTCACAGACGCCATCTACTGGTTAGTTAGAGAAAGTGTATGCCACCAAACTGTGTTTCTGAAAAATTGGATTAGAATTTTTTTTTTACAACTTGAAAGAACCCTATCAAGGAAAGCAAATGCCAAGAGGCCAAAAACAACAGAAAACCTTAATGCATATGATAAAACCAGATGATATGGAGAATCCAACTCCAAACACAAATCAAGATATCAGAAGAGACACAGTACCTTGCACAATTAATCAAAGAACTACAATCGAGGAACGAAAACATGGCAAAGGATTTAAAGGACATCAAGAAGACCATGGCCCAGGATATACATGACATAAAGAAGACCCTAGAAGAGCATAAAGAAGACATTGCAAGAGTAAATAAAAAAATAGAAGATCTTATGGAAAGAAAAGAAACTGTTGGCTGAATTAAAAAGACTCTGGATATTCACAATACAAGACTAGAGGAAGCTGAACAACATCTCAGTGTCCTAGAAGTCCACAGAACAGAAAATGAAAGAACAAAAGAAAGAATGGAGAAAAAAAATTGAAAAAATCGAAATGGATCTCAGGGATACGATAGATAAAATAAAACATCCAAACTTAAGACTCATTGGTGTCCCAGAAGGGGAAGAGAAGGGTAAAGGTCTAGAAAGAGTATTCAAAGAAATTGTTGGGGAAAACTTCCCCAACCTTATACACAATATAAATCACAAAGCATAAATGCCCAGCGAACTCCAAATAGAATAAATCCAAATAAACCCACTCCAAGACATATTGTGATCAGACTGCCAAATACTGAAGAAAAGGAGAAAGTTGTGAAAGCAGGAAGCGAAAAACAATTCACCACATACAAAGGAAACAACATAAGACTAAGTTGTGACTACTCAGCGGCCACCATGGAGGCAAGAAGGCACTGGCATGTCATATTTAAAATTCTGAGAGAGAAAAATTTCCAACCAAGAATACTTTATCCAGCAAAACTCTCCTTCAAATTTGAGGGAGAGCTTAAATTTTTCACAAACAAATGCTGAGAGAGTTTGCCAATAAAAGCCCTGCCCTACTTCAGATTCTAAATGGAGCCCTACCAACAGAGAAACAAAGAAAGGAGAAAGAGATATAGAGAATTTTAACAGACATATATAGTATCTTACATCCCAAATCACCAGGAACTCATTTTTCTCTAGTGATCATGGATCTTTCTCCAGAAGGGACCATAAGCTGGGACATAAAACAAGCCTCAGGAAATTAAAAAAAAAAAAATGAATATACTCAAAGCACATTCTCCAACCACAATGGAATACAAATAGAAGTCAATAATTTTTGAACTGTAACTCCACTATTTACTTCCTACATGATATAAAATACACAAACTCTAATGACAAATCAGTGGTTTTGAACTCAGTGTAAAATATGTAATTTTAGACAACTGTATAAAGGTGGGGGAATGGAGGAGTATAGGAACATAGTTTATGTGTCCTATTGAAGTGAAGGTGGTGTCAAAGAAAAACAAGATTGTTATGGATTTAAGAGGTTAATTTTAAGCCCCACAGTAAACACAAAGAAATTATCAGAGAATATAACCATAGAGATGAAAAGTAGAGAATGGGTTAAGAGAAATGGGGGAAGGGGCAATGGGGAGTTAAGAAATGAGTGTAGGGTTGCTGTTTGAGGTGAAAGGAAATTTCTAGTAATGGATGGTGGGAAAGAGCATTACAACATTCTAAATGTGATTAATCCTACTAATGGAAGGCTAGGGAGGGGGTGGAATGGGAAGATTTAGGCTGTATGTATGTTTCCACAACTGAAAAAAAAAAGTCTAAATAGATGACAGTTGAATGCCAAGGATGAACTTGGATGGGATTGGAGGATGGAGAACAGGTGGCTCAAAGGGACACAGTTAAGACATAAGGAAAAGGATATATAGAATGTAAGCTTTGTATCATTGTTGAATCTCTTGTACTTCTTAGCTGTGCTTAATGGGATTGCATAAAAGAATGCTCGTTCATGGGAAGTGCATAACATGAATTATAGTGTATGTGCAAGGATGTGTGCAGCTAGCTCTCATATGTTCAGAAGACAGAGCAATAGATGATGGATGATAGACAGGAAGGGAGGGAGGGAGGTAAAGAAATAATGATGTGACAGCATGTTAAAGTTGGTGGATTGAGCTATCGGGTGAGGGGGTCAGGATATGATGGAATTCTGTGTATGGGGTTAGTATTGTGTTTGCAACTGTTCCTATAACTTTGAATTTATTTAAAAAAAAAATAATAAGAAAAAAAAAAAACCAATCAGGGCTCCTTGGAGAAATGGCTGATTCTAGGACTGGGGCAGGTAATAGAAAAGATGAAACGATGGGCCTGGAACATCTTATAGTGCCGAAAAGTAAGAAGTGCTGGGAAAAAAAGCACCAAAAACTCATAGAGATGGCAGTTTGTCAAAGGGACACAGGATCCAACTGAAAGAGCTCCAGGTAAGCAACCTGAGCAAAAAAATAAAGTAGCATTGTATTATAACTCAAAGTGTATGATGTGATATGATGTGATGAGAATGGCATTTTTCGTGTGGTCTTCTTACCAAAAACCCTTATCCCTATTCTGCTAATGAAAAAATATCAGGCAAATCCCAACTGAGAGACATGGTACAAATACCTGACCCAAATTCCTCAAAACTGCCAAGGTCATAAAAATAAAGAAAGTCTGGGAAAGTGTCACAACCAAGAGGAGCCTAAGGAGACATAGCAACTAAATGTAATGTGGTGTCCTGGGTGGGATCCCAGAACAGGAAA
Organism: Choloepus didactylus; assembly: GCF_015220235.1. NCBI lineage: Eukaryota > Metazoa > Chordata > Mammalia > Pilosa > Megalonychidae > Choloepus > Choloepus didactylus. Next base: position 82,135,808 of record NC_051309.1, read on the forward strand.
AGGACATTAGGCAAAAATAAGGAAATTTAAATGAAGTATAGACTTTAGTTAATAGTAGTGTCACAGTATTGGTTCATTAATTATGACAAATGTACCTACTACTTAAGATGTTAATAAGAGGGGTAACTGGGTGTGGGGGATATGGGAACTTTCTGTACTATCTACACAAATTTTCTGTAAATCTAAACCCTTTTTTAAAAAACTTACATTGTGGTGACATATACAACATACACTTCCCATTTTAACCACTTTCAAGTAAATAATTAATTGTTAATTATATCCACAATGTTGTGCCACCATCACCACCATCCATTTCCAAAACTTTTCTATCACCCCACACAGCAACCCGGTACCCAGCAAGCATTAATTCCCCATTCCCTACTCTAGCTCTGCCCCAAGTAACCTGTAATCTTCTTTGTCTTTATGAATTTGCATCTAATAGAATTTTTAAATTAAAACTTGATTAAAAATGATAGTAAAAAATGGCTTTTGAAGAGGGGGGAAATAAAGGAGCTGTAGCTTGTGGTAGACAGAAAGAGAGGCGGCCACAGATCCTCCTTGAAGGAAGGGCTTGCTACCCACTGCTGTCAGCTCCTTCAGGGTCTGCCTTAGCTGCAGAGAGCCACCCTTCATGAGATCACGCCTTTCCAGAAACAGCCCACATCCAGCAACTGAGCGAGGTGCTCTATAAAAGGCCCAGCCATTTCTGCTCAGGATGGTACTACTGGCAATTTTAGCTCCAAAGCTCCCCACTGGATTGGCAGAGACTCTGTTGGACCTGCATCACGCTTCAACTTCTCTTTCTGTCCAAGCTGTTTCAGCCCCCCCTCCCTTTTTTTTTTTACAGGTGTGGATGGACATCTTGAATCCCAGTCTCCATTTTAGTGTCTGCTGCCAGAGAACCCAATCTGTAGCAAGGCTCTTTAGGCAGCTCCCTCCCGCCACCTCTTAGATCCTAAACAGAAAAGAATGGTGGGGGGTGGGAGTGGGGTCTTAAAAGGAGGAGAATACAAACCACTGCATGGTGATGAAATATCCTTATTTCATAGACATGTTCTAATAAAAATAAACATCCTAGTAGTACTCACTGTTGGTTTCGCCTGCCCAATAGTCTTACCCATTCTTTTGAAAAGCAAATCTTGATTTTCCTCTTGGGAATTGGTGGGATCAGTCAAGGTGCACGGGCGTGCACACTCCCTCGCCAGCGGCTGGGCACGTGTTCCAAGCCAGCCCAACCAGATTCTCACTTGGGAATTTGAGTCTTGAGCAAGTGACAGAAAGTTGGAAAATAAAGCTGACTCCTGCCATTGATAATCCCTATCTGAGGCCTGACCCTCCAACTCTTCCTGTGTAAACTACCTAGGCCTTTATAAAGAGTATCTCTTTTGTTGTTTTTAACCAGTATCTATGTCTATTGCTTCAAACCAAACTAACCAAACAGACAAAAACCCCAGACAAGCTAATTGATATATTTCTACTTTACAATCTTTACACAGTAATCAATACAAATAAAGACTGTTCCTGTAACATCCCTGAAATAGAGGAGGTTTTTACAAAAGACTAAGGGCAATTAGAGGGATATAGCCAGAGAATGAAGATTTTCTTAAAATTCCTGTCACATAACACCAATAGCAGTTTCAGGAATTTATTCTAAGGTAATAACTAAACATGCAAATCAAAGCTATACATGCTAGGCTGTTAACCTCAGTTATTTATAAAAAATTAAATATAGAAACAACCTATGTATCAGTGGGTAAATGTAATTGAACATGTAATGGAGGTTTGTATGTATTAATTTGGAAAGATGTTCTGATAAACTTTTAAAGTGAAAAGAGTGGCTTTACAACACTATTCCAGTCAGGGTGGTATATGGGCAAAAGCACTATACCACTTTTGTGTCTATAAATATGTCTTTATTTACATATGTATGTATGCATGGCAAAAATCTAGAAAGGCATATACAAAAATATTAACAATAGTTATCCAGATGGTGTGGTTGTGAGCAAACCTTGTTTTTCTCTTTACATTTTCAGAATTTTCCAAATTATTTGCAAAGAAATAATAGTACATCTACAATCAGAAATAATCAAAAGACTATTAAAAAGTAACATTCTTGAAGGATTTTCAACAATGTAAAAATAATGTGAACCAGTAACCTTGACTCTTGAAGGTGATTGTATAACATGTAGATTACAAGAGTTCACAGTGTGATTGTGAAAACCTTGTGGATTATACTTCCTTTATGTAGTGTATGGATGGATGAGTAAAAAAATGGGGACAAAAGCTAAATGAAAAATAGGGTGGGAGGGGGGATGATTTGGGTGTTCTTTTTTATTTTTATTTTTATTTTGTATTCTTATTCTGATTCTTTCTGGTATAAGGAAAATGTTCAAAAATAGATTGCGGTGATAAATGCACAAATACATGATGGTACTGTAAACAGTTGATTGTACACCATGGATGATTGTATGGTATGTGAATATAAATAAAACTGAATTTAAAAAATAATAAAAATAAAAATAAAAAAGTGAAGAAAAAGTGTATAAAGTATTATCTTTAGCATCTTCTTAATAACATCAAAATATTCCATATTGAGAAGAAAATGCACCACTATATTGTGCTTTTCTCTGACAGGTTAGAGTATTAAAGATTCTAATTTTCTTTTAAGTGTTTTTAATGTTCCACAAATTTTCTACGAAGAATACATATACATATACATATATACACCACATATGTAATTTATCTCAACACAAATTAAAAGTTAAAAAAACCAAAACAATATTTAAATCCAGACCCCAAATAAACTATTCATTGTATAGACTCAGAGAAAGAGTTGATTATAAATTTAAAGTCAGTTTCTTTCAGGTTGGGAGGTTTCATCATGGAAGGATGAAGATAGGAGAGATCGGAGCTAGAGGTGGGTGATCAAATCAAATTTGGGATTAACCCTGAAAACTTGGCCTCTTTTTCTCTCCCCAGCCCCCTCTGCTAGGGCTAATTTGATTCATGTTCAATCACTTTTTCAGTTCCCTCAATTATTAGTAGTACTAATATTTGTTCCCACTGAAACTAGGATATCAATTGAGCATGCATGTTAGCCATGTGATACCTTTGTAAGGATATTAACCCTTCTGTTTTTTAACTTTATTTATTATGGTTGGATGACTACATAAATATTTATTGAATGCCTACGATATACACAGCCTTGTAAGAAAAATAAAAATTTACAGGAGTCCATGCTCATCTTATGTACGTTCATTTATAATATATGAATAGATCTATAATCTTTTTAGGAAAATAATACATATACACATGAAAATTGTATAGACTCAGAGAAAACAATGAAAAGCAATTCAAAGTAATAGAATAAGAGTCATTCCTGGATCGTATACTACCACATTAGAACCTGATTAGAAGTTGCAACACGGTTCCTGAATTCCAGAATCCGTTTCCAGGCCTCTGGACTGCTCACCAACTCCTGGACTATTGCGTGAGAGAGAAACATCTATCTTTTTCTAAGGTACTGAGTTTGGAGGTGTCTTTATTAAAACAATTTAATCTATACCCAAACAAATACACCCAGTTTAAAAATTTGCATAGCTCATGATATTTGGCAGTGCAGGAACATAAACCCAAGTCTCTGACTCCCAAGCCCATATTTTTCACTGATGATGAGTAAGAAGGCAGCCTTGTGATGGCTGATCTTGTTATCTTCCTAGAGTGTAATGATGAGTTATGAAGCTGAACATGCCCAAATTCATCATACCACCAACCAATATCCGTTTTTGCTGCTCCAGGCGAGACTGAATGAAACAGAAGAAACTTGAAATATATTGCTGCTGACTTCTGAACTCTTAGGTTGGAAAGAGAATTAGTGGCACAGGTGGAGTTTGCAAATATGAGGAGTAGGAAGAGACTTTTTGAAGAGAAAGACAGACAAAGGAAGTAAACAACTCTCCATGTAGATAATATCCAAGAATAAGATTTGATCTTTTAAACCTGACTGAGATAATGGAGCAATGGCATCATGGTAAAGGATAGGGTGTATTTCATAATACCTGTGGAAAATGTGCTTGCCAGTTTTGAGAACTGTTTGATTCAGGACTGTTCTGTTTATAAGAACAAGAACTTGCTCAAGAAAAGGATCAGCAACTGGATTGCTTCTCTTGAGTGAGGAACTGACTCAGTTTATTCAGGGAGTGGGGTCAGGTGACACAGAACCTGGCCATCTTTACTCTGCAAAGATGTAAAAGTGTGAGCCCTTTGAAGGGATCTGGGCAGGGTGGGCAATGATGGATGTCTCTACTACCAATCAAAGTAGTCTTTAATCTCACACTTGAGGGAAATGGAGAAACACACCCAGATAAAACTCATGTAAAAGATGATGGAGGGGAAAAAAAAGGTATCACAGAGAAAGAATAATTGTGGAAAAAGTCCACTTTAATGCTAAAAAAAAAAAAAAAAAAAGGAGAGAAGGGTTAGAATAATTGCCTGGATTCAGGAACTGATAGGCTAATACAAAGATATGGTGGCAAAGCAAATTGAACTTGGAAAAATTAACAAAAGGAGATGAACAAAATCTAATAGATATTGGTGAGTGGGGTAGCATAGAAGCTATAATTGTAATAAGTAAAGGAAGTTTTACCTCTTTCAAGAGGAACAAGTCTACAAGAAGACAGAAGAGAGTACAGAGTATTTCCATGTATTATAGAGTTATTTGACTAATGGAAATACATGAAGTTGATGATGGTAGAATGGTGTATAGTGCATAGGTTGAGACAAAAGTGAAAATACACAGGTATGTATGATGCTGTTCTAATGCATTGCAATCTGTAGTAGGCAGGGGGACTCTGACTACATACGTATCCTAGGCTTAAAACAAGCAATGACTAGCCACAGGGTGAAAGGAATTATCTGAGAATGAGACATGACAGAGCTAGGGGAACTGACCTGGTTCTAGGGCTGGCTGCCTAAGAGAGTGGCCAGCAGGCTGTCATCATATTCCGAGTAGCATGTGTTTTCACAGAATACTCTTTATTGAGATCAGACTTTAAAAGAGCATGAATTAAAGAGAAGCAGAAGTCTACAAGAATTGAAACTTTCTTGTAGGCTTAGATAGACTTTGCTTTTAAAACAAATAAAACCATGACTTGGATATAACCAAAATTTCCTTCAGCAGGTTAATGGATAAACTGTGACACATCCATATAATGGGATAATATTTGGCAAAAAAAACAGAAGTGCCTGTCAAGCTATGAAAAGACATGGAGGAAACTTAAATGCATTTTGCTAAGTGAAAGAAACTAGTCTGAAAGGCTACATTCTGTATGATTACAACTATAAGACATCCTGGAAAAGGTGAAACTACAGAGAAAATAGACAAAAAAAAGGTCAGTGGTTGGGGTTCAGGGGAGAGAGAGTAGAATGAATAGGTAGAGCAAGGGGATTTTTTTAAAATTCAGTTTTATTGAGATATATTCACATACTGTACAATCATCCATGGTGTACAATCAATTGTTCATAATACCATCATATAGTTGTGCATTCATCACTCCAATCTATTTTTTGAACATTTTCTTTATACCAGAAAAAGTAAAAATAAGAATAAAAAATAAAAGTGAAAAAGAGCACCTAAATCATCCCCCCCACATCCTATTTTTCATTTAGTTTTTGTCCTCATTTTTCTACTCATCCATGCGTGATCCACAAGGCTTTCACAATCATACTGTGATCTACATTGTTATACAATCATCTTCAAGAGTCAAGGCAACTGGGCTGCAGTTTCATAGTTTCAAGTATTTACTTCTAGCTATTCCAGTACATTAAAACCTAAAAAGGGTTATCTATATAGTGTGTCATAGTGCCCACCAGAGTTGACCTCTCAACTCCATTTGAAATTTCTCAGCCACTGAAGCTTTATTTGGTTTCATTTCACATCCCCTTTTTAATCAAAAAGATGTTCTCAATCCCACAATGTCGGGTCCAGATTCATCCTCAGGAGTCATATTCTGTGTTGCCAGAGAGATTTACACCCCTGGAATTCAGATCCCATGTAGGGGGGAGGGTAGTGAGTCCACCTGCAAAGCTAGGTTAGCTGGAGAAAGAGGGCCACATGTGAGCAAAAAAGAGATACTGAGGGGGAGACTCTTGGACACATTTGTAAGCAGGTTTAGCTTCTCCTTTGCAGTAACGAGTTCCATGAGGGCAAGCCCCAAGAAAGGGCTCAGTATACCAAACTGCTAGCCCTCAATGTTTGTGAGAACATCAGCAACAATCCAGGGGAGGAAGTCCAACACCTCCACATTCTCCCTCAGCTCCTCAGGGGGCCTCTGCATGTATATTATTATTCTCTGCCCAAATTACTTTGGGATGTATTGCTATTTCACACTAACCTGTACAAACCTACCATATCTCACTTCCTATTCAAAGCTCCATGTAATTATTGTATTTAAACAAACTGTAACAGATTGTTTAGGAAATATAGATTCTGCACCAAATAAACATCTCCTCCCTTTGTCTCACATTGAAGTTGAAGTTATTAAACACAGTCAGTATCATCCTTTACCCTTTGGCCCAATCCACTCCAGTCCCAACCGGATCTGCTTCATTCATATCTTTAATTGAAGTCTGGACACTTTTTCAGCTTTTTTAACAGTTGCTATATGAGCTAATATGACATTCATATCTGCTGAGCTCTAGCTCTGAGTTTCAGGTGTCACACAGATACCCAAAGCTCCAGGGATCGACCAGGTCATACACAAAGGGAACAGCATCTCCAAATCTGGAGATAGCCATTACAGTTCAGGAATAGATGAGACTGCTGCCCACAATCTAGGGACCATTACAACAAGTGTTCCCCTACCAAGCTGGAGCACAGGGGAATTTTAAGGCAGAGAAATTATTATGTATGATAATATAATGGCAGATACATGTCATTGTGCATTTGTCAAAACTCATAGAACTATACAATACAGAGTGAACCTGTGCCAGTTTGGATGTATTATGTCCCCCCAAATGCCATTATCTTTGATGCAATCTTGGGGGGGAAGATGTATTAGTGTTGATTAGGGTGTAATTCTTTGATTGAGTGTTTCCATTGAGATGTGACCCACCCAACTATAGGTGATAACTCTGATTACATAATTTCCATGGAGGTGTGGCCCTGCCCATTCAGTGTGGGCCTTGATTAGTTTACTAGGCACTATATAAGCTCAGACAGAAGGCGCGAGCTTGCTACACCCAAGAGGGACACTTTGAAGAATGCACAGGAGCTGAAAGAAGAGCTGCAGAGACATTTTGGAAATGGCCTTTGAAAGCAGACTTTTGCTCTGGAGAAGCTAAGAGAGTACAAACACACCAAGAGGAGCTACAGCCTAGAGAGGAACATCCTGGAAGAGCACCATTTTAAAACCAGACCTCTGTAGCAGACACCAGCCACGTGCCTTCACAGCTAACAGAGGTTTTCCGGATGCCATTGGCCATCCTTCAGTGAATGTACCCCCTTACCTTGGACACTTTATGGCCTTAAGACTGTAACTTTGTAGCCAAATAAACCCCCTTTATAAAAGCCAATCATTTCTGGTATTTTGCTTAATGGCAACATTAGCAAACCAGAACAGAACCCTAATATAAAACAGAGAAGAGTGAATTAAGCTTACATGTGTAATAGATAATTATAAACACCTGTGCAACCACTATCCTCATAGCTTCACCCCAATCATAATTTCATTTTTAAGAATTTATTTTTGAGATATGATTCTCATACACAAAATGACCAAATTTTAAGTGTACAGTTTGATTAGTCTTTTCATATGTGTAACCACCCTCCAGTTCAAGATGTAGAACATTTCAATAATACTATAATATTCCCTTGGTCCCTTCCCAGTCAATACTTCTTACCCAGAGGAAACTATAATTTTGAACGTTTTAACCATGATGATGGCTGTATAATGTTTATCATTGTGGCTTTAATTTGCATTTCCCTAATTGGAAATGATGTTGAGCACCTTTTTATATACTTGTGGGTCATTTGGATATCATCTTTGTGAAGTGCCTAATATGTCTTTTGCCCAATTTTTAAATTGATTTGTCTTTTTATTATTGATTAGTAAGAATATTAGATAGATAAAAGATATATATAGACAGAGAGAGAGATAGTTAAATATATAGGTAGGAGAGGTTTAGTTATCAGAGAAATAGATATTAGTCCTTTGTCAGGTATCTACACCCAGAAACTTGTCTCTTCACTTTCTTAATGGCACATTTTGCTGATCAAAACTGTTTTCATTTTGGTTAAGTCCAATTATTTATTTTATGGGTAGTGCTTTTTGTGTTCAGTTTTAAAAATCTTTGTCTACTCTGAGGAAATGAAAATATTGTCTTATCTTTTCTTCTATAATCTTTGCAGATTTAGCTTTCATATTTAGGTCTATGATTCATCTTGGATTAATTTCTGCAAATCAATGTAAGTTGGGGGTTGTGATGGTTAGGTTCATGTGTCAACTTGGCCAGGTGATGGTGTCCAGATGTCTGGTCAAGCAAGCACTGGCCTAACCATCACTGCAAGGACATTTGTGGCAGTTAATAAACCAGAATATTGTTTTATTAAATGATTGGTCGGTTGACTGCATCTATGGCTGATTACATCAATGAAGAGCATGTCTTTCACAATGAGAGAATTCAGTCAGCTGGATTTAATCCAATCAGTTGAAGACTTTTTTTTTTTAAATATTCATTTTATTGAGATATATTCACATACCATGCAGTCATACAAAACAAATTGTACATTCGATTGTTCACAGTACCATTACATAGTTGTACATTCATCACCAAAATCAATCCCTGACACCTTCATTACCACACACACAAAAATAACAATTAATGTGAAAAAGAGCAACTAAAGTAAAAAAGAACACTTTGTGCCTTTGTCTGTGTGCTTGTTTCCTTCCCCTATTTTTCTACTCATCCATCCATAAACTTGACAAAGGGGAGTGTGATCCTTATAGCTTTCCCAATCCCATTCTCCCCCCTCATAAGCTACATTTTTATATAATTGTCTTCAAGATTCACCACCATCCTCTTTTTTTTAATCATCATTTTATTGAGATATATTCACATACCACGCAGTCATACAAAAAAAATTGTACTTTCGATTGTTTACAGTACCATTACATAGTTGTACATTCATCACCTAAATCAATCCCTGACACCTTCATTAGCACACACACAAAAATAACAAGAATAATAATTAGAGTGAAAAAGAGCAATTGAAGTAAAAAAGAACACTGGGTACCTTTGTCTGTTTGTTTCCTTCCCCTACTTTTCTACACATCCATCCATAAACTAGACAAAGTGGAGTGTGGTCCTTATGGCTTTCCCAATCCCATTGTCACCCCTCATAAGCTACATTTTTATACAACTGTCTTCGAGATTCATGGGTTCTGGGTTGTAGTTTCATAGTTTCAGGTATCCACCACCAGCTACCCCAATTCTTTAGAACCTAAAAAAGGTTGTCTAAAGTGTGCGTAAGAGTGCCCACCAGAGTGACCTCTCGGCTCCTTTTGGAATCTCTCTGCCACTGAAGCTTATTTCATTTCCTTTCACATCCCCCTTTTGGTCAAGAAGATGTTCTCCATCCCACGATGCCGGGTCTACATTCCTCCCCGGGAGTCATATTCCACGTTGCCAGGGAGATTCACTCCCCTGGGTGTCTGATCCCACGTAGGGGGGAGGGCAGTGATTTCACCTTTCAAGTTGGCTTAGCCAGAGAGAGAGGGCCACATCTGAGCAACAAAGAGGCATTCAGGAGGAGACTCAGGCACAAATACAGGGAGGCCTAGCCTCTCCTTTGCAGCAACCGTCTTCCCAAGGGTAAAACTTATGGTAGAGGGCTCAACCCATCAAACCACCAGTCCCCTATGTCTGTGGTCATGTTAGCAACCATGGAGGTGGGGTAGGCGGATACCCCTGCATTCTCCACAGGCTCCTCAAGGGGACACTACATCTTTTTTTTTTTTTTCTTCCTTGTTTGTCTTTTTTCTTTTTTTTTTTTTTAACTTTCCCTTCTTTTTTAAATCAACTGTATGAAAAAAAAAGTTAAAAAGAAAACAAACATACAATAAAAGAACATTTCAAAGAGACCATAACAAGGGAGTAAGAAAAAGACAACTAACCTAAGATAACTGCTTAACTTCCAACATGTTCCTACTTTACCCCAAGAAAGTTACATAATATAGCAACATTTCAGTGAACTTGTTCCTACTACATCCATCAGAAATTAACAGACCATAGTCATTTCTGGGCATCCCCAGAACGTTAAATAGCTTATCTGTTCTTCTTGGATTATTGTTCCCCCTTCCTTAATTGCTCTCTACTGCTAGTTCCCCTACATTCTACATTATAAACCATTTGTTTTACATTTTTCAAAGTTCACATTAGTGGTAGCATATAATATTTCTCTTTTTGTGCCTGGCTTATTTCGCTCAGCATTATGTCTTCAAGGTTCATCCATGTTGTCATATGTTTCACCAGATCGTTCCTTCTTACTGCCGCATAGTATTCCATCGTGTGTATATACCACATTTTATTTATCCACTCATCTGCTGAAGGACATTTGGGTTGTTTCCATCTCTTGGCAATTGTGAATAATGCTGCTATGAACATTGGCGTGCAGATATCTGTTCGTGTCACTGCTTTCCGATCTTCCGGGTATATACCGAGAAGTGCAATCGCTGGATCGAATGGTAACTCTATATCTAGTTTTCTAAGGAACCGCCAGACTGACTTCCAGAGTGGCTGAACCATTATACAGTCCCACCAACAATGAATAAGAGTTCCAATTTCTCCACATCCCCTCCAGCATTTGTAGTTTCCTGTTTGTTTAATGGCAGCCATTCTAACCGGTGTTAGATGGTATCTCATTGTGGTCTTAATTTGCATCTCTCTAATAGCTAGTGAAGCTGAACATTTTTTCATGTGTTTCTTGGCCATTTGTATTTCCTCTTCAGAGAACTGTCTTTTCATATCTTTTGCCCATTTTATAATTGGGCTGTCTGTACTATTGTCATTGAGTTGTAGGATTTCTTTGTATATGCAAGATATCAGTCTTTTGTCAGATACATGGTTTCCAAAAATTTTTTCCCATTGAGTTGGCTGCCTCTTTACCTTTTTGAGAAATTCCTTTGAGGTGCAGAAACTTCTAAGCTTGAGGAGTTCCCATTTATCTATTTTCTCTTTTGTTGCTTGTGCTTTGGGTGTAAAGTCTAGGAAGTGGCCTCCTAATACAAGGTCTTGAAGATGTTTTCCTACATTATCTTCTAGGAGTTTTATGGTACTTTCTTTTATATTGAGATCTTTGGTCCATTTTGAGTTAATTTTTGTGTAGGGGGTGAGGTAGGGGTCCTCTTTCATTCTTTTGGATATGGATATCCAACTCTCCCAGCCCCATTTGTTGAAAAGACCATTATGGCTCAGTTCGGTGACTTTGGGGGCCTTATCAAAGATCACTCGGCCATAGATCTGAGGGTCTATCTCTGAATTCTCAATTCGATTCCATTGATCTATATGTCTATCTTTGTGCCAGTACCATGCTGTTTTGGCAACTGTGGCTTTATAATAAGCTTCAAAGTCAGGGAGTGTAAGTCCTCCCACTTCGTTTTTCTTTTTTAGAGTGTCTTTAGCAATTCGAGGCATCTTCCCTTTCCAAATAAATTTGATAACTAGCTTTTCCAAGTCTGCAAAGTAGGTTGTTGGAATTTTGATTGGGATTGCATTGAATCTGTAGCTGAGTTTGGGTAGAATTGACATCTTAATGACATTAAGCCTTCCTATCCATGAACATGGAATATTTTTCCATCTTTTAAGGTCCCCTTCTATTTCTTTTAGTAGAGTTATGTAGTTTTCTTTGTATAGGTCTTTTACATCTTTGGTTAAGTTTATTCCTAGGTACTTGATTTTTTTAGTTGCTATTGAAAATGGTATCTTTTTCTTGAGTGTCTCTTCAGTTTGTTCATTTCTAGCATATAGAAACATTACTGACTTATGTGCATTAATCTTGTATCCCGCTACTTTGCTAAATTTGTTTATTAGCTCTAGTAGGTGTATCGTTGATTTCTCAGGGTTTTCTAGATATAAGATCATATCATCTGCAAACAATGACAGTTTTACTTCTTCTTTTCCAATTTGGATGCCTTTTATTTCTTTGTCTTGCCGGATTGCCCTGGCTAGCACTTCCAGCACAATGTTGAATAACAGTGGTGACAGCGGGCATCCTTGTCTTGTTCCTGATCTTAGAGGGAAGGCTTTCAGTCTCTCACCATTGAGTACTATGCTGGCTGTGGGTTTTTCATATATGCTCTTTATCATGTTGAGGAAGTTTCCTTCAATTCCTACCTTTTGAAGTGTTTTTATCAAAAACGGATGTTGGATTTTGTCAAATGCTTTTTCAGCATCTATTGAGATGATCAATTGATTTTTCCCTTTCGAGTTTTTAATGTGTTGTAATACATTGATTGTTTTTCTTATGTTGAACCATCCTTGCATGCCTGGAATAAACCCCACTTGGTCATGGTGTATGATTTTTTTAATGTGTCTTTGGATTCGATTTGCAAGTATTTTGTTGAGGATTTTTGCATCTATATTCATTAGGGAGATTGGCCGGTAGTTTTCCTTTTTTGTAGCATCTTTGCCTGGTTTTGGTATTAGATTGATGTTAGCTTCATAAAATGAGTTAGGTAGTGTTCCATTTTTTTCAATGTTTTGAAAGAGTTTGAGTAAGATTGGTGTCAGTTCTTTCTGGAAAGTTTGGTAGAATTCCCCTGTGAAGCCATCTGGCCCTGGGCATTTATTTGTGGGAAGATTTTTGATGACTGATTGGATCTCTTTGCTTGTGATGGGTTGGTTGAGGTCTTCTATTTCTTCTCTGGTCAGTCTAGGTTGTTCATATGTTTCCAGGAAATTGTTCATTTCTTCTACATTATCCAGTTTGTTGCCATACAGTTGTTCATAATATCCTCTTATAATTTTTTTAATTTCTTCAGGATCTGCAGTTATGTCACCTTTTTCATTCATTATTTTGTTTATATGGGTCTTCTCTCTTTTTGATTTTGTCAGTCTAGCTAGGGGCTTGTCAATCTTGTTGATCTTCTCAAAGAACCAACTTTTGGTGATATTTATCCTCTCTATTGTTTTTTTGTTCTCTATGTCATTTATTTCTGCTTTAATCCTTGTTATTTCTTTTCTTGTACTTGGTTTAGGATTGGTTTGCTGTTCATTTTCTAGCTTCTTCAGTTGATCCATTAGTTCTTTGATTTTGGCTCTTTCTTCCTTTTTAATATATGCGTTTAGTGCTATAAATTTCCCCCTTAGCACTGCTTTTGCTGCATCCCATAGGTTTTGGTATGTTGTGTTCTCATTTTCATTCGTCTCTATATATTTAGCAATTTCTCTTGCTATTTCTTCTTTAACCCACTGATTGTTTAGGAGTGTGTTGTTTAACCTCCAGGTATTTGTGAATTTTCTAAGTCTCTGATGGTTATTGACTTCTAATTGTATTCCATTGTGGTCAGAGAATGTGCTTTGAATAATTTCAATCTTTTTAAATTTATTGAGGCTTGTTTTATGTCCCAGCATATGATCTATTCTGGAGAAAGTTCCGTGAGCAGTAGAAAAGTATGTGTATCCTGGTGATTTGGGATGTAATGTCCTGTAGATGTCTGTTAAATCTAATTCATTTATCAGATTGTTTAGGTTTTCAATTTCCTTATTGGTCTTCTGTCTGGTTGATCTATCTATAGGAGAGAGTGATGTGTTGAAGTCTCCCACAATTATTGTGGAAACATCAATTGCTTCCTTTAGTTTTGCCAGTGTTTCTCTCATGTATTTTGTGGCACCTTGATTTGGTGCATAGACATTTACGATTGTTATTTCTTCTTGCTGAATTGCCCCTTTTATTAGTATGTAGTGGCCTTCTTTGTCTCTCAAAACATCCCTGCATTTGAAGTCTATTTTATCTGAGATTAATATTGCTACACCTGCTTTCTTTTGGCTGTAGCTTGCATGAAATATTTTTTTCCATCCTTTCACTTTCAGTTTCTTTGTGTCCCTGTGTCTAAGATGAGTCTCTTGTATGCAACATATTGATGGTTCATTTTTTTTGATCCATTCTGCGAATCTATATCTTTTAATTGGGGAGTTTAATCCATTTACATTCAACGTTAAAACCGTGAAGGCATTTCTTGAATCGGCCATCTTATCCTTTGGTTTATGTTTGCCATATTTTTCCCTCTCTCTATTAATATCCTTTATTGTACCCATACCGAATCTCTTTAGTACTGAACTTTTCTCCAAGTCTCTCTGTCCTGTCTTTGTTTCTCTGTCTGTAGGGCTCCCTTTAGTATCTCCAGTAGGGCAGGTCTCTTGTTAGCAAATTCTCTCAGCATTTCTTTTTCTGTGAAAAATTTAAGCTCTCCCTCAAATTTGAAGGAGAGCTTTGCTGGATAAAGTATTCTTGGCTGGAAATTCCTCTCACTCAGAATTTTAAATATATCGTGCCACTGCCTTCTTGCCTCCATGGTGGCTGCTGAGTAGTCACTACTTAGTCTTATGCTGTTTCCTTTGTATGTGGTGAATTGCTTTTCTCTTGCTGCTTTCAGAACTTGCTCCTTCTCTTCTATGTTTGACAGTGTGATCAGTATATGTCTCGGAGTGGGTTTTTTTGGATTTGTTCTATTTGGAGTTCGCTGAGCATTTATGATTTGTGTATTTATGTTGTTTAGAAGATTTGGGAAGTTTTCCCCAACAATTTCTTTGAATACTCTTCCTAGACCTTTACCCTTTTCTTCCCCTTCTGGGACATCAATGAGTCTTATATTCGGACGTTTCATATTATCTATCATATCCCTGAGGTCCATTTCGAGTTTTTCAATTTTTTTCCCCATTCTTTCTTTTATGCTTTCATTTTCCATTCTGTCATCTTCGAGGTCACTGATTCGTTGTTCAACTTCCTCTAGTCTTGTACTATGAGTGTCCAGAATCTTTTTAATTTGGTTAACAGTTTCTTTAA
This sequence comes from Choloepus didactylus, assembly GCF_015220235.1. Taxonomy (NCBI): domain Eukaryota; kingdom Metazoa; phylum Chordata; class Mammalia; order Pilosa; family Megalonychidae; genus Choloepus; species Choloepus didactylus. The sequence continues at coordinate 82,150,869 of NC_051309.1, forward strand.
TTTCCATAAGATCATCCATTTTTTTATTTAGTCTTGCAATGTCTTCTTTATGCTCTTCTAGGGTCTTCTTGATTTCCTTCATATCCCGTACTATGGTCTCATTGTTCATCTTTAGTTCTTTGAGTAGCTGCTCTAGGTGCTGTGTCTCTTCTGGTCTTTTGATTTGGGTGCTTGGGCTTGGGTTATCCATATCGTCTGGTTTTTTCATATGCTTTATAATTTTCTGTTGTTTTTGGCCTCGTGGCATTTGCTGAAGTTGATAGGGTTCTTTTAGGGTTTGTAGACCTATTGAAGTCCTTATCTCTAATTTATCAGATCTACAGCTTTGTGGAGTACACTTTCTCTAACTAACCAGCAGGTGGCGTCCACGAGCCACCTGTTCTCCACAAGCCAGTTCTCCCCTGCTTAGCCATTTTGGTGAGTGGGGGAGTGAGTCTTGTGGGGCCCAATTGGTGTACCAAGCTTGCGTGTGTAGTTGGTGTTGCCTGCCCTGTATGTGGGGCGTGTTTCTGGGCAGTCGGGGAGGGGGGGTGGCCCTAACAATCAAATCTCCCTGATGATCCTAGAGTTTTAAAGCTGCTGCAATAGTCTAATCCTTCAGTTCAGTCCTGCCACAGTTTGTCTCTGCCACTGACCCACAAGTCTTTGGTATTGGCGTATGGCTCCTGAGACTTGCAAGTGGGCCCCTCTTCCAGGCTGTGCACCCCGGGTCCTCTGTTGAGGGATGACTGTGCTATGTCACAGGTGAGTGCCGTCCCCCCAGGGCAGTTCTGGGCTGCTGGGCTGTGTAGGGAGGCTCCCAGTCTGCTCAAATGATGGCTGAATGGGGCTTTGTTAATTCACACTGCTCCACCTTCCCAGCTCTAGGACAATCAGCTGAGGTTGCAGGGAAGGCTAATGTCCACGCCCAGTTTTGTGGTGTGTGCCTGTTATTTGAAGCACTTCTGTCACACTGGGTTTTCTGGGGCAGTTCTGGGCTATGGGGCTGGCGATGGGCAGGAGTGTTTCCTGTCCACCAGGATGGTGGCTGTGAGCGGACACCCCCCTTTTCTTGGGAAGTTGTGTTGTTTAGTGAATTTTCTCAGCCACTGGATTATTGCCTTTTGTCTCAGAGCTCTCTTAGTTCTGCTCTTGACTTGACGTGCCAAATTTCAATTCTTTGAAGCTTTCTGTATTGGGCTTCTTAGAGTAATTGTTTTAGAAAAAGAAAAAAGGATTTAAAAAAAAAAAAAAAAAAACGGCCCTCCTCAGAGATCTAATGGGTTATTGAAATGCTAATAGACAAAGCAACCAGGGCCATTAAGGAAAGGTCCACAGGGCAGAGAGATCAGCTTTGCTTCGGGATTTGCATATGCGCCTCAAGGCCTGAGCTCCGCCCTTCCCCTTTCTGTGTTCACCAGAACTCCAAAAATCCTCTGCTTTTATTTTGGAGTTTTTCGTGTTGTTTTTTTTCTATGCCTGTCTCCTCTCTGCTGGGCTGGCTGCTCTCAGAGTCTCTGGTGTCTGGTCTCAGTCTATCTATGGTTGGAGTTTGAATCAGTAGAATGAGTTTCCGATAAGAGCAGCCACTGCAGTTCTCCCTTCTCCTTCCCGGAGCTGACAGCCCCTCCTCCCCCGGGACTGAGCTTGGCAGGGAGGGGCGCGGGTCCCCTGGCCGCAGAAACTTACAGATTTCGCTGATCTCAGCAGTTCCACGTTTTCATGAGTGTTGTATGAAGTATGCCCAAAGACAGATTGCTCTGTGGTGTCCAGTCCACGCAGTTCCTGGCTTTTTACCTACTTTCCTGGAGGAGTAACTAAAACTTACAGCTCACCAATCTGCCATCTTGCCCCGCCTCAGTTGAAGACTTTTAAGGGAGAAGAGAGAGAACTTTCACTTCTTCTTCAGCCAGCCTGCCTCTCCTGGGGAGTTCATCAGAGACCTTCATCGGAGTTCCCAGCTCGCTGCCTCCTCTACAAAATTTGGACTTGTGCATCCCCACAGTTGCATGAGACACTTTTATAAAATCTCAAATTTACAGATATCTCCTGTTGGTTCTGTTTCCCTAGAGAACTGTAACTAATACAGCTTGTTACCGAGAGTGGTTCTTGAGAAACAGAATCTTAAAATGGGCTTTTACAATTGGTTTTCTATTCTGATTAGATTCAAAGGCACTAATGACTCCATTTCCAGTAATCAAAATGGCATTGACAGTCCATAGCATGAGTTGGCAATGGAGATACACAAAATATCGCCATTTGATTCTTCTAATCATACTCTTGTACGAGGCAAGGCTCTGGGTGACAGTGTTGTTATCTCTTCACAGAGTTTTGTGGAGTTAAGAGGTGTAATGATGTTGGCTGGCTGCTCTTAGATACTCTGGATAAAGTTAAAAGAGAAAGGGATGAGCATAAGCTTCAAATTTGAAACTTAAATACTGTATGACATATGTAAAGGTTTCTATGTGTGCCCTGAAAAAAAATCTTATTTCCTGTGGCCACAGACTTGAGATTTCTGAAAATCAGACCCAGAATCACATTGTGCGAGTAGCACATTTACAGTGTAAACTAAAATCTCAAACTAATGGGGTGTCTGCTATTAAATTAAAAGCATTGATTGGAAAAGAATGGGATCCTGAAACTTGGGATGCGGACATATGGATTGATAATAATGGTAGTGAGGACATGGGAACCCTGGATTCTGCTGAGTCTTTGCTAGATATAGCTGTAATGGTCTGCCCTGAGGAAACAACCCCTCCCCCACCTCCAGTCTGCCCTGAGGAAACAGCTACCCAACCTCCAGCTTGCTTTAAGGAACAGCTTCCTGACCTCCAGTCTGCCCTGAGGAGCCTGCCATCCAACCTCCACCTAAAGAGATTAACCCCTCAGTGCCTGCTAAACCTGTAATCACATTCCCTGAGGAAGCAGCCCTCACTCCTCTGCCTGGAGAGATTAATCCTGTTTCAAGAGACGAAACTGCAATGGAATGTCCTGAGGTAATTGGCTTGAAGGATACTTCTAATTCTTTTCATGACCCACCCCCACCATCACTCTTTGCTTCAAGACCTATAACTAAAGTCCCAACAGGCCCTGAAGGGTGAGGTACAAAGTGTGACCCATGAGGAAGTACACTATACTCCAAAAGAACTAAATGAGTTTTCCAATTTATATAGACAGAAATCAGGGGAATATGTGTGAGAATGGATATTAAGGGTGTGGGATAATTGTGGAAAGAAAATGAAGTTGGATCAGGCTGAATTTATTGATATGGGCCCATTAAGCAGAGATTCTACATTCAGTGTTGTGGCTCAAGGGGTTAGGAAGAGTGTTAAGTGGGTGGTTGGCTGAAACATGGATCAAAAAGTGGCCAAAACTGCCTAAGGTCAAAATGCCAGAACTGCTCTGGTATAATATAGAGGAGGGAATTCAAAGGCTTAGAGAGATTGGAATGTTAGAGTGGATTTATCATGGAAGACCTGCTCACACACCCTGGAAATGCCCAGAGGAAATACCTTTGACCAGGACTGTGAGGAATAAACTTGTGAGACTAGCTCTGTCATCTCTTAAGAGCTCTGTAGTCACCCTTCTCTGTCATTACTGTGGGAACTACCATCACTGAGTTGGAATCCCTAAACACAATGAGGATAATCAGAACCCGAGTTGGCAGAAGCCATGTGGTAGCACTTAATTGTCAAAGACAAGGTGATTGTGTCTACCATAATGGAAAACAGGCTCAAAGCAACAGTCAAAATAATCTGACTTGCAGAGACTTATAGCATTGGCTAGTAGATCATGGAGTACCTAGAAGTAAAATAGATGAGCAGTCTACTAAATACTTGTTTGGTCTGTACAAGCAGAAGAATTTTAGGTCAAGTGAACAAAAGTCTAACTTGAATTACAAAAGCAGAGTCATGGCCTTTTAATCAATTCCCAGACTTGAGACAGTTTACATACCCAAAGCCCCTTGAATGATGGGAAGGCTGAATATCCTTGGGAAAGGACCCTGTTATACTGCCAAAAATGTATACTGTTAATATTCCTCCTAATCTTCCCCAAAGTGACCTAAAGCCTTTTACCAGGGTAACTGTGCATTGGGGAAAGGGAAATGATAATATTTTTCAGGGATTATTAGACACTAGCTCAGAAGTGACATTAATTCCAGGAGACCCAAAATATCACTGGCTCACCAGTCAGAGTAGGGGCTTAAGGAGATTAGGTGATTGATGGAGTTTTAGATCAGGTCCATCTCACAGTGGGTCCAGTGGGTCTCTGGACCCATTCTGTGGTTATTTTCCCAGTTCTGCAATGCATAATTGGAATAGACATACTCACCAAAGCAGAAACCCCACATTGGTCCCCTGACACATAGAGCAAGGACTATTATGGTAGGAAAGGCCAAGTGCAAACCACTAGAATTGCCCCTGTCTAGCAAAATAGTAAATCAGAAGCAATACAGGATTCCTGGAGCAATTGCAGAGATTAATGCCACTCTTAAGGACTTGAAGGATGCAGGGATGGTGATTCACACCATATCCCCATTCAACTCTCCTATTTGGCCTGTGCAGACAAGAGTTGGGTCTTGGAGAATGACAGTGGATTATTGTAAACTTAACCTGGTGGTGACTCCAATTGTAGCTGCTGTTCCAGATGTGATATTGCTGGAGCAAATTAACACATTCCCTGGTAACTGGTATGTAGCTATTGATCTGGCAAATGCTTTTTTCTCAATAGCTGTTAGTAAGGACCACCAGAAACAATTTGCATTCAGCTGGCAAGGCTAGCAGTATACATTTGCTGTCCTACCTCAGGGGTATATAAACTCTCCAGCCCTAGGTCATAATATTGTCTTCAGGGAACTTGATCATTTCTTACTCCCACAAGACATCACTCTGGTCCGTTATATTGATGATATCATGTTGATTGAACCTAGTGAGCAAGAAGTAGCAACTACTCTAGACTTATTGGTAAGCCATTTGCATGTCAGAGGATGGGGAGATAAATCCAACAAAAATACAGGGGCCTTTCATCTCAGTAAAATTTCTAGGTGTCCAGTGATGTGGGGTTTGTTGAGATATCCTTTCTAAGGTGAAGGATAAGCTATTGCATCTGGCCCCTCCAATGACCAGAAAAGAGGCACAATTCCTAGTTGGCCTCTTTGGATTTTGGAGACAACATATTCCTCATTTGGGTGTGCTACTCAGGCCTATTTACTGAATGACCAGAAAAGCTTCCAGTTTTGAGTAGGGACCAGAACAATATGAAGCTCTGCAACAGGTCCAGGCTGCTGTGCAAGCTGCTCTTCCACTTGGACCACTTGACTCAGCTGATCCAATGGGGCTGGAAGTGTCAGTGGCAAATAGAGATGCTGTTTGGAGCCTTTGGCAGGCTCCTATAGGAAAATCACAATGCAGGCCCTTAGAATTTTGGAGTAAAGCCCCACCATTCCCTGCAGATAACTATTCTCCCTTTGAGAAACAGCTTTTAGGCTGCTATTAGGTTTTGTAGAGGCAGAACACTTAACCATGGGCCACAAAGTTACCATGAGACCTGAGTTCTCTGTCATAAGCTGGGTGTTGTCTGACCCACCAAGCCATAAAGTTGGGCATGCACAGCAGCATTCTGTCATAAAATGGAAATGGTATATACAAGATAGGGCTCAAATGGGTCCTGAAGGCACAAGTAAGTTACATGAGGAAGTGGCCCAAATGCCCATGGCCCCCACTCCTGCCACATTACCTTCTCTTTCCCAGCCCATAGCTATGGCCTTTTGGGGAATCCCTTACAATCAGTTGACTGAGGAAGAGAAAACTCAGGCCTGGTTTATAGGTGAATCTGCACGATATGCAGGCACCACCTGAAGTGGACAGCTGTAGCACTGCAGCTCCTTTTTGGGATGTCCCTGAAGGACAGCAGTGAGGGGAGATCCTCCCAGTGGGTGGAACTTCAAGCAGTGCACCTGGTTGTTCATTTTGCTTGGAATGAGAACTGGCCAGTGGTGCATTTGATTCATAGGCTGTTGCCAATGATTTGGCTGGATGGTCAGGGACTTGGAAAGAGCATGATTAGAAAATTGGTGACTAAGAATTTTGGGGAAGATGTATGTGGATAGACCTTTCTGAGTGGACAAAAAAACATGAAGATATTTGTGTCCCATGTGAATGCTCACCAGAGGGTGACTTCAGCAGAGGAAGATTTTAATAATTAAGTGGATTAAGGTGACCCATTCTGTGGATACCAGTCAGCCTCTTTCCCCAGCCACTCCTGTCATTGCCTGTGCTGGTTTGGATGTATTCTGTCCCCCAAAACTCCATGTTCTTCAATGCAATCTTGTGTTGGCAGATATAATAGTGTTGATTAGGTTGGAAAATTGGATTAAGTTGTTTCCATGGAAATGTAACCCACCCAAATGTAGGTGATAACTCTGATTAGATAATTTCCATAGAGGTGTGGCCCCAACCATTCTGCGTGAGCCTTGATTAGTTAACTGGAGCCCTATGTAAGAGCTCAGACAGAAGGAGCTTACTGCTGCAACTTACAGAGACATATTGAAGACAGCCATTGAAAGCAGAGTTTTGCTGATGATTTGGAGGTACTAGCCCAGAGTTTGCCCTGAGAAGCTGACACAGAGACATTTTGGAGAACTCCATCTTGAAACAAACTGGGAGCAAACAGACACCAGTCATGTGCCTTCCCAGCTAACAGGTTTTCTGAATGCCAATGGCATTTCTCCAGTGAAGGTAACCTATTGTTGATGCCTTATCTGGACATCTTATGGCCTTAAGACTGTAACCTTATAACCAAATAAACCCCCTTTATAAAAGCCAACCCATTTTTGGTGCTTTGCAAATGTCAGCATTAGCAAACCAGAACATTGCCCAACTGGCTCATGAACAAAGTAGTCATGGTGATAGGGATGAAGGTTATACATGGGCTCAAAACATGGACTTAACACTCACCAAGGCCAACCTGGCCACAGCCGCTGCTGAGTGTCCAATCAGCCAGCAGCAGAGACCCACACTCAGTTCTTGATATCACACCATTCCCCAAGGTAATCAGCCTGCTACCTGGTGGTAAGTTGATTACATTGGACCACTTCCATCATGGAATCAGTAGCAATTTGTTCAAACTGGAATAGACACATACTCTGGATATGGGTTTGCCTCCTCTGCACACAATGCTTCTGCCAATACTACCATCTCTGGGTTTACAGAATGCCTTATCCACCATCATGGTATTCCACACACATTGCTTCTGATCAAGGAACCCACTTCACAGCAAATGAAGTGAGGGAATGGGCACATGCTCATGGAATTCTCTGGTCTTACCATGTTCCCCATCATTCGGAGGCAGCTGGGTTATTAGAATGGTACACTGGCCTTTTGAAGACTCAGTTATGGCACCAACTTGTGACAACACCTTGCAGGGCTGGGACAGTGTTCTCCAGGAGACTGTGTATGCTCTGAATCAATGTCCATTCTATGGTGCTTTTTCTCCCTTAGTCAGGACTCATGGGTCCAGGAATCAAGGGGTGAAAATGGGAGTGGCACAACTCACTATCACTCCTAGTGAGGAAAATTTTTGCTTCCTTCCCCTGCAACCTTAAGCTCTGCTGGTCTACAAGTCTTAATTCCAAAAGGAGTGCTTCCACCAGAAGACACAACAATTCCATTGAATTGGAATTTAAGACGGCCACCTGGTCACTTTGGGCTTCTCATGCCTCTGAATCAACAGGCAAGGAAGGGGATTACTCTACTGGCTTGGGTGATTGATCCTGACTATCAAAGGGAAATAGGACTGCAACTACACAATGGAGGTAAAGAAGAGTTTTCCTTGAATACAGGAGATCCCCTAGGGCATCTCTTAGTACCATCATGCCCTGTGATTAAAGTCAATGGAAAACTGCAACAACCCAATCCGGGCAGGACTACCAATGGCCCAGAAACTTCAGGAATGGAGGTTTGGTTCACCCTACCAGGCAAAGAACCATGGCCAGCTGAAGTACTTGCTGAGGGTAAACAGAACATGGAATGAGTAGTGGAAGAATATAATGACAAATATGAAGGATGACCATGTGACCAGTTACAGAAATGAGGACTTTGATGGCATGAATATTTCCTCCTTGTTTTGCTATGAGAATGTTTGTATTTGTCCATAAAGCAAATATCTTTGTTTTCTTCTCTATGTTATCCCCTTTTTGTACGACATAATTTGTATTGTTCATTTTGTAGTATTTAAATTATAGGATAAATTATTATTTACTAAATTATTCAAGTTTAAGAGTGAATTTTACCCAGGGACTTGCACCCTATTCTGGAGAAATTTAGTGTGTTTCCAATTGTACACAGGACAACTGAGTATCATATGTCTGTTATTGTGTTCTATTTAAAAATTAAGTATGGTTTAAGGTGATGTGTATAGCTGCCAAGTTGACAAGGGGTGGACTGTGATGGTTAGTTTCTTGTGTCAACTTGGCCAGGTGATGGTACCCAGGTGTCTAGTCAAGTGAGCACTGGCCTAACCATTACTGCAAGGACATTTGTGGATGATTAATAAACCAGGAGGTTGTTTTATTAAATCTTCAGTCAGTTAACTGCATCTGTGACTGATTACATCAATGAAGGTCATGGCTTCTGCAAGGAGAGAATTCAGTCTGCTTGATTTAATCCAATCAGTTGAAGACTTTTAAGGGAAAAGAGACAGAACTTTCATTTCTTCTTCAGCCAACTAGCCTTTCCTGGAGAGTTCATCAAAGACCTTCATCGGAGTTGCCAGCTCACTGCCTGCTCTATGGAATTTGGCCTGATGCATCCTACCCTGCGGAATTTGTTCTCATGCATCCTGACTTAAGGAATTTGGACTCATGCATCCCCACAGTTGTGTGAGACACTTTTATAAAATCTCACATTTATAGATATCTCCTGTTGGTTCTGTTTCCCTAGAGACCCCTAACTAATACAGGGGTCAATGTTTAGTTTTTTACATACAGTTATTGGGTTCTCCAGAATCACCAATCATAATCTTTTGGGTTCTTTTTTATATTTAATAAAATACTTATATGCCATGTTTGATATTTCCATTTTCAGAAGCTCATGGAACTGTTTCTTTTATCTATTTCTGACTCATGGTACCTTATTTCCCAAGGTGTTCAGTGAATTTTGATTGTGAGCTCATCATTGTTGGAATTTTGCAGGTCTATTTGGAGAGCAGGGATAAGGATGTGTTTCTGTAGTGAGGATTTATGGTTGTTTTTGCATTTGAGAACACTGTAGACCTGGATCCACTTTAATTTACAAATCTCAACTTGCAGTTCTTAGGAGCATGTAAATAGAGTAGAATCAGAAAATCTATGTGAGGACAACCAATGCTCAGAAGTCAGTGTTTTGTTTTTTTTTTTATTAGAGAAGTTGTAAGTTTACAAAAAGAGCATGCAGAAAATACGGAGTTCCCATATACCACCCTATTATTAACACCTTGCATTTGTGTGGCACATTTGTTGCAATTCATTTAAGAACATTTTTATAATTGTACTATTAACTACAATCCATTGTTTACACTAGGGTTCACTGTGTTGTACAGTTCTATATGTATTTGAAATTTTTATTCTAGTAACCTATATACAACCTAAAATTTCCCCCTTTTAGCCACATTCATATGTATAAGTTATTGGTGTTAATTTCATTCACAATGTTTTGCTACCTCATCACCATTCATTATCAAAACTTTTCCATTTGTATGAATTAAACTTTTCCTAAATGCACAGCCTTTCCTGGATTCCTAGCTTTATGCTATATAATCTTTGATTCTCTCTCTACCAAGGTTTTGGTCTAAGGTTTTGTCTCCTGATATGCACCCTCCTTCCTCTACTTCCTGCCTAGCACACTTAAGTTCTATGACATTAGGATTCATATATGTTGTGGTAGATTGGATATATTATGTCCTACCAAAAGCCATATTCTTTAATGCAATCTTGTGGGGCAGATGTATTAGTGTTGATTAGGATGGGATCTTTGGATTAGGTTGTTTTCATGGAGATGTGACCCACCAAACTGTGGGTAATAAATATTAAATTATTTCCATGGAGGTGTGGCCCCACCCATCCAGCATGAGTCTTGATTAAATCATTGGAGCCCTATAAGAGCTCAGACAGAAGGAGCTTGCTGCTCCAGCCAAGAGAGACATTTTGAAGATAGTTATTGAAAGTAGACATTTGCTACTCCTGGGAGAAACTGAGAGAATACCCCCCAGACACCTAGAGAGAAACATCCTGGGTGAAAGCCATTTTGAAATACAACCTGGGAGCAATGGATGAAGATCCCAGCCATGTGCCTCCCCAGACAACAGAGGTGTTCCAGACACCATTGGCCATTCTTCTGAAGGTACCTTAGCTTGGACACCTTTATGGCCTTAAGACTGTAACTTTGTAACCAAATAAACCCCCTTTTTAAAAGCCAATCCATTTCTGGTGTTTTGTGTAATGGCAGCATTAGCAAACCAGAACATATATCCCTAGGAAATTTGGTAGCTTTAGTACTCTCTAACCTTACTGGTTGTGGACTTGCTTTCTCTTAATTATAGCACTTACTTTCTTAAAAGCTCCTCCAATTATTTAAAAGGGTGTTTAAAAATATTTTATAGAACATTTTTAGATATTATGCTGTGGGAAAGAGTAAGGATCCATTGCCAGTTATACTGTCAAAAAAGGAAATTTGTAATAGCTTCTAATTTCTTCCCTGCCTTTCTGTATTGCTCTGCAATCCATCATTTGTACTGTAGCCAGAGTGATCTTGTGTTAGAGCTCTTTGATTGCAAGCCACAGTAACAAATACTAGATCATAAGCCAAAAAAGAAAAAAGGAATGCACAAACTCTAATAATTTGTACTGTCTTTGTGTCACTGGGCTTAATTTTTAAACTTGACACTGTCTGATTGGCCAAGTTTAGATAACAATCTCTCTTGGGTGTATTGTGGTGGGGTTACCCCTGGGGAGTAACAGTGGGGTATTGTGACCTTAGGTTGAGGGGTACAGCCAGTCTGCGAGAATGCCACAGCAAGGGGGCCTGCAAGAGTAAATACTCCCTTTCCATCTTCCCTCTGTTCTGCTGTTGCTCCCCATTTTTTTTTTTTTTTAACCTCAACTGGAAGCTAAGGGGAAAGAAAGCCCTTTGATGTAGTCCATACAGCTCGGGTTCCAGGAACAGAGGGCAGTTTGGAGAGTGGTTCTGGTGTGGCAAAGCATGTCTACCACCAGATTCACCATTACTATCTGTGATAGTTTGGAGGCTTTATAGGACCCCAGTAAATTATGTTCTTAAAGATAACCCATTCCTGTTGATGTGACCCTATTGTAGGTGGGATTTTTTGATTACTCCAGATGGGGCGTGGCCCAGGATGGGTCTTAATCTTTTTACTGGAGTCCTTTATAAATGGGTGAATATGGAGAGAAAGCCCTGGAGGCCAGAAATGGAAGCAACAAAACCCTCCTGGAAGAGAAGGGAGAGATTAGCAGACCCCACCATGGGCCTTGCCATTGACAGAGGAGTCCAGGGTCAGCAGCAGCTGGTCTTTGGGGAGAAGGCATCCCCTGATAACGCCTTGATTTGGACATTTTCACGGCCTCAGAATTGTAAGCCTGTAAGCTAATAAATCCCCATTGTTAAAAGCTAGCCCATTTCTGGAATGTTGCATTTCGGCAGCCTAGCAGACTAGAACACTATCCTATTTTACAACTGAAGAAGTTGAGAAAGAGACAGGTTGACTTGATCAGTGTTACAAAGCTAATAAATGGTAACCTGAAGTTCTGATGGAATGTCATGTTCTCCTGTTCTACCACATTCCTTCTAAAGCTCCTACACTTGTTCTACCAATGCCAGAGAACCTACACTTCCTATAGTATCCTCATCCATGAAACCATCATTCTATTCCCATGTTCCTTCTATACCCTTGCCTGGAGCATCCTTCTTGCTCTCCTGAACTGTTCTGCCTCCCTAGTGAAGCTTTCTATTTCACATGCAGAATTAATCACTCCTTCTGTGCTTTAAAATCCCTTTTTTTAGGGTTTTGCTTATTTATCAGAATTGTTTCTTACCAGACTCTCCACTGGTTAGGAGTGAGAGAGGCATCATTTTTCTATCCTGTCTATATAGTGCTAGGCCCATAATTAAAAAGTTAATATCCCTCAACAACCCTATTAGGGAGGACCTATTATTAAACAAAAATTTTCCCCATCAATCTTACTTTATTTTTTAAATTACCACAGTAAAATTGTCTCCTTTTGGTTCTATGGATTTTAACACAGGTAGAATCATGAAACTACCACTGTAATCAGAATATAGAATATTCCATCACCCTAAAAACTTCCTTAGTGCTGCTTCTTTGTAGCCCCCACCTACTTTTAACCCCTGGCAAACCACAGATCTGTTCTCTGTCACTGTAGTTTTATCTTTTCAAGAATGTCATATAACTGTTGTCATGTAATCTTTGGAGACTGGTTTCTTCCACTCAGAAAAATGCCTTTGAAATTTACCCAAGTTTTTGCTTTTATCAGTTTTCTCCTTTTCATTGTTTACTAGCATTCCACTGAAAGAATATAGCCGTTTAGTGAGTTTACTCACCAAAGTGCATTTGCATTATTTCCAGTTTTTGTCAGTTATGAATAGTGCTGCTATAGACATTGTGTACAAGTTTTGGTGTGAATGTAAGTTTTCAAATCTTGGGTAAATACATAGAAGTGGGATTGCTGGGTCACAGAGTAAGGGAAGGTTTAACCTTAGAAGAAACTGCCAAACTGTTTTTCCAGAATTTCTATATGTAATGCCTTATTCACAGGTAATATAATACAAACTACTAAAAGTGGACCCCTGGAAGTTTGTTCACTCATGTTTAGGTGATGCAAATAATATTCACTATGATAAAATATTCCCCCTAAAATAAATAGATGGAGACATGTGACTTTATTTTTATTTATTTATTTATTTTTTTACTTTTGGAAGTTTCTCATTTTATTATTAGTAGTATTAGAGAAGTTGTAGGTCTGCAGAAAAATCATGTAGAAAAAACAGCGTTCACATATACTTACCCTATTACTGACACTTTGCATTAGTGTGGTCCCTTTGTTAAAAAAATTAATGAAAGAATATTATCATAATTGTACTATCGTCTATAGTGTAAATTAGTGTACACTGCATTGTACAGTCCATTAAAATTTTTTTTTATTCTAGTAACTATATACAACCTAAACTGATCCTTTTAACCACATTCATACATATAAATCATTGGTGTAAATTACATTCATAATGTTGTGCTACCATCACCATCATCCATTACCAAAACTTTTCTATCTGTACCAATTAAGCATTAACTCCCCATTCCCTACCCCCACCCAGCCCCTATATTTTAGTGTTTTTTTTTTTTAATGCAGTTCTATTGAGATATATTCACACACCATACAAACCACCTGAAGTATACAATCACTGGCTCACAGTGCCATCACATAGTTGTACATACAACCTCATGATCAATTTTAGAACATTTTCATTGCTCCAGTGTATTTTAGTTTTTGACTTTATTCTAATTATTTCATATCAGTGAGATCATAAAATATTTGTCTTTTTGTGTCCAGCTTATTTTACTCAACATGATGTCTTCATGGTTCATCCATGTTGGCACATGTATCAGAACTTCATTCCTTTTTATAACTAAATAGCATTCCATTATACATATATGCCATATTTTGTTTCTCTATTCATCTGTTGATGGATACTTGTGTTGCTTCCATCTTTGGGCAATTGTGAATAGTGCTGCTATGAACATTGGTGGGCAAATATCTGTTCAAGTCCTTGCTTTCAACTCTTTTGAGTACATACCAGAAGTGGGATTGATAGGCCATATGGTAATTCTGTACTTAACTTTCTGAGGAACTGCCAAACTGTCTGCACCATTTTATATTTTCATTAACAATGTACTTAGGTTCCTCTTTCTTCACATTCTCACCTACACTTGTTATTTCCCGTTTTTTAATAGTAGAATAGTAGCCATTCTGGTGGATGTGAAACGGTATCTCACTGTGGTTTTTATTTGCATTTCACTAATGGCTAATGATGCTGAGCATCTTATCATGCTAAACAGATTTTTAAGATGAGGAAATTGAACCACAGAAAGTTTAAGTAACTTGCTCAAGGTGACACAGCTAGAAAGTGGTACAGCCAGTATTTTGAAAGTATTTTGTTTATAGAATGAATATTCGAAAAGCTTCATAATGAGAGTTGATACTGAAATACCTTCCTTGGTCAAAAGTAAGTAAATACATATATTTTTAAACGAATTTGTGCTTACCTCCCCCAAAAAAGGGACAGTGAGAATTTAATGCATTGTTTCTAGTCAATGAAAAGATTCAAACAGAGGCTGGGTAAACTATTGGTGATTTTGTCCTAGAAGGGTTCCTGAAACAAAAGGTGGAGTAAGTGACTTTAAGCTAACATACTTTCACAAAGGTAGGGAGCCCATATCCTTAAAATCTAGTCAGCCGAGTTTACAAGAAACATTCGCAAGCAAAAAACAACAACCAAAACATACAAACAAAACCTGCAGTCTGGTCAACATAACACAAAACAGAGGGTTCCTTTGCAATTGGCCTCTACATCTGGTTGGTGGTGTGTGGAGCAGCCTTTTCTTGGGGCATACCTGAGACCTCACAGGCACTGTGGCTGGCTAATCTTCCATATGGAAGAAGAGACAAAATGTCCATAGGCATAGTAACACATATGAAAATACTTCTCTTTTGCCCTCCCTTTGCGTAACACCCACCCATGTATAATCTTAATTCAACACTTATTGCATGCCTAGTGTCTGCTTGGCATAAAATGGTGGTTCTTGCCCTCCAAAGATTTGAAGTTTGGTGGTGGTGGGGGGGGGGGTTGTGGTCAAAACTGGAGAGGTTGGTGCTTTACAAGTCTGTGTCGGCCCTCAGGCTGAACACCCCAAGTCAATGTCCCTCCCCTTTCCTTCACCGCTGCACCGTCTCGACCTGGTTGTTTCAGCGCTGTCCTGCCGGTGGCATTCAGTCTGGGTGGCTTCGGACCCCTTGCCAACCTCCCCCGGCTACATCGCAACCCCACCAGTGCCTGGAGGCTAACCACCCCTAGCCAAAGGCAACTGCGCGCGTTGGAATCCTATCACCCATGGAAGACGGAGACGGCGGGAGGGGCAGACACAAATACCGTAAAGACCTGGGTGTTTGAAGTCTCGGATCAGACTCTGAGGCGCCCCAGACCGAAGAGGCGTTTTGTCTTTCACCTAATTCAATACGTCCCGGCTTTCCCTGAGGGTGCAATACGTGGGCTGATCACAGACCTTCCCCGTTTCACCTCATGTTCCCTGCGCTTCAATCCAACTGGTCCCTGCCCCTGTCCGGTCGCTATCCTCAATCACCATGTCGTCGTGGTCTCCCTTCTCCAGCTCCACGGAAATTTACAGCACATCTGATATACTTCACCGCCCTGCCTTTCCGGGTTGCCGCACCACCCCGCACGCACCAGGACCTCCCGTTCCGCCGGCCACAACAAACAGTAGCACCCCACCATCTGCTGGAAAAATCTTTGTCCACCGAAGAGAAGTTTCTCAGTCCTGCACGCCCAGAGTCCCACCGACTCCATAGTCCCCAGCCTAGCTGCGTCGTGGCTTCTGCCACTCGCGGCGTCCCCTAGCCGCAGCGCCAGCGTGCGAGCCTCGGGGTCCTCGGGTCCGTCTCCAGCGATCAAATAATGTTGTCTGAGCCCCTACGTGTAACCAGCGAGCTCTCCAGTTTCACCCACGGAAGGCCTCGGTCCGTACTCTCTAGGGCAGCCAACAGCAGCCTTAATTCTCCAGCGGGGGCGTTTTTCTTTTCTTCCTTTCAAGTAGGCGGTGGTTGGGTCGCCTGCAGACAGAAACTGCTACCGCCTCTTCCTCTCCAATGTGGTTCCACACCCGGTGCCCGCTACAGTGATAGCTTTCAGCTGCCTGCTTTAGGAAGGGAAAACTTTGGAGGGCAACTCCTCCCTTGTGGAGGGCCTGCCCAGCTCCACCTCAGTCGCCAACCATTCCCTGGTCGCCCAAATCTCCTTTCAAGCAGGTTTCTAAGGATGGGGCGTGCTCACCCGAGACTGACATTCCGAGAGATGCTTTCTCTGGGGACCTGTCGTCCGCAGCCTCCCTTCCCCCTCTCCGCAGCCCTACTAGCTAGCTCGCTTCGCAAAGCGCGTGGCGGGACCCGGGGCTGGGACCTCCGAGCCCAGGCTTTTACTTGGACTCCAGCACGTGGTGGAGCCGGGGGTACTGGCCAGCGCACACGCGGGGAGCGTCTCGGTGACACCGGTGAGGGTCGCTTCGGGGCTGGCAGCTGCTTTCGGGAAGGGCAAGCCCTGACACCTAGGCCGGCTGGCCGGGGCTCGGAGCCCGCCCACCATTCTCCCTCGCACCGCCTCTGTCCGGGCGCGCAGGCTCACACCCCTTTCTGAGGAAGAGAATGGTCCCTTCCAAGCGGGTGGCCATGTTGCTCGAATAAAGCGGGAGGGGCGGTGGCGTGGGGGGAGCAGATGCCGCTGGCTGGGAGCGCGAGCCGGCCGCCAGCAGAGCGCAGCCGCAAGAAAGGCGCGGGGGAGGCGAGCCGGAGCCAGAGTAGCAGCCTGTGTCCGCCGAAAGCACCCGGGTGCAGTCGGAGCCGGAGCCGCAGCCGCGATGGCCGTGGCGGTGGGAAGACCCTCTGTGAGTGCTGGGGCCTCTCTTTCCTCATCCCCTGCCTCCCAGAGCCGGGTGGTCCCGGCTGTGGGGCGGGTGCGGGTGGAGAATGGGGGGGACCCGGGCGGGGGCTCCGGACCGTGGTTGCTGTGGGTGTGTGCATGCCTTTGGGCGCGTGTCTGGGGCTGAGGGAAGGTGAGGAGCTCGGAAAATCAGTTACTACGTGATGAAACCGTGTATCGCCTCGTCTCGCCCCTCTTTTGTGGGTGTGGAAGAAAAAGGACCCCCTCTTCTATTTTAAAAGGATTATTTTAGCCACAGTGCTTCTCGGCTGCCTCCTCCTCCTCGCGCACACCTTTTCCCTCGTGACTATCGAGAAAGGCACCGAGTGCAGAGGTTTCCTCCCGGCTTCCCCACGCCAAGGGGCTGTCAGGGCATGGGAATTGTTAGCTGAAATTCTGTCACCCGGCTGTAGAAGCGGGTCAAAAATAAAGGGGCGGGATTTCCATGGTGGCTTCCCCAGTGCATTGTGAGATTCCGGACACCCTCAGGCACCCACCCGGTGACCAGGCCCTGCCCAGGATGTGGACAAAAGCCCTAGATATGCACACAAAGTTTTCAAAAGGCTCCCTCGTCGGGGTGGGTGGAAGTATTGAAATGTTCTGCGGCTGGAAGGCCGGGGGCGGCGGGCGGAGGAGGCCGGGATGCGAGGAAGAGGAAGGCAGGGCGGGTGCGAGGAGAATCCGGTGCCCGAGGGCCGGGAGTGAGGGAAGGAGAGAGGGGGATGCTCGGGTCCGGAGTTTGAGGGCCGGGGGCTGGGCAGAGGCGCTCCTCCTGGACTTGCAAGACTCGGTCCCCGACTCGGGACCTGGCCTGGAGGGAGCCGGACTTTGAGGGTGCGGTCCAGTTGGTGCTGTGCATCCCCGGGTGAAAGGCGGGGGGGGGGGGGGTGAAGGGGCGGCGGCAGCCTTTCTTTTTTATTGAAAGGAGCCGAACACGTTGGGAAAGGCGGAGTCCTCTGTCTCCCCATTTCTTTGTCGGCGTTCAAAGTCCCCTTTTCGCCGGACGGGATTTGGGGTCCCCTCCAGCGAGGGCCTTTCCCCTGTACCATCTCCTCTTCCTTTTCTCTTCTTCTCTTTCCCACAACGGTGTAGCTGCAGGTGGTGGTTTGAGAGGTATTGTAGTTGTAGACGAAATCTTGAGGAGGTACTGGGAGCTCTGAAACCACAGAAATCCAAGGCTGTGCCTTGAGACTACCGGCTCTTTCCCTTGCTCCTTCCAACTCCTCCCCAGATACACACTGCTTTTGCCGCCCCCTCTTCTCCCCCAAGCAGGAAGTTTGCGGGGTACTTCAGCTTGTTCTAACTCGGTTTGGTGGTTTGGCTGCCAGGGTGTTTTCAAAGACGTTCTCCACGGTCAGAAAATATGCAATGAATGGTCAGTTTGAAGTGCAACTCTGGGTCTTTTAGGCATTTTTAATTCTAATATTTAATAACAAATTCTTAAGACTTTAAGCCTCCTCTTGCAAGCAAAATGTGCCTTTGAATGTTAGTGGTTATAGATTATTGTTAATGAGGGAATTTGCATGGTTTCTAAGCTAGTACCTTTGTTTTGCAGGTGAGGAAATTGAGGTCCAGAGAGGTCAAGTTTATCTGGTTAAACTACTCTTCCTCCCCTCCCCAGCTATACACATTTCCAGGTTACAGATTCAAAAACTAAAATAACAATATCTGCTTTAGATTATTTGGAGAGTATCTAGAAATGCAAAGAGTTTCTTTTGGTGGGAGTGTGTGTGATGTTTTAGTAATACCTGCTGGTTCATTCTTGAGGGGTGGGGGAAGTGGAAGAAATAATTTGCTGCACATTTTCTATAAATTAGTTAGGTTCATATATGTCAGTTAAATAAGAACAGTATGGGGATTTAAGATTTAGTTCTGTGGCTATAATCATATCCAACACCAGGTCTGCCAACCAGATGTGAGCTTAATCCACAGAATGCTGTATAGGCCTCTCTTTTTCATTTAGATAATAGAGGGAATTTTTTAAAGTATATGTGACTGGTTTCTCTGCACATTCCCTGTTGTCACTGGAATTATTAAATTACCTAGAATTACTTACAATTTAAAACAAGATTTTTTTTTCTATTGAGTTGTAGTCTGGGTGATCAGGAATTGACTACAAAGTTGAAAAGTGTTTGAATACACTATAGAAAACATGTGCTTAACTTTCCATTGGAATTGTTGAACTGTTGCACTTTATTCTCTGGATTACTGTGTTAAGTGTAGTCTCTGAATTTCTCATCCTATTTTGTTCTCAGAACAATCCAGTGAATGCCGAAGATTCTCCAAACCCAGTTCTGAGGATCTATACTGTATCTTTAACATTAATATTCTATGCTCCTCCTGGCCTCTTATCAATTCTATGATTTGAACAGAAGAGTGGAAAGGTGTGCCGAGTGAAAAGAATCACTCCAAAGATGATTTATGTGTGAATGGAGTTTCCCTAGCTACTGATTTAGACTTAGATTTTTTTTTTAAGTTGTTTAGAAGATCATAAGCATATCTTCTTTCTCTATAAACTGCTCCCCCCATCCAGATTGGAGAAAAATTCAGTTTGAATAGCTTGCCCCAATTTTAGACATTCTTGAATTCAAACATCTTTGTATGATATCGCAGGTAAAAAATGTCATTTGTGCAAAAATCTTTGTATGTCTAATGCAGTATTATCTTTAACTTATGAAGTGGTTATATTCAGTTACAATCATTTAATCCTTGTAGCTAAATTCAGATATGCTTCCTAAGTGTATTTGTTGGCTGGAAAACAAAGCCTTCAGTTTAGTGTGATACTGTTTCAGTTTAATCTCAACCCTTAGCTTCTGTCTTTTCCAGTGAATGGTTTGAAGACTTAGCCCTGAGAAGACCTGAAGCATATCTGCTGTTTCCAGAGAGCAACTTATGATTAACAAGAGCATTTCCCCCCAGGGATGTGTCCATAGTTTGTATGAATTAGTTTTTTTGCATCCAAGTCCCAAGGTGGCTATTAATTTTATTTTAAACAGAGTGTGGTAATTTACTCTTCCCAGGGAACAGGCTTTATATGGCTGATCTACTCTCCTTTACCTAGGATCTCATTTTTAGGTGTTGTGTTCAGAAAGTTGTAGAGTCTAGTAGTTGAAAGGAACTTTAGAGGTCATTTGGTTTAGCTGCCTCCCCAAAGCAGAAATATTTCTTCCTTTATCCCTAACAGAAGGTATGTGTTTAAACTTGCAGTGGTGGAGAGTCCCCTATAATATCCCTCAAGAAACACTTAATTGTTCTTCTATCTGTTGAGCCAAAAGAAATGGAAAAGCCAAGTTCATTAATTTGCTTATTTAACACTATTTATTGAGCACCAAATATATGCCAGGCACTGTTCTAGGTACTTGAGAATACAGCAGTGGACAAGAGAGAAAGTCCCTTCTTTACCTGGAGTTTTTAGTCTAAGAGATTTGATGTGCATTTGTATTAAAGTGACACACTTTAGGGGAATATGTAAGTCATTTAGAAAGAAAGGAAATTATGTTTCTATTGCTGAGCTAACAATTGGTGATGCAGGTAAAGGATCATATCAGTCTGGGCATCACTATAGGCAGTTCCAGAAGATATTGTCTCGTCTTCGATAGAGGAGGTACCAACATTGAATGTTCCTTTCCCTTGTTATCAATTCGCCATTTCTGTGACTTGAGGATGTGGCCCCAGGTGGAGGGGTCTGGCTGTTGTACCTGGAGAAAGATTAATGGAACTGAAAAAGGTCCAGGGGAGGGCCAACTAAATGATAAAGGAGTGCTATCATCTAGGGAAGTTTTCTAAAAATTAGAACTCTGGTCAGTAACATAAATTATACATATTGAGGCCCCAAAAGCAGTTATGAAGGAATGCAAGAAGTGTTCAAAGCCCAGTAATCCCTCCTTTTTAAATCTTTTGAAAGCTGTTATCAACTTTTTTATCTTTTAAAATATTCTCTTTAAAAATGAGATGTCTACATGACAATCAAAAATAGACCCAAAGAACTGATTAAAAGAACAAAATTTCTATATCCCACCATCTTCATATGACAGCTTTTAGTTTGTTAGTGTATTTTCAACTTTTTGAGGTTTACATCAGCAAGCCTAATGCATCTCTTATACATTGCTACTGTGCCTGGATGGGTCATGTCTGACCATTCGAATGTTCTCATGATGAGGGAAACGATGTTTAGTGTTCTGGCAGGGCCTCCATGTGTCTGTACCCAGACAAAGGAACGAATGATTGTGAGACTGTTTCCATGATTTGGACGGCCATGATTGACTGCCAAAAGACCCAGTGTCTATATCCACCAATGATCCCACAGCTGAGTAATGATCATCAGGTTTAGACTCTGTGGAGCAGCCTATAATCAGAGTTTTCTATACCTCTGTTTCTCTTTATAGAACGACATTCAGCTTGGTTGGAGAGTGGAAGGCTGCTCTTGGATTTTTATCATTTTATTGTCTTTCATAGCCTTAGCTGGACCTTTCCCAACTGGGATCAGTGAAGCTGAACTATTATCTAAACAAAGAACCAGCAGATCTAAAGTGTCTATCTTTTCCCAAGGAGACCTACTTTACAAAATAATGGATACCCACTTCTTTTTTTTTAATTATCCAGATTGACAGAAAACTCCCTTCCAACTAAACAATACCTCCCCTCACCCATTCAGGCTCTGCTGGCAGCCCATCAATGCAGCTGCTGTTAAACAAAAACAGTACTTGGACTAAGGTGATACAAACAGGCTTCTAAAAAGAAATTGCTGAGTGATCTGAAATAAAATTTCTTGGGCTTGGCTTGATGTAGCAATCTGTAGTATGTCCCTTCATATGTCTAAATGCAAGATACTAGAGCCACTTTTTTTAGGATCAGTGTCACATCACAGGAGTCAGGAAATCGAGTTGTAGGGACATATTTCCCTACCTGCTGAACTGTGACAGTCTGGGACAGAGGGTGATGTGTTGATAGAGGGGACAGGCTGAAGTGAGAGGCTTCTGGGAAAGTCTTCATGCTCCAAAAAGAACCTATTCCACTCATATCTTTGGTTCTTGCCAAGTGGGAGCTTGTTCCAATTTGTTTTTGATCATTGTTAAGTAACATGCCTTTTGGAAGATAATTTATGATTTTCTTACATTATAATTTTTCTCTTATAGAAGTAGAATCACAATAATATGGAAAGGTTAGGAACTGAAAAACATAGCAGTCCTCAACACCCTAACACGTCAGTAATCCTTTTTGGCTTCCTAATCCATCTGTTTTATCAGATGTTTCGTGTGCACTTTCTATGTGCAGGTGATGACGTTTTTATGGTGAGTCCTTGCAGCAGTCTCTGCTATTCTCATGAAATTTCTCTGTAGGATGAATAAGCAATAGGACTTAGAAAGAAAAGTGAGGAGAGGAGGTGGCTGTGGAAGTGTTCCAAGACAAGAGAACAGCATATGCAAAGCTCTGGAGGTGAGGGAGAGCCAGAATATCTGGGACATTAGTGTTCACGGGTTGGTGAAGAGAATGGCCAGACAGAAATCTGGAGAGGTGGGAAGAGACCAGGTCACGTACTGCCTTCTTGCAGATATACATATTTACTATATATTTATATCCTATCCACCCTTGTCCCTCAATTTAAGGTAACTGAGATTCTTTCTAATAATGGGTTTGCCTGGAAAGTAGTTGATGGAAGCACTGAAAATCTACAGGGTAATAATTCTTCAGGATTCAGTTGAGTAGACAGAGGATGAGAAAATGAACAGGGGAGTTGATGGTTTTCATGCCCAAACTGAGCTCTCAAAGCATAGAGGAAGTGAAGCTGAGGAAGGTTGCAAAGTGAAGGTTGAAGGGTCCATTGACAATATTACAAGCATAGGTCTTCTGCTGACTAGCCTTATGCATTGCATCCTTCCTCAAGATATAGAACTAGAAAGTCTTATTTTCTTGAACACTGAAGCAACTGAGTCTTGAACTTTATGGCCTTGAACTTCAAGTGGCAATCAGTATTCTCCAAAAAATAAATTAAAAATCCATTGAGCAAGGTGTTAATAATAGGATGGTGTATGGGGACTCTGAATTTCTGCATGATTTTTCTGTAAACCTACAACTTCTCTAAAAAAAAAAAAAGCAAGAAAGAAAAAGCAAAACTATCCATTGAGTCCTATAGGAATAAGAGGAATAAAAGTCTATTAAAAGCCAGGATAGACTCCCCTGCTCCCCCCAAGACTTAATGCCTTTTTCATTTGTCTTATCCCTTTGTGAGCCATTTTCATACCAATATAAATTTTATGAATCTTATTAAGGTTGCCCATTAAATTTACTCATACCTGCAGTTGGAAGAGAAAGATTGACCAAAAACCTCTGTACCCAGGAAGCTTGCTCAGAATCTTGAATTTAAAAAAATTTTTTATACAAATTACTGTCAAGACAGTTATTTTTATCCTCACAAAATTCCTGAGAAGTAAAGGAAACTGAGGCATGAGAAGTTGTCCCTTGCCTAATCTAATACAGCTAGTTAATGGGAAAAGAAGCTTGAGAACCAAGTGCTCTAATACCAACATGCATGCAGACCTCCCATCTCTATCAGGTAGACTAAATTATATTGAGGTAACAATTGATTCCAAGTTTGGTAGCTTACACAACAAAAATTTCTCACTCAGGAAATGCAACTTGTCTGCTCCATGTTTTCGACTTTGCCAGTCTGGTAGTAGAGAAAAAAGAGATGTGGTAGGCCATGGACTTCCTTCAAGTTCTCGAATGGGTCACTTCTACATGAACTTCATTGGTCAAACAAATCATATGGTCACTCTAGGATTCAGCAGGATGGAGATGGATAATCCTGCAGGGAGTGGCAGTGTGTCTCACTTGTCCAAGCTTAGGGGCCATGGAATGGGCAAGTAAAGCTTCCCTATAGAGGGACAGTGAATATTTTGAAAACCAGTTCACCAAATAGGATTTACTAGATAGGATTTACCATGCTAATTAGGTTATCTTCTTTAAAGCTAAGGATCTTTTTTTTTTTTTTTTTTTTAAACTATCTTCCTGCCTGTAATAATTTTTCTCACTCAGTTCATCTTACTCTGATTCCAGCTGGATATGCTAGAAAGAGTTTTTTTTTTCTTTAAGAGAGAGTTAAAAACAGCCAGAAGAATTGAAGGCAGAGTGTGTGATTATTCCAGTTGTTTACCCAGGAGGAGCTTCCAGAAGCATCATCCCCAAGTGATGGGTAGTAACCTTCTGTACTGCTCTCTGGTGGCCCCCAGCTGTGGGCCTGTACTCTCTGGGAGATCGTTTTGAGGCAGTTAGGACTTCAGCTGCACGTCAGAATCATTTCCTTTGGGATGTTTCCAAATCAGACCTTTCCCAGCCTGCCTGTTCCTAACTCCACATGCATCAGATGACACTCTTGCTTTGTTTTCCCTCTACTGAGAGGCAGTAGTAAATAGCATTTTGGTCAAGAATTGAGCTCTGAAGCCGGATTGCTGCAGCTCCGGGGAGTCAGCTGTGCCATTTAACAAGCTTTTTGCCTTAGGCAAGTTATCTTGTGTATCTCACATTCCTCATCTGTAAAATAATATCACCTTCCTCAGAGAGTTGCAAGATTAAATGAGTTAGTGTACACAGTTACAGTGATGCCTGGAACATACATCCTCAATAAAAATTAGTTATCCTGGGTAACTTAATAAGGTTTCATATTGAAGACTGGGCTCAAACTAGAACCTCCAAGCCAACCCAACCCAGTAGGAAAGTGGACATTTACCTCTCCTCTTGCTTACCTGAAATGTGCAGTCTTTCCTTTTTCTAGTCAGAGTACTCTGAGAGCCTTTGAGATAGTGATCAAAAATACCCTCTCTGTGAAGCCATCACTTACCAATACAGGTTTTGGTGACTTTTCTTTCTTTGAAGAACCATGGCAGTAATTATCTGTACTCATATAGCTCTGGAATTCATCTACCCTCCACTTTTTTTTTAAACAGTTACCTTTTCTTAAATAAAGAGGAATTATCAAATATAGTAATGAACATTTAAGTAAACATCATTACCATATAGCCACATGTTGTGCAGTCCTTGAACCCGTGCATCCATTCTTAGTCTATGTCGCCAGTCTCAGGGGAAGGGACTTTGTTGTGTAAACTGTGCCCTTCCCTATAAACACACACACATAACACTCCAATATTTTACTGAATGAGTGAAAAAAAATGTTTAGTTCAGTTTTACTGAGATATAGTCACATGCCATATAATCATCCACAGTGTACAATCAGCTGTTCACAGTACCATCGTATAGTTGTGCATTCATCACCTCGATCAATTTTTGAACATTTTTCTTACTCAAAAAAAAAAAAGAATAAGAATAAAAATAAAAAAGAACACCCAAAGCATTCCATCCCCCCATCCCACCCTATTTTTCATTTAATTTTGTCACCATTTTTCTACTCATCTGTCCGTACACGGGAATAGAGGGAGTGTGAGTCACAAGGTTTTCACAATTGCACAGTCACACTATGTAAGCTACATAGTTATACAGTTGTCTTCAAGAATAAGGGCTACTGGGTTACAGTTTGACAGCTTCAGGTATTTCTCTCTAGCTATTCCAATACACTAAAAACTAAAAAGGGATATCTATATAGCACATAAGAATAACCTCCAGAATGACCTCCCGACTCCATTTGAGATCTCTCAGCCACTGAAAATATTTTATTTCTAAATGAGTGAAAATTGATCCTTTGGATTAACTGATCCTTTTGGATCAATCAACTAAGACTTGTACGAGTCCCACCTCCTGTATGCCTCAGGCAGGTATAAACCTCTTATCTAGAGCTTTTCTGCTGTAGCCCCTTGGGTTCTGCTTAGCTATACTGACCCATGTGCAAATGTGAATCTTCAAGGGAGTTACCCTCCCATGGGATAACCCTTCACTGATGGGGGATGGAAACTGGTGCATGGATACGTCTCTCTTTTGTCTTTATTTTGAGGTACTTCTCACAGGGGTCCCACATGGGCCCAGCCCCAGCCCACACCTGTGGCAGCTTCATAATGCCTACCTTAGGATGGCTTTCCCTCCTTCCCCACTTCACTGTTCCCAGCCACCCACTCCTGTTCCTCTAGATTGCTTTCTAGAATAACTGCATGCACACAAGTCCTTGTCTCAGGCCCTTGCATTATGGGGAAACCTGCATGAAAAAAACCTTGTTTCCTGGGGTGTTTTTTTTGGGGAGAGTTTGGGGCATTTTTGTCTTATACTAGTGAGGGAGTATGAATGCTACTTTTATAACATACCAAGCTACTCTGAATATACGTTCAGAACAAACTGATCTTTTACAGGTTTTGACAACTACTTATTGGAAGTAAGATTTCAAGCTGTAGTAAAAAGTAGCCTTAGAAAAAAAACCTGGATTCATTACCTAAAGTTTTTTCCTATAATTTTTATTTCTAGTTCCTTGGAACTCCCGTATTCTTCACTTTGCCTCTCAGGATGGAAATGCTTGTTTTTGAGTTTGTTCTATAATTTGTTTTACTTGTCTATTTCAAGTCAATTTCATATTTTATATTCTAGGAGCTAGATACACAGTGTGTATGGGGAAGATAGATTTGTATATTCAAAATATGTTTTTGATATATGAAGTGTAAACTTGGGTCAAAGCTTAAAACTATTGAAAAAATCAGAAATTTTTGGGCTACGTTGTCTGTGTAGGCTGGAAAAATGAGGTAACAATAATTTTAAACAACTTTTAATAAACTAATCCTGAGCTTTCTAAGAACCTGAATTAAATATCTTCCCAAAGCTCTTAGGATAATTGTTCAAATCATCACTTCACTTTGTATGAGCCTAGCCCAGAAATAGTTTCTGAGAATGTGGTAGAGATCCTTGGCAATTACATAAACCAATCTGATTTGTTCTCCAGTTCTCCCCAAATTTGTCTGTCACCTTTGCTCTCACTCTGAGGTTTGGTTTGACTTCTTGTGTGGGCAGTCTAAGACTAGTACTCTGGCCTGATGGAATGATTTGATTATTTACCTTTTACATACCTTTTTGTTTTCAAAGCCTTATCCAGTCCATAGTTAACATCTTAATCGCCTCCGCTCTCCCCAAAATGCTGTGTGGTCTGCAATTAAAACTCAGTTTTATCTCTGAGTCATTTAATGTTGATAATCAACTTTGCCCCATTTAGAAACCAAAATTCCAAGGTATTTTATGAACTTAGGTAGAAAATTAAGTTAATTAAGTTAAGGTTTCATCCATTGAATGTAATAATATGCTATCCATTAGCTGCTGTTCTAAAGCTTAAGCTGTGGAGAAGAGGACCTGAGTCTAAATTGGGTATTATATTCCAGTCTAAGCTGAGGGTGATGAAGACACTCAGCAACTTTATATAATGGAGAGTTATATAGCCATATGGGTTGGGAGTGGGGATACTGCTAAGTATTGGTAACTCTTGTCTTTTTATTCTTTGGTGGCTTTTCCTATTTCCCATTACTTCAGCAAACATTCATTAAGCCCCAGCCACCATGTGTGAATGAAGATGTCAAACCATATTCCTTTCTACCTTCCTACCAAACCAAACCCAGAACCCAAAATTCTATGTTTTCAAGTAGATCTGTCAGTCATTAGTTTCCAAAATCTTGGAATGAGTCTTGAATTCAGGCATGAATTACCAAATTTTGTTTTGTCATTCCTACCTTGTGTCTCAACTGCTACCAGCTTATTCATACTGGTACGTCTTTAACCGATCAGCTATTTGAGGGCCTTCCATGTTTCCAATCCTGTGTTCCCTGTTGTGGAAAATACATTAGTGTGAGAACAACCTCTTAACTCTTGAGAAACCAAACCGTTTAGTTGGGGAGAAAAACTAGGACTAAGAGATAATGTTCAAATTCTACGTTTGGGAGTGGTCTCCTTCAGGCCTTTCTAAGCACTATTAGCCCTTCCCTTTCTTGTAGATAGTAAACATCTCTTGGTTAACATAGATGAAAACCTAGTTTAACATTTAGAAACAATGAGGCCTATTTTATTTCCCTTCTCTTCTTTTTGTATGATGATTTTGAGCAGTAACTAAAAGATAATCTCCAGCCTTCTCCCCCTCTCCAAGTTACCAGTAGAAATTAATTCTTTCAGTTGTAGGCAGTGATGAATGGGGTACACCGGAGGAAAAGGACAGGAGGTTGTATCAGAATCTGGAGGGAATGTTTTCAAACTCTGCCAGATTAAATTGTGCTCTCCATTCCTTCTACAAAACATTCTGACTGCTACCCACAGCATGACAAATGCTTTTGACTCGTAGGCTAGCATTGTATTCTGGTGCACACGTGCATTTCTGTACCCACTAAGAGAATTGCATGCTCAATGGGCTCAGTTGTTTGTTTCCAAACCTGTGTATACCAGTTGCAGTAATTATTGCAATTGTGTAAATTAATGTAATGTTATGTAAATCTATGACACATAAGTGCAAAAATAGAGTTGCTTCTAAAATGCTTTGAAAAGATTTAATAAAGAAGACAATTTTGCTAAAATAAAGTGCTGTGCATTTGATGGGATTGTAAGACAATTGTAAGAAGTTGGAGAAAAAATCCTAAGTATCTAAAAAGACTCTGCACCCAGCTTGCATTACAAGTGCTTTTAAATTTTGGCTCCAAACTAGAAATCATAAGTGATGGCTTATGGTTTTATGAGAGAAGATCCTTCTAATTGGAATCCACTGACCCATAATGATGGAAAAGCTTTGGCCCTTTGTCAAAGCGTTGGTAAATTAATGTATGTTTATATGTTTTAAGTTAAAATGTTTAGATTATACCTATTGTTTTTAAAATCCCATTCTTTAAATGCATTTTAAGATAAATTGTTCAACCCTGGTCCTAATAGCCTAATAGATAAAGGAACTTCTACCATATTAAACAATCATCCCAACTTCTGTTCCCTACACCCCCATATTCTAATACGTATATCCTCTGGTTGTGGAGCTTTGTGTGTATGGAACTATCCTACATAAGTAGATGGATAAAAAAAGGTTAAGAATTACTGGTTTGTTCTGGGTTGAGATGCAAATGTCTCTGAGAAAGTTAACTCACTTGTCATTGTTTAACTTCTTTTATACCCTGATATAAATGGTAATCAGGGTTTTTTCTTGTTTTCTGATACCAGGCTTCAAAAAAATAAAAGGACACTAGGAACATTACCTGTTTCATCAGTTTCTCTTTGGTTTGTCCAGAAAAATGGGAAATATGATTCTGGATGCAAAATAATCTTACTTTGGAAAGGCAAGTTTATTTTAATGATCTTTTAAATTCTATCTTTGAGACACACACAAAAGCACACACACATGCAATACAGGGTACTAGAGATGTATCCAATCTGTCTGGGAAGCAACAATTCTCTCTTTATATATAGATGGAAGCTTGGGCTCTAGTCTTATTAGTAAGTTAACCTTTCTGGGCTTTGGCATTTGTGCAAGGCCTTGACATGTTGATCCAAATGATATATTCCATCTATCCTTGGATAATCTTCCATCAGCAATTTTATTAATTTTTATTCCCAACCATGAGAAAATTAAGCACTAAAAAAACAAGTGGAAAGTTGTTTTTCAATTCCAAAATAAAGGGAGTGGGAGGAGAAGACTTAACAAATTGGAAGCTGAAATGTGTGATTTCTCCATTTCTCAAACTAAAACTGGAGTTGTTTTCGTTTTTGTTTTGTTTTGTTTTTTTCTTTTTTTCTTTAAATACACTTTTTGGAATGTTATCACTAACTTGCACATTGGCTTTGTCACTAAACTCATTCCACACATCGCAGTGATGTCCTAATAAAAATTGTGCAATTTCGCATATTTCTCCTGTGATTAGTTTTCAGT
This sequence comes from Choloepus didactylus, assembly GCF_015220235.1. Lineage (NCBI taxonomy): Eukaryota > Metazoa > Chordata > Mammalia > Pilosa > Megalonychidae > Choloepus > Choloepus didactylus. The sequence goes on from NC_051309.1 coordinate 82,180,434, forward strand.
GTAAAAGTTTATCTTTGCAACTTTGGTTATATATTATTCTTTTATATAGTTTTTTATAAGAGAATTTGTAGGTTTATGGAAAAATCATTCAAAATCGATATTATTCTTGACCCAACCCCTTAAACCCTATATGATAGATTAGGACTCAGACTGAGAGAATTAAGTGCCCTGCTCAAGGTAAACAGTGATGATCTTAAGGCCAGATCTGACTCTTGGTCACGCTCTCTTCTTCCCATGTGGAGATACCAGCCTATACTCTAAACAGTGCGGTCAGATAGGACTTTATGGGATGATGGAAATGTTCTATTAGTGCATTGTCCAATATGGTGTCCACTAGACATAGATTGTACTTGAAATGTGGCTAGCGCAATTAAGGAACTGAATTTTAAATAATATTTAATTTTAATTAATTTACATTTAAATTTAAATAGCCACATGTGGCAAGTGAGTGACTATCATATTGGATAGCAGAAGTATTTATTGTCTGATTTTTTTTTTAAGAAAAACTTTATTAAGGAAAATTTCAAATATATATAAATGTACAGAGAATGGTATTACAACCCCCCTCCCTTACATCCTATCACCAGGCCAATGATCAATTATTAATTTATGGCCAATCTTATGTGATTTATTTCCCTTTCTCCTTACCCCTCAGCCCCCCACAGATTATTTGAAGTTAATTCCAGGAGCAGTCAGTTCTCATTTTGTTTTGGGAGCTAAGCTGTTGATCTGATGGGCATGGCATTAGGGAGAGCTTCTTGGGGATCTTCAAATGTATCTGTGATAGGTTAAAAAAAAAAAGAAAGTATATAGAAGGTAAAAATTATGGTTTAACAAAGATAGGTAATGAGTATATGGATGATATTTTGTATGCCTGAAATACTCCATCATCAATATCATAATAATAAAAAGTCAAGCTCGAGATGGAATAATCGCTGTGCCAGGCCTCGCTTACCTGTGCTTGTATTGAACTTTGAATTTATGCATAATTTAGAATACTTAAACATTATTCATATGCAATATTTATCATTTAGCTTATTGAAGGCCAGAAGTACTGTAGTCATAGGACATTAAAAGGTGGACAGAAAGCTGAAGATCATTTTTAGTCTAGTCTCCTCAGAAAACTTAGTTCCAGTGAGAAGGAGCTTGATTTGAGCTACCACCCGATCCAGTGCTTTCTGTCATACCACACATGCCAGATTGACTGGCTTACTAAGTTAAAACTTGCAGCACTAAGTCACTCCTAACCTAATTTTTAAAATGGCAGATTCTTATCACTTCCTTTAGAGCAGAGATGTGGCTATGTCTAAGTCTACCTGCAGTATTCTAAAAGCTTTCACTTGAGAGAAATGTTTTTGTAATTAACAGGATAAAGAAGTTATTTATGAAATTCTGTCTTGGGCTGTGAATTTAAGAATTAAGAATTTAAGTGGAGGTTATTATAGGAAATGCCTGCTTGTTTTCTGTATCTCTGTTTATAAAAGAAATCTTTGTATCAAGCACATTTTGACCATGTGGATACACTGAAGGAAATAATGCTTGCATCAATGATAATTTTTAAAGTGCATTTTTCCTTCACAACATAAAGCAAGAATTGTTACTATGCTTTTGTAGTTGAATTTAGGAGCTAATAATGATTTTCCTCCTTATGACAGAGTGCAGAATGTGTATATTCTATATTTGGAACCCTTTACTTAGGATCTCAGGATTTAAGGGGAATGAATTTGTGATGGTAAAAGGATCTTGTATCATCAGAAATGCTCCCAGGCATTGGCTCAGCTGTCCTACTGATGGAAAAGGATAATACGTTTTGGAAGAAGGGCTACATTAAACATTTCAGCAACATTCTGAACAACTGCAAGCCTACAGCTGCAGCAGGATGTCATTTCTTTTATGTGGTTAAGTCTCCAGAAGAATGCCCTTCTTTGTGTTCCCTTAGTCTTTTGTTAACCACATTCCTGGGAGAGAGGGTAGGTATATCATCTTTGTGGTAGCTTAATTGAATTTGCCTTTTTCCCATGGTTATTGGAGATAGGGAATAGTTGGTTAACATTCTCTGTACTAGTGTTACTACAGCTTTCAAGATTTATGTCATTTTTACAAATACTCCTATGAAACCAGCCTTATCTTCTCTCAACAAGAGATATTTTAATCCATGGTAGGACAAGAAACAAAATTTAGGAAGATATTTTATCAAGTCAGTTGCACTGTCCTTCTCATGTAGGGTAGAGACAAGAAACTATTAAGGCTTTTAAAATGACTGTGACCTGATTAGGAAAATATAGCAACTATTTTCAGCAAGGAGGGCACAACAAGATTAGTATGAGTAGCAGGGTTTTTTTTTTTTTTCTTAAGTATTAAGTTTACAGATTTTGAAAAGCTTTTATAATAGGTCAAATTTAAATCTAGCAACAATAAATCTTGAAAATAAAAAATCTGTGTAATCTTGATCTCAATACTTATAATTTATTACAGTTAGGAAAATACTTAACTTGAAGTAGCCATGCATTAATAAATAGAAGTTTGCCTTATATATTGTCTTTAAAATAGTTAATGATCATTGGTTTATCACACAGCTTTGGCAGGCTTTAATTTGATTCTGGATTGAATTATTTATGGCATGGTAAGATAGTAAGAAAGACAAATACATAAATCATCTTTGATCAGGGTGCGCTTCATTCATTATTTTGCTTGCTTATTTGAGGAAAAAAAAATTACCAAAAGGAAATTCTCAGATTCTTCAGCTAAACTGCTGCAAATGGGCAAGTATGTGCCACCTCTTGACTCTGTTTGGGAATACGAGGGCCTAGTGCTGTCATAGTTTTCAATTTTTTCAAGAAAAGATGGACATTTAGAGTTTGAGGTAGAATTTCCCTATCTGAAAATATTGGTAACTAAGTCAAGTGTGGGTCACATAAACATGTTCATGGACTCGTCTACCAGTTTTCAGTCTGATGATTTCTGTATGAAATAATCCATTTATTTTTCCTGTATTTGAATAAAGAAAACCATTAAGGTTTTTTTTTGGTTAACCTTTAAGAAAGCCTTAAAATGTGAACAATTAATGCACTTTTTCTGGAAAATGTCTTTGCTTTTAAAAGAGAAATAAAGCAGTTGCTTGAACTCTAATATGAAAGTATGCAAGTTATTTGAGGGCAGCATCACAGCTTTTACATTTTGTTTCCATAACAGGTTTGGGCTGTAGGAGGTCAAACTGGGAGAAGTGGAACTCAAGTTATGTGTTTTGAGGAGGATGTCAGGATAGTGACAGGAATTTTTGAGTGTGTGGTAGTCAATGCACATGGACCTCTGCAAAAAAAAATATGTGCTGTATATAGGGAGTGGGGTTGGTATTTTTTTCTTTTTACTGAGGTCTAATGACAATTAATGGCTGTTTCTCCAGGCTGTGAAATTATTTCTGAATTCGGTGGTAAGAGGATGCAAAAGGCAAGTGGGTCAGGTCTGTTACCAAATTCCAATAAATGGTTAGTGCTAACAAATAGAATATTTAGAAAACAACTTCCTAGGAGATTGATTTAGATTGCCGTTCTAATTGATAGAATAGTTTTGTTAATGAAATTTCGTTTGCTTTTGTATGAGTTTTGCTACCCTTCTTTCCCAAAGCCTACTCTTCCATACTTTAAAAAATTTTTTATTTAGTTTGCTTTTTATTTATTTTTTTGTTTTTATTTTTGTCTTCCATACTTTTTTTGAGAAGCAGAAAACCACTTAAGTGATGAACAGTAGAAAATGTGATAAAATTACCTCTAATTCTGTAGAATTTTCTAGTATTGGTTGAACCACATGAAATAGTTGATATTCATTTTTTAAAAACCTTTTTTATTTTGAAATGATTTCAAATTTACAGGAAAGTTGCAAACATAATACAGAAATAATACAGGGAACACTGAGATACCTGCATTTACCAATTTTTAACATTTTGCCACATTTGTTTTATCATTTTATCTATTTATCTGTCTAATCTATCTTATCTATTTTCTAAACATTTGAGAGTAAGTTGTATACACCAAGCTCCTTGATCACTTAATACTTCATGTACATTTCCTAAAAACAAGGATATTCACTTATGTAACCACATTAAGTACAAATACCAAGTTCAAGAAATTTAACATTAATATAAAGAATGCAGTCTATATTCCTAGTTTTAAAATTTTCCCAAGAGTGTCCTTTTGGGCATTTTCTCCTCCACAGTTAAATCCAGTCCAAGATCACATATTGTATTTGATTGCATTGTCTCTTTAGTCTCTCTTTTTAGAAATTCTACGAATCTATATACAAAATAATGTTTTCCATTCTAACCACCTTCAAGCATGCGATTCAGTGGCATTAACTACATTCACAGTTGTTCCAGTTTGCTAATGCTGCTGTTTTGCAAAACACCAGAAATGGATTGGCTTTTACAAAGGGGGTTTATTTGGTTGCAAAGTTACAGTCTTAAGGCCGTAAAATGTCCAAACTAAGGCATCAACAATAGGGTATCTTCACTGAAGAAAGGCCATTGGCATTTGGAAAACCTCTGTTAGCTGGGAAGGCACATGACTGGCGTATGCTTGCTCCCAGGTGTGTTTCAAAATGGTGTTCTCCAAAATGTCAGGGTTAGCTTTCAACAGGCATCTTCGAAATGCCTTTCTAAGCTGCAGCAAGTGTCTGGGCCTGAATGGCTCTTTTTTTTTTTTTTTTTTTTTTTTTTTTTTTTTTTTTTAATCATCATTTTATTGAGATACATTCACATACCACGCAGTCATACAAAACAAATTGTACTTTCGATTGTTTACAGTACCATTACATAGTTGTACATTCATCACCTAAATCAATCCCTGACACCTTCATTAGCACACACACAAAAATAACAAGAATAATAATTAGAGTGAAAAAGAGCAATTGAAGTAAAAAAGAACACTAGGTACCTTTGTCTGTTTGTTTGCTTCCCCTACTTTTCTACACATCGATCCATAAACTAGACAAAGTGGAGTTTGGTCCTTATGGCATTCCCAATCCCACTGTCACCCCTCATAAGCTACATTTTTATACAACTGTCTTCGAGATTCATGGGTTCTGGGTTGTAGTTTAATAGTTTCAGGTATCCACCACCAGCTACCCCAATTCTTTAGAACCTAAAAAAGGTTGTCTAAAGTGTGCGTAAGAGTGCCCACCAGAGTGATCTCTCGGCTCGTTTTGGAATCTCTCTGCCACCTGAATGGCTCTTTTAAAAGTACTCCAGTGATTTAACTAAGACCCACCCTGAATGGGTGGGGCCGCACCTCTATGGAGATAATCTAATCAAAGTTATTACCCACAGTTGGGTGGGGCATCTCCATGGAAACAACCAAATCCAAAGTTTCCAACCTAATAAAGACTAAATATGTTTGCCCCCACAAGATTGCTTCAAAGAACATGGCATTTTGGGGGACATAATACATCCAAACTGGCACAACAGTGTAGTGCTACTGTTACCACTATCTATTGCCAAAATTTTTCTTGCACTCCAAGCAGAAAGTTTGTACCCATTCCCCTTCTCCACTGTCCCTGGTAATCTACGTTCTGTCTTTAAATTTGCATATTCTAATTATTTCATATAAGTGAAATCATACAATATCTGTCTTTTTGTGTCTGGCTTATTTCACTCAACATGGTATCTTCAAGATTCATCCATGGTTGTAGCATATATCAGTGCTTCATTTCTTTTTAAGACTTAATAATATTCCATTGTATGTATATAGCATTTTGTTTATTCATTTGTCTATTGACCATACTTGGGTTGCTTCCACCTTTTGGCTATTGTGGATAATGCTGTTATGAACATTAGTGTGCAAATGTCTGTTTGAATCCCTGCTTTCTATTCTTTTGGGCATATATACACCTAGAAGTGGGATTGCCAAGTAATATGGTAATTTTAAATTTAACTTTCTGAGGAAACTCCAAACTGTTTTCCTCAGTGACTGCATCACTTTATATTCCCATCAACAATGTAAGAGGGTTTCTGTTTCTTGGTCTTCTTGTCGGCACTCATTTTTCATTTAAAAAAAAAAAAAAAACAGCCATTCTAGTATGTGTGAAGTATATCTCACTTTTTAAAATGCAATTTTATTGAGATATGTTCACACACCATATAATCTATCCAAAGAATACAATCAGTGGCTCATTGTATCATCATATAGTTGTGCATTCATCACCACAATCAATATTAGAACATTTTCATTACTCCAAAATAAAGAAAAAAATAAAAATAAAAAAGAACAATTTGTTATGAGACTGGACACTATTTTTGTTTTGTGCCTTTCTAAATTTCTGTAATTATTATTACTATTAAGATTTTGCTTGTTTGATAGGACATGACTGGGTAACTGTTGAGATGGGTCCAGGACCCTAGCTGAGATATTTTTCATAAAACCAGGTTAATTAAAAAAAAAAATAATAATAAAATAAATAAATAAATAAATAAAAATTAAAAAAAAAAATAAAAAAGAACATCCCAAACATCCCATACTCCCTATGCCCCCCATTATATATATATATATTATATATGTATATTATGTATATACAGTCTTTATTTTATTACTGATCAGCCCATACACTGTATAAAAGGAGTGTCATTCACACAGTTTTCACAATCACACGGTCACATGTGTTTCTCACTTTTGATTTGCATTTCCCTAGTGGTTAATGATGTTGAGCATCTTTCCATGTGCTTATTGGCCATTTGTGTATTTTCTTTGGAGAAGTGTCTATTCAAGTCCTTTGCCCATTTTTAAGTTGTATTTTCCTTTTGCTGAGTTGTAGGAATTCTTTATATATATTCTGGATATTAAATCCTTACCAGATATATGGTTTCCAAATATTTTCTCCCATTATGTTAGTAGTCTTTTTGTTTTCTTGATAATATCCTTTGCACAAAAGATTTTAATTTTGATGAAGCCCAATTTATATATATTTTTCTTCTTGGTTGCTTATGCTTTTGGTATAAATTCTAAGAAACCATTGCCTAATACAAGGTCCTCAAGATAGTTCCACATGTTTTCTGCTAATAGTTTTGTAGTTTTTGCTATTTTGTTTTTTTTGAGTCATTGGTCCATTTTGAGTTTTTTTAATGGTGTGAGGTAGGGGTTCAGTTTCTTTGTTTTCCATGTGTATATCCAGTTTTCCAAGCACCATTTGTTGAAGAGACTATTTGGGTTATTTCTGCACTCTCAGTTCTATTCCAATGGTCTGTGTATCTCTTCTTATGCCTGTACAGTGTTTTGATTACTGTAGTTTCGTAATCAGTATTGAAACTGGAGTTTGAGTCCTCCAACTTTGTTCTTCTGAGCCATTTTTGAACTACAAAACTGGTAATTTCATATGATTCAAGATCGTAATAATAAGGAATATTGGGGTATCTTTTCCTATTCTTCTAAATACATCTTTGACATTTTATATGGTCATTGACTGACCACCTAGCTTTTCTCAATTTGCTAGAATATGCTAGAACACTGTTATTCTGGAGTGTTTTTAGTGAGAAATGCAGAATTGAATGTTAAGAGACTCCATATGCACACATGGAACACTCTCCCTTCCACATGTTATATTTGGCTTGAAAAGCACCAATTGCCCTTGATGAAAAGACTCAACAAATAAAGCCAGATATTGGACTTGTTTCTATTATTTCAGGCCAACAGAAGCAAGTAAGAAATGAAAGTACTTTGTATGCTTAGTCTTGGTCAAGTGCACAATTATTTGATATGCACTTATTAAGATTACAACTTGTATTGCAGATCTGGGGATCTTGAAAATTTTCCCTGTTTCTGTAGTCATATCATTCTAGTTCTGGTTTGGTGGTGGTTGTAGTGGGGTAGAGGAAGGGGAAGAATGGGCAAATGAACCCACAGAAAACAGTGTCAGAAGCTTTAGATCTTTGTTCTGCTGGTTTCCTTAGACTAATTCACTGAATATTGGGGCTTGGTCAAACCAACTTTTGTAAAAGAAGTGGATTTATTCAGCAGCATTGTAGAATTTTAGAGATCATCTTAGAATATTACATGTATATGAGAGACATTTGAGCTTAACTTTGAAAGTTAGGGAAAAAGTTATTTGAAGGATATTGTGACCTTGGAATCATGTTTCAGGCTCTTAACCAAATAAAATAATTTTTTTGATTTTAGATTTATTTATTCAAAGGAATAGATAATAAATGTATGCATGCTCATTTTTCTTAAAAAAAAAAATGAGAAAAAAGAGGTCCACCCAAAATTCAGTCAGTTGGAGAAGTCTGAACTCTACCCACTTAATGGCTCATAAAGATGAGAGTGTAACACAGCTGAATAAAGATAACTGAAGTGCCACCACAAACAGCAACTTGGAAGTGGGGTTTTCCTTTGCCACCTTGAACCAAAGTGTTAGAAATTCTCTTCTGACATTTCCAAGCCTCTTCTGATCACTCATTTAAAAATTTGAATGCTTTATTCCAGTTCTCAAAAAGCATTTCATAATATTTTTGTGCAGGCTCTATAACTAAGGGGCCCTTTCGGTGGTAAAAAAAAGGTTTTCCAGAGGAAAAAAGCTATTGGAGAAGCTGTCTGTTTTTCTCTTCTCAATTTATTTCTGTAAAAATGCCCTTCTGTACTTCTGTGTTCTCTTGAGGACTAGGATACATTCCCCAGCATGGTGTGCATATCTTTCATGACTTGACGCTTTAATTTTCTATAAATTAGGCTGGTAGGTCACTTGCAGGGCCTGCACCTGTCCCATTCTTTCACACCTCTCTTTCTTGCAGGTTGAATTAATACTTTGCTTCTGGCCTTTTTCCCCTCCCACCTAGTCATCCTTCAAGCCTCCCAGGCCCCTTAGCCTCCCCATTGCCCAGGCCAAGTTAGGTGGGCTTTTTTCTGTATTCCCTTCTTTCTTAGGCTTCTGTAATAAGCAAGTGTCTTGTCATACCTTAATTGATCTCATGCCTTATTCGTTTTTGTATCTTAAACACTTAGCCTATAGTTGTGCCTGGTTCAAAGGAGTTACTCAATAAATGCTTCAAAAATAACTGCGTAACTGACCCAGGTTTCTATGTAGAAGGATTTAATCAGTAAAAATTACTGTGGCACAACAACCTAGGAGATTACAGAACAAACAGAGATTTTAACAGTCTGCTAAATTTTCCCCAAGAATTCTTACATTTACCAGTATTTAAATGGTTAAGCATCTGACAGCAGGAAGCTTTGGAAGGCTGAGCAATGAACATACATGCAATAACTTAAGATTTTAATTTTCATTTCACGTGTTTCTTTTCTCAATCCAGTGTCTCCCAGTTCTAGGTTGCTCAGAGAGCAAAATATAATTTACTCCTGTCAATCAGAGAATATTGCAGAGTAACTGGGTTAAGACAGCAAATGGTATAGGTAGTTCTCTTTGATGTTGTATTCAGTGCCTTCCCCTGGACTTTTCCTGATAATTGAAATTATATGCATAGCAATTACCCCGAAGCCATGTGTATGGAAGTTAGCTTTCAGTCTTTTTATTTTCATTATGTATTACCTTTCAGAGAACTGCCAGCAAGCTTGGTGAAAGTTCCAGAAATCATAGTATGTGAGATGGTTTCATAGATATCTTTGTCCTTTGGAAGGGGGGGTACAGTATTAATGAATAGAATACCTATTTGCATTTAAAAAAAGTTCATATATGATATGTATATGTATATATTATGTAAAAAAATTAAATGGCTAGCAGAGTTGACACTGAAGTGATAGAGAAGAACATTTAAAAATTGTTTACTATGGAAGTGTTTAATGTGGGCAAGACTATGCTAGATGCTTTACATGATCTTAGTTGAAACTGTAACAAACCTATGATGATAGATACTATCTCCATTTTACAATGAAAGAAAAAGAGGTTTAAAGTAATTTGTTGCAAAGTCATTCAGCTAAAACATGGCAGAGTTGGAGTTTTTATAGCTGACTGACTCCCAGCCAATGTTTTTAACACTGTACTATGCTGCTTATTTTCTATATGTATTACAGATTTATTTTTTCAAGCCTATTGTATAAGATATTAAAATCTTAGTACTAAGTTTAGGGCTGGCACACGGACTTCATGTAGACCTGCCTTAGGTACATGTTGGTGAAACAAAACATTATTTTTTTAGGTTTTTATTGTGGTAATATACATTTATATAATACAAAACTTCCCATTTTAACCATTTTTAAATGTACACTTCAGTGGTATTAATTACATTTACAATGTTGTGCTACTACCTATTAAGCAATAACTCCCCATTCTCCTCACTCCTGACCCCTGGTAAACTATATTTACCTTCTGTCTCTATGAATTTACTTATTCTAGTTATTTCATATAAGTGAGATCATACAATATTTGTCTCTTTATTATCTGGTTTATTTCATTCATCATGATGCCTTCAAGGTACATCCATGTTGTAGCATGTATCAGAACTTCATTCCTTTTTCAGCTGAATAATATTCCATTGTGTGTATATATTACATTTTATTTATTCATTCATCTGTTGTTGGATACATGGGTTGAAAACACTAATTATTTTAAAAATTTAAATAAATTTATATACTGCCCTGGAACAGAATATTCAGGTGGTTTCAGCCAAATGCTTCTTAATTACATTTGTTGAATTTTTTCTGGGTGTAGCACCACACTTATGAATATGCCAAGATTTTTATAGGCTTCTTAGAAGGTTAGTATTCACTTGGGAAAGTGGGGGTGGGGGGAGTGGGTCTTAAAATGGGCACAGCTTTGGGGGCTACTCAGGGACACATCATCTTAAAGACCTGAATGAGCCAGTTGAGGCTTAGAGTGTGAAATTCCAAGCAAGTGTCCTCGTGCCTCTGCTCTGTCCAGCTCTGTGTGGTCTTTTATAAAATAGGCCTTTCAAACATGAGGACAAAATGCATGCTTTTAAAGGTAATTCTAGAAGATGGCAAATGGCTCCACATTATGCAAAGACCTCCAGGAGGTTATGATACCCAACTAAGTAGCTCTTTGTTTTGTCTTTGCTTTGTCTTTGCAAGGTTATAGTGTGGTTGTACACATTTGCATATGATTATTGTCCATTTATATTCCTTCCTCTTTGATTAACCTGTTAATACCCTTGTCTCTTTTCTATTGGGCTATTGGTCTTTCTCTTATTGACTTGCTTTCTCTATTAAATGAACAAATATCTTCAAGTTTGCCCTGTATCTTTATTTTTGTTTTTGGTTTCTTGTTATACAGAAACTTTCAATGTATCATCTTTTTCTTTATGGTTTGTGCTTTCAGTGTCTTGTTTTAGAAATTTAGTTCACTCTTCACTGGAGTTCATTTATTTATGTTTAACAATTGTTTTGTTTTTTGCTCAGTGGTTTTAGAGGGGACAAGAATGTAGCAGTTGTTAAGAAACACAGTCCATTCGTCCAATGGGAGATGTCCTGAACTACTAAATTAAAAACAACTCAAAGAGGAGACAAAGGGAAGAGCTTGGAATGAGGGTATGAAAAGAGAGAGTTGATGAATCTAGCCCTTTTAGAGGAGGACAGGCATTTAATGTTACGTAATGTGAAGGAATTTTAATGAGACAGTTAACACCTAACTTGTAATTAGCAGTTGAGTTCAGCAAGGGAGCTCTTAAGTTAGTGATAGGGTCTTTAACTGAGTTGGAAGTTTGTTGTTTTTTTGGGGGTGATTCCCTTTAACACTCCTTTCAGTTGGGTTATTTCTTAGTTTTTAGAGCAAAGTAAACTTCTCTTATCATCAGTGATAATAAGTAATAATTTGAACAATTTTTACTATATGTTAAGCACTGTGCATTTAATCCATAAAGTCCTATGAGTAGGTGCCATTATTATACCATTTTACAGATGAGAATACAGACTTAAAAAAGTTAAAAACTTGCCCAAAGTTACACAGGTAGAGAGTAAGTATCAGAGTCAGGATTTGAATCCAATTCTTTCTACTTCAGAGCTGCCCAGACTCTTGGCTATTTGCATGTTTTTTAAAATAAAAAGCATTTGTGCGGATGTTCAGTAATGAGTTTCCAGTCAATGATTGTGCCTATTCTGCTTTTAGGCCCTGCCGATCCTGTGGTGAAATGTTCTGTGTGAGGTCATTGCTCTTAGTGGAAGTGAGAAGCTTTTGCAGGACTTTACCCCTTTTTTAGAAAACATTAACACCACATCCCTGCTAAGGCTCCTTCTTTCTACACTGGCAGTTTTTCCTTCCCATATAGATTAAGACGTTTCTGTGGTCTCTGGAGGTGTAGAGTTCATTCATATTAGAGCTGTAGGAATACTGCTTCTGGTTTTGGGTCTATCCCTTTTTCATCATAGATTTCACCCAGATGTAGTCCCCTCATTTAATCCAAAAATTTGGGTTTCCCACCCCTAGCATTGATTAGTTCACAAGTTCTACCCTAGGACTAAAATCTGGATTAAAATATCCAGATGTCCTGTGTGACTTTTCCTACTTTCTCCTCTTCCTATTACCCTCTTTCCTCTTAAAATTACCCCTTAGCTATATAGTACATGTTGACTGCTTAAAGCTCAGTAGATGCAGGTGAACACAACACTGTGGTAGGCTCTGCCCTAGAGGCTGTGCAGGCAGAGTGAATACCGCTTCAGGTTTTTGTTGCTTGGGGTTTCATAGAGTACTGGAGGAGGAAGGACTTTTTAAAGAGATCGTCTCATCCAGCTCCTTGATTTAACAGCAAAGGAAGCCAAGACCCAAGAGAGTAAGTGACCTGTTTTAGGCCTACAGGCTCAAAGCTGGAACTCAGATCCCCTGACTTGTGCTTATTCTACAAATCCAAGGACAGTAGAAAAGCAGTGTTCTAGATAGGTAGCTTGTATTCTTCCATGGTTCCCCATTGCCCAGTGGAGAAAACCCAAACTCCTCCTCTTACCTGCTGGTCACTAATTTCATCTTTAGGACCCTGGTGCTGGCTTATTTATTGTGAAAAAAATTGCACAGTTTTAGAGCTGAGCTGCAGCTGGGATGAATCAAGTTTTACTTAGGTCCTCAGTGCTGTTGAATATTTCTGGTGAGCTACCCTTTATGAAACATGTGAGCCCTTGCAAAAGGCTTATGTAACACAGCTCGAGTTACTGTTGGTGCTGCTTGTGTTTGTACCTCCAGCCAGTGGACTAAAGAATAACTAATGCTTTAAAGACGACACAGAACACCATTTGAAAACTCGCTCTACCATCCCAAAGTGCCCACTGTAACAGTGTCAGTTTGAGACATTTTGGTTAGTTGCCTTCCTTTATACCAAAATAAAGTACTTCCATGGCCATTCCCATGGGTTTTATTGCAGCTTCAATCCACTTCTATTATTTGAAATTAAGACTCTCAGTGACTGTGTGCTAACAGTGGTGTATAAGGTAACACTACAAAGAAAAACAAGAATAATTTAATGCAAATTCAAGATTTAAATCTGGTGAGGGTCATGAAGGGAGAGGGATGTCATCATGTAAGGTATTTGGAGTTTCAAATCTTTGGGTAATGTTCTGTTTCTTGGGTTGAATGTTGGATATGTGGGTGTTTGTTCTGTTATCTTTGCATGGTAAGGATAGGTAGACATAAAAAAGGATAGGGAGACATATATTTAAAGAGAGCTCTAGTTTCTAGTACTTGGAGAAACGATATATATCTTCTTTTCCTCATTCAATATTTTATGCTTTTTTTGGCTTCAATCTCTTGCATCTTTCTAGGCCTGATTTAAGAAACACCTATTTTGATATGTGGGTTATGACTATACCCATCACAGTCATTTTTTACTCCCTATACTTGTGTTAACATAAGGTTTAAGGCTTGTGATTCCTCATTGTTGTACGAGTCAGCAAAATTTGGGACCCATAATCCTCATATGAGGCTAGAACCATGAGACCTCTTGGCGTGGGAACAATTAGGTGACATGGTTTCCCACCCGCTTAGAGCCGTCCATGTCACGTTGATCCTGGTCAGTTGCTTTGCTTTCTGCTAGATAATAGGCTGGTTTTGTGGTCTCTTAGCTGTACTAAAGTTGTGCTACTTGAACAGAGTAACCTACTATTTGACTTACGTTTGGATCCATCCCTCTCTGCATGTCATGTCTTCTTGTTTGCCTTCAGTATTTTATACTTTTGTTTTGAGGACTGAATATTTCCTGTAAGGTTTTATATGAAGCCTGGAAACCACTGTATGTAGGCATGGGCAGTCTTTCTTCCTTGGTGCCATTGTGAATAATAGAATCCCATATTTTAATAACTAGAAATTGTTTATGTACCCTTCCTCAACAGCCACCTCCTTGCCCATTCCCTGCCTCTATTTTAGAGGTAATGAAACTGAAGCCTAGCTGGAATAGGATTGGAAGCCCTGGGAGTTTTTTTTTTTTAATGCAATTTTATTGAGATATATTCACACACCATATAATCCATCCAAAGTATACAATCCGTGGCTCACAGTATCATCATGTAGTTATGCATTCATCGCCACAATTTTAGAACATTTTCATTGCTCCAAAATAAAGAAAAAAATAATAATAAAAAAGAACACCCAAACCATCCCATACCCCTTATCCTCCTCTATTTTATTTTATTACTTATCTGCCCAAACACTGGGTAAAGGGAGTGTCAGTCACAAGGTTCTCCACAATCACACAGTCATACGATAAAAGCTATATGATTATACAATTATCATCAAGAATCAAGTCTACTGGATTACAGTTCAACAGATTCAGGTATTTCCTTCTAGCTATTCTAATACACTAGCAACTAAAAAGGAATATCTATATAAGGCATAAGAATAACCTCCAGAATGACCTCTTGAATTTTTTGAAATCTCTTAGCCACTGAAACTTTATTTTGTTTCATTTTTTTTTCCCTCTTTTGGTCAAGAGGTCAATCTGAATCCCATGATCCCAGTGCCAGGCTCATCCCTGGGAGTTATGCCCCATGTTGTCAGGGAGATTTATACCCCTGGGACTCATGTCCCATGTGGGGGGGAGGGTAGTGGGTTTATTTGCAGAGTTGGCTTAGAGAAAAAGGCCCAGAGGATTTTTAACTATGGAATGTAATGGTTAAAGTAGCTTTTATATGTCTGTATTTATTTGTTTTAAGGCAGAGAAGACTGGCTACACAAAATAATATGGAATGAGATGGAGAGAGAAGAGTATAGTGTCCTAAGAAAAACATATTTGATGGGAGAGGAATTTAGACCAGAGGAATAGGCTTAATTAAGAGGGTACAACCACCAATTTTAATTGGAGGGGAAAAAGGCATTAAATGATATGTAAATTTAAATTCATTAAAATTTGATTTGAAAATTTTTTGCCATTTGTTGCACTTACAGAAATACTATTGCCTAAGTAGATAACATCTGACTATGTTTTCTTCATGGACCTGAGTAAACTATTTGTAATTACCTCATGGATTGTTATAAAATCAACAGAACAGGTATGTTGCGTTGGTGACCCAGTGGTTAGTGGTTGAAGCTTTGTTCTGAATTGCAAATTGCAGAGAAGGGCACGTAAAGCAATTTGAGTACAATTAAAATGCCTTCAGAGATGGTAGTCTAAGTAAATATTTATTAAGTAAAACAATATAAGTGAAATTGTCAACTATTGCCTAGCTCAGAGTAGGTTCTAGAATCATGAATGTTAGTTTCCGTGAGGATGAAAGTATTATTAGTTTTAAGAGGTTTCATTTTTTTATTCAGTTTTATTGAGATATATTCACATACCATACAGTCAGCCACAATGTAGAATCAGCTGTTCACAGTACCATCATATAGTTGTGCATTCATCACCACAGTCAATTTTTGAACATTTTCATTACTCCAAAAAGAATGAAAATAAGAATAAAAAATAAAAGTAAAAAAAGAACACCTACATCATTCTATCCCCCCCATCCTACCCTATTTTTCATTTCGTTTTTGTCCCCATTTTTCTACTTTATCTATACCCTGGGTAAAGGGAGTGTGAGCCACAAGGTTTTCACAATTACAGTCACACCATGTGAGCTACATAGTTATGCAACCGTCTTCAAGAATCATGGCTACTAGGTTGCAGTTCTACAGTTTCAGACATTTCCTTCTAGCTATTCCAATACATTAAACCCTATAAAGGGATATCTTGTAGTGGATAAGAGTGTCCTCCAGAGTGACCTCTCGACTCCATTTGAGATCAAGAGGTTTCATTTTTAACATAAACTCGGAAGAAGTGGGTAATGCTGCCCCATGAATAAATCAATAGATATTTGTTTTTTTGTTAGTCGTATTCAATATCTGGGTGATGAGCATTTTTGGCCTTCCTCTCTAGATAAGATGAGGAAGTGAATCTGAAGAAGTTCTCTTGTTTCAAAAGGTATATCTTTTTTTTTTTTTTTTTGATAATCAAGTTGGTAAAATAGCTTGCCAGTTTCTCGCACATAGTAAGTAGCAGTACAGAAAATATTTCATCCCCAGCCCTTAACTGAAGGTTTTTTATTTTTTTGACAGTACAGCCATATGCATGTTTGCTCCTCAGTGATTTGTGAGAAACTAAGGAGGAGGTTACTGGAATTTCTAACTGTTTAGTCACGTGATATTAGTCAGGACTGCTATCTGTATCCTGTCTTTATTCTATCTCTGATGCATTGTCTTTGCATCTGCTGTGTAAGCTTTGGTAGATTTTTCTGTACCACTGGTTTTTACATTTTTGTCAGGGAAAGGGAGGGAAGAAGACTTGATAATTTTTGCTCTTTAGATGAGTGAGAGTAAGAGCGATTACTGTAGGCAGCTCAAACTTAGTCTATAATCCCTAGGTTAGAGTTGTTCCTTTTATGTGAGAAATAAAAGAAATCGACTCCAACACGTTGTGCTGGGAAGTGTTTCTCTTTTCCAATTCTTCTCTTGCTTCTTGCTGTCCCCACTCCCTTTAGCTTCCACTTTCCATCGCTTATGTGCACCAATATGGAGGCCTGACAGAACTACCTCTCCTACTATTTCTGACTTCGGAGCAAGGTGACTTCTATAGTGTATTGCTCTTGCATGGGGCTGTGGATGTACCCCGATGGCCAACATGCACATATCACTCTCTGGTTTGTAAAAGATGAATCTGAAGATGATTTTCTAGACTTCCATACCTTACTGGTATAACGGCAAGGACTTTGGAGGCAAACTGCTTGGCTTTGACCCTCTGTGGTCCTGAGCAATTTAGTCTCTTTGAGCTTCAGTTGTAAGATGAGAATAATAATGGTACATATCTTGGTAGGTGGTTGTGAGAGTTAACTGGGATCCCCATGTAAAGTAGTTGAGATGGTTCTTGGCATAAGTTTATGTATGTGCATATGTATATATGCACACAATAATTAAACAGAATACATTACAGAATAATTATTTCTTCTAGCCAACTCCCTACAATGTTTGCCTCAAACTACGTTGTCTCCTCCTCCCCCACAGTTGATTTCCCTATATATCAAGAATAAATCATGTGGCTGGAGTATTAATTTCTCTATCTTATCCATTTTTCAAGGGTCCTCTTAAGCCTCACCTCTCCCATCAAACATAGCCTGGGCATTCCATCCCATAATGAATGCTCCCTCCTGTGAGCTTCATCTCACTGTGCTGCTCCATGGTAGTTTTTTGTTGGGGAAGGCCAGTCACAGACTGTGAACTCTGAGAACTGAGTCTCTACATTCATTCATCCTGAATATCTAGCAGTGGCTACATGTGACACTGTCCTAGGCCAAGTTCAAAGTAAGACTGGGTTCCTTTCCTCAAGAAATGTATGTTCTTCTGGGGGCCTGACAAGTGGAAAATTATGTGGCTGGGTGCCAGGATGTGATGAATAACTCAAGTACAGTGGAGATTTGTAAGATAGAGAGCAAGAGGGTCTAATTCAAGAAACCAGGGAAGGCTTAATGAAAAAGGTGTCATGGCATTTTTCCTGGAATTTTGAGGAAGAGTAAAATTTGACAGGTGGGGTTATGGGTTGGAGGCATTCTCTGTGCAGAGGGTGTACTTTAAAAAGAGTCAGTTGTCCAGTTTAAGGTACTAGTGGTAGTAGAAAGTGTGTAGACTTGGAATCTGGCAAAACTGGTTTGAACGTTAGTTCTGCCTTGAATTGAGCTTTGTTTTTTCTCATCTGTAAAATGTGGCTAATATCTACGTCATTTTGGAGATTAGATAGAAAGATTTCTTTTTAAAGGGGTAGATATCATTCTTAGGCTTGGCACCAAAGTGCCCACTAAATGATTATTTTCATGACAGTTGTGGTGGAAGGAGGAAAGTATTGAGAAGGCTGGAGGGTAGAACAATGTCTAAGCTTAGTGACATCTGAATATCTTGTTCATTTTTACTAAACAGCACAGAGCATTGTCACCTTTACATAAATGTTCCATTATTGCTTTTTGGTCGACTGATCAAGGGAAATATTAGACCCCTCTTTTTAGTTCTCTAGGTAAAAAGCAGTAGAGACCATTCCCTCTGTTTCTTCTCTTAGAGCACTTTAACCTTCATTATACAAGTGCTCTAGGCAACTTTGACACTTTTAAAAGATATGGATCTACTTTTCCACTCTGAACCTGAAATGGAAGGTAAAATATATGATACATTTATTAGTGCTCTACTGTCCATGGGGCCTGAAGCTTCACTGGTTTCTCTGCTTGTCTAAGCACATCTGGTTTTACTGTCACTGTTCCTTCTCTGTATGTACATGTGAGCAGTGTGATTTGGAGTTGTCACACTGTCTTCTGAATTATTAATATCTGGGCTAAAGAGTGGGTGGAACAAAGGAGAGTCTAAAGTTGTATGTAATGGTGCCTAAGAGTCTCCCCCTGAGTACCTCTTTGTTGCTCAGATGTGGCCCTCTCTCTCTCTAACTGAGCCATCTTGACAATTGAACTCTCTGCCCTCCCCCCTACGTGGGACCCGACTCCCAGGGGTGTAAATCTTCCTGGCAACGCAGAGTATGACTCCCGGGGATGAATGTGGACCCGGCAGCGTGGGACTGAGAGTATCTTCTTGACCAAAAGGGGGATGCAAAATGAGACGAAATAGTTTCAGTGGCTGAGAGATTCCAAATGGAGTCGAGAGGTCACTCTGGTGGACATTCTTATGCACTATATAGATAACAACTCTTAGGCTTTAATGTATTGGAATAGCTAGAAGTAAATACCTGAAACTACCAAACTCCAACCCAGCAGTCTGGACTCCTGAAGACAATTATATAATAATGTAGATTACAAGGGGTGACAGTGTGATTGTGAAGACCTTGTGGATCACACCCCCTTTGTCTAGTGTATGGATGAGTGGAGGAATGGGGATAAAAACTAAAGGACAAATGGGGTGGGATGGGGGATGATTTGGGTGTTCTTTTTTCACTTTTATTTTTTATTCTTGTTCTGGTTCTTTCTGATGTAAGGAAAATGTTCAGAGATAGATTGTGGTGATGAACGCATAACTATGTTATCATACTGTGGACAGTGGATTGTATATCATGGATGATTGTATGGTATGTGAATGTATTTCAATAAAACTGAATTTAATAAAAAAAAAAAAAGAGTGGGTGGAAGTTGGGCTGATAAGAAATCCTGGGAGATAGCTGCAAATTTTATTTCCTTACATTGGTGGTTGCAGTTGCCACATTGTGCTAAACCCACTCCTGGTAATAACCAACCTAATGTGTACAGTTGCTGCAATTGTGGCAAAATGGGCTTAACTCTGTGTAGCCATGATTATAGTACGATACGTGGTCTGACCCTCTATATCTGGGGAGGGATTTGAGGTTTTGTTTTTCTGAAATGCAAATGGCCAAAGTAGCTCTTCTTTTTTTCCTTATTGTAATTATCTCATTTTCCCTTTCCTGTCTTTCATTTCTACCACTTGAATAATAATTATTCTAATGAACTATTAGGCTTTGGAAGAGTTGAATGGCAGCTACTTGGATCAATGCCCAAGACTTTTGCTAATTTTGGCCTTTCTTTCATCCTGGGTCTCATTTAACTTTCTCAGTTTCTCCTTCCTATGGAATGTATGAATTACAGAAAGGCTCTCCTGCCAAGCTATAATCTTTCTAAAGTTTTGATTTCAGTTTAATATTTTCCTGTAATCATGCTATTAAAGACTGCCAAAAATATATTCCCATTCACATATCCCATGACTCAATCCAGGAGTGTTGGGGTGAAACCAGAGCCCATCACAGTGAGATGTCAGGCTGCTGTGACCCCTTTGCACTATGTGGTAATAACATGCGTGAAAATGTAACCTCTGCTGCTGTACACATAGTTTATCATTACTTTGAGAAATGATGGAATTTTATAATGATTTTTTGTAAAGTAGAGTTTTCCAGTTTTTTCCTTTGGGGCCTACTTGATTATTCAGAAATGGCAACATAATGATAATGAACATGCCTCCTTAAGAGACGTTTTTAGTGGACAATGGAGGAGGGTGGAGGTTACTGTGGAAACATTCTTTTGTCCCAGCAGCATGTGAAAAGAAGGTTTGTTTAGCTTTAGCTGATCAAGACAAGAAAGCCAGCATCCAAAATTGCCCATCAACAGGAAAAATTTGAGAGAAAAGAAAATTGTAATATAGCCTCTTAGCTCTGCTTTCCTAAGCATACCAATATGTGTGAGAAAACCTTCAAACCAATTTTCTCTTACAGATGATGGGTGCCTCCATGATGTGCAATTAACTTTCTGTAAGGCAGAAAGTTGTCTGTTCGACAAGTGGGAGTTTTTATTTTTATTTTTAGTAGTTAATTGGCTCTATTTTTTGAGAAGGAGAACAGAGTAAGGAAGAAGAAGAAAGCCTTAGCTTGATTAGGATAGCAAAAATTGCAGCCATAACTAATTAGGTTCTCTTCAAGATAAGCTTTTTGTTTTTTTTTTATGCTTTGGAGGAAGTTTGCATCAAATTGTTTACTATTTGAATGGTTGCCCAGGCTGATAATCTGGGTTAAAACCTTGGCCAGGAAGCAATTCTGTACTAGAGATCCCTTGGTCTGCTGGTCTGGTTGGGAAGATAATGCTCCTTAAGTTCATTGGGTGGCAAGAAACAGAAAATCCTTTTCATGACATGGCTGCTCAGTGACTGTTCCTAGATTTCTCTTCCACTCAACCCTTGAAGACACATTGACAGATCCTGGGCTTGTAAGTGTTTAATCGTGTATTGCTTATTTGGGGAGTTGGGAGGGGAAAGCAGGAAGCACTTTAAAGAACATTTCCAATGATTGGAAATTTGAACAAGTTTTGAAGTTTTAAATCCTCTACTCTGGATTCTTCAGTTTTTCCAGTTTAGTCATAACTATGCCATTTAGATCTCTTTCTTTTCCTGCTGCTTCCCCTGAGAGAGTCTACTTCTTCCCTCCTTCCATCTCCGTTTCCTCTGCAACTGTCCAAATCTTATTTTACCTTAGCATGACCTAGATCAAAACTGACCTCTGAGAAACCCTTTCTTTTTTGCTCTGGTCCATGTTAATCTCCATTGCCTAACCCCTGATAACCTTTGTATTATATTTCATCATCAAACAATTTGCAATTGTCTTCTGTTTCATCTCAATGACTTATTTTACCTAATAAGACTTAAGTTCCTTAAGAAGCTTCTGCATTTCCTAGAATTCTTGTTATGTAGTAGGCCCCTAAAAGTTTGCAAAACTACTGTTCTGGTTTGCTAATGCTGCTGTTAAGCAAAACACCAGAAATGGATTGGCTTTTATAAAGGGGGTGTATTTGGTTACACAGTTACGTTCTTAAGGCCATAAAGTGTCCAAGGTAAGGCATCAACAATAGGGTACCTTCACTGGAGGATGGCCATTGGCATCTGGGAAACCTCTGTTAGCGGGGAAGGCACATGGCTGGCATCTGCTCTGGAGTTCTGGTTTCAAAATGGCTTTCTCCAAAATGTTGCTCTTAGGGCGTTTTGTCCACTCTTAGCTGCAGCTCTTCTTCAAAATGTCACTCTTAGTTGCTCTCCAAAATGTCACTCTTAGCTGCTCGGAGATCTTTGTCTGTGAACTCCTTTATATGACTGCAGTGATCCAATTAACACCCACCCTGAATGGACAGGGTAATACCTCCATGGAAATTATCCAATCAAATGTTTCTCTTATAGTTGATTGAGTCACATCTTCATGGAAACACTCAATCAAAGGATTCCAACCTAATCAACACTAATACGTCTGCCCCCACAAAATTGCATCAAAGATGATGGTGTTTTGGGGGAATAATACATCCAAACCCGCACAACTAGTTTCATTTATTGGAAAGGCAAAGAACTCATAGTAGTTAGCAGCCCTTATCAAATTCAGTGTAAAACAGGGTGGAAGTGACTCAAGAGAGTTCCTATGTTTTTACTCATTTCTCATCTCTCTTTCCCTGTCACTTACTTGTATTTTGTTATGAGTTGGGGAAACACTAAATTCGTTATTTTATTATTTACACAGGAGCATATAGAAATGTTATAATATACCCTGTGGTAGACACTGGATTTTAACATAGCCTCAGGATCCCTACCCCTGTTGGTCATATCCTATCCTAATAACTTGTGAATATGATGGGATTGTCATTCCCATGATTAGGTTATGTTATATGGCAAAGTTGACTTTAAGAAATTGAGATTATCCTGGGTGGATCTGATGTATCAGGTGGTCTCTTAAAAGGAATTGGACTCCTCCTGAAGAAAGACATTTAAAGTGTGAAAGGGATTTGACATGAGGGAGATTCCTCATTGCTAGCTTTAAAGATGAAGGTGGTCATGTGGCTAGGGACAGTGTGTGACCTTTAGGAGCAGAGAGCAGTACCTGGCTGACAGCCAAAAAGGAAAGGAGGAACTCAGTTCTACAGCAGCATGGACCTGGATTCTGCCAACAATCTGAATCAGTTGGAAGCAGGATTTTCCCCACAGCCTCAAGACTGCTGGAGAACTCAGCCCAACCAACACCTTGATTTTAACCCTATGATACAATGAGCAGAGAACGCAGTCATGTATGTCGTGGCCAGGCTTCTGACCTCCAGAACAGAGAGCTAACCAATGGGTGTTGTTTTAAGCTGCTGAGTTTGTGGTAATTTGTTACATGGTAATAGGAAACTAATATCTTACCCAATATTCTGTAAGCAACCTCTGTCTCATTCTGATAGTGTTTCATCCAGAGCACAATGGACACAGTGGAAATTTTAGGAAGGCTTGAGAATTTTGGTCAGGGATTATTTAGGAATATTTGCAAAGCTCTGTGAAATGTTAATTTGTATATTTATTTCCTAAGAGTGTATTTGCCATGGCTTTAGTAGTTTTTAGTATACTCCCTCAGTTTTAAGGTGCTTGAAATGGGTCACTGCCCTCAGAGATGTTCTAGGTCAGCCTGGCTAATGAACTGAATATATGTGGCCAAGTTGCCACTAGAGAGACATCCTGGTACTTCTGTTTATGACTGCTTTGGAGCTGCTTTGGGTTTTTCTTTTTCTTCCTTTATATGTCATTACTGTAACTGAAAATCCCCTGCCTCTTCAGAAAGAGACAAAAATAAGTGGTATCTGTCAAAAGGAAGTGGCTAATTTATATCCGGTGATAGAAATGGTGGCATGAGGAAGGAACTGTCCCTTCCATATTTCATTGTTTGCTGATTAATGCATTCAGTGAATAGATATATGACATGTGCCACACTATTTCTCAAACAGGAAGCACTGAAGAATGACGTGTGAATATGAGTGGAACCCTACATAAAAACTTGTGAAAAACTTCCAACTGCTTTAGGCCTCTAAATTCTCTTTGACCTCCTATTCATTTCCATTTTGAGAAAGCTTGTCTGAATGATACACCATATGCTAAAGGCAGGGCAGAAGGGACAAAAAAGACCCAAATGAGCAATAGTGAGACAACTGGGTGGCTTTCTCCTCTGCAAGAGAGATATGTTTTAAATGGGATTAGGAAATTTGGAATCCCACTGGAAAGCGAGAGGGTTTTGAATTCATTAGTGACCCTTCCTCCCCCCTCATATTTTTCTCATTAGCTTTCCTAGGTGGCTAGCTGATGTGGAGCAGTGCCAGAGAACAGCTGTAGCATCTGTTTCGGATCAGGTCATGCATTTATAAATGCTTCTTGCCTGTTTGTCACATTGCTTACCTCCCACTCTCGTTTTCCTCTGAGTTCTGCAAAATTGGTAAGAGACCCTGTAATGCACATGTGGACCTTGTCATTCCTAAATATGAGACTTTCTGCTGATCAGCAGTTTGTAACATTAAGTTGTTGCAGGCATTAGTCACTTTGACTTAAATTGAAAGACTGGTCTTTGGAAACTTAAGAAAAGGCTTTTTTGTGGTTGTCGTTGTTGTTAATTCTTGTCACCCAGCTAGATTTAACCTTTCAGGGTTTACCCTGACTTTTAGAAAAAAACATTGTCTGTAAGAAAAAGTGTTCCCACTTTTTACAATGTATGGATTCTTACACTTGGTAGTTATCTCCTGAAAGGTATTTTTACTATGATGCCTATATCCCCCTGTCCTCAAAAGATCTAGATTGGATTACAGAGCCAGGGCTCTGTTCAGATATCCATTTCTAAGGAGTGTTTTAAGCAGTGTTTTCTTAATTGTCACGTGAGAAATCTAATTTCTCTTGATTTCCTCCTAGATTGCTCATTACTAGTTTATAGACATACTATTGACTCTTGCATGTCATCTTGTAGTCTGCCACTTTGTTGAACTTGTTTATTAGCACTAGTAGCTTTGTTGTAGATTTTTCAGGTCTTTCTAAACACAGGATCATGTCATCTGCAAATAGTGAAAGTTTTACTTCTTCCTTTCCAATTTGAAGCCTTTTATTTCTTTTTCTTGACTAATTGCTCTGGCTAGAACTTCCAGTACAATGTTGAATAACTGTGGTGATAGTGGGCATCCTTGTCTTGTTCCAGTTCTTAGAGGGAAAGCTTTCAGTCTTTCACCATTGAGTACAATGTTAGCTGTGGATTTTTCATATATGCCCCTTATCATGTTGAGGAAATTTCCCTCTTTTCCTATTTTCAAAGGGTTTTTAGCAAGACAGGGTGTGGGATTTTGTCAAATGCCTCTTCTGTGTCAGTCGGTAGGCTCATGGATAGGCTCATGTGGTTTTCCCCCTTTGATTTGTTAACGTGGTATATTACATTAACTGACTTTTTTTGTGTTGAAGCACCCTTGCATTCCTGGAATAAAACCCACTTGATCGTGGTATATACTTCTTTTAATGTGCTGTTGGATTTAATTTGCAAGTATTTTATTGTGTATTTTTGCATCTGTATTCATTGGAGAGATTGGTTTGTAATTTTCTTTACTTGTAGTGTCTTTGCCTGGCTTTGGTATTAGGGTAATGTTGGCTTCATAGGATGAGTTAGGGAGTGTCCCCTCCTCTTCAATTTTTTGAAGAGTTTGAGCAGGATTGATATTAATTCTTCTTGGAAGGATTTGTAGAATTCACCTGTGAAACCATCTGGTCCTGGATTTTTCTTTTTTGGTAGTTTTGTTGTTGTTGTTGTCGTTTTGATAACATAATTTTATTGAGATATATTCACACACCATACAATCCATCCAAAGTATACAATCAATGGTTCACAGTGTCTTCACATATTTGTATATTCATTACCATGATCATTTTTAGAACATTTGCATTACTCCAGAAAAAGAAATAAAAAGAAAAAAGAAGACCACAAACATCCCATACTCCTTACCCCTCCCTCTTATTGATCACTAGTGTTGTACTCTACCCAATTTTAACTTACAATAGAGTTAGATTAATTAAGACAGTATAGTATTATCAGATATATATATATATATATATATATATATATATATATATATATACACACACACACATATATATATAGATCAGTGGAATAGGACAAAACATCCAGAAGTAGATTCATACAGACACAAGCAACCAACTTATTTTTTCTTTTCTTTTCTTTTTTTTTGTATATAGTAGTTATACAATCATTATCAAAGATCAAGACCACTGGATTATAGTTCAACAACTTCAGGTATTTCCTTCTGGCTATTCTAAAACACTAGACACTAAAAGGAAATATCTTAAGTCTCAAAAATAGAAACCAGCTGGTAGACTGACTGCAATTGTGTCAATTAAGTGGGCTGGGTGGGAAAAGTTCAGCCAAAAACGATGGTGTGGATGCTTGATAAATGTTGGCGTTATTACGTCTGGACACAGAGGAGAAAAGCTAACCTGGTACTGGTGGCTTCGATTCTTCACTATCCAATTTAGGATGTGGAGAGGATAAGGAAGAATTTAAGATGATTAGATAGTGGACTTTTTTCTTCTGCAAGAGAGTTTAGATTTGATCAGTGTTGGAAATATGTAAACTAACAGACGTTGTTCTAGTACCTCTCTGACATCTTAAAGTAGACGTTTTCTCATTTGGCTTGACAAAGTGGAAGGTATTGGTTTAGAGATGTTCAGGTATTCGAGCACAGAAAAGAGATGAGGGCTGTGGGTCATAACTAGGGTTGGTCACGGAAGTCATGGACAAGAATGAAATCATCCAAGCAAAGTGTGTAAAATGAGCTGAGGATAGAGAATTATGTTAAGTAAGTCTTTGCAACAGTCCTGTGAGATAGTTTATTTTAAATTTAAGGAAACAGGCTAAATTAAATGATTTTAATTAAATCACAGCTGAACAGTGGCAGAGTTCAGACTTGCCCCTGAGTTCTCTGGTTCTGCAGGTCAAACTCCTTCTACCTTACCATTCTGCCTTTCTGCCACTCTAATCACTTTCACTCTGCTATTAAAAAAAATAATAAGCACTCATATTTTATCCCATCACTTACAATTTAGCTTCAATAACAATTGCAAGCTTACCTCCTTAAAAAAGAGGCTTTTCATTGCCTTGTGATACTGAATGGTTATTCTTCTTTTCATTAATATCCCCCTTTTTAAAATCTTTTATTTATTTTCTATTATTAAAGTATTAAATTGGTTTTTTTGGTAATAATTAACATATTACAGAAACAACACTTTGCAAAATTTTCCTATAATCCTACTATTCCCAAAGAAAACCCCTAAACTGCATAATTTTTGCAAGGAACTAGAAAGGGAAAAATTATTCCCTTGCTAGGAGTTTTTTTTTTGAGAAAGTTACTTAAAGATAGCACTTGGGATTGGGGTAATCACTCAGTGTTAATGTTTTTTATATTATCTGGGTGGCTCAGGTGGCTCCCTAGATTTGTCTGGCAGAGCTAATTTACCTGGCTTTGTGACTGGGGGCTTGGCCCCTTCTCCTTTTCAGTTCCAGCTTATATCTAATTTTTCTCCTAACTGTTCCCCTCTTCTGGCTCTTTCTGTTCTGCTGCTTGTGTGGGACAACTTCCTTGTGGGTTTTCTTGGCTCTGACCTTGGGATTTGATAGTATAGATGACAAGCAGAATAGCAAATGTTGTCCAATTCATCTTTTTTTTTTTTTTTTTTTGAATCAAATGTTTTACTTTATTTCTAGTGAATCACAATTAAACAAATAAAATTAAAGGAGGTAAATGTAAGCTTAAAACCAAAGTCTGGAAGGACAACTCCAGATGGAAAAGATACGGCAACAGGGTTTGAGTGGACAGTGGTTAGAGAGAGGTCTGGGGGAACTGAGCTCTGCTTCACAGCGAATCTGCCAAAGGCCAGATTTTAGAGAATTCATACAATACTCCATGATCCCTGAATTGTGCCCTGGCTAAGTTAATTAATGATGTTGTGGTATCTTGAAGAATCGTCTAAAAATGTATTTACACAATAGCAACAGAAGTAAAGCACCTAAAAACATATTTATGTTTTGGAAATAAACATCATCAACCAAAAGAGATAGTTAGGGGAGGCAATATGATTGAATGGGGAATGCATAGGCATAAAGTTCCAGAAGACTCAGATTTTGGTTCTAGGGAAATCACTTCATCTCTTCAGACCTCCACATTTTATGTGTAAGACTAGAGGCTTGCCTGCAGGCCCCGTAGTTTCCTTTATTTTTTTTTTTTTTTTTTTTTATTTTTTATCATCATTTTATTGAGATATATTCACATACCACGCAGTCATACAAAACAAATTGTACTTTCGATTGTTTACAGTACCATTACATAGTTGTACATTCATCACCTAAATCAATCCCTGACACCTTCATTAGCACACACACAAAATAACAAGAATAATAATTAGAGTGAAAAAGAGCAATTGAAGTAAAAAAGAACACTAGGTACCTTTGTCTGTTTGTTTGCTTCCCCTACTTTTCTACACATCGATCCATAAACTAGACAAAGTGGAGTTTGGTCCTTATGGCATTCCCAATCCCACTGTCACCCCTCATAAGCTACATTTTTATACAACTGTCTTCGAGATTCATGGGTTCTGGGTTGTAGTTTAATAGTTTCAGGTATCCACCACCAGCTACCCCAATTCTTTAGAACCTAAAAAAGGTTGTCTAAAGTGTGCGTAAGAGTGCCCACCAGAGTGATCTCTCGGCTCGTTTTGGAATCTCTCTGCCACTGAAGCTTATTTCATTTCCTTTCACATCCCCCTTTTGGTCAAGAAGATGTTCTCCATCCCACGATGCCGGGTCTACATTCCTCCCCGGGAGTCATATTCCACGTTGCCAGGGAGATTCACTTCCCTGGGTGTCTGATCCCACGTAGGGGGGAGGGCAGTGATTTCACCTTTCAAGTTGGCTTAGCCAGAGAGAGAGGGCCACATCTGAGCAACAAAGAGGCATTCAGGAGGAGACTCTTAGGCACAAATACAGGGAGGCCTAGCCTCTCCTTTGCAGCAACCGTCTTCCCAAGGGTAAAACTTATGGTAGAGGGCTCAACCCATCAAACCACCAGTCCCCTATGTCTGTGGTCATGTTAGCAACCATGGAGGTGGGGTAGGCGAATACCCCTGCATTCTCCACAGGCTCCTCAAGGGGGCACTAAATCTTTTTTTTTTTTTTTTTTTTTTCCCTTGTTTGTCTTTTTTCTTTTTTTTTTTTTAACTTTCCCTTCTTTTTTCGAATCAACTGTATGAAAAAAAAAGTTAAAAAGAAAACAAACATACAATAAAAGAACATTTCAAAGAGACCATAGCAAGGGAGTAAGAAAAAGACAACTAACCTAAGATAACTGCTTAACTTCCAACATGTTCCTACTTTACCCCAAGAAAGTTACATACTATAGCAACATTTCAGTGAACTTGTTCCTACTACATCCATCAGAAATTAACAGACCATAGTCATTTCTGGGCATCCCCAGAACGTTAAATAGCTTATCTGTTCTTCTTGGATTATTGTTCCCCCTTCCTTAATTGCTCTCTACTGCTAGTTCCCCTACATTCTACATTATAAACCATTTGTTTTACATTTTTCAAAGTTCACATTAGTGGTAGCATATAATATTTCTCTTTTTGTGCCTGGCTTATTTCGCTCAGCATTATGTCTTCAAGGTTCATCCATGTTGTCATATGTTTCACCAGATCGTTCCTTCTTACTGCCGCGTAGTATTCCATCGTGTGTATATACCACATTTTATTTATCCACTCATCTGTTGATGGACATTTGGGTTGTTTCCATCTCTTGGCAATTGTGAATAATGCTGCTATGAACATTGGCGTGCAGATATCTGTTCGTGTCACTGCTTTCCGATCTTCCGGGTATATCCCGAGAAGTGCAATCGCTGGATCGAATGGTAGCTCTATATCTAGTTTTCTAAGGAACTGCCAGACTGACTTCCAGAGTGGCTGAACCATTACGCAGTCCCACCAACAATGAATAAGAGTTCCAATTTCTCCACATCCCCTCCAGCATTTGTAGTTTCCTGTTTGTTTAATGGCAGCCATTCTAACCGGTGTTAGATGGTATCTCATTGTGGTCTTAATTTGCATCTCTCTAATAGCTAGTGAAGCTGAACATTTTTTCATGTGTTTCTTGGCCATTAGTATTTCCTCTTCAGAGAACTGTCTTTTCATATCTTTTGCCCATTTTATAATTGGGCTGTCTGTACTATTGTCATTGAGTTGTAGGATTTCTTTGTATATGCAAGATATCAGTCTTTTGTCAGATACATGGTTTCCAAAAATTTTTTCCCATTGAGTTGGCTGCCTCTTTACCTTTTTGAGAAATTCCTTTGAGGTGCAGAAACTTCTAAGCTTGAGGAGTTCCCATTTATCTATTTTCTCTTTTGTTGCTTGTGCTTTGGGTGTAAAGTCTAGGAAGTGGCCTCCTAATACAAGGTCTTGAAGATGTTTTCCTACATTATCTTCTAGGAGTTTAATGGTACTTTCTTTTATATTGAGATCTTTGGTCCATTTTGAGTTAATTTTTGTGTAGGGGGTGAGGTAGGGGTCCTCTTTCATTCTTTTGGATATGGATATCCAACTCTCCCAGCCCCATTTGTTGAAAAGACCATTATGGCTCAGTTCGGTGACTTTGGGGGCCTTATCAAAGATCAGTCGGCCATAGATCTGAGGGTCTATCTCTGAATTCTCAATTCGATTCCATTGATCTATATGTCTATCTTTGTGCCAGTACCATGCTGTTTTGGCAACTGTGGCTTTATAATAAGCTTCAAAGTCAGGGAGTGTAAGTCCTCCCACTTCGTTTTTCTTTTTTAAAGTGTCTTTAGCAATTCGAGGCATCTTCCCTTTCCAAATAAATTTGATAACTAGCTTTTCCAAGTCTGCAAAGTAGGTTGTTGGAATTTTGATTGGGATTGCATTGAATCTGTAGATGAGTTTGGGTAGAATTGACATCTTAATGACATTTAGCCTTCCTATCCATGAACATGGAATATTTTTCCATCTTTTAAGGTCCCCTTCTATTTCTTTTAGTAGAGTTATGTAGTTTTCTTTGTATAGGTCTTTTACATCTTTGGTTAAGTTTATTCCTAGGTACTTGATTTTTTTAGTTGCTATTGAAAATGGTATCTTTTTCTTGAGTGTCTCTTCAGTTTGTTCATTTCTAGCATATAGAAACATTACTGACTTATGTGCATTAATCTTGTATCCCGCTACTTTGCTAAATTTGTTTATTAGCTCTAGTAGGTGTATCGTTGATTTCTCAGGGTTTTCTAGATATAAGATCATATCATCTGCAAACAATGACAGTTTTACTTCTTCTTTTCCAATTTGGATGCCTTTTATTTCTTTGTCTTGCCGGATTGCCCTGGCTAGCACTTCCAGCACAATGTTGAATAACAGTGGTGACAGCGGGCATCCTTGTCTTGTTCCTGATCTTAGAGGGAAGGCTTTCAGTCTCTCACCATTGAGTACTATGCTGGCTGTGGGTTTTTCATATATGCTCTTTATCATGTTGAGGAAGTTTCCTTCAATTCCTACCTTTTGAAGTGTTTTTATCAAAAACGGATGTTGGATTTTGTCAAATGCTTTTTCAGCATCTATTGAGATGATCAATTGATTTTTCCCTTTCGAGTTTTTAATGTGTTGTAATACATTGATTGTTTTTCTTATGTTGAACCATCCTTGCATGCCTGGAATGAACCCCACTTGGTCATGGTGTATGATTTTTTTAATGTGTCTTTGGATTCGATTTGCAAGTATTTTGTTGAGGATTTTTGCATCTATATTCATTAGGGAGATTGGCCGGTAGTTTTCCTTTTTTGTAGCATCTTTGCCTGGTTTTGGTATTAGATTGATGTTAGCTTCATAAAATGAATTAGGTAGTGTTCCATTTTTTTCAATGTTTTGAAAGAGTTTGAGTAAGATTGGTGTCAGTTCTTTCTGGAAAGTTTGGTAGAATTCCCCTGTGAAGCCATCTGGCCCTGGGCATTTATTTGTGGGAAGATTTTTGATGACTGATTGGATCTCTTTGCTTGTGATGGGTTGGTTGAGGTCTTCTATTTCTTCTCTGGTCAGTCTAGGTTGTTCATATGTTTCCAGGAAATTGTCCATTTCTTCTACATTATCCAGTTTGTTGCCATACAGTTGTTCATAATATCCTCTTATAATTTTTTTAATTTCTTCAGGATCTGCAGTTATGTCACCTTTTTCATTCATTATTTTGTTTATATGGGTCTTCTCTCTTTTTGATTTTGTCAGTCTAGCTAGGGGCTTGTCAATCTTGTTGATCTTCTCAAAGAACCAACTTTTGGTGATATTTATCCTTTCTATTGTTTTTTTGTTCTCTATTTCATTTATTTCTGCTTTAATCCTTGTTATTTCTTTTCTTGTACTTGGTTTAGGATTGGTTTGCTGTTCATTTTCTAGCTTCTTCAGTTGATCCATTAGTTCTTTGATTTTGGCTCTTTCTTCCTTTTTAATATATGCGTTTAGTGCTATAAATTTCCCCCTTAGCACTGCTTTTGCTGCATCCCATAGGTTTTGGTATGTTGTGTTCTCATTTTCATTCGTCTCTATATATTTAGCAATTTCTCTTGCTATTTCTTCTTTAACCCACTGATTGTTTAGGAGTGTGTTGTTTAACCTCCAGGTATTTGTGAATTTTCTAAGTCTCTGATGGTTATTGACTTCTAATTGTATTCCATTGTGGTCAGAGAATGTGCTTTGAATAATTTCAATCTTTTTAAATTTATTGAGGCTTGTTTTATGTCCCAGCATATGATCTATTCTGGAGAAAGTTCCGTGAGCACTAGAAAAGTATGTGTATCCTGTTGATTTGGGATGTAATGTCCTGTAGATGTCTGTTAAATCTAATTCATTTATCAGATTGTTTAGGTTTTCAATTTCCTTATTGGTCTTCTGTCTGGTTGATCTATCTATAGGAGAGAGTGATGTGTTGAAGTCTCCCACAATTATTGTGGAAACATCAATTGCTTCCTTTAGTTTTGCCAATGTTTCTCTCATGTATTTTGTGGCACCTTGATTGGGTGCATAGACATTTACGATTGTTATTTCTTCTTGCTGAATTGCCCCTTTTATTAGTATGTAGTGGCCTTCTTTGTCTCTCAAAACATCCCTGCATTTGAAGTCTATTTTATCTGAGATTAATATTGCTACACCTGCTTTCTTTTGGCTGTAGCTTGCATGAAATAT
This sequence comes from Choloepus didactylus, assembly GCF_015220235.1. Lineage (NCBI taxonomy): Eukaryota > Metazoa > Chordata > Mammalia > Pilosa > Megalonychidae > Choloepus > Choloepus didactylus. The sequence goes on from NC_051309.1 coordinate 82,213,368, forward strand.
TTTTTTCCATCCTTTCACTTTCAGTTTCTTTGTGTCCCTGTGTCTAAGATGAGTCTCTTGTATGCAACATATTGATGGTTCATTTTTTTTGATCCATTCTGCGAATCTATATCTTTTAATTGGGGAGTTTAATCCATTTACATTCAACGTTAAAACCGTGAAGGCATTTCTTGAATCGGCCATCTTATCCTTTGGATTATGTTTGCCATATTTTTCCCTCTCTCTATTAATATCCTTTATTGTACCCATACCGAATCTCTTTAGTACTGAACCTTTCTCCAAGTTTCTCTGTCCTGTCTTTGTTTCTCTGTCTGTAGGGCTCCCTTTAGTATGTCCAGTAGGGCAGGTCTCTTGTTAGCAAATTCTCTCAGCATTTCTTTGTCTGTGAAAAATTTAAGCTCTCCCTCAAATTTGAAGGAGAGCTTTGCTGGATAAAGTATTCTTGGCTGGAAATTCCTCTCACTCAGAATTTTAAATATATCGTGCCACTGCCTTCTCGCCTCCATGGTGGCTGCTGAGTAGTCACTACTTAGTCTTATGCTGTTTCCTTTGTATGTGGTGAATTGCTTTTCTCTTGCTGCTTTCAGAACTTGCTCCTTCTCTTCTATGTTTGACAGTGTGATCAGTATATGTCTCGGAGTGGGTTTTTTTGGATTTATTCTATTTGGAGTTCGCTGAGCATTTATGATTTGTGTATTTATGTTGTTTAGAAGATTTGGGAAGTTTTCCCCAACAATTTCTTTGAATACTCTTCCTAGACCTTTACCCTTTTCTTCCCCTTCTGGGACACCAATGAGTCTTATATTCGGACGTTTCATATTATCTATCATATCCCTGAGGTCCATTTCGAGTTTTTCAATTTTTTTCCCCATTCTTTCTTTTATGTTTTCATTTTCCATTCTGTCATCTTCCAGGTCACTGATTCGTTGTTCAACTTCCTCTAGTCTTGTACTATGAGTGTCCAGAATCTTTTTAATTTGGTCAACAGTTTCTTTAATTTCCATAAGATCATCCATTTTTTTATTTAGTCTTGCAATGTCTTCTTTATGCTCTTCTAGGGTCTTCTTGATTTCCTTCATATCCCGTACTAGGGTCTCATTGTTCATCTTTAGTTCTTTGAGTAGCTGCTCTAGGTGTGTCTCTTCTGGTCTTTTGATTTGGGTGCTTGGGCTTGGGTTATCCATATCGTCTGGTTTTTTCATATGCTTTATAATTTTCTGTTGTTTTTGGCCTCGTGGCATTTGCTGACCTTGATAGGGTTCTTTTAGGGTTTGTAGACCAGTTGAAGTCCTTATCTCTAATTTATCAGATCTACAGCTTCGTGGAGTACACTTTCTCTAACTAACCAGCAGGTGGCGTCCACGAGCCACCTGTTCTCCACAAGCCAGATCTCCCCTGCTTAGCCTTTTTGGTGAGTGGGGGAGTGAGTCTTGTGGGGCCCAATTGGTGTCCCAAGCTTGCGTGTGTAGTTGGTGTTGCCTGCCCTGTATGTGGGGCGTGTTTCTGGGCAGTCGGGGAGGGGGGGTGGCCCTAACAATCAAATCTCCCTGATGATCCTAGAGTTTTAAAGCTACTGCAATAGTCTAATCCTTTAGTTCAGTCCTGCCACAGTTTGTCTCTGCCACTGACCCACAAGTCTTTGGTATTGGCGTATGGCTCCTGAGACTTGCAAGTGGGCCCCTCTTCCAGGCTGTGCACCCCGGGTCCTCTGTTGAGGGATGACTGTGCTATGTCGCAGGTGAGTGCCGTCCCCCCAGGGCAGTTCTGGGCTGCTGGGCTGTGTTGGGAGGCTCCCAGTCTGCTCAAATGATGGCTGAATGGGGCTCTGTTAATTCACACTGCTCCCCCTTCCCAGCTCTGGGACATTCAGCTGAGGGTTGCAGGGAAGGCTAATGTCCACGCCCAGTTTTGTGGTGTGTGCCTGTTATTTGAAGCACTTCCGTCACACTGGGTTGTCTGGGGCAGCTCTGGGCTATCGGGCTGGCGATGGGCAGGAGTGTTTCCTGTCCACCAGGATGGTGGCTGTGAGCGGACACCCCCCTTTTCTTGGGAAGTTGTGTTGTTTAGTGAATTTTCTCAGCCACTGGATTATTGCCTTTTGTCTCAGAGCTCTCTTAGTTCTGCTCTTGACTTGACGTGCCCAAATTTCAATTCTTTGAAGCTTTCTGTATTGAGCTTCTTAGAGTAATTGTTTTAGAAAAAGCAAAAAGGATTTAAAAAAAAAAAAAAAAACGGCCCTCCTCAGAGATCTAATGGGTTATTGAAATGCTAATAGACAAAGCAACCAGGGCCATTAAGGAAAAGTGCCCAGGGCAGAGAGATCAGCCTTGCTTCGGGATTTGCATATGCGCCTCAAGGCCTGATCTCCACCCTTCCCCTTTCTGTGTTCACCAGAACTCCAAAAATCCTCTGCTTTTATTTTGGAGTTTTTCGTGTTGTTTTTTTTCTATGCCTGTCTCCTCTCTGCTGGGCTGGCTGCTCTCAGAGTCTCTGGTGTCTGGCCTCAGTCTATCTATGGTTGGAGTTTGAATCAGTAGAATGAGTTTCCGGTAAGAGCAGCCACTGCAATTCTCCCTTCTCCTTCCTGGAGCTGACAGCCCCTCCTCCCCCGGGACTGAGCCTGGCAGGGAGGGGCGCGGGTCCCCTGGCCGCAGAAACTTACAGATTTCGCTGATCTCAGCAGTTCCACGTTTTCATGAGTGTTGTATGAAGTATGCCCAAAGACAGATTGCTCTGTGGTGTCCAGTCCACGCAGTTCCTGGCTTTTTACCTACTTTCCTGGAGGAGTAACTAAAACATACAGCTCACCAGTCTGCCATCTTGCCCCGCCTCTCCCCAATTCATCTTTAAAGAATGCAGTTCTCATTGGTAATAGATGCTTCAGACATTTTGTATCATGAAAGTTACCTCAGAAATGTAGCCTTGAAAACATCCCAACACAGGCTTCATAATTGTGGGTTGGGTTGATACTTTGCATTCCAGTGTTTTCCCTTTTGCATGGGAACAAAAGGCATTTCCAAATTTCCCATCAACTTTCCCTTCTTTAAGAGAATATGAAACCAATTCAACACCTTCTAGAATGTAGTTAGATGAGAGTATATATTTATAAAATTGGCAGTCAGTACCCTTGGACACTGTGAGGCCAGAATTTCTCCAAATACTGGGAAGCAGCCAGTGGACTGTCAAGGATTTTATGTTTGGATTAGGAAGTTCTTTTTTCTCTCTCTTTTATCATGGTGCCATTTGTACTGCTGAAACAGTACTCCAGAAAAAGCCACTACACTAAAATGAGGGAGGGACATGCACCTCTTCTGTTCTCCAAGTGGGCATCTTCTTTATAGGGAAAAGGTAGCCCTTCTGCTGCCCGTGGTTCCATCTCAAACCAATTTAAATTGACTTCCATTTTCTTAAACTTGAGTCTTAATCATTTCCACCTCTTTCCATTAGGCAATGCTGACAGAAAGACTGTTTTCTTCTGAATACATAAAACCTTCACATCACCTGTACATAGGAGTAACATACTAAATTAGTATCTAACAGCACTGTAGACTAATATGTTTTTTACATAATATAAACTGGTAGATTAGTTCAAAGAAAAAATGAGTATCACAGGAGCTATAAGATTGTGTTGTATCCTGTACTTTGGATAGCTTATGATTATTATATTTGTGACTATTTGATTAACATCTATGTGCCATATTAGACTATAAGCTCCATGAGTTAGGGAGCTTTGTTTTCTCACCATATCCTTAGCGTTTGACAAAGTGTTGGGCACAGTGTGGTACTCAATATTTACTGAGTGATTGAAAGTATGAATAAAGGTTTGCTTTTCCTTTTGTAGACAGGCAACTAACTTATACAGAACAGTTATTTCCTAGGTTTTGTTTTTGGGATCGAAAACCCACTTTTCAAAAATCTTGTGAAAGACTGTAGATATAACTGAGAGGATATGTTATTTTGTTTGTTTGATTTTAACAAGGCAGTTGTAGAGGGTAGGTATATATCTTTTTGTTGTTGTTAAATATGTCATAATTTTTGTAGTTAAAAAGCAGACATGAAAAGTTCAGGTAGAAAACACAGAGGTATGCATACAAATTTCCATTATTTTTGGTATTTTCCAGCTTAACTGATGAGAACTTTCTTTCGTGGGTCATTTAAAAATTGAGCCAGTCTAGATCTGGTAAGAGGAAATATCTCACCAGGAAAATTTCACCCTCTGTTGACTTTCCCCAAACAAACAGACAGGATTAAATATATGCGTCTCTGATTTCCAGACTCAGGAAACCTTAGAAATAGCATTAGAATCAGAGACATTGCTTAGAGGTCATTTGGTTAAATCTCCTCATTTTACATACAAGCAAATATTGGCCTGGGGATTAAGTGGATTGGATCAATATAATTTATTATCCATAAATTGAGACTTTGAGAAAAATGTAATCACCACTTCCTGTGAATAAAATCTCCAGCTCTCTAAAAGAAGTTACCACTTAAATAAAAAAAAAAAAAATTTAAATTTAAATTTTAAGGGGGGAATAATTTAAATTTTAAGGGAGGGGTATTTCTAAACTTAAATTGTAATATCTGTTTGTGAAGGTAACAATTAAGTCTAATTGTTCTCAAATGAAAACATACATCACCTTGGTAACATGTTCTCCAGTTTCCCCTTGCTGATAAGGATCAGAGGCTACAGGCTACTAATCCAGTCGCCAAAGGGAAGGGCTTCACTTTGAAAATGGTGATTAGAATCCATTTAGGAATCCTCTGTTAAATTTCAGAGACACTGGGCTGGATTAAAATAGAAGCATATGTGCAGATGGAGAATCCAGAATGGTTTTCAGCCTTGGAGGATGTCAAATTTGTAGACTTGAGGAATGCTGCAAACAAGAATATGATTCTGTGGCTTTCCCCCCAGTTTTGTAAATGCGTTTCCTGCGTAGGGTGGAGTTTCTTCATACTAGAATCCTCATTCTCCCTTCCACTTTCTTTTTGTTCAATCTGTTCTCCTCTTAGTGATTTTACTTTCTTGGTTCCTAAATCTGAGGGCTTTGCTGATCAGCAGCTTCTCCTGGAATGCTAAAATTATAGACCTAGCAGGAGTGAGTAAATCATAATTCTTTTCAGATTTTAAAAGTAAAGTTGTCTGTTCCTCCCATATAATTTTGGGAAAGGAAACCCAAGTTTATTGAGGACCTAGTACATGCTAAGTAATGTCATATGTATATCATTTCCTTAACTTCTCTCAAAAACCCTAACAAGTATTTCATTTTTACCATTGGAGGAACAAGAGACTGAAGTGGGAAGCAATGCTGGGATTCACACCTGTGTCTATCTGATTCCAAGCCTTTTTCTTCTGCTTCTGGTGAAGCAAGGTTTGGAATTATGGAACATAAGTTACTTTGTGTGTATTTTAAAGCAGCACTTGGAATGTAGGTGTTGACACACATACTTATATACTTTTTCATAATTATCTCAATAATGAAGTCAGCTAGGCATCTGAAACACTGGTCAGTTATAAACTTCAGAGTATATATTCATAATAAAGTTACCCTGTGTGCATAGGTAGCATTTATCCAGAAAGCTTCCTTGTGCTAAGCTTCTGTTTTCTCTGGGAGATCCAGGGAGATCTAGCCCTTCCTAAAAGGTACCCCCTGAATTTCCTTAGGCAAAAGCCGCTTCTCCCCTCTAAGGCTCCCCATAGTTAAGGTCATGGCATTTAACACTTTTATCCTTGGTAGAATTACATTTTTATATAACCCATTTCTACTGGTTAAACTTCTTAATGACAGGAATTCTGTTTATCAGTGAATAATAAAAATCTTTAGCTCCCCCGGTGCTTTAAGCAATGAGTATTTTTGAATGAATAAAAAAGTCATTATGTGTCTGTGGTAGAGATTTTATTAAAAAGAGAAAAATGAGATAGTTCAGTTAAAGATTGGTTATTTTATTTTATACCATAGAGGTTAATCATAATTCATATCATGATGAAATGGGTTATAGAAATCATCTGAGTATAAACACTTACTAGATAAACAAATGGAGGGCTAAATAAATTATAGTCTTATAGTTACTTAGTGGCTCCATGATGGCATTTTTGTTTCAAAAATGTACAAAACTAAGCTTTAGATTATGGGTTTCATGTGCCTTCACTTGCTAAAAGTCACAATCTGGTCTTGGTATTGCCAGGATCAGTGAAAATATACTTGCAGCTACTTTGCTAATTCTAATCTTCAACTTCCACCTCTTAGGGCTGCCAAAGAATTACGGTTTTAGAGAATATTTTTTTCTTTCTGTTTTAACATGTTGGATTTTTATAGCAGCAGAAAACACTATATTGTCTGGGATTATCTGGGAACTGATTTAATAATCAAGAGATATCACTAATGTAATGACTAAGTGTGTGCACTGTGAACCCTGACTTCCTGGGTTCATAATTTTGTTCAACTTACTAGTTGTGTGATCTTGGGCAAGTTACTAAACCTCTGTGCCTCCATTTTCTCATCTAAATACAGGTTGGTAATAATAGTAACTATCTCATAGAACTGTTAAGAGAAATAAATTATTTCATTTATGTTTAGGGCTTTTCTGGAACATGGGAAATGGTCAATAAATGTTTGCTCTAATGATGATGATCACAGAATACCAAATAGCTTGAGCCACCTTCATCTGATCAGTATTTTCCTTTTATTGATAAGGGGAATGAATACTGTACTTCTCCCTTAGATTTCATAAAAAAAGACAATGGGGGACCTAAAATTGGAGTGGGATCTGGAGGGTTTGGCTATGTAAACCTCAGATATAGGGCCATTCCATATAGAATAGTGAGTAAACCCTGATATGGGATGAGGTAGGAGCTTGGGTTTGTCCTAGGAAGAGTAGGTAATTTGGTTTAACTACAGTGTAAGATGTTCTGTAGGGAGAAGGGGGAGATTCAGTGGGAACAGAGCTTTGAGTTCAGCCCAAGGAGAGCCAGAGATTACAGCCTAAGGAGTTTGGATTGAGGGCCTTTAAGCAGTGAGAACTCTGGTAACAAGGTAGAGAGAGGAAAATTAGAGAGGGGTGGGACCATGCAGGGAGCCAGTTGTGAGGCTGTTATTAGCTGGAATAGAGAGGAGAAGAATGTAGCATTGATAAGACTTGGGAATTGATGGGGGGTGGGTGGGTTGCAGTCTGAAGCATAGGAAAGTGCCATTAACAGAAATAGGGAGCTCTGGAGAAGGAGTGAGTTTGTGAGAAAGGAATATTACTTAAGTTTGTGCACATGAGTTAGAGGTACAAACAGGACCACCCTAGAGAACTGCCCATATGAAAAAAATTCAGAACTGGAACCCAGGCAGAAGAGATGGGTTTTGGAGATAAAATTCAGGGGGTCATTTCCAGATAATGTTCCTGGCATGAGAATATATGAGATTCCCTGGGACTAGGACTATAGACTCAAAAAGAGCCCAGATTCCTTGGATAGAAGGAAGGCAAGAAGCAATAAACATGGCACAATAAAATTCTGGAGCATAAGAATTCAATTCATCTGCTGTGTGAGTCATCAGGTTCATTGCTCAGAATTTGCTACTGTGCTTCACAGTTTTAAAAGCCAGTTCATAAACCAAAGGAGGAATTTCCTATTTCCTCTTTCCCCATCACTTACTGATGGATGATGATTCTCAGGATTCCTTTAATGTGAGGCAAAGAATTGGGCTCAAATTATGAAATTTAAAAATTGTATTATTAAATTTATATATTTTATACTACAAAATTAGAAGACAGAGAAAGATATAACTTTAAATTTCAAACTGCTTTATAACTTTTCATTTTTGTATGTGGTTTTCAATGGGTATAAAAATACTCAGTGGGTTCATGGGTGGCTTCTGGTGTTTTGGAAACGGTGAGAATATGAGATGCTGAGCATTGGGTTCTGGGATGAGAGCTATAATTACTAAATCTGATTCTTTCCCAGGATTGGCTCATGAGTGGATATCTGGTATCTAAAAACCCAACAATCTAGAATTCAGAGCAGTTAATCCCACTTCCCCCACCCCACACCTCCCCCCTCCCTTCTTCCCCTGGAAACAAAGTATTGTGGCAGAGAGGAGCAGGAATGTAGGATGATCATCTTCCTTACCTTGTCTCTCTACTCCTTTCAGTGACTATTCAAGTCAGCAAGCAACTGAGGTGAAGGCTGGTGGGGCGGCTTCTCCTTGCCTGATACACAACAGCCACCAACAGCCACCCAACAGCTGTGTCAGAAAGAGTTCTAAATATAGCCCAGGACTCATTTCAAATCCTCCTCCCCCAAGTCTTGGTGGATGTGGTAAACACCCTAAAAATACCTGCTGTCTGAACCTCTGAGTTATTTGCAGAGGAAGAGGCAGGTACTAGAATTGGGGCTGTGAGAAGTAGACAGTTGTTGGAGATTTGGCCAGCTATCAGAACTTCTGCCCACTGAGGTCTGCTCTGGAAGCTGCTTAGGAACAGTTGACCACATCATCCTTCCTGTTCAAGGATAAGTGCCTACTTTAGTCTTCTATTCACTTTACAGATGAGGCATTTGTTCACTGTCCCATTGACCTCAAACCTACAGCTGCCACCATGGTATTCCAGCAGTGTGGTGACTTTTCATCTTGTTTCATGGAATCAGAATTTTAGAGCTGGCAAGGACCTTAGAAATAATATTGTTTATAAAACATTACATTGTAACCACTGCATTTATGAAGTCACATTTTTCTGCCTATATAGTGACCATAGAGATTTAGAAATGGGGTCTTAGTTCTTGACTATGAAAAGAAATCATCCTCATGATTACATAGAATAACACAAATAGGAGGATAAAGCCGGTTTTTAAAAGCATCAACTAATTGATCCTCTGCAAGCTTTTTCTTTTTTATTTGGAAAAAATGGAACTTTGAGACTCTTGTCACTTCAGTATTTTGAATATAAAGTTAATTGGCAACATAGCTGAACACAAGGATTCTTGTCTTCTAAGAGAAGGCTTTTAATATCCAGTTTCTGGAAATGCAACCATAACTGTGATATTGTAAATTGAAGGACCGTGGCTGACCTCTGCTTTCCAGGGAATGAAAAATTTAACATATTGTCACCAACCAATGCATGAGATGCTTTCAGAGTTGAGGAGGTAGTCAACACCATCTCATGTAATGACATAAATCACCTGACTATTTTAATGTATGGTAATTGCTTTACTCTGTTCTCTATCAGTAACTCTGAGAAGACCTAGTAAGTAAAGAAGCTGCTAGGAGCTGTGTAGGGGGAGAGCAAAGCAGTCTCAAGAAGACTGTACGTCTAATCATGGAGATGGGTCAATTCATGTGTTGAGTAATTTTAAACATGTTGCATTATGGCAGTTACATTATTTCCATAATTGTAACAAGTATGTATCTTCCACGGTGAGCTTCTCAAAGCTCCTTTATGTATCTGAAAGAGTCTTTTTTTCCTTCCTTCCTTCCTTTGTTCCTTCCTTCCTTCCTTCCTTTGTATTGAAAGTAAATTGAGGATTTTTCTTGAGTGATGGAAGCTATCAAAATGGGTAGAGTTTTTAGTGTCACTCATGGGACCAATCTATTTATGCATATCTGAAATAGCCACTGCTAGAAGCTTAAATTTCCCTGGACCGGTGCACTATAACAAGGAATGAGATGTCCTGGGAAAGAGTCTGCTTTGGAAGACAGTGCTTTTGTGGAAAGAACATGTCTTTGGGGTTGTCAGTGACTTCTGTGATGTAGAAGTCAAGGATGGTGTGGGTGCAGAGGGAATTTCTTTCCATGCATGTAAAAAAGGAGAAGGGGGAGAGGGTAATATCTGTAAAGTATAATACCTAGGTGGGATGGTTCATGGATTCTCAAATATCCCCCCTCTGAAATTCCAGAATGAAGATCTTCGAAACTTGTCCCTTTCTGGCCATGTTGGATTTGACAGTCTCCCTGACCAGCTGGTCAACAAGTCTACTTCTCAAGGATTCTGTTTTAACATCCTGTGTGTTGGTAAGTGATTCATCATCTGCTACTGAGCAAGAAGTCTGGCCCTTAGGTACCAGGAATAACTGTCAGAGGGACATGTTTCAGAGAAATTCATGGGAATGATAGTTTTACTCTTTTTTTTTTTTTTTCCATTAGTAAAGCAGGGTAATACCTGTTCTGCATGCTACAGTTACAAAAGATTGAGATTTGTATTTGGGTAATTGCTCTGTAAGCTTTGTGGTGCTACCCAAATTATTGTTTTTATTTGTGTCACATAATCAAGCAATTGGTCAGTTTAATAGTTATTAAAACACTTATTTTTATTTTTGGTGGAGAGAGGGTCTTAGACACTGACTGGATCTGTAGGAAGTTGAAAGAAGGAACTGAGCTGTATATAGTAATGTAGTTCAAAAGCCATGTAAAAATTTGTTTCTAGGGTCTCTGGCTATGGTGCAATAGTAATCTCCATTAACTTTTTTTTTTTTTTAAAGATATGCTACTTAAGTAAGTAAAATACAGAACTACTCTTAATTACTTCAATGAGTTTATAACGTTTACAATTTTTGCTTTTACAGCAAAACAATTTGAAATTCTATTTTATATTTTAGATAAATTCTCTGCCTGAATTATTGAATTAACCTTCTGTACTTAAATTGGGAACTAAATTGACCTTAGTTTATTCCTGGAAGTGGAAAAGGCTAAGAGATCTGACTTATTTACATCCTTGGTATGTTTTATTCATATCCCTTAAATGTTGTACTTTAGTTCAGGCCTCTGAACTTGGAGTTTTTATTTGTCTCTGTAACTATTTCCTTCTTTTTTTTTTAATTTCATTTATTTTATTTTATTTTGAAATAAATTCATAATTATAGGAAGAGTTGCAAAAACAATACAAACCCCATACACAGAACTCCAGCATACCCTGACCTCCCTCCTCTGATACCCCAATCCACCAACTTTAACATGCTGTCACACCGCTATTTCTTTCCCTCCCTATCTATCATCCATCATCTATTGCTTTGTCTTCTGAACATATGAGAGCTAGCTGCACACATCCTTGAACATACACTATAATTCACGTATACACTTCCCATGAACAAGAACATTCTTTTATGCAGTTCCATTAAGTGCAGCTAAGAAGTACAAGAGATTCAACAATGATACAAAGCTTACATTCTAAATTTCCTTTTCCTTATGTTTCAACTGTGTCCCTTTGAGCCACCTGTCCTCTATCCTCCAATCCCATCCAAATTCATCCTTAGCATTCAACTGTCATCTATTTAGACTGTCTTTTTTTTTTTTCCCTCAATTGTGGAAACATACATACAGCCTAAATCTTCCCATTCCACCCCCTCCCTAGCATTCCATTAGTGGGATTAATCACATTTAGAATGTTGTAATGCTATCTCTTTGCTACCATCCATTACTAGAAATTTCCCTTCACCTCAAACAGCAACCCTACACTCATTTCTTAACTCCCCATTGCCCCTTCCCCCATTTCTCTTAACCCATACTCTACTTTTCATCTCTATGGTCATATCCTCTGATAATTTCTTTGTGTTTACTGTGGGGCTTAAAATTAACCTCTTAAATCCATAACGATCTTGTTTTTCTTTGATACCACCTTCACTTCAATAGTACACATAAACTATGTTCCTATACTCCTGCATTCCCCCACCTTTATATAGTTCTTGTCAAAAATTACATATTTTACAATGAGTTCAAAATCACTGATTTGTCATTAGAGTTTGTGTATTTTATATCATGTAGGAAGTAAATAGTGGAGTTACAATTCAAAAATTATTGACTTCTATTTGTATTCCATTGTGGTCGGAGAATGTGCTTTGAATATATTCAATTTTTTTTTTTTTTTTTTTTAATTTATTGAGGCTTGTTTTATGTCCCAGCATATGATCCATTCTGGAGAAAGATCCGTGATCACTAGAGAAAAATGAGTGTCCTGGTGATTTGGGATGCAAGGTTCTATATATATCTGTTAAAAATCTCTAAATCTGTGCTAGTTTGCTAATGCTGCAGAATGCAAAACACCAGAGATGGATTGGCTTTTATAAAATGGGGGTTTATTTCACTACGCAGTTACAGTCTCAAGGCCATAAAGTGTCCAAGGCAACACATCAGCAACCAGGCACCTTCACCGGAGGATGGCCAATGGCGTCCGGAAAATCTCTGCTAGCTAGGAAGGCAGCTGGCGTCTGCTCCAAAGCTCCGGCCTCAAAATGGCTTTCTCCCAGGACGTTCCTCTCTAGCAAGCTTGCTCCTCTTCAAAACATCACTCCCAGCTGCACTCCCTTTCCTCCCCCTGAGTCAGCTCATTTATATAGCTCCACTGATTGAGGCCCACCCTGAATGGGCAGGGCCATGCCTCCATGGGAACATCCCATCAAAATCATCACTCACAGCTGGGTGGGGCACACTCCAAGCAAATCTAACCAACACCAAAACTTCTGCCCCACACAAGACCACAAAGATAATGGCATTTGGGGGACACAATACACTCAAACTGGCACAATATCTCTTTCTCCTTTCTTTGTTTCTCTGTCGGTAGGGCTCCTTTTAGTATCTGAAGTAGGGCAGGTCTTTTATTGGCAAAGTCTCTCAGCATTTGTTTGTCTGTGAAAAACTTAAGCTCTCCCTCAAATTTGAAGGACAGTTTTGCTGGATAAATTGTTCTTGGTTGGAAATTTTTCTCTCTCAGGATTTTAAATATGTCATGCCACTGCCTTCTTGCCTCCATGGTGGCTGCTGAGTAGTCACAACTTGGTCTTATGTTGTCTCCTTTGTATGTGGTGAATTGCTTTTCTCTTGCTGCTTTCAGAACTTGCTCCTTCTCTTCAGTATTTGAGAGTCTGATCAGAATATGTCTTGGTGTGGGTTTATTTGGATTTATTCTATTTGGATTTTGCTGGGCGTTTATACTTTGTGTATTTATATTGTGTAGAAGGTTTGGGAAGTTTTCCCCAACAATTTCTTTGAATACTCTTTCTAGACCTTTACCCTTCTCTTCCCCTTCTGGGACACCAATGACTCTTAAGTTTGGACATTTTATTTTATCTATTGTATCCCTGAGATCCATTTCAATTTTTTCGATTTTTTACCCCCATTCTTTCTTTTGTTCTTTCATTTTCTGTTCTGTGGACTTCTAGGATACTGAATCATTGTTCATCTTCCCCTAATCTTGTATTATGAGTATCCAAAGTCTTTTTAATTTGGCCAACAGTTTCTTTTATTTCCATAAGATCATCTATTTTTTTATTTACTCTTGCAATGTCTTCTTTATGCTCTTCTAGGGTCTTCTTTATGTCCCTTATATCCTGTGTCATGGTCTTCTTCATGTCCTTTATATCCTTTGCCATGTTTTTGTTCCTCGATTGTAGTTCTTTGATTAATTGTGCCAAGTACTGTGTCTCTTCTGATATTTTGATTTGGGTGTTTGGAATTGGGTTCTCCATATTGTCTGGTTTTATCATATGCATTAATATTTTCTTTTGTTTTTGGCCTCTTGGCATTTGCTTTGCTTGATAGGGTTCTTTCAAGTTGTAAAAAAAAAATACCAATCTAATTTTTCAGAAATAGAAGTTGGTGGCGTACACTTTCTCTAACTAACCAATAGATGGTGTCTGCGAGTCACCTATACCCCTCAAGTCAGTTCTCCTTAACTTTGTCCTTGTGGTATGTGGGGAAATGATTCTTGTGGGGTTCAGTTGGTGAACTCAGTTTGGGTATGTTGCTGGGGCCGTCCGCCCTGAATGTGGGGCATGTGTCCTGGTGGCTAGGGAGGCAGGGCAGCTTTAGTATTCGAACCCCCCAGGTGTTTCTGGAGAGTCAAGGCCATTGCAACAGTCTAAGCCTTCATTTCATTTCTGCCCCAGACCCTCTCTGTCGCTGACCCACAAACCACTGGCATTGACGCAGCATCCCTGGGTTTTCTGAGTGGGCCCCCCTTCTCAGCTGTGATCTTCTAGGACCTCTGCTGAGGGAAGGCTGTGCTACGTCACAAGTGTGTGCTGTCCCTCAAGGGAAGCCCCGGGCTGCTGGCTTTGCAGGGGCGCTCTCAGCCTCATGCAAAGATGGCTGAATGGGACGTCTCAACCCCACCCCCTCCTTGCACAGTTCCTCCTTCCCAGCTCTGGGACAACTGGTGCGGCTCTGGGCTGTGGGCACGGCCCTGGGCAGGAGTGTCTCCAGCCCACTGGGGAGCCAGCTGCAAGCTGTGGGGTTTCTTTCTCCTTCTAGCTCTCCCCTGCATTCCCCCGGCCCTGAGGGAATCTGCAGTGGGCTATCCTCCATGCCAGACACCAAGAGGCTAGCTCAGCCCGCTCCTGCTGTGCTTCACTGCATGGTTCCCACCGTCACAACTGCAGCCGATCCTGGGTTTTTCCCCTGTATTTATTTATTTATTTTTAAAAGAACCAGTCCGTCTCCAAACACCAACCCCTGGCTTCCCCACACCGCAGCACGGCTGCAGGTCTTTCAGCCAGCTTACTCACTTGTTTCAGAATGCAGACTCTTGGTTTCACCAAGTGCATGGGCCCTGTGGATTTAGCAGACCTTGTCCAGCTGGTGCATCACTGAAACCGGTATTCTGGGTCACCTAGTTTTTATCTAGTATTTTTCACGGAGGTGTTTTTTTGCCCTGTCTCACCTAGCCATCATCTTAGGTTCTCACTATTTCCTTTTTAAACTTAGAAGAGGAAGGTAGAAAAAAGGGAGGAAAATGTATAAACCTCCCATTAGTTTGAAGTAGAAATGTCCCTGAAACAGAAAATGGCCTTTTCCTTCACCTCCCTCTCCCTGCTGATAAATGACCAAATAGCAGTGAGGTGAATTGGGTTGTGTCTTGTTGCCATTGTTCTCTGGGCATATACTTCTGAGACATTACTTTGTGACAAAACAAAAGGTATTCTATATATAGCCAAGTGGACCATCTTTCCCCTAAGCTTGGCAGAATGTACCAGACTTACATCTCTGTCCAAGTAAAATGAACTGGATATAGAAAAGGTGTGTTAAGTTTGCTTATTTGTTACTTATGGGAAAGGGGGAGGCAGATATTTTCCTTTTTTTTTTAAACTTCTTGAGGAACATATTTAAAGAAGCCTCTGTTCTGGGTGTTCATTAGCAGAAAGCCACAATTGGCTTGCACTCCAGATCAGCTCGCTCTTTGGTATTAGTTCTTAAGCCCTGGATAAGTGAATGACTGGAGAGAAACATGACCAGGGCAGCCAACTCCCCTTTTCCCTACATGAAGCCTTTTAAAATTCTGCAGGAGACCTCCTGAGTGGCAGCTAGTTCTACAGAGTGGCATAAATGAGTTGTCTTTTTATCTTACGGTAAAGGCTGGGCAGTTCTTCATTAGCATAGTAATTTGTGGGCAATTTGTTAGTTTTCTACTGAGAAGTGTGCTAAATTGTAATCCTAGGCCAATTACTCTTCTGGCTTCTCTTCTCTGCCTCCCCCAGCCCTGTCTCCAAAATCAGCTTCAAGAATATATCTGATAGTTATGTCCTGGCCCTGCACAGTACCGTAAAGCCTCCAGTGAAATTGGACTTGCTGGAAGGGCCTGGTTTGACAGAATGTGTGGTGTGGCAATGGGATGCGTTGGCTCAGTGGTTGACCCCTTGTGTCAAATAGCATGATTATGATGCTACTTGTAATTCTTCACACGCCACATCAGTGCTGCCCTGTTGGATTTGTAAAGCAGTTGCTATCCTGACTCTCCTGGGTGGGTGCTGAAACTTGTGATTCTTAGATTTTTATTCTAGTTCCATTCTTAAACATGTTTAAAATTAGCTTTTCAAGCTAATAAAAATAATACATGCTTGTTTATATAAAATCCTGTCTGGTCTCTTCCTGCCCCATTTCCATTCCATAGAGACAATGCTGTGGAATCCTAGAAAGTTTCTACATCTTTCCATATTAGGAATTTTTTTTGGTATCTTAAAACAACACAAATTTAGTACCTTCTGCTCTATAGATTAGAAGTTCAGCAAGGGTCTCACTGTACTAAAATCAATAGCAGCGCTCCTTTCTGAGACTTCTAGGGCAGAAAGTTTTCTTGCCTTTTCCAGCTTTTAAAGCCTGCCCCCCATTCTTTGGCTCCTGGCCCCCTTCCTCTATCTTCAAAGCCAGCAATGTTGCATCTCTCTCTGACTGCTCTTATATCAGGCACATTTCTCTAAGAGTTGGAGAAATCCAGTTTCAAACTCAGTTAAAGTGGGCCTCCCTTACCAAAACACATACCTATGCAGGAAAAGTAATTTATTATACCTTGTAACTGAGAATAACCGGCTCCAGGAGTTCAAACGGAGACTGAGCCCTGCCTCTGGTTCTCGGTGCTGCTTCCTTCTGCTTACTGTGGTAGGATGGCCCTTACCTGTGTTGCCAGTTTAGCAACCCCAGGGAGAATAATAGTCATTGCTGTCAACCCTGGCTGAACAGCCACAGGAAGTCTCTGATTGAGCAGGCCTGGTAACATGCTCAGGCTTGGAGAGAGGTGGGCGTTAGCCCACCCTAACACAGGGGAAGATCCCTATAAGAAAGAGAAGTTATATTATCAGAAAGGGGATTGGGCATGGGAGAGACACACTGGACAGAAAAACAGCTCTCTCGTAATTACGTAGGTACTTTTTTGTTTTGGTTTTATACAAATAAGATCATGCTGCTCATATTTTTCTACATTTTCATTTTTCACTCCACAAAAAGCCCTGGACAGCTTTCAAGGCTCACATATCCAGCTATCCTGGTTCTTTTTCTTAACCCTTTGGAGCCCTTTGATTGGAGCCAGTATTAACTCTTTGGGAGCTAGGGATGTCAGCATAAAATATTAAGTATACTTGTCCTTAGAGGGAGAACACATCAAATCCCTTTACCACGAATATTTTATAGCAAAAATCCGTATAAGAAAAAACTGCTGTCAACCAATGGTCCATCTGTTTTTAAAGTGAGAGTCTATTAAAAAAGTTCTAGTTGATCAAAATATTTGGACAGACACCTAGAAGAGTAGGTGTCGTATTTAACTTGAGTATCCATGGTGATTTCTTCCGTCCTTGTCATCATGCTCTCTGTTTGTATTTTTTTCTTACATGGTGTGCATGTTTGATATTTATAACATCTTTACTTTATTTTCATGTGATAAATATGAAAGGGAATTGAGGATTTAAAAAAAAAAAAGTTGTGATCCCACCAAGAAAGCTGTGATTTTTTATCAAAAAGATCTTAGAGTCATAATTTTGTTTTGTGGCAAGGCCTGTAGGTTGAAAGCAGAGGAAATAAACCAGGGTAGAAACCAATCTTGGCATAAGCTTAATGTAGTTTTAGAGATACAGAATTAAATGTCTGCTGTTAGAACCCATCTCTGTTCAGTCCTGGGTAGAAATGTAATAGAGGAGAGTATTTTCACTTAACTGGGAGGAGAATTCTGATGCTGAATCAGGTAATAGCACACCCAGCCGTTCATAATTTCCCCACCCACCACCATCCTTACACAAACTAAATTGCTCCCAAAGCTGCACTTTAGTTTATATAAGCCTTTTCTGTCTTACCCATGCTGTATTTCCCCCAAATAATCTAAATTATTATTCAGCCTATCTTCACAATTTTAAATTTACCTCTCATTTATTTTCCAAAACGTCACTAACTCATATTGATCCAGCATCTACTATGTGTCAGTTCTTTATGAAAACATAAAGATGAATAAAATACTATAACATTCCTGCTTTTGAAAAGGGCCCAGGTCAAGAGTAGTGTCAAAACAGATTAATAATATGTTTTGAAAATAGAAATAATTGTTCTGAGGGGATGAGAGAAGAGGAATAGAAAACTGACAAGTTTAAGATCATTTTAGCCAAGGCTGTAGAGTCAACACAAATTGTAGAATTTTTCAATCAAATCTTTAGCATTTTTATCCCATTTTGTTTTTTCAGGAAAGGTTATAAAGTGGCTTACAGGGTAAAATGAATGAACAAATGGAGTAAAGATAAAATTAACCCAAGAAAATAAGGCGAAGCCAGGGACAGTTAGAACTCAAATCCTACCATCATATCCTCCTCTAGCAATTTATTCTATCAGGCAGTACATTTATCTCTAAGCTTAATGGTCAGAGCATGGAAGAAGTTCATTTATTCATTCATTCAATGGATATTTATTGCACACACATTGTGTGCCAAGATTTACAGTATCTATAAAGTAAAAACAAAACCATTGTTCCACAGTTTTACACAGCTGGAACACAGTTTTGTCTGGAAAAATTTCTCCCGTGGATTTTCTGAAATGAATTGTGGTGAGATATAGTGGTCTGGGTTCTCTGTGCATTCACTCCATGCAATGCCAAGTGTCACATGCTGTTCCTTCAAGTCCCTCATGCAGCCTGATGGAACTGTGCCAAACCATGCTTCATCACAGGCGATTCTATGAGGAGTTACAACACAGCCTAGGCACATAGCTCTTTGGCTCCATTCAAGAATAAAATGTAGAATATTTACAGGCGAGGCAAACCTTCATGCATAATTACTTGGATAATTATTCAAGTAGTCAGTCTTGGCAATTATAATAGGAAACACTGCCTATTTAGCTGAGTCATAGATCAACTATTTGATCAATCTACAGTTACCTTCTAATTAATAATACTATCCTTCTATTTTATTTTTTCATGTCCAATTTGCAGCTTGTGATTAAGTAAGCCTGACAAAAAATGGAATAGGTAGGATTGCTTTCCACTGTGTTATGGGTGGCATGTTCACCAGAATTGGATGGAGCAGGAAAAACAGAAGCCACAGATAGCACTTCAGGAGTAACTTTCTAATTATCTTAATAACTGAGTGTTTAGGCAGATGAATTTAGAATAGAATGTACAACACACACTGAAAAATCTACCAAAGACGCAAATGTCAATATAAATGATCACCATGATCTTTTTTTTTCCATTAATTTTAATAGATGCCTACTATGTGCCAGATACTCTGCTAGGAGTTTTGAAATGCTTCAAAGTTAGTGTTAGGCATTAATTTTCTCAAAATATTGTTGTGGTTGTTTGGTTCAAATTGGAACCAATGCCTAGTAGTCTTTAAGTTACTCAATTAGAAAGAAGCCTTTTTGCTCTTTTGTGAGTCCTTAAAAGTATAGAAAAGGGCCTTGCTTTCTGAGGTTAGAGAGATGACTCAAAAGCTAAAGCAATGAAAAACTCCTCAAGTTCTGTAATTCTTTTTATTCCAAAAGCTGTCATTTCCTACTGAGCTTCTTTTGGTGAATCACTCTGTTGCTGGAGTAGCTGGATCTAATTATGGCCCTTAAAAGCACAGAGTATAGAAATGGAAAGCAAAACACTCAGAAATTTAGAGGAACAGTGGTTTTTCCAACCCATTGATTAACCCTGTGCTATAACTAGGTCCTGGATTGCTAATTGTTCACAATTTCCACCTTAATGTAAGTGGTAATTAAAATTACCTAGCCTTTTAAGAAAAAGTATGGTGTTCCTGATTCACATGTGCTTAAGTAATTCTCAGCCTAGTAAAATGAGCCAGTAATATCAGTCTTGTCCAGGTAACCTAGAATTCTTGTTATGTAAATTGAAATCTTTATTGCTGTTCTTAGGGGAAGAGATCAAAAGTGGGTCACCTTTTAGTAACAGAACCTTTGATAGAATGGAGAGACCTTTATAAGGTAGCTCATGAATCATGGATATGAGATTGTGATATATAATTGTTAAGCATCAGGTTGGGGGACAGGCTAGTTTGTTACTTTTATTGATGGGGCTTTCTGTAAGAATATTCAAGAAAGTAAGGAAGGCAGGAAATAGTCTCAACTGCCATACAGGCAGATCTCACGGAGCCGTGGAAAGACACAGGATACACAGCAGTTCAAACAGCCTGCAAGTTGTCAGTTTTTATTCACCATTTTGTCCCCTGCACCTACGCTTGTCACGTAGTAAGTACTCAAATATCAATTGAGTCAATGAATTTCTGATACTCAGTATCTGTATGTTTATAGCATTTGCTGCCTTGTGGCTTCTGCTTTCTCCCTTCCTTTTGTGTATCTTGACTTTTTCATTCCATTTCATTGTATCATGCAGATTGTATATCTCTTATTCAAACTCCCAAAGAGAGAAGTTCTGATGGATATATTAGTCACCCTACAGTATGGAGCACTATCTCATAATATAATGGTCAGACTTCCAAGCTGCATTTGGGCAGGGGCCTAGCCCTGACCACATTATCTGTGATCAGCAAGCAGGGTCACACAGTGAAAAGTAAGGTCTTGCTTATAAGAGGAATATGGGTATGGCAAGACATTTACAATAGTTCCCACAATGATAAATTAGAGTGTGATTGGTATCCATTCATGTTCCAGGCCAGATTCTTTGCAGTGGGAGAATACCATATCTGGCTCATTAATTCTTGTATCCCCAGTACTTAGCATAATGCTTAGTTATTTTTTTTTTAATAATTGTATTTTTATACCCCCACATTTATATTGAAAACCACCTTTTCTGATATATATCCAAATGAATTTGAAATTACAGTTATCTCTAAGTACACAGAAATTATATTATTTAAGGACTTCAACATAACAGAATTCTCTTGTTCCAGCTTTTTAAACTATTTTTTCTCATCTAACCTAATATGTAATATTTGACATTTGGGTTATAAGTGCATATAAAGCACACACATTTGTCAAAGCGAACATAAGATGAAACGGCATACAGTGTCCTTTCTGGATATAAATTTTCAGAGGCAAGGTGGCCCAAATGGGAACAAAAAACTGATTTCCCCATGAAATAAACTAGATAGACAAAAATTAAGAATAATGCTAAAGATTTATTCCATACCATAAATCATTCTCTTTCCTATCCTTCTAACATACAAGTGTACACTCTGAGTATGTGTGACTCAAAATACTTCCAGTCAAGGTTATGAGCCCCTTATGACTAGAGATTTCTAATTCAAGCCCCTGGAGTAAAAAGAGAGGTAGTGTAGGTGAATAGAGGACATTTGTCCATCAAGTTATACATATTGACTTAATAAAGAGGTAGATTATTTAAAAGTCTCAATGGGCTCAGATATTGACTTGGGCCTGAAAGTGTTGTTTTAATTACTCATTAAGCATATTAGAATGCTAGCCATCATTGGATTCGTACCTTAAGGTTAAACACTGGAAAATTATTGTTACAAAACACACACAAAACATTATATTTTGTGGTTCTACTATTTTGTTTCTTCCACTATTTTTGTAATTGGGGCAACATAAGCAGTCCAATTTGTTTAATATTTAATGTATCCCATAAACTGTCTGAATCAAAGATTTTTATTAATTCTTCTGCCAAACACAACATTGATTTCCATCCACAATTATTTTTTAAGATAAAAACAATAAGTCAATTGAAAAAAAAAATTTGTGGCCTTGAGCTATGAAGCATCACACTTTTAACACACTGATTGACTGAAAAACCTGGAACATCACTGTAAAGATGTTAATCACTGTTGGCCTTCAGCAGTGAATGGATGCAGCTTTATTGTGACTTCAAAAATGCTTTGCAGCACCTAACACACTGCTAGTTCACAGTCTTAAAGTCAGAGTCATTCCCATAACAGGGATCCTCAATAATAAGTTGTTTTTGTGGATACTAGCTCCCAAGTAGTTCAGTTTCCACTTTTCAGTTTTTAACTTCACTACCCTTTCTATTCAAATCTCTCAGATTGCTTTCATCCATACATAGTATATGTTCTAGTTTGCTAATGCTGCCGGAATGCAAAACACCAGAAATGGACTAGCTTTTATGAAGGGGGTTTATTTGGTTACACAGTTACAGTCTTAAGGCCATAAAGTGCCCAGGGTAACACATCAGCAATGGGATACCTTCACTGGAGGATGGCCAGTGGTGTCCGGAAAACCTCTGTTAGCTGGGAATGCACGTGGCTGGTGTCTTCTCCAAAGTTCTGGGTTCAAAATGGCTTTCTCCCAGGACGTTCCTCTCTAGGCTGCAGTTCCTCAAAAATGTCACTCTTAGTTGCACTTGGGATATTTGTCCTCTCTCAGCTTCTCTGGAGGAAGAGTCTGCTTTCAATGGCCGTCTTCAAACTGTCTCTCATCTGCAGCTCCTGTGCTTTCTTCCAAGTGTCCCTCTTGGCTGGCTGTACCTTCTATTCAAAACGTCACTCACAGCTGCAGCTGCACTGAGTTCCCTCTGCCTGTCACCTCATTTATATGGCTCCACCGATCAGGGCCCACCCTGAATGGGTGGGGCCATGCCTCCATGGAAATATCTCATCAGAGTTATCACCTACAGTTGGCTGGGGTGCATTTCTGTGCAAATCTAATCAACACCAAAATGTCTGCCTCACAAGGCTGCATCAAAGAATATGGCTTTTTCTGGGGGACATAATGCATTCAAACCAGCACAGTATATAATCGAATGTGGTAAAGTCTTCTTTGGTAACCTGCCAGGCCACATGATACATAGGAATATATGCTTCTTCATGCAATTTTGCCCTCGATAATCAGGAGGGTTTCCTATCTCATAAGTGGATGTTGTGGCACTATCTATCCTCCAGTTATCTGAAGTATTTTAATCAGTTAAAGGTTTTCTGAAAACTGCTTCTGCAATGGGTGATCGACAAATGTTACCTAAACTTACAAGCAGTACCGACTTGGGCCATCTTCTCAGTAGCAAAGAGAAGCAGAGAGTCGATGCTTAGTTCTTAGTAGGCATTAGAAAATACTGACTGGGTAAAGTCTGATGAAGGAGGGAATTCTTTGTTCTTAGATATATTTGGGGCACAGTGGGAAAGGTTAAAGAGTAAGGCAGAAGGTACTTGATCAATAACAAGTGAATCACTGTAGCTGGTGGCAAACCACATAAGGCTTTTAATTAGAGAAAGCTGAAATCCAGAAAGGCTCCATCCTTCTTTTGTATTATGTTGGAAAGCAGTGAGTAATACAGAACTTCTAATGAATAAGTGGATTTTTGCCATTACAGTGGGAGAATTGCCCTAAGGCTATGTTCCAGTTTGCTAATGCTGCCGTTATGCAAAATACCAGAAATGGATTGGCTTTTATAAAGGGGGTTTATTTGGTTACAAAGTTATAGTCTGAGGCCAGGAAAATGTCCAAATGAAGGCATCAACACAAGTATACCTTTACTGAAGGAAGGCCAATGGCATCCGGAAAACCTCTGTTAGCTAGGAAGGCACATGGCTGGCGTCTGCTGATCCCGGGTTGTGTTCCAGCTCCACTCTCAGTTTCTGTATGTTCTTCAAAGTGTCTCTTTGGCTGTAGCTGCTCTGAAGTCCTGTTTGTGAGCTTTAATAGGGCTCCAGTAATTAAATCAAGACCCAAGCTGAATGGGTGGGGCCACACCTCCATGAAAACAATCCCATCAATAGGTCACACCCTAATCAGAGGTGTTACTAGTCACATCTCCATGGAAACAATCAAAAGGTTCCAACCTAATCAACGCTAATACGTCTGCCCCCACAAGATTACATTGAAGAACATGGCATTTGGGGGGCATAATACATCCAAAACCCCTACCCCATGGAATTTATCATCATCCTAAAAGTCATCATAGCATTCCTCAAGAAGAGGAAACATTCCCTGGAAAATCTTTGGGATTGTGATTGTTTGACAGGGCTGTGCTACATTGGCATGTTTGGATTGAGCTGGAAATATAATTGGGGAATTTTATAGTAAAAAAAAGAAAAGAAGTCCTAGATTTCTACTTCCCTGTCTGTACCATCCCCCAATACACATACTCAGCCACCACTACCCAAGGCAAGGATGTATTTTTCTCACTGTCAACTGTATTTGACTCAACATAAGAATAAGAATTAAGAGGGAATTTTGCTTATTTTGAAGGTTGAGCTAAAATGTTATTCATTCATTCCACATTTGTGTCTCAGATTTGTTGATCCATTTGCTTGGTGTAGTGGTGCCAGGTACCTGCCGCTCTGCTGTGTACATATTAGGGATTCATTGAACACTTGTTGACTTAAACTACCAGTGTGAATTAATAAGACCATTGTCTCAGTCATCACCCTAAAACTGGGCAAATTCTTTAATGAATGTTTGCCACCTTAACTCCAGCTGAATAGGGAAAGATAATATGGGGAGAGTCACACAGACTCATACCCATAACTGGAAAATATTGGGCAGTCAGTTTTCTCTGTAATAGTCAAGTCAGAATGATGTGCCGGTTAAGTGTAGGTGTTGGAACCATACAAACTTATGTAAGAACCCTTAGCTATGTGACTGTGGGCAAGTTTCCCAAACCCTATCTAAGCCTTAGCCCCACATCTATAAAATGGAAGAAAAAAATAGTGCCTTCATTTCATGAAGGCTGTAGTAGACTTTAGAGGAGATAATGCTTTGGGACCTCTTGCCACAGAGCCTGGCACAACGTGCTAACATTAGCTATTATTGTTATTGTCAAGAGTGTTGTTTTGAAAAATATAATTCTTTTGGATAACATCAGATGGTATCAGAGAGTTATTTCAATATAAATGGAATCAGTCTTTTTCTTTTTTTTTAGAGTAACAAGCTCAGTAATTGAGTATTACAAACTAAGAGGTAGAAGGAGAAAGGATACAGTTTATGTCTTTGTATTTTACAAACTGACCATGGGCAAACTTATACGTCCTGTTTCTCTATCCAGAGGTAAAGAACATCTTGATCTGTAAGCTCAAGATCTCTTAGGCTAAATAAGTTTCTGAAATTCATTAAGGCATTTCTAGGGAGGTGTTCTAGTTTGCTAATGCTGCTGGAATGCAAAACACCAGAAATGGATTGGCTTTTATAAAAGGGGGCTCATTTGGTTACACAGTTACAGTCTTAAGGCCATAAAGTGTCCAAGGTAATGCATCAGCTGTCAGGTATCTTCACTGTAGGATGGCCAATGGCATCTGGAATACCTCTGTTAGCTGGGAAGGCATGTGGCTGGTGTCTGCTCCAAAGTTCTGGTTTCAAAATGGCTTTCTCCCAGGATGTTCCTCTCTAGGCTTCAGCTCCTCAAAAATGTTACTCTTAGTTGCTCTTGGGGTGTTTGTCCTCTCTTAGCTTCTCTGGAGCAAAAGTCTGCTTTCAAAGGCTGTCTCCAAAATGTCTCTGTAAACTGCAGTTCCTCTCTCAGCTCCTGGGCATTCTTCAAAGTGTCCCTCTTGGCTGTAGCTCCTCTTCAAAATGTCACTCTCAGCTGCACTGAGTCCCTTCTGTTTGTCAGCTCATTTATATGGCTCCAGTGATTTAATTTAGACCCACCCTGAGTGGGTGGGGTAACACCTCCATTGAAACTATGCAATCAAAGTGATCACCCGCAGATGGGTGGGTCATATATCCATGGAAACATCCAATCAAAAGGTCACACCCTAATCAAAAAGATTAATCAGTCTGCCCCACACTACTGCATCAAAGATAATTGCATTTGGGGAACCTGATACATTCAAACTGTCACAGGAGGTATTCCAATACATCATGTATAGAAAGAACCAATGTTGGGATATCTAGTGAGGTTGACTTTGTAAAATTTTACTTTTTTTAAAATTTACAAACAGTTTTAGGAAAAAAAAATACTGATCAACTTGATGTCTGCAAGGCATTGACACATTCTCTGGTTTTTCCTTTGTGTTCATGTAGGTGAGACAGGTATTGGCAAATCCACACTAATGGACACTTTATTCAACACCAAATTTGAAAGTGACCCGGCTTCTCACAATGAACCAGGTGTGCGGTTAAAAGCCAGAAGTTATGAACTTCAGGAGAGCAATGTACGGCTGAAGTTAACCATTGTTGACACCGTGGGATTTGGAGACCAGATAAATAAAGATGACAGGTACATCTTGGGATTTCTTGGGGATATAAATGGGCAAGGAGATAGATACCAGGGTTCATCCTGGGCAAAGTCAAAAGCCAAATATTTTTGGTGTTCATTGGTTATGAGGTTTGGTCCTCTGTACTAACCAAAAGGATTTGATATTCTTGTCCTAAGAAATTTTCTTTTTTTTTTGGAATGTTTTTTCTTGAGGTCTGAATCAGACAACACAATCTATTACACCTAGTTTAAGCAGAAAACGAATTTGTATGAGGGGATAAGTGAGCTTTGGGCACTTTGTTTTAGGAAGGTCATGGAACCAGTGTTGAGGGCTTTCCCTGCCAGGAAAAGCAATCCAGAGAAACAGCCACCCACGTACCCCACAGGACAGGATTAACAGAAACCCCTACCACCAGCCACCTCATTCTGCTTATGTTTTAGTTTCCTAGCTGTTAAAGCAAATACCATGTAGTAGGTTGGCTTAAACAATGGGAATTTATTGGCTCATGGTTTTGAGGCTCCAAGTCCAAAATCAAGGTGTCCTCAGGCTGATGGTTTCTCCCAGAAGACTGTGGCATGCTGGGACTGACTGCCCGTGATCGCTTGGTCCTTGGCTTTCCTGTCACATGACAATGCACATGGCAGCCTCTCCTGGCTTCTCCCTTCTCTTCTGAGTTCCACTGACATTCAGATTCTGGCTGCTCCCTCTAGCTTTTTCTCTTTCTGTGAACTTTCTCATAAGGCCTAATAATAGGATTGAGACCCATCCTGATTCAGTTGGCCACACCTTAACTGAAATAACCTCATCAAAAGTTCCTATTTGCAAGAGTTCACACTCACAGGAATGGATTAAGTTTAAGAACTTGTTTTTCTGGGGTATGTATCGCTTCAAACCACCACAGCTTTGTATTCATTACCCTAGAGAGAAGTCTCTAGAACCTCCACCAAATCTACCCCCAGAGAACTAAATGGTTTTTTGTCACTGCTTGTAAGAAGAACTCTTCTCCCTGTGTGTGACCTCTGCCTTGTGTTGCTCACTTCCCTGCCTCCAGGTCTTGTGTGGCTGCATCTGCTTCTCAGTACTAGGTAGACTATGCAGAAAACTAGCTGCAAGAGAGTCTAGGAAATGTCATTTTTGTTTTTCTCAACTCTGCAAAACAAGAAGGCATTAAAGTAAAAAGGATTTTGGAACAAGAATCTGCCACACTCATCTAGTCCTTGAGGCAGATTGAGATATTTGATTTAATTCCCAAATTCTTAAATATGTGAATGAAAACTGAGAGTCAGCATGATTTTGCATGAGAAGCCACACACAGCTCAGTAGTTAGGAGCTGTGGATTGTAGTCTGGGTTCTGTCAGTGACAAGCTTTGGGATCTTGGCAATTTATTTAACTTATAAGGAATTGTGCTAGATTTTCTTCTAAGGTCCCTTCCAGTATGATTCTTTGTAAAGTTCTATTCTAGGGGTGAGGCTAAGAAAGGACAGTGAAAAGCTGGACCAAGAAGAAGGGTGTGGTAGTAATAGGGAATTATCTTCTATTTTGGTGGCCTTTGGCAAAGGTGATACCCCAAAATGAAAGGTTTTTTTTTAAATCATATTTTTTATTGTGGGATATAATATATATGTACATAGAGAAGTGATGACTTTCCAAGTGCAATTTAACAAATAGCAAATTTCAAAGAATGTTATGGGTTATAGTTCCACAGTTTCAGTTATTTCCTTATAGTGAAATATAACATATATATGCAAAAAGGTAATAAGTTTCAAAGTATGATTTAACAATTATATAGGAATTTTTCAAAAATGTTATGAGTTACAGTACCATAATTTCAGTTATTTCCTTATTGTGAAATATATACAAAAAGATGATAACTTTCAAATTATGATTTAATAAGTAGTATAGAGCAAATTTCAAAGAATGCTATGGGTTACAGTTCTACCATTTCAATTCAAAGACAGTATTTTTAATGAAAGGTCTGTTGGAAAAATCTTAGTTAATTTCTGGGTGGCACTGGATCTTGATGTTAGTGGTGTAGTATGTGTGGTCCTTTCATGAAGTGTTTGGGATCTTCCTATAGATTACTCCAAGTAGGGCAGCACTCTGGGCACAGAGTCACCAAATCAAGTCTGTATAATGATTGTGATTTCAGTTGAGCATAATGAGGAATTCAGTTTGATGGGATTAAGGTTTCCCTCTGTGCAGATTGGGTTTGGTAAGCTAGTTAGGCAATATAGTCAGCACAATTCTTTGTACATGTGAAAGAAAGGGTGCATTTAACCTTCTTCACAAATAAGGTATTTTTTGAGAACCTTGGTCCAATAGTTTCTGTGTAGATGGAGGCTGCTAGTTACAGATCAATCTCATGTATTCATTTATTAAAACTGGCTTGGCATATCCTTAAAGATATAATTATAAAATAATATAGTTAGGCTTTGTATTTTATTTTTACAAAACACACATAACCAGTGTATAAAACCAAGTAACTTTAGCTCTTCACTGTGAGTTGTTGTGTGCCCTTATTTTGGGGGAGCTGTTATTCCTAAGAACTTCCTGGTTTACAACCCTTATGTTATTCTCAGTCCCAAGATTTTGTTCACACTCCTTCTCAGGAGCACCCATCCTATCCATCAATCTCAACTTCACACATATATGGCTCTTTTAAATATTAAACTAATTCTCAGGAGAAGTTTGAGAAAGTTAAAATAAAGCTGTCTCTGCCCCATGACCATTCCAGAAGGGATTTCCAGAGACATTTTTGAGCAATGGTAGCATTATGGGAATAAAAGTCTGGATCCTACAATGATCAATTTGTAGAAGTAAATCCAAATGAATAATGATTCATTATTAATCATTTAATAATGCAAATACCAAATCAAGTTATGTTCTATTGCTTAGGTCTCAGAAACTTCATTAGTACTAGATTTTGTTCTTCATTTTCAACTATCCCTGGTATAAATATGTGCACCATACTAATGAAAGAGAAATATTTAATTATTTAGCAGAGCAACAAACTCTTTATTTTACCTATAGAGCACTGTAAATGCTCTTCAGTTTTCATTGTCCTGTGGTAACAGGAGCAATTGTTTGATACAGTGAGAAAGATTTTATTTTGCATCTGGTCAAAGCGGACTATCTCTATATTCTGTTGGGGTAGGGGACAGGACCCTGTAGCTGAGCAGTTGAACTTAATTTATGACCTCAGTGCAAAGGAATGTTGGAGAGGTTACTGCCTGATGGCTGTTTATAATGCCAAGTGAAATAAATGAAGAAAAGCCTTGGAGAGAAGAAAAAGGGCGCAGGTGCATAGTAGGAGAGATCCAGGGGCTCCCGGTCATTTCATGGTCATATAATACTCAGATCAAGA
Source organism: Choloepus didactylus (assembly GCF_015220235.1). Classification (NCBI taxonomy): domain Eukaryota; kingdom Metazoa; phylum Chordata; class Mammalia; order Pilosa; family Megalonychidae; genus Choloepus; species Choloepus didactylus. The sequence continues at coordinate 82,242,513 of NC_051309.1, forward strand.
TGTATTCCTCGTCTCTCAGACCCACACATAATTCTCCCTGGGGTTAAGATGATGTCATGCTTGTGTACTCCCCAGTTGGAAGACAGCGACTAGAATCTTTCAAGATCCCTTCCTGCAGGAATGAGAACCATCCCACAGAGTTGTTTCCTCAGTGCTGACACTAAATTTTTGTTGGACCCCTAAACTGGGACTTTCCCTCAGGCTGGCGGGTTTTTGCTCGCCAGCACTGAGTAGCAATTGGCTAAAATGTGGATCCTCATATTTGCAGCTGGAGGCCTCTTTAAGAAATTATCTGACTCATTTGGGTCAAATAATAGTTTCCAAGGAGATTTAGAAGAGAGGCAGTGTGATATTAACCTAACCTAGATACCAAATATTTTTTTCCTCTGAAATTTCTTGACAGCTGTTGCATAACTTCTTTAAGTGGCATATAAAACTCTATCTTACCCTGTGCCTCTGCAGGCATTGTTGGCACTGTTGACCCAAACCCAAATGACTGTTGTTCAAAAATGATTATTCAGACAGGCTCTGCTCCCATCAGAAAATTGGAAGTGGGATATGCATTTTTGCATTGGTATGTAACCATATGGGAAGGATGTGCTGTTTCTCTAAGTGATTATTTTTACCTACTTTGGGGATTAGGCAAGCATTTCTACCATGGCTGTAAGACTTCAAGAATGTCCCAGTTTGTTTATGTAGGCTTTGGACATGTCAGCATTCCTGCATCCTTATCTGCCTCTGACCAGGCTAGTTAGAAGGAGGCAGGAAGAGAGGTCTCATAAGGTTTCCTGTTATGTTTAACTCTTTGTTGTTTAAGGGCTTCCTTGTTTTGGCTGTCTGTCCACTTGACTGAAGAAGGAAAAGGGTCTGGGGACGAAGGGAAACCAAGTTTTGCTGTGCTAGAATTACAGTAAACTTTAGTTTGCCCTGTAGTTGAAAGACGGATTCTCAGTGACATATGACTAACTATAATGGTAACTGGCTCTGAAAATCATGGATAATTGAAAGCTACTGTTCTTGTTTGCTAATGCTGCCATTATGCAAAATACCAGAAATGGATCAGCTTTTATAAAGAGGGTTTATTTGGTTACAAAGTTACAGTCTTAAGGCCATAAAAGTGTCCAAGCTAAGGCATCAACAATAGTGTACCTTCACTGAAGAATGGCCAATGGCATCTGGAACACCTCTGTTGTCTGGGAAGGCACATGGCTGGCTTCTTCCTTTGCTCCCAGGTTGTGTTTCAAAAATGGCGTTCTCCAAAATCTCTCTTAGCTGTAGCTGCTCGGAGGTCCTTCTGTTTGTGAGCTTTTATTGGGTTCCGGTAAACTAATTAAATCCACGCTGAATGGGTGGGGCCACACTTCCATGGAAATAATCTAATCAAAGGTATTACCCAGAGTTGGGTGGATCATATCTCCATGAAAACAACCTAATCCAAAGATTCCAGCTTAATCAACACTAATACATCTGCCCCCACAAGACTGCATTAAAAAGCGTGGCATTTTGGGGGACATAATACATCCAAACCGGCACATTACACCCCCTGGACCGCAAAATGACATGATCTTTCCATATACAAAATACATTCATCCCATCACAATATCACAAAAACTTAAATCATTTCAGTAACAAAAAGTTACTGAAGTAAGTAAGTATAAAATCCCATCAAAATCATATATGTGATCTTGTCCTAAAGCAGAATTCCCCTCTGGCTGTGGACCTGTGAAACTTAGAACAAGTTATCTGCTTCCAATATACAAAGAAGGGACAGTCATAGGATAAACATTCCCATTGCCATAGGGAGAAACTGAATGGAAAACAGGGTTTAAGGGAACAAAACAGCTCTGAAAACCCACAGGGCAAACTCCATTAGATTTCAAAGTCTGAGAGTCATTTATAGAATGATGTTTTATCCTTGGGGTTTGAGAGAGTGGGAGTCCAACCCCTTCCAAGGGCCTTCGCAGAAGCCCTTGTCTCTCCAAACACTGAGGTGAGTGCTCCAACATATCCACATGTTGGGGACACCGCCTTCTTCTTGGTCCCACCTTCCTCAAACATCGGGGTGCCACCCGGACCCTGCCTCTCCAGGGCAAAGGACCTCCCCTTTCTGAGCAGTGGGGTGGCAGCCAGGCTGTCCCCAATCCCTGGGGAATGTGCTCCACCCTCTCTGAGGCCTGGGGTGGCAGCACTCTTCCTGAGCATCAAGGTGGAAAGCCTGCCCTCTGCCTCCAGGGCAAACTCACCCTTTCCACATGCATGGAGAGTTCCACACTCCCTGCCTGAGACCTCTTGACTCCAGAGCTCAACCTCCATGATTCTGTCCTTGAAGAAATTTTTCCTTCAGTTTTTTCCTTCCCGGTCCCCTCCAGTCCAGACCGGCAGTGGTTCTGTCTATACAGATCTCACAAAAATTCTGTAGGCTTGGTATGCAGTTTACAGGGGTCAAAACCATCAGACAATAGGGCTTTCCACAGATGCTTTCTGGATAACTCCGTCTCCAATCCTGGCTTGTACTGAAGTGGAGGTTGGGTTCCATGTTTGGTTAAATCCTCACATGGGGCTGTAGCCACTGGGGTTTCACTTTCTGGAAGCCTAGAATCTTCCAAATCATCAATTTCTGGTTTCTCTGTAACCAAGAATTCATTTTTAATAAACAGTTGGTTGAATGGGTCTGAAGCTCAGGGGAATGATCCAGACTGGAGGAAGACTTTCATGAATCATCCTCAGGGATATATGGGAATAAATGTGAAATTCCTGTATGCCACAGAGAATGAGAAGAAGGAAGATTGAAAGATTAGCTAGGACTCCCTAAAAGGGGCAGGCTGAAGGAGGCCTGAGATGTAAGAGGAAAACAAAAGATTTCTTTGGATATGTTGAACCCAGGGCAGAAAGCATTCCTCACTGGAAAAGGATATGTGTTACATTTCCCATAATTTGAGGAACGTCAGAATAAAAAACAGAGACAAGGAGGGACATTAATAGAAAGCCATAAGTGGTCCAGAAAACTGAGTTGGACTGCTGTAAGAGGAGCAGGTACTGAGAAGCTAATATTCAGAAACTGGGGAGGAAGGAAGGGCAGTTGCCTTTGAACCGCTTTTCCTCCCCTTGAGCCTAAGCAGGTTTGGGGACACCTCCACCCTTACCTCCCCCCCCTGACACACACACACATGCCACAGTGCTAGGGACTGAGGATCAGCCCATACTGAAAGGTCCACTTCCCCATGGGGCATGAGCTCAGTAGCAGATCTGGTTATCATGGAACCAGGTGGGTATAAAGTTCCTTTTTGTTTGTTTGTTTTTAATTAATTAATTCATTTATTTCTCTTTCTTTCTTTTTAAGTCAGGTTTGCTTTCTTTTTATAATATTTGTTGTTTATTGTATTATTATTAAATAGTTATATAATACTTTTATATGCCAGTCTTTTATACATATTAACTCATTTATTTATCATAGTACTCTTTGATGTAGGTACTGTTTTTGTCCCTATTTTACCTATGAGGAAATTGAGACTCAGAGAAGTTTAGTAACTTGTCCAAGGTCATACAGCTAGTAAGACATGGACTTGGATTTCGATTATAGGTAGTCTGTCTTGAGTTCATGCTTCTAACCGTTGTCCTGTATAGCCGTACCATCAGAGTTATTATTTCTGTTATGTAATTCATGCCTATATTTTAAAGTTGGAAAATATAGAACAATCTTACCATTTGTTCACCTTCTTTATTGGAATTTTTCCAGTTATGTTACAGAACTTTATTATTGCTGAGGCACCTTTTACCTTTTTTGTCAAATCTCTAGTTTTGTCTGCTCAGATTTAATCAATCAGTGGATTATGATAAATCATGAAAGAAAAATATCATCAAAAAGTTTTTTTCTGACTGCTTTCAGTTTTGGTCATAATTTTGTTTTGATGTTGTTGTCTTTTGTGTTTAGGATGTTTGCTGTCATCCCTGTTATAAAAAAATTTAGTTCCCTTTCAAGGATTTCAGTTTAGTTTATGCTACTGATACTACCACTCCTGAATAGTCCCTTAGGAGTCATGAAAGAGTTAATGGGTTTCCCACAGTGAACTAATTTACTACTGAATCCCTAGAGAACGTATGGTTTATTGAATACGTATTGCCAATATGCTATTAATGATTTTGTTTATGGTTAGTTTATAGAATCATATGTAATTATCCAAAACAGATTTGAATTATGGGTTGGTGAGGAGAAAAGAGGGTTCCAGAGTTTACGTTTAAGTTATAAAATTTTATAGTTGGAAAGAATCTTGAAAATCCAGGCTCCTCATTTTATAGATTAGGTTATAGAATGTGCACAGGGCTATATAGGAGCAAAGAGAAACCCTCATTTCTCTGGAGGAATGGGACAACGGACTAAGGGAAAAACTTCTGGTAGGAGGTGACACTGGAATGGCAAGCCAGTTTCATTTTGTGCACCAATGCCAATCAATTGATAGGGGCTATCATAATCATTTTATGGAGCAAGATTTTGAAGCTCACTTTTGGCCCAGCAGGAAAGAATGCAGTGATCCCTCAGCCATATCTTCCCATGGGTGTCCTTGGGGAAATGGCAGCATGCTCCACATACTTACAATCTTCTAAAAGGGTGACTGCTGGCCCAGAGAGTCACAGAAAGAAAAATGTTCCAGGTAGAGTGGTTGGCATTAGTAAAGGCCTGGAGGCAAACAAGAACTTGATATGTGGGGGCAGCCACAAGCATTGTGCTTTGCTGGCTCAGAAAGTGCAGGCAGGGAAGGAGTGGAGAGAGATGAGGCTGGCTAGAGAGGTATTTCAGGACATCAGTTCCAGTTTGCTAAAGCTGCTGTTATACAAAATACCAGAAATGAATTGGTTTTTATGAAGGGGGTTTATTGGTTACAAAGTTACAGTCCTAAGGCCATAAAAGTGTCCAGACTAAGACATCAACAAGAGGATACCTTCACTGAAGAACGGTGATGGTGTCCAGAAAACCTCTGTCAGATGGGAAGGCACATGACTGGCATCTGGTTTCAAAATGGAGAACTAGGACATTTCTCTCCAAGTGCCTGGGATATTCTCTTCATTTCTCCCAGGCAAACTCTGGGCTAGCAAAAGTCTGCTTTCAACGGCCATCTCCAAAATGTCTCTCTCAGCTACAGCACCGAGCTCCTTTTGTCTGAGCTGTTAGAGGGCTCCAGTAAACTAATCAATACCCATGCTGAATGGGTGGGGCTACACCTCCATAGAAATAATTCATTCAGAGTTATCACCTATAGCTGGGTGAGTCACATCTCCATGGAAACACTCAATCAAAAGCTTCCAACCTAATCAACACTAATACATCTGCCCCCACAAGATTGTATTAAGGAGCATGGCTTTTCCTGGGTGACATAATTATATCCAAACCAGCACAACATCCATCAGGGAAGAGGGACCACAGGAGAATTTTAGTGGAAGAATGTACTATGCTGAACTGCAAAAGAGGTTTGAGACTAGAAACATGACTGATCTGAAAATGTTTTCAAAAATGTTCTGCATTCTAGCTATAAGCCAATAGTGGAGTACATTGATGCCCAATTTGAGGCCTACCTGCAAGAGGAATTGAAGATCAAACGTTCTCTCTTCAACTACCACGATACAAGGATCCATGCCTGCCTCTACTTCATCGCCCCTACAGGACATTCACTCAAGTCCCTGGACCTGGTCACCATGAAAAAGCTGGACAGTAAGGTAAGTGCTGCCACCCTGGTTACCGTTGCCTCTCCTTCTGGACCACCTTTATCCTGAGGCCCTAATTCATTCTCTGCTTTCAGTGTAATTCATTCTTTTCTGGATTATGGAAGCCATAGGGTTTAGCAACATGAGAAAAATGCTTCAGAACCTTTCCTGGATGTGAGGCAAAAAAACAAAACAAATAAAATCAGGTCTATTATCTATTTTAATGATTTTTAAAAATTTTTCTTTAATTCAGAGTTTAGAATGAAAAAAGTGCTAATTTTTTTTCCTATGTGATAAGAACAGTCCTGCTTTTTGGATTTTAAAACTGAACAGCATCTGTTTGTTCAGAAGAAGTAAAATCTTTGTTTCAGTTTGACCCCTGAACTTTTTTCACATTTATCATTGATTCCTAACTTTTGAAGGAAAAAATTGATAAATATGGTAAAATTTAGTGTCCTACTTTACAATTAATTTAATTTTCTGTTTTGCAATAAATGGAAGGCAATACATTCTAAAATAAAGAAACAAATGGCAACAAGAACAGCCACATAACTAAGCTCTAGTGTTTCCTCTTAGATACAAACCCTGTTTTAAATTCAATTAATTTGAACCTTATCACCTTTAGTGGTCTTCACTGAGTGCCATTTTTTGTCCAGACAACAATGTTTAAAAGATGCTTTCTCTCCAGAGGCACAAAATCATGGGAAAATATTCAGAAGACCAGTCTTCCCTAAGGCCGCTCTGTGAATCGGCCCACAAGGGGCCTCGAGTGGCTGCAGCAGAGCCAGGCTCCCTGGGCTTCCACCATGCACAGAGGCATTGGTTTATAGAAAAATATTCTAATGGCCTGAAAGGATGATGGCACTAGGTATTCTTGGGAGAATAAATTAAAATCCTTCTCATCCCATTTGATTCAGCAGCAATTCAGGGCCCGGGACTCTGCTGGTAGCCATCGCCATTGACAGTGGTAGCCATAGCCAAGCCCAGTGATGAGGTCTGCTCTCTGTATTACCATGTATGTGATGGCAGGGATTGATGCCCCTGTGGTCTGGAGGGCCCAGTTTTCCACAAGTATTCTGAAGAGAGTAAATGAGATGGCTCCCTAACTAGGCAGCAGAGTGTGCAGACCACGCCAGGATAATATCCAACAATGTGTTTAGTAGGGTTGATTTTAAAAAGAAAAGAAAGAGTGAAACAGACAAGTGCAACTAAAAAAGACACAAGGCACATTGTACTTTTAAAGAACTGATATTATTGTAGAGTTAGAGAGCAAGGGAGCATCTGGAAATATTATTGTCTACATTTTGTTTATATAAATGAAGAGTTAAGGCACATAGAGGATAATCTCAGAAAAGACTTTCAAACTCCTGATACAGAGGCAAAAGAGATTTTAAAATCTAAATTGCTTGGTTTTTCTATCTGATCAAATTGGCCAAGAAAATATGAACATCTGCCATTTGGTCTATGTTGATATTAATTGAATACTAAATGTGTAAAAAAGTCAGCCGGCAAGAACAACAAGGGAAATTTTTTGTTCCTCATGTCTTTCCCCACTGTAAATGATATTTTTCTCAGTTTGCAGTTTGCTAGAGGAATCCCAAGCATGATGAGATTAAGAGTTGGTTGAGAAATAGGTTGAGTAGGTTTTTGGTTTATCAGGGATTTGTGATCTGGCCCTTGGGACAAAAGAAGAAGCAAAGAAGGGCTGACTCAACCTGAAAAACCTCCCTAAAGAACTTGATCCCAGTCTCTATTCCGTGGCTCAGTATGTTTCCTACACCAAGTCTGATTTCCTTTTCACCTGGTGTGGGTGGAAAGAATGGTCTCAGGATCAGATATCAGTAGCATTTCATTGAAACCTCTGTCTCTACCAGGGATTAGAAGAAAGTTAATTTTAAAAAGTGGAATTTAAAAAATATGTCCAGTTCAGATGACCAAGATGGTGGTGAAAGATGCTCTGGTGTGCTTTCCTATACATAATCTTTGTACAACTAGCAAACACTGGCAGAGGTATCTTCCTTAAAACTCCAGAAAACAGTTACAGCAATACAGTAACTTGGTGAGGCTGAATCAAGAAAACACAGCTTTAAAAACAGTAAGAGAAGCTTGTGGCACCCTTGCTGGCCCCTCGCCCACACCTCCCTGGTGCAGTGTGGAGCTGGCCTGGACTCCCATTGTGGCCCCTGGTCCTGTTCTAGAGAGAGAGGAGTAACCCCTATGCACATAATGGGGTGCCTGTATGTTGGTGCCAGTCCATTGGGTGGCAGCCTGAAAGACTGAACCAGGAAACTTCTCTTTGGCTTACCCCCCTGGAATTTGCTCTGCAGGCAGCTAAAGCAGTGTAAGGAACAATTACACTGGAAGCTGATTGGGGCAAAGGATTACCTGCTGTAAGCATACAAGGAGCACCAGGAGGGGGAGAAAGTCTATTTCATAGGGAGTAGATGGGGCCTTCAAAATCCCCTAAAGGAAGGTATTCCTAAGGTCATGAATAAACACAAGCACAGGGAAGACTCAGGATCAGAAAACAAGGAGAGTGCCCAGCACTTCACATTCACCTCAGCCTGATCTTCTTGATAGGAGAGTGAAACCCTGAAGGAGAGCCCCAGCCAGTGCAGAGCCAATTTGCGTACTATGAATGGTGTTTTTGCATTGGTTTGTTGTTAGCTCCTGGCGCTCAAGGACATCTCTGTCATATATCTAGCTGGATGCAGATTTAAGGAACAGTCAGCTCAGGGACTAAATCCCAGAGCTAACCCTTTAAGATATTAAAATGTACAGTGAGCAACAAAAGTTTACAAGACACACAAAGAAACAGGAAATAATTCCATCCATAGGAACAAGATAAAAATCCAGAAACCATCAACAAAGAAGCCAAGCCTTTGGATATAAAGGACAAAGATGTTAAAGAAAATGATCCTCAGTATACTCAAGGAGATAAAGGAAAACACAGAGAAAGAACTAAAATATATCAGAAAAATGATGAATAAATAATATGTGAAAGTAATAAAGCGATACAAATTTTTAAAAGGAACCAAAGAGGATTACTGGAGTAGACGACCACAATAACTGAACTAAAAACTTCCTAGAATTTTCAACAGCAAGATTGGAGCTGGCAGAAGGAAGAATCAGTGATCTAGAACACAAGATAATTGAAATGATTCAGGCTGAGGAGTAGAGAGTGAAAAGGTTGAAAAAGAGTGAACAGAGTCTAAGAGACCTGTGGGATACCATCAAGCATACCAGTATATGTGTTCTGTGAGTTCCATAAGGGAAGAAAAAGAAAAAGGGATAGAAGGACTAGTCAAAGAAGTAATACAAGAAAACTTCCTAAATTTAATGAAAGGCATGAATATACACATTCAGGAAGCCCAATGAAACCCAAACAGGTTGTAATTTGCAGAGAACCATGCCAATACATATAAAAGTAAAAGTATCTAATATCAAGGACAAGGAGGGAGTTCTAAAAGCTGCAAAAGAAGCAACATGTTACATACAAGGGAACCCCAGTAAGATTAAGAGCTGATTATTTCTAATGAGCAACCATGGAGACAAGAAGTCAGTGGAACAAAATATTTAAAGTGCTCAAAGAAAAGAATTGCAAACTAAGAATTTTATATCTGCCAGGACTGCCTTTTGATGATGAGGAAGAGATTAATACATTCCCAGATAAATAAAAGCTGAGGGAGTTCATCACTACTAGACCTGACCTACAAGCAATGCTAAAGGGAGTTTTTTAGTCTGAAAAAAAAAAGGACATCAGACAGTGGATCGAGGTAGCATAAACAAATGAAGACCTGGGAAAGGTAACCATCTGGGTAGTTATAAATGCCAGTACTGTTGCAGTGTATGTTTTGGTATGGAACAGCACTTTTTGCTTCTCATAGGTTCTATAATGCAAATGCACAAAAAGTAATGGCAAATCTATGGTTTTGGATATACAGTGTAGAAAGATAGAATTTTAAACAAGTACAACAATAAGGTGGGTGAACAGAGGGGATATATGGCCAGTGCAAGTGTATGCTATTGAAGTTACATTGGTATCAAAATCATATGTGATTGTTATAGATTTAGAATGTTAAATTTTATCCCTAGGATAATGTCAAAGAAAATATATGACAATAGACACTGAAAAAAATGAGAAGGTGCTCAAACTGTGCAATTAAAAAAAATCAAGTAAATATGATTGTAGGCATTAACTGAAGAATTGAAAGACAAAAAAAGGTATAAGGCATTTTGTATACCTTTTGGTGTACTTATTTGGTATAAAACCAAATAGGAAAAGGGCAAAAGAAAATCCTGCATTATCAGCAGTTACTTTAAATGTATATAGATTAAATTCTGCTGTCAAAAGGTAGAGATTGGCAGGATGGATTAAAAAGCATGACCCATGCTGTTTACAAGGGACTCACGTTAGATTCAAAGACACAAGAAGGTTGAAAATGAAAGGACAGAAAAAAATTTACCAGGTAGAGAGCTGGAGTAGTGACACTAATGTCAGATAAAATTGACTTTAAGTAAAAGCTGTTATGAGGGACAAAGAAGGTCAGTATATGCTGAAGAAGGGGTCAATTCAATAAGGAGATATAACAATTATATCTTATAATAACAAAGATATAAATATATATACACCTAATGGTAGAGCCCCAAATATATGCAGCAAATATTGACATATTTAAAGGGAGAAATAGACAGTTCTCCATTAATAGTAGGAGACTTTGATATACCACTTTCCATAATGGATAGAACATCAAGAGAGAAGATCAATAAGCAAATAAATGACTTGAGAAAATACTATAAACCAACTAGACCTAATAAACATATATAGAACACATTATCCAATAGTAGCAGAAATACACATCCTTTTCTACTGCCCATGAATCATTCTCCAGGATAGACCATACGGTAGGTCACAAAACAAGTCTTAGTAAATTCAAAAATGGTGAATTCATATACTGTATCTTCTCTGACTACAGTGGAATGAGCTAGAAATCTATAGAGGGATAATTGGAAAATTCACAAATATGTGGAAATTAAACAATATATTCTTAAACAACCAATGGGTCAAAGAAGAAATCACAAGGGAAATAAGGAAATATCTTGAGTTGAATGAAAATGAAAACACTTCGTACAAAATTTATGGGATGCAACAATGGCAGTACTGAGAGGGAAATTTATAGCTCTAAGTGGTTACATTAAAAAAGAAGAAAGATCTCAAACGAGAGACCTAACTTCAAAGCTGGAGGATCTAGAAAAAGAAGAGCAAACTAAACCTGAAGCAAGCAGAGGAAGGAAATAACAAAGAACAGAGTGGAGATAAATGAAACTTAAAATAAAAAAAAACAAACAATAGAATCAACAAAACCAAAAATTGGTTCTATGAAAAGATCGAGAAAATTGACAAACCTTTGGCTAGACTGCACAAAAAAGAGACAGGATGCCAGTAACTAAAATCAGAAATGTAAACTAAAATCATTACTACCAACCCCACAGAAGTATTAAGGATTATAAGAAGATACTATGAGCAACTGTGCACCAACAAATTAGATAACCTAGATGAAATGGACAACTTCCTAGAAGCGCACACACTACCCACACTGACTCAAGAAGAAATAGAAGATCCCAACAGAGCAATAACAAGTAATGAGATTGAGCTAGTAATCAAAAACCTTCCAAGAAAGAAAAGCCCAGAACCAAATGTGAATTTAACCAAATATTCTAAGAAGAATTAATACCGATCTTTTTCAATCTCTTCCAAAAAATAGAAGAGGAGGAAACGCTCCCCAACTCATTCTACAAGGCCAACATCACCCTAATACCAAAGCCAGATAAAGATGCCACAAGAAAATTTAGACCAATATCCCTTAAGAATATAGATGCAAAAATCCTCAACAAAGCACTAAGCAAACAGAATACAATAGCACATTAAAAGAATTATACATCATGATCGAGTGAGATATCTCAGGTATGCAAGGGTTGTTCAACATAAGAGAATGAATTAATGTAATACAGCACAGTGATAGAATGAAAATTATTAAACAGAAGAAAAATTAAATGAAGGGACTAAAACCACGTGCTATCTCAATTGATGCAGAAAAGACATTTGACAAAATCTAGGACCCTTCTTGATAAAAATACTTAGGCAGCTAGGAATAGAAGGAAACTTCCTCAACATATTGAAGGACATATGTCAGAAACCCACAGCTAATACATACTCATTGTTGAAAGATATACCTGTCCCTCGAAGATTAAGAACAAGGCAAGGATGATCACTGATACCATTGTTTTTCAACATTTTACTGGAAGTTCTAGCCATAACAGTTAGGCAAAAGACAGAAACAAAAGGCATCCAAATAGAAAAGGAAGAAGTAAATCTTTCCCTATTTGCAGATTCCATGATACCATGTATAGAAAGTCTTAAAAAAACCACAACAAAGCCTCTACAGTTTATAAAGGAATTCTGCAAAGTGGTGAAGTACAAGATTAATACTCAAAAATCAGTAGTGTTTTTATACACTAGTGATGAACAATCTGAAGAGGAAATCAAGGACAAAATTCTGTTTACAGTAGCGACTAAAAGAATCAAATATCTAGGGATAAGTTTAACCAAGGATGTAAAAGACTATATGTAGAAAACTGCTGACTTTGTTGAAAGTAATCAAAGACAACTTAAATTAAACAAATAGAAGGGTATTCCATGTTTATGGATTAGAATACTAAATATCATTAATGTGTCATTTGTACCCAAAGCAATTTACAGATTCAATGCAATCCCAGTTAAAATTCCAACAGCCTTCTTTGCAGGAATGAATAAGCCAATCATCAAATATAAGGAGACCTAAATAGCCAAAATTATCTTGAAAAAGAACAAAGTTGGAGGACTCCCATTTCCTTATTTTTAAAACTTCTTACACAAAAACTACAGCAGTCAAAATGTCATGGTCCTGGCACAAGGACAGATATATAGACCAATGGAATCAAATTGAGAATTCAGAAATAAACCCTCACATCTATGGCCAGTTGATTTTTCACAAGTTTTCCCAGTCCACTCAGTAGGGAAAGAATAGTCTCTTAAACAAATAATGCTAGGAAAACTGGATATCCATATGCAAAACAATTAAGGTGGACCTCCCTACCTCATACCATATATATAAATTAACTTAAAATAGACCAAAGACCTAAATGTAAGGACCAAAACTATAAAACTCCTAGAGGAAAACATAGGGAAGCATCTTCAGGATCTTTTGTTATGCAATGGTTTCTTAGACTTTACACCAAAAGCATGAAAAATGAAAGAAAATATAGATAAATTGAACTTCATCAAAATTAAAAATTTTCAGCATGAAAAGACTGAGTCATGAAAGTAAAAGGGCAACCTACAGTATGGGAGAAAATATTTTGAAATCACATATGTGATAAGAGTTTTTTTTTTTTTTTTTTTTTTTTTAATCATCATTTTATTGAGATATATTCACATACCACGCAGTCATACAAAACAAATTGTACTTTCGATTGTTTACAGTACCATTACATAGTTGTACATTCTTCACCTAAATCAATCCCTGACACCTTCATTAGCACACACACAAAAATAACAAGAATAATAATTAGAGTGAAAAAGAGCAATTGAAGTAAAAAAGAACACTAGGTACCTTTGTCTGTTTGTTTGCTTCCCCTACTTTTCTACACATCGATCCATAAACTAGACAAAGTGGAGTTTGGTCCTTATGGCATTCCCAATCCCACTGTCACCCCTCATAAGCTACATTTTTATACAACTGTCTTCGAGATTCATGGGTTCTGGGCTGTAGTTTAATAGTTTCAGGTATCCACCACCAGCTACCCCAATTCTTTAGAACCTAAAAAAGGTTGTCTAAAGTGTGCGTAAGAGTGCCCACCAGAGTGATCTCTCGGCTCGTTTTGGAATCTCTCTGCCACTGAAGCTTATTTCATTTCCTTTCACATCCCCCTTTTGGTCAAGAAGATGTTCTCCATCCCACGATGCCAGGTCTACATTCCTCCCCGGGAGTCATATTCCACGTTGCCAGGGAGATTCACTTCCCTGGGTGTCTGATCCCACGTAGGGGGGAGGGCAGTGATTTCACCTTTCAAGTTGGCTTAGCCAGAGAGAGAGGGCCACATCTGAGCAACAAAGAGGCATTCAGGAGGAGACTCTTAGGCACAAATACAGGGAGGCCTAGCCTCTCCTTTGCAGCAACCGTCTTCCCAAGGGTAAAACTTATGGTAGAGGGCTCAACCCATCAAACCACCAGTCCCCTATGTCTGTGGTCATGTTAGCAACCATGGAGGTGGGGTAGGCGAATACCCCTGCATTCTCCACAGGCTCCTCAAGGGGGCACTACATCGTTTTTTGTTGTTTTTTTTTTTTTTTCCTTGTTTGTCTTTTTTCTTTTTCTTTTTTTTTTTTTTAACTTTCCCTTCTTTTTTCAAATCAACTGTATGAAAAAAAAAGTTAAAAAGAAAACAAACATACAATAAAAGAACATTTCAAAGAGACCATAGCAAGGGAGTAAGAAAAAGACAACTAACCTAAGATAACTGCTTAACTTCCAACATGTTCCTACTTTACCCCAAGAAAGTTACATACTATAGCAACATTTCAGTGAACTTGTTCCTACTACATCCATCAGAAATTAACAGACCATAGTCATTTCTGGGCATCCCCAGAACGTTAAATAGCTTATCTGTTCTTCTTGGATTATTGTTCCCCCTTCCTTAATTGCTCTCTACTGCTAGTTCCCCTACATTCTACATTATAAACCATTTGTTTTACATTTTTCAAAGTTCACATTAGTGGTAGCATATAATATTTCTCTTTTTGTGCCTGGCTTATTTCGCTCAGCATTATGTCTTCAAGGTTCATCCATGTTGTCATATGTTTCACCAGATCGTTCCTTCTTACTGCCGCGTAGTATTCCATCGTGTGCATATACCACATTTTATTTATCCACTCATCTGTTGATGGACATTTGGGTTGTTTCCATCTCTTGGCAATTGTGAATAATGCTGCTATGAACATTGGCGTGCAGATATCTGTTCGTGTCACTGCTTTCCGATCTTCCGGGTATATCCCGAGAAGTGCAATCGCTGGATTGAATGGTAGCTCTATCTCTAGTTTTCTAAGGAACTGCCAGACTGACTTCCAGAGTGGCTGAACCATTATACAGTCCCACCAACAATGAATAAGAGTTCCAATTTCTCCACATCCCCTCCAGCATTTGTAGTTTCCTGTTTGTTTAATGGCAGCCATTCTAACCGGTGTTAGATGGTATCTCATTGTGGTCTTAATTTGCATCTCTCTAATAGCTAGTGAAGCTGAACATTTTTTCATGTGTTTCTTGGCCATTTGTATTTCCTCTTCAGAGAACTGTCTTTTCATATCTTTTGCCCATTTTATAATTGGGCTGTCTGTACTATTGTCATTGAGTTGTAGGATTTCTTTGTATATGCAAGATATCAGTCTTTTGTCAGATACATGGTTTCCAAAAATTTTTTCCCATTGAGTTGGCTGCCTCTTTACCTTTTTGAGAAATTCCTTTGAGGTGCAGAAACTTCTAAGCTTGAGGAGTTCCCATTTATCTATTTTCTCTTTTGTTGCTTGTGCTTTGGGTGTAAAGTCTAGGAAGTGGCCTCCTAATACAAGGTCTTGAAGATGTTTTCCTACATTATCTTCTAGGAGTTTAATGGTACTTTCTTTTATATTGAGATCTTTGGTCCATTTTGAGTTAATTTTTGTGTAGGGGGTGAGGTAGGGGTCCTCTTTCATTCTTTTGGATATGGATATCCAACTCTCCCAGCCCCATTTGTTGAAAAGACCATTATGGCTCAGTTCGGTGACTTTGGGGGCCTTATCAAAGATCAGTCGGCCATAGATCTGAGGGTCTATCTCTGAATTCTCAATTCGATTCCATTGATCTATATGTCTATCTTTGTGCCAGTACCATGCTGTTTTGGCAACTGTGGCTTTATAATAAGCTTCAAAGTCAGGGAGTGTAAGTCCTCCCACTTCGTTTTTCTTTTTTAAAGTGTCTTTAGCAATTCGAGGCATCTTCCCTTTCCAAATAAATTTGATAACTAGCTTTTCCAAGTCTGTAAAGTAGGTTGTTGGAATTTTGATTGGGATTGCATTGAATCTGTAGATGAGTTTGGGTAGAATTGACATCTTAATGACATTTAGCCTTCCTATCCATGAACATGGAATATTTTTCCATCTTTTAAGGTCCCCTTCTATTTCTTTTAGTAGAGTTATGTAGTTTTCTTTGTATAGGTCTTTTACATCTTTGGTTAAGTTTATTCCTAGGTACTTGATTTTTTTAGTTGCTATTGAAAATGGTATCTTTTTCTTGAGTGTCTCTTCAGTTTGTTCATTTCTAGCATATAGAAACATTACTGACTTATGTGCATTAATCTTGTATCCCGCTACTTTGCTAAATTTGTTTATTAGCTCTAGTAGGTGTATCGTTGATTTCTCAGGGTTTTCTAGATATAAGATCATATCATCTGCAAACAATGACAGTTTTACTTCTTCTTTTCCAATTTGGATGCCTTTTATTTCTTTGTCTTGCCGGATTGCCCTGGCTAGCACTTCCAGCACAATGTTGAATAACAGTGGTGACAGCGGGCATCCTTGTCTTGTTCCTGATCTTAGAGGGAAGGCTTTCAGTCTCTCACCATTGAGTACTATGCTGGCTGTGGGTTTTTCATATATGCTCTTTATCATGTTGAGGAAGTTTCCTTCAATTCCTACCTTTTAAAGTGTTTTTATCAAAAACGGATGTTGGATTTTGTCAAATGCTTTTTCAGCATCTATTGAGATGATCAACTGATTTTTCCCTTTCGAGTTTTTAATGTGTTGTAATACATTGATTGTTTTTCTTATGTTGAACCATCCTTGCATGCCTGGAATGAACCCCACTTGGTCATGGTGTATGATTTTTTTAATGTGTCTTTGGATTCGATTTGCAAGTATTTTGTTGAGGATTTTTGCATCTATATTCATTAGGGAGATTGGCCGGTAGTTTTCCTTTTTTGTAGCATCTTTGCCTGGTTTTGGTATTAGATTGATGTTAGCTTCATAAAATGAGTTAGGTAGTGTTCCATTTTTTTCAATGTTTTGAAAGAGTTTGAGTAAGATTGGTGTCAGTTCTTTCTGGAAAGTTTGGTAGAATTCCCCTGTGAAGCCATCTGGCCCTGGGCATTTATTTGTGGGAAGATTTTTGATGACTGATTGGATCTCTTTGCTTGTGATGGGTTGGTTGAGGTCTTCTATTTCTTCTCTGGTCAGTCTAGGTTGTTCATATGTTTCCAGGAAATTGTCCATTTCTTCTACATTATCCAGTTTGTTGCCATACAGTTGTTCATAATATCCTCTTATAATTTTTTTAATTTCTTCAGGATCTGCAGTTATGTCACCTTTTTCATTCATTATTTTGTTTATATGGGTCTTCTCTCTTTTTGATTTTGTCAGTCTAGCTAGGGGCTTGTCAATCTTGTTGATCTTCTCAAAGAACCAACTTTTGGTGATATTTATCCTTTCTATTGTTTTTTTGTTCTCTATGTCATTTATTTCTGCTTTAATCCTTGTTATTTCTTTTCTTGTACTTGGTTTAGGATTGGTTTGCTGTTCATTTTCTAGCTTCTTCAGTTGATCCATTAGTTCTTTGATTTTGGCTCTTTCTTCCTTTTTAATATATGCGTTTAGTGCTATAAATTTCCCCCTTAGCACTGCTTTTGCTGCATCCCATAGGTTTTGGTATGTTGTGTTCTCATTTTCATTCGTCTCTATATATTTAGCAATTTCTCTTGCTATTTCTTCTTTAACCCACTGATTGTTTAGGAGTGTGTTGTTTAACCTCCAGGTATTTGTGAATTTTCTAAGTCTCTGATGGTTATTGACTTCTAATTGTATTCCATTGTGGTCAGAGAATGTGCTTTGAATAATTTCAATCTTTTTAAATTTATTGAGGCTTGTTTTATGTCCCAGCATATGATCTATTCTGGAGAAAGTTCCGTGAGCACTAGAAAAGTATGTGTATCCTGTTGATTTGGGATGTAATGTCCTGTAGATGTCTGTTAAATCTAATTCATTTATCAGATTGTTTAGGTTTTCAATTTCCTTATTGCTCTTCTGTCTGGTTGATCTATCTATAGGAGAGAGTGATGTGTTGAAGTCTCCCACAATTATTGTGGAAACATCAATTGCTTCCTTTAGTTTTGCCAATGTTTCTCTCATGTATTTTGTGGCACCTTGATTGGGTGCATAGACATTTACGATTGTTATTTCTTCTTGCTGAATTGCCCCTTTTATTAGTATGTAGTGGCCTTCTTTGTCTCTCAAAACATCCCTGCATTTGAAGTCTATTTTATCTGAGATTAATATTGCTACACCTGCTTTCTTTTGGCTGTAGCTTGCATGAAATATTTTTTTCCATCCTTTCACTTTCAGTTTCTTTGTGTCCCTGTGTCTAAGATGAGTCTCTTGTATGCAACATATTGATGGTTCATTTTTTTTGATCCATTCTGCGAATCTATATCTTTTAATTGGGGAGTTTAATCCATTTACATTCAACGTTAAAACCGTGAAGGCATTTCTTGAATCGGCCATCTTATCCTTTGGATTATGTTTGCCATATTTTTCCCTCTCTCTATTAATATCCTTTATTGTACCCATACCGTTCTTTAGTACTGAACCTTTCTCCAAGTCTCTGTGTCCTGTCTTTGTTTCTCTGTCTGTAGGGCTCCCTTTAGTATCTCCAGTAGGGCAGGTCTCTTGTTAGCAAATTCTCTCAGCATTTCTTTGTCTGTGAAAAATTTAAGCTCTCCCTCAAATTTGAAGGAGAGCTTTGCTGGATAAAGTATTCTTGGCTGGAAATTCCTCTCACTCAGAATTTTAAATATATCGTGCCACTGCCTTCTCGCCTCCATGGTGGCTGCTGAGTAGTCACTACTTAGTCTTATGCTGTTTCCTTTGTATGTGGTGAATTGCTTTTCTCTTGCTGCTTTCAGAACTTGCTCCTTCTCTTCTATGTTTGACAGTGTGATCAGTATATGTCTCGGAGTGGGTTTTTTTGGATTTATTCTATTTGGAGTTCGCTGAGCATTTATGATTTGTGTATTTATGTTGTTTAGAAGATTTGGGAAGTTTTCCCCAACAATTTCTTTGAATACTCTTCCTAGACCTTTACCCTTTTCTTCCCCTTCTGGGACACCAATGAGTCTTATATTCGGACATTTCATATTATCTATCATATCCCTGAGGTCCATTTCGAGTTTTTCGATTTTTTTCCCCATTCTTTCTTTTATGTTTTCATTTTCCATTCTGTCATCTTCCAGGTCACTGATTCGTTGTTCAACTTCCTCTAGTCTTGTACTATGAGTGTCCAGAATCTTTTTAATTTGGTCAACAGTTTCTTTAATTTCCATAAGATCATCCATTTTTTTATTTAGTCTTGCAATGTCTTCTTTATGCTCTTCTAGGGTCTTCTTGATTTCCTTCATATCCCGTACTAGGGTCTCATTGTTCATCTTTAGTTCTTTGAGTAGCTGCTCTAGGTGTGTCTCTTCTGGTCTTTTGATTTGGGTGCTTGGGCTTGGGTTATCCATATCATCTGGTTTTTTCATATGCTTTATAATTTTCTGTTGTTTTTGGCCTCGTGGCATTTGCTGACCTTGATAGGGTTCTTTTAGGGTTTGTAGACCAGTTGAAGTCCTTATCTCTAATTTATCAGATCTACAGCTTCGTGGAGTACACTTTCTCTAACTAACCAGCAGGTGGCGTCCACGAGCCACCTGTTCTCCACAAGCCAGATCTCCCCTGCTTAGCCTTTTTGGTGAGTGGGGGAGTGAGTCTTGTGGGGCCCAATTGGTGTCCCAAGCTTGCGTGTGTAGTTGGTGTTGCCTGCCCTGTATGTGGGGCGTGTTTCTGGGCAGTCGGGGAGGGGGGGTGGCCCTAACAATCAAATCTCCCTGATGATCCTAGAGTTTTAAAGCTACTGCAATAGTCTAATCCTTTAGTTCAGTCCTGCCACAGTTTGTCTCTGCCACTGACCCACAAGTCTTTGGTATTGGCGTATGGCTCCTGAGACTTGCAAGTGGGCCCCTCTTCCAGGCTGTGCACCCCGGGTCCTCTGTTGAGGGATGACTGTGCTATGTCACAGGTGAGTGCCGTCCCCCCAGGGCAGTTCTGGGCTGCTGGGCTGTGTTGGGAGGCTCCCAGTCTGCTCAAATGATGGCTGAATGGGGCTCTGTTAATTCACACTGCTCCCCCTTCCCAGCTCTGGGACATTCAGCTGAGGTTGCAGGGAAGGCTAATGTCCACGCCCAGTTTTGTGGTGTGTGCCTGTTATTTGAAGCACTTCCGTCACACTGGGTTGTCTGGGGCAGCTCTGGGCTATGGGGCTGGCGATGGGCAGGAGTGTTTCCTGTCCACCAGGATGGTGGCTGTGAGCGGACACCCCCCTTTTCTTGGGAAGTTGTGTTGTTTAGTGAATTTTCTCAGCCACTGGATTATTGCCTTTTGTCTCAGAGCTCTCTTAGTTCTGCTCTTGACTTGACATGCCCAAATTTCAATTCTTTGAAGCTTTCTGTATTGAGCTTCTTAGAGTAATTGTTTTAGAAAAAGCAAAAAGGATTTAAAAAAAAAAAAAAAAAAAAAAAAAACGGCCCTCCTCAGAGATCTAATGGGTTATTGAAATGCTAATAGACAAAGCAACCAGGGCCATTAAGGAAAGGTGCCCAAGGCAGAGAGATCAGCCTTGCTTCGGGATTTGCATATGCGCCTCAAGGCCTGATCTCCGCCCTTCCCCTTTCTGTGTTCACCAGAACTCCAAAAATCCTCTGCTTTTATTTTGGAGTTTTTCGTGTTGTTTTTTTTCTATGCCTGTCTCCTCTCTGCTGGGCTGGCTGCTCTCAGAGTCTCTGGTGTCTGGCCTCAGTCTATCTATGGTTGGAGTTTGAATCAGTAGAATGAGTTTCCGGTAAGAGCAGCCACTGCAATTCTCCCTTCTCCTTCCTGGAGCTGACAGCCCCTCCTCCCCCGGGACTGAGCCTGGCAGGGAGGGGCGCGGGTCCCCTGGCCGCAAAAACTTACAGATTTCGCTGATCTCAGCAGTTCCACGTTTTCATGAGTGTTGTATGAAGTATGCCCAAAGACAGATTGCTCTGTGGTGTCCAGTCCACGCAGTTCCTGGCTTTTTACCTACTTTCCTGGAGGAGTAACTAAAACATACAGCTCACCAGTCTGCCATCTTGCCCCGCCTCCCTGATAAGAGTTTAATATACAATATATAAAAAGAAATACTACAAGTCAACAACAAAAAGATAAGCCAATTAAAAAATGGGAAAAAGACTTGGAGACATTTCTCCTTAGAAGATACACGAATAGCCAATAAACACATGGAAAAATGAAAGTTAAACATAACTGGCAATTAAGGAAATGCAAATCAAAACCATTAGATACCATTTTATACCCACAGAATCACATTTTTATCCAATTTTATTGATATATATTCACATAACATACAGTCATCCAAAGTGTACAATCAGTTGTTCACAGTATCATCATATAGTTGTGCATTCATCATCAGAGTCATTTTTTGAACACTTTCATTACTCCAAAAAAGAAACAGAAAAAAGAAAAAAATACTCAAGACATCCCATACCCCTTTTCCCCCCATATTATTCATTTACTTTTTGTCCCATTTTTCTACTCATCTGTCCATACATTGGATAAAGGGAGTGGGAGCCACAAGGTTTTCACAATCACATGATCACACTGTATAAACTATATAGTTATACATTTGTCTTCAGTAATCAAGGGTACTGGATTGCAGTTCAACTGTTTCAGGTATTTCCTTCTAGCTCTTCTAATACACTAAAAACTAAAAAGGGTTATCTATGTAATGCATAGTAATAACCTTCCGAATGACCTCTTGACTCCATCTGAAATCTCTCAGCCACTGAAACTTTATTTTCTTTCATTTCTCTTTCCCCTTTTGGTCCAGAAGCATTTCTCAATCCTACAATGCTGGGTCTAGGCTCATCCCTGGGATTCATGTCCTATGTTGCCAGGGAGATTTATACCCCTGGGAGTCATGTCCCATGTAGGGGGGAAAGCAGCAAGTCCACCTGCCCAGTTGGCTTAAAGAGAGAGGCCACATCTGAGCAACAAAAGAGGTTCTTTGGGCATTACTCAGGCATAATTATAAGTAGGCTTTGCCTCTCCTTTGCAGTAACAAACTTCATAAGGGCAAGCCCCAAGATCGAGGGCTCAGCCTTCTAAACTGGTAGTCCCAAATGCTTATGAGAATATCAGGAATTCCGCTGTAGGGAAGTTTAATATTTCCATATTTCCCCCCAGCCCCTCAAGGGGGCTTTGCAAATACTTTTTATTATCTTCCCAAATTACTCTGGGATGTATTTGGGCTTCATGCTAACCTGTACAAACCAACCAGATCTCACTCCTTATTCAAGGTTCCATGTAATTATAGTATTTGAATAAACTGATGGTACAATTAAATTATATAGTGTGCTACAGAAAATACAGATTTTGCACCAAATAAACATCTCCTCCTTTGGTCTTACACAGAAGTTGAAGTTTTAAAACACGTCAATATCATCCTTTACCCTTTAGTCTGATTTAGCTCAGTCAAGTTTCCCTGAGGATGAGCCCCAGAAGATTGTCAGACTTTCCTGTGAGGCTCTGTGCTTTTCCTGTCCTGCCCAGTAGTTGGCGCTTGTCAGCCTGCTACTCCCCACTGGTGTAAAAAGGTGCGGTGCTTTAATTCTCAGTAGACCCTGTCCCTGTCTAGGTCGGAGGGTGAGTCAGAAGCCAAACTTAAGCTCTTTCTGTTTTCTTTTTTTTTTCCCCAGGCCCTTGGGCCTGAATTCTCTGAGGGAGGGCCACTACTTGAGCTGGGCCCTGTGCCCTGTCTTCTTAGGGAAGATATGCCCTTTAGGGAATTCTCTCCTTCACTTGACTTCTTCCTTTGTCTCTCTGTTTTTATTAATTTATTATTATTACTATTGTTTTCATCAGCCCTGCCACCTCTCTGCTGGGAAAGACCTCAGGGTTTCTTTCCTGCTTGCTCCAGGTTTATCTGTGTTTGTAGCTTGGATTCAGTAGTCCAGATTTGTTAATTAACAGAGTTGGAGCTTGGTTGAGCTACTTTCCCTTGTTCCTAGTAAAGACTGCTTCTTTTTCCCACAGGGACGTGTTCCAACTCAGCTTGCCATACTAGTGGGGGAGGGGCACCAGCCTCAGTAGGGACTTTACTTACAGTTCTTATGCTGAGATCTCAGCCATTCCACCCTTTCCAGACTGATGTACAATGTGTGTCTGGTCACGGATGTCCCTCAAACAGTAGTTTCAGACTGTTTACTAGTTGTTCCTGGCTCTTTGCTAGTTGCCCTAGGGGACTAACTAAATTCTACACTGCCATCTTGCCCCACCTCTCCCCCAGAATGGTATTTTAAAAACACAGAAAATAGCAATTTTTGGAGGTGACATGAAGAAATAGGAACACTTGTCCTTATTGGTGGGAGAGTAAAATGGTGCAGCCTCTGTGGAAAACAGTTTAGCATTTCTTTCAGAAAGTTAAGTATAGAATTACCATATAACCCAGGAATCCCACTTCTATGTGTATACTCAAAAGAATTGAAAGCAGGGACTTGAACAGTTTGCACACCGATACTCCTAGAGGTATTATTCACAGTTGTCAGAAGATGAAAACAATCAAAGTGTCCGTCAGCCGATGAATGGAAAAACAAAATGTGGTACATATATACAATGGATTATATTCAGATGTGAAAAGGAATGATGTTCTGATAAATGGGGCAACATGGATGACCCTTGAGGACATCATGCTGTGTGAAATAAGCCAAGCACAATGAACAAATATTGTATGAACTCACTGATAGGAAATAATTTGAGTAAGCAAATTTGTAGAGTCAGAAACTAGAATACAAGTTACTCTGAGCTGGGCCAGGGGTAGAGAATGGGGAGTCAATGCTTAATTGGTACAGAGCTTTTGTTTGGGGTGATGGAAAAATTTGGTAATGGATGGTAGTGATGGTAGCACAAAATTGTAAATGTAATTGATACCACTGAATTATATATTTGAATGTGGTTAAAAAGGGAAATTTTATGTTGTATATATGTTACTAGAATAAAATAAAAAAATACTCCACAGGACTGTACAACAAAAACAGTGGACCCTAATGTAAACTATTGACTATAGTTAATAGTATAATTATAATCCTATTGTTTCATCAGCTGTAACAAAGGTACCAAACTAATGCAGAATTTTACTAATGGGGGGGTATATGGGAACTCTGTATTTTCTGTAAACCTACAACTTCTCTAATAAAAAAAAAAGTCATTAAAAAATAGTAAAGCAAAACAAACATCTTTTAATAAAGAATGTGTCCAGGCTATGGGACTGAGGTCAGTTTGGAAAAGAATGTCCCACCTCAGGGTTTGGAGCTTGTGGTCTGGGGTATCCTTCCCTTTTGTTCTGGGATTTCTCACATTATTATCAAACTCTTACTTCTCCCCTGCTCTTTGTAGCTGATGCTTTGAAATTGAGACCTGTCTTTGGTGCTAGGTCTCATTCTGGCATGGAGGAATAATTTGATAGAAGTTGATTTCCAGGATACAGTTGATATAATTTAAAAGTATGTGAAACCATTTTTGTTTGGGTTAATGAATACATTCTCCTTTCTCAGCTGTTTCAGATCATCAGAAGAAAGAAGTTGTGTTTTCCTGCACAGAACTGACTATTTCACTGCTCTAACAAAGTCTTTCTTATTATACTGCTAATAACATGCAAAAATCAAGCACCTTGAGGTGTCTAAACATGGTCATTGGTTATTCAAAAAATAAGTTTCCTTGTTTTTGCTATTGGTCATAGAATAATAACACTTCCTTTTAATTCTTTTTATTCTGTATAGAAGAATGAGGTGGCATAAGAGAGGAAATTACAAATATGCTTTCGGTTTAGGATGAGAGGAAATAGAAATGCTCTGAGATGGGACTAAAAGATTATCCTATGTCTCCTTAATTTTGTGCTATGTAGAAAGTCTGATTTTCAATATCATCTCAATTTTTTTACCATTAGGTTTTACAATTTTCGTTTATTTGTTTGCTATATTTTATTCATTTGTCTAATTATTTTTCTTATGTTGGGATTGTGTAAAATGCACTTGTTTGTTTCATAGGTGAACATCATTCCAATAATTGCAAAAGCTGATACCATTGCCAAGAATGAATTACACAAATTCAAGAGCAAGATCATGAGTGAACTAGTCAGCAATGGTGTCCAGATATATCAGTTCCCCACAGATGAAGAAACGGTGGCAGAGATTAATGCAACAATGAGTGTAAGTTCTCAAGTAAGAAGGGACAAACAAGTGGTTTCCTGAAAGCCTTTTTAAGTAGCAGCATCATAGAGTAGATGGAACACTGTTCAAGGAATCCAGTTTGTCTTTGTAGTCCAACTCTGGCACTGCTTTAATCACCATGCTTGCTCAGCAGTTTCCCCATCTGACAGATGAGTGTTAGACAAGACGATCTCAAATATCTTTCCAGCTCTAACAGTCATAATTTCTGTGGCAAATTTTGTGGGAAGGGAATGCCAGCCTAGCACCATTTCACACAAAGCAGCTTGTAGGAAATAGATATCTGTTGTGTCTGCCAATTTTGGCAGAAATATGTTCCCCTGCCTCACTTTGCTTCCATCATTGGTTCTTGTCTTTCCCTCCTTTTTATTTTTCCTAACCTTTCCTGAATTGTAAGGTAAATGGCAGTTGAGAGTACAATTTCCATACCATGGAGAACTGGACAGGAGACAGATGATTAAAGCTATACCAGTTTTTGAAAGCATGCCTGTGACTGAGATCTCTCCTGATAAGCCTCTGTCCTACCAGTTGATACCCTAATCTTTTCCACTGCTTCTTTTTGTATTCATATCCGCAGCTCATCCATGAGCCACAATGACTATACATATCTTTTTGTTGTTGTTTGCAGATACAAAACTTCTGCAAGCACAGCATGCCCAATAATGATTGTTGGAATTCTTAGATTTGTATGTAGCTTCAGTGAAATATAATTAAAAACTTCTAAATAGCTTGGTATTTCCTGAAAACATGCTAAATAAGGATTCAGAAGTGTGCTGGTGACAGGGGAAGCAGTCTAGATTTTTTAGTTTGTGGCAGTCAAAGTATGCTCCCCTTTCCTTAGAAGATATGATCATGAAAAGTTGTGTCTGATCAGATCATTATTAAATGTACTAAAGGCATTTAGTTTTTTGGCTTTTTAGTAACAGCTCTATTGATATTTGATTGACATACTATACAATTTCCCATTTAAAGTGTATAATGTAATGGTTTTTCATATATTTAGTTGTATAACTATCATCACTATCAATTTAAGAAATATTCATCACCCCAGAAAGAAACCCTCTACCTTTTAGCAGAGATCTCCCATTTCCCCCAGCCAAAGGTAACCACTAATGTACTTTCTCTTTAGATTTGCCTATTTCATATAAATGGAATCTCCTGAGGCTCATCTAGAAAATTAGATGATTTGGCCAAGTCCTTACAGATTGTTAGTAGGAACACTGAGATTTCAACCCAGTTTACCTAGTCCCCAGTCCTGTGTTGCTTGCCTCTGTAATTTGGGGGATCAGTTATCCCACAAAACTACTTCCCGTTTCTTCAGTTCAGCATTAGGACTTTCTATATAAGACCATTACCTTGAGGGAGGAATTCTTTCTTTAAATTGTTCCCAGTATGACTAGGACTTTGACAGAAAACATAATTTCCTCCCTGCTCTCTGGGACTGTTACTGTATGAATTTAAAATTTAGGGTCTCATTAATGCAGAGATGGTTGAGCTCTGCTCTGCCCTCATCTTGTCACACTTTGAATTCTGTGACCCACTCTGTCACACTCCTGTAGCTGGGAAGTATGAGAGCTGGAATCCGTGGTTCATACAGAGCTGGAAGAAACCAGAGAGCAGGTTCCTCCTGGGAAATAAAAGGCATGAAGGAGGTGAAAGGAGGGCTGGCATAAGGGGGAGTGAACTAGATTTATGCAAAAGACAGAACCAAGACCAGTGTGCAGCAGAGCAGTGAGGCATTTTGGCCCAGCACAAGGGGAATGTTTAACTATTGGAGCCATTATAATGGCTCTGAACACCTTACTGAAGTAGAAAGTTCCCATCACAAGTGGTTGGTGGGCAATAGATTTCAACCCACTTAGAAGGAATACTATAGAGGAAATTCAGATATAGGGTCAAATTGTATAATATGTAAGATCTCTTCCACCTCTAAAATGTTTTGGTTATATATATTGATGAATAATAATAGATATTATTCATAATAATAGTTGTGGGGCATTACAGCACCAGCCACTGTTCAAGGGCTTTACGTTTAGTTCTCACAAGAATCCTTTGGGTGGATACTATTATTATTCCTACCTCATGTGTGAAGAAATGTAGCATGGCACTTAGGTTGGACAGCTATCAGCAGTTCAGGTAGGATTTGTAGCCAGGTAGTTGGCTCTAGAGCCAACACTCTCATCAGTCTTCATACTAAACACCACCCAAGCAGAGCAGTTCACATGTTTTATAGGATGGTCAAAAGCTCAGGTAGAGTTAGGTCTTGCTAATTCTGGTATAGAACTATTTGAGGTGTCAGTGTGAGGTTTTGGAATACCATGAATGAATTCTGTCTAATTTTCTCTTTATCTTCCTCTCTATCCTTTGTAGTCATTTTGCATGATGAAACTGAATTTGTGTTAAATTTCTTGTCAAGAAAATGTCCATGAACCTTTGCTCTCTTTTTCAATATCACTTTAGTAGAACTGAAGATCTCTGACATTCCTAAATTAATCTTGCTCTTACCAAGAAAAATTTTTGGGCTTTTCATTGCAAATAATTCCTGCTGATGAAACCCATATGATTTGCAAAAATCTGAGGAAAACAGGGTTTACTGGGGTTGTTTTTTTGTTACTATGTTTGAGTGAGAATGCAGTTCCCTTGGTCATTACATAAAAATGTTGGCCAGAAGGGTCCCGTTACTCCTCAAACTCAGGGAAGACATTTCAGTTTCAAACTTGGTGTTTGAGAAGGAACATGTGCTCTCTTTCCTCCCTATAGTGTGAAATTTTAAATACCTTGTCACTAAATAGAGGCCTCAAGTAGGAGGGAGAGTGTTGGGGATGGTGGAGAGCCAGTCTTTGTTGGAAATGTGGAAGATAACTACTCTGTGCTTCTGTCGGTTGGCAGGTCCATCTCCCATTTGCAGTGGTTGGCAGCACAGAAGAGGTGAAGATTGGCAACAAGATGGCAAAAGCCAGGCAGTACCCCTGGGGTGTGGTGCAGGGTATGTGCACATCACAGAGAAGGGCTTCTTACTTAACCCATGTGTTGAATGTCCGCGTTTCTTTCTTTTGCATCTCATTTGGGGAGGTCCCCAGCAGTGGGCAGGCAAACGGCGTGGTGGGGTTTCATCATGGGCAGTTGTGTTGCATGGAAGTGAGGAGGAAAGAAACAGTGTCCAGGTAGCTAGACAATGGAGAAAAATGGTTGCAAAGCCTGAGTGCCAGTGAGGTGGCCCCTCAATTATGTGTGTTGTGTGGGACATTCAGTATACAGTCCTGATAGAAAAGAGTTCTTCCCTAAGGTTTTGAACAAGTTTCATTAGCAAAGTGTGAGAAAGCTGCAAAAAATTTTTTGGCAAATAGGAAGACACTTGTTTCTTCATCATCTCTGAAAAAGTTATCTTCCAACGAAATGTTATCTCAATAAATATCAGAACATTATGAGAATGTCTGGCCTATACTTTGCTCTGTGGGGCATGTCCACAGTCTCTAACCTAAAGAAGCTTCTCATAAGTCACTTAGAAGAGCTTGGGACTCTATTACTGACCCTTGTGTGTTTTTGAAGGATGGCTGTAGAAATTCCCTCACATTTGTTTGAGATGTGTAAATTCTCCTTTTCCTTTGCTCTATATAAAAGGGAATAATTCTGTGAGAAGTAATGAGAATTTTTCCTAGGAAAATTTGCTTAATTTTTCTGAATCCAACCATTTTCTCTACAAAAAGACAACTCCTTTCCTTACATGTTGTTGATAAAATTAAATGATACAGTATACATTAAATTACCTTGTACAGTTCCAGACAGCATGGAGTAGTAGAAATGGCCCTGGCTTTGGAGCCAGATGTAATTGTGTTTGAATCTAGACTCTGCTACCTCTAATTTGGAAGTCAGTTTGCATATCAGAGCCATAATGCTTCTGCATCTAGTCACAGTGTCCCCCTAGCAATATTATCATAAAAGGTAAAGACAATATTTGTAGATCTGCACACTGACTAGGCCCTCGGCAGTCACCACCATCATTCTGAGCATTAGGGTTAATGTCTTCATTAGCAGTGTAGGAGGATCCCTACAGAAAGGGTCTCAGAGATTTCAGGAATGAGGGTAACAACATCTTGGAAATGCACTTCAGGTGCTGAACCCTCCTCCTCTACCTTCTTTTAAAATCTGTTGCAGTTGAGAATGAAAACCATTGTGATTTTGTGAAACTCCGGGAGATGCTGATCCGAGTGAACATGGAAGATTTGCGGGAACAGACTCACACCCGCCACTATGAACTGTATCGGCGCTGTAAGCTCGAGGAGATGGGCTTCAAAGACACTGATCCTGACAGCAAGCCCTTCAGGTAGGAGCAGGCCTAGCAAGCAGGTGCTTCCCAGACAGTGGCGGGAATGATGCATTGGCACATCACAGAAATGCCTTTTTGGATTGTCAGTGATAAAAGGAACTGCTGGGGGAAGATGAATAGTGCATATTGCTAGGTGTTGCAATAACCACTTTATTTGCATTATCTCAACTAACTGAAGTAGTAGATGTTATTATTATCTTCCTCATTTTATTAAAGATGATTTGCCCAAGGTCTTACAGGTAGTAAGTGATGGGGGTGGGTTTCAAACCCTAGCAATCTGGCTCCCAGTCCCATCACATTCTTAACCATTATGCTTGCAGAGGTAGAGAGCCCTTTAAAAGGTGTAACTTCTGATTACAGGTTTCCCCATTCATTTTTTACCAAAGAGGTTTAGCTTTCCAAGGCTCTTACTTTAATCCATCCAAAGTATGCCATCAATGACACATAATACAGCATATAGTTGTGCATTCTTTGCCACAATCAATTTTCAAGCATTTTCTTTATTCCAAAAAGAAAAATTTTTTTTTTTTAATTTTAAAAATAAAAAAAGATATAAAAAAGAACATCCAAACCATCCCATACCCCTTATACCCTCTATTATTTATATATTTTTTGTCATTATTTTATTACTCGTCTGCCCATACACTGGGTAACGGGAGTGTCAGTCACCAGGTTTTCACTATCACATGATAAAAGCTATATTGTTATACAATTATCATCAAGAATCAAGTCTTCTGGATTATTTTTCAATGGGTTCAGGTATTTCCTTTTAGCTGTTTGTTCTGGTTTGCTAATGCTGCCGTTATGCAAAATACCAGAAATGGATTGGGTTTTATAAAGGAGATTTATTAGGTTACAGATTTACAGTTCTTTGGCCATAAAAGTATACAAACTAAGGCATCAGCAAGAGGATACCTTCTCTGAAGAATGGCTGATGGCATCCAGGACACCTCTGTCAGCTGGGAAGTCATGTGGCTGGCATCTGCTTGTCCTGGGTTGTATTTAGCTCCTCTCTCGGCTCCTATGCGGCCTTAACTTAGCATCACCAAACGTCCTTCTGTCTGCAACTCCAAGTATCTCTGAGCATCTCTGTCAGCTCCCAAGCATCTCTCTAAAAGTCTCTCTCAGCTGCTCTTGTGGCGTTTTGTCCTCTCAGCTTCTCTGGAGCAAACTCTGGGCTAGCATCTCAAAACATTAGCAAACATCTCTCCAAAAGTCTCTCTCAGCTGTTCTCTGTGTGTAAGCTCCCTTTAAAGGACTCCAGTAAACTAATCAAGACCTACCTTGAATGGGTGGGGTCAAAGCTCCAAGGAAACATTCAATCAAGAGGTCACACCCTAATCAGAAAGATTAATTAATCTGCCTCACAAGATTGCATTAAAGAATATGGCTTTTGGGGGAACATAATATATCCAAACCAGCACACTATTCTAATACACTAGAAACTGAAAAGAAATATCTATATAATGCTTAAGAATAACCTCCCAAATGACCTCTCAACTCTATTTGAGATCTCTCAGCCACTGAAACTTTGTTTTGTTTCATTCTCTTCTCCTATTTGGTCAAATTCTCAATCCAAGGATGTCAGGGCCAGGCTCATCCCTGGAGTCCTATCCCTCATTGCCAGGGAGATTCACACCCCTGGGAGTCATGTCCCATGTAGGAGGAAGGGCAGTGAGTTTACCTGCAGAGTTGGCTTAGAGAGAGGCCACATCTGAGCAACAAAAGAGGTCTCTTGGCTGACTCTTAGGCATAGTTATAAGTAGGCTTAGCTTCTCCTTTGTAGTCTTTTACTTTTTGAAGCATTCCTACTAGTTTTCAGTGATTCAGGACAATTCTAACAATAATGAGTGGGAAAAAGAATATTTTTAGACAGTTATTTATTTTCCTATGTAATTGATGGATGGCAGTGTGAAGGGGAGAGTATAGAAATTAATGTAGAGTTAGTGCCCTCCCCATAGCCCAGTCCCTGTCAGTACCCAGTGGTGGGGAAAGGGTCTGCAGGGCTGGCTGTTGCCTACATCTCCAGGCCTGGAGAATCATGGGACTGTCCTGGGTAATGGTGGAAAGTGGAGCTGCCAGGTGAGATTCTCCACCTTCTGGTACAGGAGAAGGTCTCTCTGTCCAGACTGAGCCCAAGAAATTTCTTACTAGGGATTTTAATTGAGGTGATGTGTGTCTGGGCTTGGTACCTCCACTGACCCGGGACGACGGTTGTTTTGAGATGGTTGTTGTGGATGGTCAACAACTCACACTGATGTCTAGGAGCTGGCTGGCTATAGAACCTGAGGCAGCCAGTGCTTAGTGTGGGCAGATTCGTTCCCCCTGGGTCTGAGTGGCCATGGGGGTGTGAGGGGTTTATTTTCTTGGAATTGCCTTAGAGGTAGTTTGGTAGTGTCCGGGCTGGTCCTCTAGTACGTGGTACTGTGGAATGCTGTGAGCATGTGTGTATTTGGCAAGAACAAATAGAGACCCCAGCCAAAGGACTAGAGCTTCAGACCAGGTCTGTCTCATTAAATTCTGCCTTTAGGTTTGTGAAGCTGACCATTTCCAACCACATGAAATGTCACTTTTTATGGCAAGGTATAGGATTCCTTTTTGTGTACACAAGTCTGAGTAATTGAGCACTGTAATGCATTCACCAGAAAGTGGTCTGTACAAAATTAAGTTAACTCTGTGGTTTTTAAATCTGATGAAAGTGGTTTTCATGGGATACAGGCTATCTTGTTATTCCAGAGTATTTGCTTTCACTCATAAGAGACGGAGCAAAGGGAACTGCCATAAAGTTGATCTCATTTACTCCTCTCCTTCATTGAAATCCAGACAGTGTTAAGAGCACTAGACAAGGAGTCAGGAGTCTGGGGTCCGCTCCTACTCTAGTCCTTATAACCTGTCTGGGCCTCAATTCTTCATCTGTATAATGCAGATCTGAACTAGATAAGGTCTTTTTCTATACAGGGCCGGATAGTAAATATTTTAGGCTCTGTGGGCCAGATGGTCTCTGCCATAACTACTCAACCCTGCTGTTATTGTGCCAAAGCAACCATAGACCAGATGTAACTGAATGATATCTGTGTTCCAGAAAAAAATTGATTTACTAAAACACATGGCAGGCCACACTTGGCCCTCATGCTGTAGATTGCCAACCCCAGGACTGCATCCTGACTTGGGGCCCATGAACAGCCTGCAAAAGTTTGACTGCATGTGACTATTCCTTAAGTTTGTTAGAGGTAATTCCACTCCCCACCCCACCCCAGTATTAAGAGCATTCAGCACACATAGGTTCTTTACTTTTTCCCCTAAATAAGAAAATAAGAAGTAAAGGAGACCTAAAAATGGATACCTTCTGTCATTCCAACAATTGGGCACAGGTTTTCCATTTAAACTGGAAGCAGTTTCTCATTTAGAAATCCATTCACTCAAACCCAGGTGTCCCTCCTGGCTCAGGAAAAGTTATTTAGAACATAAAGTTTGGCTTTGAACCACATGTCTTGGCAAATAGCAGTGGGGAATGAATTTGATTTTCCTTTTCTTGGAAATCACTATTTTAGAAGGGGTTCAGCCCCTCCATATGAGGAATTTCAGGAATCCCCATCACATCCTGTGAACCTGTGACCATACTGAAGGAGCAGTGGAGTGTAGTGACCCTGTACAAAGGATGAAGAAAATAAGGGAAAGCAAAAACCACGGTTGATTTATGAGTGATTTCCTGGAATTCCATCTTTGAAGTCATTGTTCCTGGATAGAAGATTTTTTCCATATGAATTTAGACTCAGCTCAGAGGAGCATAAATAAATGGCTTAAGGTTTTTTTGTATTTTCAAAGTAGTGAATTCCTGTGAGGGTGCACAATACCATTCATCCTTCCCTTCCTGCACCCTGTGTCCACCATGTGTCCTCTAGGTCCCACTTCTTGTGTTTATGCTGTATTTATAGAGCAGAGAGTGACCTCTAAGACCAAGTCTAGTATATGGCAGCCATTGCCTGTGTATTACTCCTGAGTGAGCACAGCAAAGGGCTGTATGAAAGCCTTGGGATATACCGCAGGAGTAAAGCTGACTGAGTCTCGCCTTGGTGTTCACATTAAACTTGCCTAAATTCAGAGTTGTGTCTCTCTTGTCTTGAAGCAGGATATATTCTGGCATCAACCTGCTTTTTCCTGTGCCCATCTTTCCCACTTGCTGCCCTGAAGCCTCGGAGCTCATTCTTCAACATAGCCCAGGACCCACGTCTTCCCTGGACCTAGGTTCCTCCTTCACCCGGAAGCCAGCTCCTTTTTGGCTAACATTTTAGGATAGAAGAGAAGAAGGAGATGAAGGACATGAGTGGGGGCTGATTATGTCCTCCCTTGAGCCACTTCTTGCTTCCTTTTGTTGTGAGATACCATTGCCTTTTTCAGAATAGTGCCTTTCTGAACCTCTCCTCATCTCAAAATACCATCCCCTCCTTGACTCTCCACCAGACAGGTCACAAAAAATGCTCGGTTACCACCATCATCCCAAAAGAGCAGGAAGTCTTCAGGCCCTTGAGACCCATTTGTTTTTAGGAATTTCTAGGCCAGAGTTCACCAACTGTACAATGACGAGGACTTATAGGCTGCGTAGTCAGTGGGTCGAGTTCCTGCTCTGAGCAAGTCTGCCTGGGTTCAAATCCTGGTTCTGCCACTTCTTCATTTTGTGATCAGACAATCTACCAAGCACCTCTGTGTCCAAGTTTCTCCATCTGTAAAATGGAGGTATTAGTAATACCTGCCTTGTTGGGCTGTTGTAAGAATTAGGTGAAGTCACATGTATAAATTGCCCCGTAGATACTGGCAGTGATGATCATAAATAGCATGCCCTCGACTAGGTGGTTCTAGGAGATTCCAATGGAGAGAATTATGATATGTGAATGACCAGAATTACAGAACTGAAGTGTCTGTACTCATTTTCCTTTCCCTTGACTTCCATGAGAAAGCTTGCCTCTACCACGGCCTGTTAAGAGAAAATTAGAGGATAAAATCCTCAGTTTCAAACCTCATTGACAAAAGGGTATTAATAATTGCAGTTTATAATTAAGTTTGAAGAGCTAAGAATTGCAAAAGATATCAGCACTTTAGGTATCTGTGAGGGATAATATAGACCCAGTTTCTTCTGAACTGGTTCTCAGTGACTAGAAACATTAGGGTGTCTGTCTGGTGTCTCTAATTTATGACTTGTTAGGTGCTTGGGATGTATGATTCTGTGGATGCTGCAGTTGTTCTAAGTTATTCATAAGTAACTTATTGTAGTTTTGACTGCTTGGGGTAAAGCTGTGTAATTTATTTTTTATATCTTACTGATGGTAATTTCCAGTGTCAAGAGCTCCATAGCTAGTTCATATCCTAGGATACAATGATCTAATAAGAAGTAGCATTTGCTGAACCCATTTTCCTGCTCCAGCCCTGGATGTCAAAATGACAACCAGCTCATGGCTGAGAGCTATCTTGCCAATGGCAAGGTTGCTCCTTGGGCAAGGTGCTTCCCTAGGACAGGGGCTTCCAACTTTGGACTGCAAACTTCATTATAAAATATGTTTTCATCATGATCCAGTGTACACATTTCATGAATTAATACCTACTCTTATTGTTGCAATGTGCTCTGCTATTTTCTCTCCTAGTCTCTTAAACTTTGCTTTAATATACTAGTTAAGACTCACCATTGAGTCGTAACCCATCCTTTGAAAATTTATTGCCAGAAACTGGAACATAAGGTAGGTCATGGTTGGGATTGGGTAAGTCAGATCATCTTGAGGGTTCTCACTATTTTGGGTAGGATTATCCAAAGTATATTCCATGTCTGGCTTACTTAAAAATAGTGGACAATGAAACAAATTTGGGTAATTCTAAGTTAATCAAAGCTAAACATATTCTTTTACTGAAGAATTTCTCAGAGCATTTAAGACAAGCAGTAGTTAACTACTTGTATCAAATCTCCTGGGATGCATTTAAAAATTACAGATTATTTTGCCTTAGCCTGACCCTCTGAATCAGGATTTCCAAGAATGGGATTAGGAATATATTTAGAAGAAAAGTATGATTAAACTTGATCAGGTAAGCCTGATGTGCTGCCAGGTTTGGATCCACTATGCATTGTGGATCTCCTGAAGGGAGATCATTTGTTGCATTTTCTCTTAACTGCTTTGACTTTGGAACCCCCATTTTGAAGATCATCTCTTGAAACTAGTAATCCCCGGAATACAGTTTGGGAAGTGTGTCTTGGTAGTTTTTCTATAAAAGGTATTACATTGCTTGTGAGAAATAGGAAATATGTTTATAATCCTAAAATCAACAAAAGCTGAGTTTCTCCCAAAATTCCATAGCAGAGACAAGATATCTTCCACCTTTGGCAATTCCTACCCAAATAATGGTGATGAAGAGTTTATTATAAGCTAATGAGCAAAATCAAATTCATGAATTATTTTATAGCTCTATTAAAAACACATGTCTATATCTCCATAGCTCTGGATCTTAAACTTCCAAGTCCAAATAATCCTGTTAGTATTAGCCAACATTAAGGTTGGCCAAACTTTATCTTACAAGATAATGGGAAAGCTAAATATCTCAGGAATCTTCACACACAATTGCTTAAAAACAGGTAGTGTTGTCACTCTTGAGGACACTAACCATCATTTTTTAATAAATTAAGAATATTGATTATAGAAGTGAAACAATCCTATTTAACACATCTTCTAATTGTTTAGTTCTTTATAGACGTATATATCTATATGCAAGTGTCCTTCCACCTGTGAATTTCCTTTAGCTCCTTCTGAATGAACAGATGTGAATGCTATGGGGTGGCACCATCCATACTTGTTACATAGTCTGATAATCTGCAGTTTGGATGAATTTAGTCTATGGCTAATGGAAAATCCTGCAGACGGTGTTACCATAACAACTATTATTTTAGGGAAACTGCAAGAGAGAAATAGAAATAGCATCTTATAAAATATTAGTAAATGTTTCTGTGTGTGTGTGTTTTAATAAGTTATGTTATCAAAGGCAATTTCTCTATGAACAGTTTTGTTCTGACTTAGAAATAAAGCCTAAGTGTGGCATGCAATTTAAAATATTAAGTTCTTGTAGGCAGTCAGCAGGAGGATGGGGTTTAAAATAAAAATAGAATTCTTCCCTGCTTTGTTTATAGTTTTGAAAAGTAGCAATGTTCTATAATACACTTAGAGATATTATTGTCTATTTGGTTTATTCACTGAGTCTGTTTTCCAAATGGGGCCGGAGGGAAATGAGTGGGAGGAGGGTAATATTTATTAAGCACAGGTTATATATCAAATACTGTCATTATCATTATTTTTCTCATAATAATATCCTTAGAAGATATGATTATATCCACATAGTATACATAAGAAAACTGAGGCTTGGAGAGGTCTGCCTTTCCCAACATCAGTCTATAAATTGGTGTAGCCAGAATTCCAACCCTGACCTGTCTGACTCCAGTGCCTGTTCGTTACTCTCCCTACATTATGTTGCTTCCATTTTCCAAAATTTTAAATCAGGTCTTTGGATCTTGCTTGCCTACTGATTTGGAGGAGACTAGCCAGCCCAGCATGGGTTTTCTCTGTGTGATTGAACTTGGCTAGTAAGAGGCATACATTGTAGTGCTGAATTGTAGTTACTGCCTCATCTCTGGCTCTTGATGCACTCGTCTTTCCAATCACTGAATAATTAAAACGAAAATTGTGCCATTTTATGTGTGCTTTAATATTGTAAGCAGCAGCCATGTCTATGTTTTGAAAGTAGACGGGGTAGAAGGTATAGGAACTGAAATTTTTTATTATGCAATTTCATGACATTGTCCTTTTGTTTCTGGATTTTGAATAGTCTTCAGGAAACATATGAAGCAAAGCGGAATGAATTCTTGGGAGAACTTCAGAAGAAAGAAGAAGAAATGAGACAAATGTTTGTTATGAGAGTGAAAGAGAAAGAAGCTGAACTCAAAGAGGCAGAGAAAGAGGTAATTTATCAATACTTTACTGTTTATAGTACATTATGCTTTCTACATACATTATATTGCATGAGTGGCAGACCAATCCATCAAGAAAAGTGGGTTGAATCTCCTTATCCTCATTTTCCACACGATCAGTCTGTAGTCATAAAGGTTAAGCAGTTTATGCAGTCACATGCCTGGTTAACAACAGAGCTGAGACTAAAACTATTAGACCTCTGCACAGGATCAGATGTTTGAAGGAGTAAATAATCTTTGTAGCTCTATATTTCTTCAACTCTTAAGTCTTGAGAGTGGTATTTGGGATTCTAGATATTACTATTATCTTAGTCTGTCAGCCAACTAAGTGAACTAAACATCGGAGGGACCCTCAGGTGCTATTTGGTGGACAATGAATGGGTCCAACACTCACAAAAACCTTCTCTGACTCCACATCAGTGCTCGTGCATCTCCCCTTGCTGAGCATGTGTCCACTCGCCCCCTGTCCCCCTGACCCCACCATATTCCCCATCCCCAGGCCAAATTAACTGCTTCTTAGAAGTTTACATGGATCTCTACTGCAACACTCATCCTGTTTTATTAGTGCATATGTGTTTGTTTGTCTGTATATAATATGCTTCTCCTGGTACATAGAGTATTCCAAGTGCTTGACCCATAGCTCCATGCGTTTCCAAAGGAAATTGTCTGAATAATTTCCTCATCATTCCATTTTAATTTATCTTTATTAAAATGACTGAAACTTAGAGAATATTTAAATAACCAAGCACTTTAGATGGTTTTGCTGCAGAGGAAGGAAAGTTGAGCCTTATTTGCTATTGGTTGTAAGAACTCAGTGGATGCTACGTGAAAATCTAAAATTATCTAGTAAGAAAATTTTCCTTCCTTCCTTCCTCCATCCCTCCATCCCTCCATCCCTCCATCCCTTCATACTTCCCTCCTCTCTCCTTCCTTCCCTTCCTTTCTTATTTCAGATTTTTTTTCTGCATGATCTTTTCTTAAATTCAGTTTAACAAGGGCCAAAAATTTCTCAACATCTTATTATTTAAATAGCTAATACATATATTCATGAGTAGTCTTTAGATGATTGTTAAGTAAATGTATATTATACATTTAAATAAAGGACCAGAAGTAAAGAACTTCTCTTACCACAGGGGTGAATTTCTTGGTGTGATTATGGATAATTTTAATTTTCTTCTTTATGCTTTTTACAACAAATATGTATTTTATTACCAGAAAAAGTGAGCAAGGAATTCTTTTAGACCCAAAGGGTTCAAATCTCAAAAGCTAGGCCTCCCAGGGATACTTTTCAGCATCTTAGTGTAGCTCCTCCAGGGAGTCACCAAAACGTAGTTCGCTCCTGTAATCAAAGCACAGCAACCACATGATGCAGATTTTGTTTGGTAAGAGATCGAATAGCCTTACATCAGTAAAATTGTCATCCCCTTTACCAACCCTGTCCTCTTGTACTTTCCAGCTTCATGAGAAGTTTGACCTCCTAAAGCGGACACACCAAGAAGAGAAGAAGAAAGTGGAAGACAAAAAGAAGGAGCTTGAGGAAGAGGTGAACAATTTCCAGAAGAAGAAAGCAGCAGCTCAATTACTACAGTCCCAGGCCCAGCAGTCTGGGGCCCAGCAAACCAAGAAAGACAAGGATAAGAAAAAGTAAGCTGCTGTCACCCCCAAGTATCGGGGGCCTCTAACAATTTATTCCTCTTGCATGTCTCTACTTTTCCCGTTTTCAGACTGGAAACTGGTCTATTGCCAGAAAGATCAAAGCAAGTATTTTCTATACAGTTCAGGGAAGACGATAAAGGTTTTTGAAGTATTTTTCAAGGGTACACAAACATTAATTTATAAAACTTGACCACATTGATCAAGTAGTCAGGACTGGAGTAACCTCCTCTCCAGCAGCATCTTCTGCACCAACACTAGGATTCTCCAAAAATGATAGGCTTATTTCTCTTCAGGACTCCCTGAAGATCATTCTTGTGACTCCTGATTGTGATTGTTAAAATTATTTTCTTATTCTGTGTTTAAAGCTTGGTAAGCCAGTCCTTGAGAGTCTTATTCCCAAAATGAAATATTTGGAAGAGCTGCCTGGTGGCCACAATTTTTCCTCAAAATTCAACAAGATGATGAAATGTTTTATTGCCACAATGAGATCAAAATGCCTAACCAGTAAGAGACCCCCTTTCAGCCTCAAGCCACACCTATACCCACACATAAACCATTTTTAAATATGGCCTCGATTTAATGTGCCAAAGGGTCAGATTCTGCTCTTGAGTTGGTCGCTTCCTAGGTGCTCCAATAGCAGCTGGCTGAATCCAGTGGGAGATTTGGACTCTTCTTGAAATTTCCCTGTCATTTGAAGCTCTGGATTGAATCACTTTAAGGACTAGAGAGTGCAGTTTTATGGCAATAGCTATTGCTTTGAATGTAGCACAGTGGTCAGTAGGATACCTTTCAGAAAACCCTTGTGGTGGCCTCATAGGTGGCAAATCCGCATCTGCTGCCCTATTTTGTCTGTTTAAAATGTGGTGCTCTTAGGGCAGCTATGAAGCAATTCAGAACTCTTTCAGAATTCTTGCTCTCCATCCTTAGATGCTAAGGTTCTAGGGAATGAGCTGACAACTAAGTAAACAACAGAACTGCTGGTACTAGAGCAAGCGAAGAATTACATTCTTTAAAAATATAGTACATAAGATTGAGTCTGCACAATCATTGAGACCTTTCAAAGGGAAAAGTGAGCACACTAGTGTTCTTCATTTTGTCTTGGTTAACTTGCAGTAGACTCGGCCCTAAGGAATCTCATTAACTTGCCTGTGGTAAAAATCAGAATGTACCATGGCAGTTACAAACTTTGACTTTCCAAGCTCTGAGACAGCAGAAAATGTATCAAGAGATCCAGGGAGCAGGAAAAACTTTTAAGCAATAACGGAAGTATTTGATATAGATGAGGTGTGATTTCTTTCTAATGTAGGGTATAGACACAAATGATCAAAGGAGTCCCAGGGTCCAAAATATAGTTATGCTGGATTAATTCTGAGAATAACCATTTTCTAGATTATAATCCAGTTCAAAGAAAAGCTTGGTAGCTATATGTGTGTTGGGAGAGTGCTGGGCCAAAGTGGTGATGTTCTACATGAAGACATTCAGAGATTATAGTGACTCTTCTTCCAGTAAAGTCAAAATCAAAGTACATTTCTTAAAAACTGCCATTTGGCATTGTACCTAACATGAAAATAGGGGTGTGTGTCAATGAGTGTGTGTGCGCGTTTGTGTTTGTATGTGTAGATGAGCACATGTCTGTGTGTACACTGGTAGGCTTGAATAGAGAAAAAAGCTGCTGTCTCACAGCTTAGGAAACCCAAAGTCAAGTTTTGTTTACCCTGAAGCACTAAAGTGCAAAAGGTACATGTTTTAAAAATAAAACTTTATAAAAGACCAGCAATGTTAAAAGAATAGTTCATGTATACTAGATGTGCCTTTAAGCAATAAAAATTCCAAGAGTATTATGCTTCCATTAAAAAATAGTCTCTCTAGTTAACAAACTTTCTAGCATAGGGAAGTTTTTCCTTGCCCTTTTGAATATTTTAGCTTATTTTCTTTCCATTCTTGGGCCTTACCAATGTATAATGCTTTTAAAGTTTACGTAACTGTGTGTGAATTCTATTCTAGCCTTATTTATATATTCTCCTTTGTAATTAATGTAATTAGACTTAAGTTGGTTCACAGTAGACATAAGGCTTTATGCCTGACAATAGCATGTCATTTTTTGTATAATTTCTAAGTTCTTACCCTTTTCCACACTTTCCCATTTGTACAGTGAAAGCAACTGCCAATTGGAGCCCTGTACAGGTTAACAAATAATCACCCTTCATACTGCCAGTGCTAGTACCTATAGGAGAGTTTTGGCTAGAGAGGACCACAGAAAGACAGTAAGTGGGTAACTAGAGCTACACTTTGAAAATAAATGGGAAGACTCTTTCCTCATAGTTTAGCTGGAGGAGATGCTGGAGTCTCCATGTGTGCCAATTAGTAGGTGGTTTTGTTCTAGGCAGAAAATACAAAAGAGATGCTTATTTCTTTACCTGCTATGATTCCACCTCAGAGCTTAACTTAGTTTTTCTAATAGATTTAAATTCTGTATTTTCTGTTCTAATGAAATGCTCCCTTTCTAATGTAGGTAAGACTTTATACTTCTCCTTGACCAGTAGTGGCATGAGAGCATATAACAATTCCTAAGATTACAGACAAAGTAGAACTAATGCTGGCACTGCCATTAGCTGGACCCCCACCTCTGTCATCTCTGGCCACCACAGTGGTGGGACTGGCCAAGGGTAAGTTGTTCGTGGACAGTAGTTATCTTTTATGGAAAACTATCCACATGGTTGCTAGCAGGCATTTGCTGGTTACGATGCATCTACCCCCCAAAATGTTTTAAAATCCATCATTTTAAAACTGTACCTGACATCTGATAATTACAATCTACACAACCATCCACTCATCATTTAAAAATATATATAGCTATATATTTTAATTTCTGCTAAGGAATAAAGTTGCATGGTTTGGCATTGCTTTATACCTAAAATAGGGGGAAGCTCCTGACATTGCTTTAGCTGTAACCACATAATGACCGTCTTTTATTTTTTCCTTCCCAAGTAGATTAATAGCATGTTTATCCAGTGTACTCTAATCTTCAAACTACGTTAGACATTTTCTCCAAGTTAATTGTAAAAGAGATGTATTGTACATTTATTCTCTGACTCCTTCAGCAGCTCAGAAATGGAAGATGAAGCTCCTATTCAGTACTAATGTGACACCCAAATCTACTAGATAATGGTTTTGTGTTATTTGAGAAAACAAAAATCAAACAGTATATCCTTCCATCAGAACATGTAGTGGTTTCAAAAAGTCGCTCATGAATTCTAAATTACATGCAAATGGAAACTAACCATGTGTTCTTTAATTCAGAATTAAAATTTGCTTTTGCTTGTCATGTAGAATAGCCTACTCAAATTTTTACTGTTTTAATTTCTGTTAATTCCATAATCATTGCATGAGCATTCACCATCACTGAATGCTGGTGCTGGCACTCCTAATTTTCCTTTCTTTTTAATTTATTATTATTTCTAACTTTTTTGTTTTGTTTTTTAACTTGCAGTGCAAGCTTCACATAAAGCCTGGCAAGCCAAGGATGTTCCCGCATTCACCTGCTTTTGCAGTAATATTGTGTCTTTGCCATCTGTGTCCTTTTATTTTTATTTTTATTTTTTTACTCTTCCTCAAACACCAATAACTATTAACTCATTTTACTGAATGTTGTTGGGTGGTGGAAAATGGTAGAACAAGGGAATGACAGCAAAAGCTATGTGCAGCTGGACTTTGTTTCTAGAAAGCAAATGGTTTGTCTGTTATGCCTGTTCAGAATGGCAGCAGGAAGCATGCCTGTTACTTGTATGTTGCTTTGGACTGAGGAAAGGAGGTTGAAATGCTTTGTGTACGTCTGACGCGAAAACTTCTCACCACCTCAGCACTCAACTAAAAACCAGAACAGCCATGACAACATCTTGCATTGTCTTGATTATTCATCTCAGTGATCGCAAAATCCGTGAACTCACCCTGTCTCTTCTCCACATTACCCCAAACTAAGGTAGATTTGTGTATAGGCAGAACTGTGGGTAAGCATTATATGAATTTTTCATTTTAATCAATAATATTATTTGGCCTGGAATTGTGGGTCTGTTCAGACTGTTTCCTCTTGATGGTTTTAAACTGCATCTGAACACCTATCTCTCAAATCCTGGCCAAGTTGGAGTGGGAGGACTGTCACAGAAAACTTATGATTATGTTCACTTTTATCAGTGCAACCTTGTTTGTTTCACAGATAGTGATCTCAAAGTTTGGACCATACACCCTTCTACAAAGGATGATGGTTTTCTCAACCTATTTTCTACCTAAGATAAGGAATTGTTCATAAATACACCTAAATTTGTTCTCAGTGAGTTGGGTGGGGAGGGTCTAATAACTGATTCCAGGATATAAGTACAACTTCTAATAAAATTTTTAACTAACGAAGAGGAGAAAATTTCCAGAAATGCTTCAAGTAGAAAATTTGTTATAAACTGTGTGTCATCTGCAGCACAAGTTTGAGGGGAAAATGGGGAAGAACAGAACACAAACACATGAATCAGGAAAGTAGAAATTCAACTTTACATCTGGCTTCCTTACTTAGTTCCCTTCAATATTTGGCGATAAAGGGAAGAAGAAATAGAACAATTGGTTTCTCAAATCCAGTTATCTTGGAATCCACGACTAGCTTCACCTGCTCTCTCTGTCCAAGGCCCATTGAGCTGATGCCCCAAAGCCTCAGCAGTGAGGGTGAGAGTATCCTATATACCACGATGTGAACTGTGTGCCTAATTTGCATAGAAAAATTATGTGTATTTAATCTGTTTTCTGTACCATTCCTTTCTGATGCTTATCCTCATCTTGATTTTTTTACTCTCTCTACTAACAAAATTCTCCCAGCTTTCTAACTCTGTAGTCTCCTGTTTCTTACTTGAAAGGATATTTCTCATGACCCAATGATTCATCCCTGCAACTTCTTTCTGACCATCACTAGTCATATATCAAGTAAACACTCTCACACTTTTTTTTTTTTCCAATTAGTAAGTCTTCCATTGGTTCCAACAAGGATTTTTTTCCTTTTTGTCCTTAGTCATATTCTTAGGAGAAAGAAGGAATGGTCTTCCATGAACTGATTTGGTCTTAATTAGGCTAAGTTAGGAAATCAGTTATTGAAGCCCAAACTAAGTTAGCAGTAATGATAGAAAGACAGGTTTAGGAGCTACTGGACTAAGTGTTTTTGTCTGTTTGCTTGTTTGTTTAATGATTCGAGTCTTGAGGCTAGCTGCGGAGCAGCCAAAGCTGAGATGGCATGCTGATTTCTAACCATCGGCTTAATTTGCTCACCACCATGCACCAGACAAAAGCCTGAATACTCATGTCATGTGCTTGTTCCCACCACTGCTTGTGTTAGCATTTTGGTGCCAAGTAAGAGAAAATACAATTTTAAATAGTTTCTGCATCACTAAAACCTTATTAAAATGAGCCTAGCAGTGAAAGGTATCCAACGACTTTTTAATTCCAAGATTAT
The DNA here is from genome assembly GCF_015220235.1 of Choloepus didactylus. Classification (NCBI taxonomy): domain Eukaryota; kingdom Metazoa; phylum Chordata; class Mammalia; order Pilosa; family Megalonychidae; genus Choloepus; species Choloepus didactylus. The sequence goes on from NC_051309.1 coordinate 82,287,090, forward strand.
TGATTGGATTTTTTTTTTTTTTGCATTAAAATTTTCAAAATAAAGTAAAACATATGGAGAGTCAGGGAATAAAAAGTCAAAAGAAAGATACAGAGCCTTTTTTTCCCCGACGTATTGCTTCTGCAGTTTTTTTTTACCACCTTTCCCTAGCCCTATTTAGTTTGTTATTGCTGCTCTTCTCTTTTCTTTCTGTATCTATGCCTTTTTTCACAGTAGTCCTTGGCTCTGCACGGAATAAATGATCCCCTCAGTCTAATTGGATGTGCTTTCGCCTCTGCATGTAAGTACAGTAGTAAGATATCTTTGAGATCTTTCTGATTTTTTCTATTAGGAAAAACAAATGGGATGGATGGATTTTTTCTTTCATTCTTTTTGAGTTGGGTAGGAAGGTAATGACAACTATAAATATATTTTAAATGGCTACATTTATATCTTTCACAAGAACCACAAAAATTCATGTTACCCTTTACTATCAATGTAGACAATCAGAAATTACTAATCTCAGCCTGTGTTTTTGGACATCAGTGGATATTACATCAAGTCCTTGGTTCTGATAATGTTGATAAAAGCCAGAATGAGAAACTACTACCTTCCACTAGAGAAAATCAAAAATCATCCCTGCTTAATTTTTTGGTGATCTTAGTTTCAAGGTCTCTCCCTCATGCTAACTGGTATCAGTGGTCATCTCTTTCTCTTTGTGTGTGTGTGTATGTGTGTGTGTGTGTGTGTGTGTGCACCAGACCACTCCAACTGGTCTCTCCTATCTTTTTTTCAACCGTAATGACCATCTTTTTACTTCTTCAGGAGTTTAGTTTAGCGATCACTAACAATTTTATGTGCTGTCAGATGTGATGGAAAAGCCCTTTGAGAATTTATTGGCTGTTCAGAGACTATGTTTTCCCAGCTTAGACTCTATTAATTCACCAAGATCTTGTCCAACTGGGGGAATCATTTAATGTAACACTGGGCATAGGTTACTTATCATCCTTCTATGCTTTGTAATCTCACCAGCAATAACATTTATTGTCTATATCTTATGCATCTCAAATGGACTTGGTTTCCTCACTTTCTTGACGTACCCATGAGTGTTTCACATACAAACTGCTGCATCAGATTTTTCAGCTATTTACCAATCCACGTCATACTGTCTCTGTGTGGTCCTACAAAAAGTGTCCATTCAAATTCTTTATTTTGCCATTTGCGACCGTCTGAAACTGTCAAGTCTCAACTTCTGAAAGTCCTGGTTCCATTTACAGGACATGTATATGATGACTCTTTAGTAGAAATTTTGACCTACAAAGTCTAGATTGTATGTAGGTATGAAGGGAATTTTTAAAATAAATTGAAAATTAAGCTGTGAACAGCATTAGAACTTTGTCTATTAATTTTTAAATATGCTGATATGCCTTAAACTGTAGCTGTAGATCATTGTCATTTTGCTGTTTGAAAATAACCAATGTGTTTTCTAAAACTTGTGTAATCTACTTTCTGTGTTAATGCAGAATTGTCATATATGTAAGCTGCATGTTAGACACTTGTCTTTTTTAAGAAAACTAAAATAATTGTATTAATGTGAAGCATATCACTTTTTCAAGTATGAAAGTAATCACTCAGCAACCATGCTCAGTAATTTGGTGTCTGTTAAGGTAGGAGAGTGGCGGACAGGTAATCTATGCATATATCAACAGTGCCAAGACCTAAAGCAGGGGGAAATATATTTTTACCCAAACATTATTTTGTGTGCCCTTTTGTGAGTTCTTTTTAGTCATTGCTTGTTATTCATATGTGTACATGCTTATTATATTGGATAAAAGAAATAGGGATGAAAGAGTATCATGCTTTCTTGCCTTTTCTGGTGGACTTCTGATGCTACTACCATCTGGGCAACTTCTCCAAGATGCTATTGTAGCATCCTGCACTTCACATACCATCTCTGTCACTGTTTGTTCCCAACTCCCATGCCCTTCAGCCCTGCTGATTAGTATCCCCTAGTGCTCCACTGCCCTGGGCCCGACTGAAGCATCCTCTCCTTCCCTAGCCTCTGGTGCCGGCACTGCTGCTGCGGCTCACCCTCCAGCCCTGCTCCATGAAGACATCCCTTTCACTGACACACTGCTGTTCCTTCACAGCTTACTATAGAGAAGCTCCTTTTTTTTTTTTTTTTTTAAATGTCTTTAAGAATCAAATTTGAATCTGAACCTTTCTTTTTTCTCTTCTGTAGCTTCTTCTTTATGTAACCATCCTGTTGACAAGCCCTACTCTCTCCTAATGGACATAGAACATTAGAAGAGCAGGAGCTGTCTGTTCACACGTGTTGGGGAAGAATTACCTCATTTCCACCATCGCCTCCTATTCTTTTAAAGTCTGGGTCAAATATTACACTGCTGTTGGTATTTGTCTGTGTCTGCTTACACACCACTGCCCACAGTGGATACTGAAGTGACTTGTCACTACCAAAAATAGAAATATTTAATATTAATTAAAAGGAAAAAGAAATTGAGTGAAACAAAGAACGTGGGCCAAGACCCAAGGTAGCTAAGTGATGGGATCCTCTTGCTTAGCTGTCATGTTCTTGAAGCTGCTCATCCAAGAACTCGTGGACTGAAGACAAGGGTGCACCCAACCTGAGGTGGCCACCACCTCCAGGGCCTACAAACTTAACCTAGTCCAGACCTCTCTGTCCCATGGGCGACATTCTGAACACCCCGATCAGGATCCTCAACCAACAAGTCATAAGATCTGGGCAACATTTTCCTTTTTGTTAGTTTTGGGGGCTGTTTTGGAATTTTTTTTTTTTTTTTTTTTTTAACATTTGATAATTGCATGAACAGAGATGAGCTGCATTTTTTTTTTTTTTTTTTAATTTGGAGTGTTCTATTGATTCAATGTTTTTATTTTTCAGCTGACCATCTGCCTCTTGAGAGAGAGAAGTGGGCATTCTTCCTTTAAATTCAGGACCATTGTTTTATTTGACTCTTTCTGTTACCTGCATCCCTTATATAAGTTGTTTTGGGTTTGGGATTTTGTTTTGAAAAAAAAAAAAAAACCAAAAAAATTTCCAGCTAGCCACTTGTTTTATGTGTTTGTTATTCAAACTTAGTTTGGGTATCAAAATTATGCCAGTTTTAAGCTCACTTCAGGGGGAAACTTAGGATGAAAGTGATAAAATTCTGTTTAAGATGCCTTCCTCCTCTCAGATATAAAAAAGAAAAAAATACATTTGTTGTCACTGGGGTTTTTACCTACAATTCTTAATTATGTTTAAAATATGCCAGTGCTTGGTAGATGACTTTTCTACCTATGGGGTTCAATTTGTATTTAAAGATACTTTAAAATACCTTTCTGGCCCATCTGCTGCCTTTTAAAATTTATTGTGGAGTTCTGTTTTCCCACTGTCCAGTTTTTTACCTAGGACCTGTGTGTCTTGGACCATAGAAAATAAACCCCAAACAAGTACATATCCTCTCCCAGATAGCAGCAGCATTAACTGGCTCTGATACACATTAGCTTCTCAGAGTTGCCCAGGTGACTCTCCACAATGTCTGCAAAAAACTTGCTGGAAATCAAAGTATACAGACTGGATCACTTAAAATACACACACATACAGACACACATGTCTGCCAGTTGAGTGGAGTCTGTGATTCTAAGGCAGACTGATGGATCAGATTCAGGGCTAGATTACTTTATTAGCAATCACATCTTAGGGGCAGTTTTCAGTCAAGGCACAGTTTTCAAATTCATATCTTTTAGAGCATGAACATGCATTTTAAGTTACTGTTTAATTTCATTACTTGTCTATAATCTTTACTTACTTCCATCTTCATTTTTCAGCCCCATAGACGGTAGTTCATTAAGTAGATCTACCAAGGAGGTAGATCATCCAAGATCCTTGGGAATGTTTCCCTCTGTGAGAAGGGTAACATATGCTTCCATTAGAAAGTGAAATAATGAAACAGAACCTACCTCTTGAATCATTTGATCCCTGGAAAGAGGTTACCTGGAGCAACTGAATGAGCATGCTGGCAAGAAGCTTTCTTTAACTTAGAATGAACCTATTGTTAAATTTAAGTCAGGTCAGATTTATCTGAGCCATTAAATGATAAAACTAAAAAGTCCCCTTCATACTACACTATAATCCATAAGGATAGAAATGTTAGTCACATGACCATTGTTTGTGAAGGGTGGTACCAGCTCCTTAACTGATGCCAGAGCATGACATATCAATTCTGTAAGTTGAACATGTAAACCTGATTGTGTGAGAAATCATGTAATCACTAAGTATGACAGCTAGCTTTATTCTTAAATTCTTTAAATATTTTAATATTAACCTTAACTCCCCTGTCACATTTTAAAAACAAAAAATTCTGCTTCAGGTTGTATATATTATGAGCAATATTTAAAAGCTAAATTAGGCAGTGTTATTTTTTAAAAATAGAGAACTCTGTAATGTGTTATTGCTACTACATTTTTCCCCCCTTTTAGTCCCCAGGTTTAGGAAGTTTAATAGTAACCACCTTGATGGGAGTGGGGGGCAGAGGCTATTATATAAGTAGGTTGGCCTCTGTTCAGTTACCCAGGGGAAACTGGTCATGGAACCACTCACTGGTCAAGTGCATTGCCATCTCTGTTCAGACACTCTACACTGCCATTGATTTGGCAGTTTACTTCAGGCAGTTCCTTTTCTCAAGTGTTGATAAAACTGCTAGGTACTCCTATTCACTTGGCTGACCAGCTAAGGTGTGTGAAATCATCACAGGAATAATTATCATCAATAATAAAAATTATTTGCTTCTCCCAAACTAGAGTGTGGAAAAGGGGAATTGCACCATCTGAATCTATTTCCATTGTTAACAGGCTTTTTTTCCATTCAGCCTTATAAAAAATTACATTATTTCGGATGCAGATTCTACCTTCTTGCTAATTATAGTCTAGACGGTCTACTTGAGTTTGGCAGAGCACACATCTAAAGGGGAGATGTGATGTCAATCATTCACTGAGCTGGGGCAGTGCAAATGAAACTTTAAAATTAAACTTTAAAATGAAACTTCAGTCAGTTTACAGTTAAAATTTACAATTTACAGTTTACAGTTAAAATGAAACTAGTCAGTTATTCTAAATGTATTCCAAATGGTTTTTGCCTGTCAGTGGCCCAAATTATGAGTAATTGGTTCCAAATATCTGAAAAACATTAAAGCACACAATTTTTACTGTATTTAAGTGACATTTCTACACAAAACTTGCTTTGCAGATGACTGTCATCTTGGTACTCTGGAGCCTGACAGCGATGGCACTGTAGCTCACTTCTAAGATCTTTGTGCTTACATTCAAGGCCCTGGTATCGGGTGGCTTTGTGACTAATACAGTCTGGCTTTCAGACCAATATCTATCAAGCATCTGGCTTACCCAGGGCTGGTGAGACTTCATCTGAGAAGTCTTATTTGAAGTCTAGGTATCCACTCCCTTTCCTTTCTAACTATCTAGACCTGAGTAGTAACTATGTAAATGAAATCTTTTGGCTTCGCAGTGGAACATCGTGTGAGGTACCAGTGAAGATTTCACATCTGCCTCAAATCAGTTTTCTGCAGTGCTGTGAGGTGAATGCTTTTTCAGTCTACTATGAAACCTTTCTTTTTCCAAAATCATGGTACCTAGATCAGGGAAGGCAGAGCCTATGACTAGGTTGGTTTCTGTTCTACCAAAAGAACAAATGTTTGTGTCGGGCAGAGGAGGCATTCGAAAAAGCTGGCCTTAACTGTAACTTGATACCCTTTCTGTAGCTGATCTTGCTAAAGATCCCTCACCCCCACATGCATTTGGCCTCCTTTAACTTAAGTGATGTTAACTTTTAAAACTGTGTCGTTGATTTTGTCAGTTTAGCAACAAGATGAGTGTTCAACTGCTCATTCCCATGCAGTAAGTCCCAAAACTGAACTTCTCCCAGAAAATTTTCAAGTTGATTTTTTTCCTAGAAGCACCATCTAGTGGCCCAAACTCAAAGTATTATTTAATAACCCCGGTGTAGGAAACATTTATGTAAAGGCTAATCTTGATTTTGGAGGCTTCAGAAGTGATATTTGTAAGACAAAACCTCACGACAGGCCTAAGTAGGAGAGGTTGTAAAGAGTTCAGATGAGTTAACAGTTGAAAACTGTTAAAAATCCTCAGCTATGTGGCAGTGGACAACTCTGACCATCAATTTGCTAATGTAAATTGGGATGCTTATCTCCCAGAATGGACGTAAGCACATTTAACAAGTGTCTTCGCTTTCCAGTTGAAAATGTATGAACTACCTTAAGGATGAGGATAAGTTCCCAGCCCACCACCACCCCATAGCTACATTGCCCAAGCATCTGTGGCTTAACCACATTTTCTTCTTTAGTCATTCTAGGCCACTGTGCTGCTTTGGGCAGTAATGTTCAAGCCCAATTTACCTTCTCGCTTTAGGAACTCCAGAATGAGTAAATTGGAAAGCTGAAAATCTAGGTGTGTAAAAAGAGTAACAGAGGATACACAAGTAGTCATTTCTAACATATGGAAAAAAATAGTATGGGGGGGAACAGACATCAATGTCTAATACCCTCAACAGTGGAGATGAAGGATCAGATTTCTCATCACTGAGGGAAGAGTTATCCTCTAACTTCCTTCAGAGCCAAAGCCAGAGTCAAGAACATTCCTGACAAATCAGTTTTATCTGAACTTTTCCTTATTTGGGAGCCCCTGCCCCCAAATACAGGACATTTTCTGTAGAGAAAGTGATTCTCCAGATACCCAACTGCTTGCCAATCTAGTCAAGAGACGGAATAAACATACGGCTTCTTCCAGGTCTGATCCTGAACAACACGCTGCTTTCACGTTTTCTATTGAATGGAAGATTGGAGAATAACTAATTTATACTCATCAAGTTTATTCCCTTACCTTTCTGGAAAGATAGGCGGCTATTTTTTTAACCACCAGGAGGCACCAGACAATTGACTTTGGAGGCACTTCTCTAAATTTTGAAAGAGAATAGTTTGAGATATGATGCCAAGATTTAACACAAAGCAACTTGGGACAGGCTTATGAAATTAGTTTCAGATAAAACAGGTTCTAATTTAACAGCAGGAATGTTCTTAATGAAAAATTCCAGACCGTTCAAGCATGTTTTGTCTTTTCTTTCTTACTCCTTGAGTTTAGGCTGCTTGGAGCCAAAATTCTCCAAGAGACAGGTAGGTGATGAGGAATGAGGCTCAGGTGTCTGGGACAGCAGCAAGGAGGTATAACCTGAAAGTGCTTAGGAAGGTCTTGCAAAGTACTGCTGTTTAATTAAACTGGGTTAAATAAGCTTTTGAGGCATGAGCTAGCAGCCCAAACATGATACTTAATTCAGTTTCCTGTGTTACATTCCAAACTGATTTACCATCACTTTTATTTACCATTAACAGAATTAGAAAATTTTATGATTAAGCAATGAAAATCCTGTTGTTCTCTGATTTCCATTCAATCTGTAACTACTAGACTACAAATGGAAAAATTCTGACCTTGGACTCAATTTTATCACAAGCTTTCTACATAACCCCTCCACCCCCCAACACACACACACACACACACACACACACACACAGTGTCCTCATCTGTTAAACGGGGAAAAAATGAAGTACCATTTACTTTACAGCTATTATGAACATAAATAGTTGTAAAACTTGGCACTCCCACAGTTCAGGAGAATTAGAAAGCAAAATCATCAGATGAAGATTAGGATAAGTGGGCTTTTTTTCATGTGTATTTTTAAAGCCAGGCCCTAAGCTCTTGCTATCATCACAAATTGTTCCTTCATTCTTTATCTTCCCGACCACTTCCGTATTTACACGAAAGTGAATGCCTTCCCTATGATCAGACCGTGATGCCGTAAAGCAGTCAACCCTACTGCAAAATTTTCAAAAAAGTAAAGTGGTGACCTGAGAATTCTTCATACTGTTAAAATTGAACAAAATCAGTGGGCTAAAAAGGACATGTTATCTAGGGTTCCATTAAGATGAGAGTTTACTGTTTGGAAGGTCCCTGGACCAGTGAGAAAATATAAGGGGAAAATATTTCCGTATGTCTAAAAACTATTATCAATCTCATTCAAATCCCCTTTTCATGTTTTATTTTCAGTGAGAGTATTCTTAGGATTTCATAATCTTCCCTATTGAAACAGCAGTGCCTGAGAGGCAATCAAGAACCTATACCTCTTCACGAGCAGAAAAAAGTTACGCATAACAAAGGTTAAGGACAACTTTTTATTGCTTACCAGAGGCTTTTATCATCAGTACATGGTTCTGACTGCAATACCTTTGGATTGCACAGGGAGCTCAGGATTCAGAAGTCATCAAGAGAAATTTGGGGGTGGGGGTGGGGGGCGAGAGGCTTTTATCAAGAATATCCTAATAGCTTAGCTTAACATAAAACTTGGGTACTGAATTCAGTTATTACATGTTACAGACTCAAATCATAGTACTGCCCCAACATCTAGACAGTCTCCTACTGATTATAAATGAGTGAAAATTCTTATGTTACAAAATTTAATTTTAGTTGTTACATGTTTCTTTGGTGAGCACCTGGATATATATTAACTTTATCACAAATTCTTTTATACAAATGTCAAAAATGCTTTCAACAAATCTAAGAGATTCCTAATTACATGCCACTAAGTTTCACCTTAAAATAAACAAAAATGACAACAGTAATTTTGTCTCTAAACTCTAGAGATCAATATGAGACAAACATGAAAAATCAATGTAACATGGGTCCTTTTTCTATTTTACCACCTCTGATTCATATGGGGCAATTTCAAAGTACCCTTTTCAGACCAATTTGAATTTGAATAATGGATTAAACATAGCTGTCACGCTGAAATAATCTGTTCACTAAATTGCTAAAAAATCATTTTGGGGGTCTCCTATTCAGTGGAGTTCAGGGTATAGATCAACATGCATAAAATTCATTAAGTATTCAATGAAGGAACAAGCAAAAGCGAGAGGAAAATTAAATCAGGATGCTGGGGACAAGTTTGCTAGCTATAAATTTTGGAACTTTTCTTAACATTAAATGTGAATTTATGGGGGTAAGTAACATTTTAGTGGAGAAAACTGTAACTGACAAACACTACAAATAAATTTTTTGCCTTTTTTTCTTTTTTTTTTTTTTAGTTTTTGGGTCTTTTGAAAATTTTATACTTTTTTTGGTCTTTTAAGTGCTTAAATAATGTTGAATTATAATTAGCCGCACAAGTAAACAAGTTTTTTTTTCTGGCTCACTTCAATTTAGCCTGTTAAGGTTTATATCCTTTTATAGCCTCTTTACTGGTTTTACATGGTCCCATTCCCAGAGTAGACTACCTTAGTTTGCACTTGAAGGTAACACTTGTTGAAACTACATGACAGAAACAGGTTGCAGAGGTGGGCAAGGGGAACCATGTCCCTCTTGCCTTGATAAATCAGTGCCACACACAGAACCCACGTTTTCTGAAGCACTATCTTCATTATAGAGCCGCTTGATTCCATCATAGAAATCATCCACTTCCATTTCCTCTACTTTGCGTTTAGCAGAGGTATGTTTGCACCCACTGGCAGCTGGGAGATGATGGCAGAAGGCTGCTGTACTTCTGACTGGCACTTCTGGTTTGCTGTTGTCCTTGGAGAAGTCTGGGCCTGGGACAGAGGAGGGATGTAATCTGAACACTCCTTTGTCACAGGTCACCAGGGTGTGCTTGAGGGGATGGTAGACATAAACGGAATTTAGAGGCAGAGAAGACTGCAGAGTAGAAAGGTGATGTGCCACAAACTCCCGACAGTGGATCAACTGGGAGCTATCCATCTGGATTAAAAAGAAAAACACAAGAAACTTCACATTTAATTAATGTTGGCTTCTTTGTCATCTTTTCCTCCCTGGGCCCCCTAAAACTCTGTCCCCTCAGCCTTCTTTTCTCTCCCCACATCTTCTACCTCAAGCATCTATTTCTCTAGTCTACTTATCATCTTCTTAGGACTTGCATCCAAATCTGTATTTCTAATATAAATCTCTTTGGTGGAACTTGAATTCCATATTTGCTGGGCATCTCCAAAACAGTAGAAACTCCTCTCTATCAAGTTTACTACATGCCCCAGGGATGCAGAACTAGCTGAGCCATGCCAAAAATAGTGCGGGTGAGGGGAGCACAGAGAAGAGGGCACAGGGCTTCACAAAGTTCTTTAAGGCAACTGATACCCTAGCCAATACTTTTAAGAAACCTATTGGGAAGTGGAGAAAAGGCTACAGTATAGAAATTATTTCTAAAAAATAAGTACCTGGTTTAATGAACTATTAACTGAAAATACTTAGCAGCCTAGAAATGTAAAAGCACCACAAATATTTGACTGGCTTGGTCAAATTCATAATAAATCGTTTAAAAAACATGTATTTAAGGAAGACTGTTTATGTCACTATAAGTAAACAAGGTGTTATAACCCCATTTCCACCCAAGTTCCAAGAAAGTCCTTTGTCCAAAATAACAGGAAAACAAATTGTTTCTAGCCTAGGACAACCTCAATGTGTTGCAAGAACATGAAATAATTTGACCCTAGTTGAGATCCATAGAGGAAACATAACAAACACATCTACTTGACATTACCACAACTGCAGACACTAGACAAGTCCCCTAATGGATCACTGTTAAAAGGATTTAAAATGAACTCGTTCTAATTAGAGGATATCAACAGAATATTTGTTATTTTTCATCACTAACTTCCCATATCTGGATATGGTAACCATTTCTATAATCCCCTGCTAGAAAAGCAATCAAACAAACGTGTAATATAGTTTATCAAGAGAGGTGAGCTAATGTTTTTCAAGGCAGATTCAAATAGGGTATGATAGGAAGGGGAGAAGAGCATGACATTAGTGATAGGTACAGATGGATCCAGGTTCAGTGGGTAGCATGAGGCACTGAAAGAACTTGCTAGAATAACATGACTTTAGGTACCTGCAGGAAGAACCAGGAGACTATGGTGGAGAGTCTGCTTCTTTAACGCCCTAGTTTTAAAATATACAAAAGGAAATATCTACTACCTGACCAGAGACAAGGAGACAACTACAGTAATCTAAGTAGAGTAATACCCTGGGAACATCAGAAAGAAGAGGACATGAGAATTCTCACAGACATAAAGTAATGGGAGAAGAATGGGTAACAAGAGAAAGGTTTAGCCATCCTAGAATGGTGACCAACAGGTAGCTTGAGAGCTCAAAGGGTGGTTGGAAGGGACAGGGGTGGGGTGGGGGTGGGGTTAGGAAGGTGGAGAGGAGGCTTGCCTTTCAAACCAGAAAACACTCACTGTACTTTGTTTCAAGTCCAGATAGGACATGGGCAGAGTCTGTGAGAGTGGCCAGCACACAGTACAAGATATCTGTGATGAATCACTGGCAGTCCTTTCTTCAAACCAAGACAGTGAGAAACATGTCAGAAGTAATTCTGGCATGATCTCACCTGTTCTGATGCAAGAATTTCTCATACTAGAAATCTAAGAGGAATATATGATAGTACTATGGCCTCATCACAAAGATATTAAACATGGTGTTCCTACCTGAACACAGGTAAATGTAGCAAAGCCAAACAGAGCTCTGCAGAACCAGGAGGGATCCATGTTTGGGCCACAGGGGTTGGCCACCATTCCAAAAAGATTGTAGAGTAACACTACTAGACCAAGTCCCAAAGTCTCTACTAAGTTTTGTGCTTTATTTGTTAATGATCTTCCCCATTAGAGCTTGAATACTACATGGGCTTTTACTGTAAAAAATCACTGTATCTATATGTGTGTATAAGAGAGAATGGATAATGGTTTTCAAACTACATCCAAACAGTTTGGGGAAGAGAAGAGGTCACATTGAGTAGGGCTATGCACCCTGATAATTCTCTGCCTCAAACACATAAAGTATAACTCCATTTTCCTACTTTGTATTCTGGGATTGTGTGCACAAGATTTTGCTTAGGGTTAAAAAGGGCTCCACCTTTAAAAGAAAATCTTAAAATCACTGGACTAGATTCCCCATAGGTTTGTGTGGGATGGAAAAGCACTGGATCTTTTCAATCTTCCTTACCACTAAGTAGACCTGTGTGGCTCCAAGGAAGTTTCACATTCCCTAGACTAGAACTATATAAAATAAAGGAGTTGCACAAAATTGTTTCTAAGATCATGTCAAATTCTAAGTTTGTTTCAGTTAAGGGGGAAACGTTTCAGTGAACATTTTTTCTTTTAGGACCAGAAGCCATGTGAAAGAGAATTCAGTAAAGAACAAGCTCGTAAAGTTTCAGAAATACATATACTACTTACAACATTCTTATTATTTATGCTTCAAAGCCAGTCCTTTCTCTGTGACGGTAACATTTTATATTACAAATTTTCTCTGTATCAGCTTGGGAATAGGAACAGAGACCAATTCAGGAGGCATTTAAAGATATGTCATTTTTCCAATAAAAAAGAATAAAAACTGTAAAGCAGGAGGTTCTCTATTAATGCCCCTTCCACTACTTCCACAGTCTAATGTAAATGATTAATACTGAACACTTCACTCATTTTCCAACACTCTAAGTAAGCCAAACAAATTTTCTGTACCACACCATGTATTTACATGGTGGTTTATGATAGTTTCCAAAAATTCTCACTAAATAGCAACTATCTCCTAGGAATTATTCATTTGCATTACAGCACTTACGGCAATGCAAAGAAATACTTCTCTAAATTATTTTAATCTAAGATATGCTATTAAAATAATGTATCTGCCTTATAAAGAAGCCTGTGTTACAAGACATAAATAGAGCTAACATACTGGTCTGATTATCATCCTTTTTAAGAAAAAAACTCTCAGTCTTTCTCTGCTAACAAATCAGGGTCTGAAATTCTCAGAAGCTGATGGCAGCACTGAGGTACTTCTTAACTTTTACAGTTCCTATCTATAAGACCATCAACTATAACTATCTTACAAAATACCAAATTCAAGTAGTATTCTTCTGTTTCTTTTATAGTATTCTTTTATAAGTCTCATTAGTTGAGTAACTGCAGCTCTTTGATACCATTAGTTCTTCATATATTGCAAAATGTTTTTAAACTCAGAACTTAAAGTGTTTTCTCTAAATAAAACTCAACAGAACAATTCATAGCTAGCATGTAAAATAGGAATAACTAGAGCCATATAAAGACAAAGTCTTTTATGGACTCTTGGCAGATGAGTTAGGTCTGCATAGATACAAGATTTATCAGTTCTATTTGGTGATACATACAGAACCAATAAGGATTCTCTCAAAGTAGTTGCTAACATATAGTACCATTACCAATTTTCCTTTTGAATCAGAATTTTCTCCATGGAAGCCTTACATTTCACTGAAATGGTTGATCAAAATTTAAGTGAAGTAATTTAGGAGAAGGGTTGAAAAGAATCGAGAAAATATACTACCTAAGCTTTACAAGAGAAAAAAGACATGTAGCCAATGAATTTAAAGTATATAGTTCTTCACTTTTATCTACTCTTAAGAACAGTTTTCCACTACAAGACTGGAAATGACTCTACCTTAGTTTTATAACCATCTGTTAATTCTATGTATTCCAATAAAAGATAAGCTTAAAATGAACACTATTTAATTAGACTGGCACTTACCTGTGCTTTCTGAAGCAATTCAATTGTAAGAGAGAGCCAATCAGGAATAAGTTTCTCCATTTCCAAACTAACCATGGCCAGAGCAAGCATAGATCCTTTGAACTGCAAAAGTTGATTGCAGGCCATACACTTAAGTAGTTGCTTGGTAAGGGCCGCCAAATGTTGGGATGGGCTCAGTTTGGGCAAACTGAAGAGTAACTGAGGCCTAGTTGACACTGCAATGGCATGGAACTGAAAGTCACAAGAACATATTAGTTTTACTTAAATGTCTACGTAAATTATGTATAGAAATGATGTAACCCCTCTGGTATTACTCAATTTCTAAGTTTGTAATTTTTTCTTCAGTGATTTAACATATATCCTAATTTCTAATTTTTCGTTAGCTAATTTCAATAATTTTCTCTTTCCTAAAATAAGAACAAAACAAATGAGTGGGCAATCTACCTTTCAAGTTACCAAAATAGTACTATATATTCCAATAAGAAACTAAAAGCCTTCAGATATAATTACAATGTGAAGAAAATCCAATGGTGTAGCTGTGTGAAGATCCCAATTCAGCTTATCCAGAATAATTCTCTCCATTCTCAGAATTTCAGAGGAAGAACATCCACAGAAACTGTCTCTTGCCAATACCTTCAGTACTGGAATTCTCTATCCAAAGCACGGGAGAATGGGAGCAAGAGGAGAGAACAAAAAATCATTTTCAATTTTTGTTTTGACACAAAACAAGTTAATAAAAGCAAATTTTTCAAAAAAGAAACATAACTAATCTTTAAAGTTCTATTACCTCATCCTCCTCAACAGTCTTGGCAGCTAGGAAAAAACAGCTGATTGCAATACAACTCAAGTATTTTGGGTGAGCCTAAAATTTTGAAAAGGGAAAAAATAACTTCAAAAAGTGAAGAGTAAGTTAAAAAAAACAAACTAAATATGCAGGTGAGACAAGAAGGCACACAGGAGGAGTACTTGATGCCGAGATAAAAGAAGGCATCTCAACCCAGACTTTAGCAATTAGCAACATTATAATTAAGGGTTCTTTAACTCTCTTAAGACAGAAGTTCGAAACATAAAAAGGTAACTGGCTAGCTAAATTCCTCCATTCCATAATTCTTTAGCTTCTATTTTTTATACCTAAATAAACAGTACGGTACCCTCAGCACTGTATTCATAGTTTCCTCAGCTTACATATTCCTAGGCATACAAGTGACTACAATGGAATTTGCTTTGCTACTCTTTCATGCCCTACCATTAAATGAATGCTAACTTTCTGCTTCAAGGTCCCATTATAACCAATTTCACATAACATAAATATGTTAAACGATATATTTAACCAGAGGCAATATAAAACTTATGAATGTATTTTCATGCTACTGTTCAACAAAGTTGTTTTATGATAGTTCAGTTCATCTTGTTATATCACAAATGTATACCTAGAAAACCACATAATATGGATATTCAAAAAATAAGCAATGACAGAAAAATATGCAACATGCTTATACCTTACTATTGTGATTAACTGTTCACATCTAGTACACCAATGTATTAGAAGATAACTAAACATTCTGCCAATGGTACATGGTTTACATCAAAGGTAAGAGATCAAAAACCTCATAGTTACATTATGAATACTTATAGTAAAAGAAAATTACAGAATACAATTGGAAAGACTTCTGAAAATTCAAAGCAATAGCAGAAAACACCACTAATGGTGTCTTTTTTCTCCAGGAAGTCTCCCAATTCTTTCCACTTTATAGAATTCTTATTAATAGACCCTGTTTTAACATATAACCCTCAAACAAGAGGTTGGGTATGAGCATGTCTTAAAATATTTACCTTTACAGTAGCTAAAAACCTGTCCAAAAGACTGCTAGCCAGGGCAAACGTTTCTGGGTAAAGGTTGAATTGGTACTTGAGTTTGGCCAACCACTGAATCACTTCATCTCTCTGGGATGGGGAAACATTCTATAAGGCAAATATTTAAAAAAAAATAAAAGAGGACAAGTAACATTTCAAGAATGCTTAGAATTCTCATAAACAGTTAGTAAATGCTATTGAATATATGCTTATATGTTACAAAGTTCTTTTAAGGTTTTTCCAAATCAATCAACTTTTGATGAAGACAAAATTTTATGCATTGGGTATAGCATTCAATATGAATATACAAATTCTCTTATTCTTTTATTAAATCAAATCTCCACTATGTCATATCACCAAAAATCTACACACTTTAATGAAACTGAGGTGTTCAGGAAATATGACATTTTCAAGTCTAGGAAATACTGTTCAACTGACTAACTTTGGAGTTAAGTTTTGCCATTTCTTGAAAATAAGAAAATATAGTCAATTTATTTCTAAGTCAGCAAGTAGCAATTAAATCATCTTAGGAAATATAAATTGGACGATGATAACAGAATGATGGCCCCTTAAAAACAAAACTAAAATCAATAGGAATAAATGAAAGAAACGAAGGACAACAGATGAATTACACATTTAAGCATGATGAAAGAATATCGAAGGGGAAATTATTCTGAATTATATTACTATTTGGAAAGATTACTCCAAAACACATACAAACAACATTGTTGTTTTAACCTTACTACATATTCTTTTTTAGCAGCCGAGTATAGGCTTAATTTTTAGATGGTACATATTTTAAAGCAATAATAATTTAAGATACCTTTACTCTTGAGCTTTGCAGCCACCATTAAAAAAAAAACTAGTAATAATTTACCAATGCTAAATAAAACAGTTCCTTATGAGTACTTCTGCCCCATAAATGCAAAAAAATACATAAGAGACTCTGTGATTAGTGGAAAACAGTTTTGCAGCAAGTGGGCATTCCAGACATACAAAAGTTTAATCCAAACATTGTAGTTTTTAACACAAATATTTTTGATGGAAATCTTTTTAAAAGTATATTACTTAACTCATTACATTGACAGAATAGAGACCATAGCTTAAGCCTTTCTCCTGATTACTCAGGGTCAACTATGAAATTAACTCCTGTATCATACAGAGATACATTAAAGACCTATTAAAGCATGAAGGGGTGTATATCTTGACAACATGTCTCCTCAAACAGGTATTTTAGTTGGAATTTCTTCTCTTCTTCCTCTTGGATATCTCTAGCACTGTGAGGTTACATGTCTTGCTGCTCATGTAATATCTGTTACTGCATCTGCTAATTTCTCTTCTTCTTTTATTTCAACTCCTCTTTATTTCCTGTCATTTTTCAGCTTTGGCACCACAAAGTAAAGTGTTTCCTTGCGTTGTCCAAATCAACTAATCGTACTTATATAATTTTTACATACAGCTCCAAACTCAGTTATAACTGGTATTTTGGAGGTTAACTGCCCTATATCACCTCTGGTCAATTCCCTTTGTCAAAGACTGACCCTAGAATACTGCAAAAAAAAGGAGATAAATATGGTTTCAACCACTTACATTAGCATCCCTCCACTAAGCTGGTATTAAGACTATGAACAACAATCTGAAAACACCTGACAATCATGATATGTAGTTCAGTTCATATTAATAAAGTGCCTATTATGTGATAGGTCCTGGGAATGCAATGAAGAATGAGAAGCTCCCTATTTAAACTTCACACTTACAGTCCACAGTGAGGCAGGCAATCAGATAATGTTAATAAAATATGTATGGTAAACGTTCAAACAGAGGTATGCACAGGGGCCTAAGGGAGCACACTGGAAGGGCGCTTAGCCCAGAGTGGGAGTAGAGTGAAAGCTTCTTAGAGATACAGCAACTAACCTGAATCCTAAAGCTGAAGAGTGAGGAGGGGGATTGTGCAGCAAGGAAAAGATCACTGTTTTAAGCCTGTGAACTTTATTTTGAAGGTTATGATGTCAACCTCAAGGCAATAATACGTAGTTAAAGCTTCTAAGATTTGCAAATAAAATCAAGATGCGCAGAAGACTGTTAGAAACAGACACACTGAGAACTGAAAATCAATAAGAAGGAAGCAGCAGCTACATCCATCTATTTGGTACAAGACAGAGGTGAAGAGCTCACATTATAATATACTACATAACAACACTTTGTTCTTAATGTTATTTTTTAAGTGTTTAGGAAATAGTTAATCCAATTTCCATTTTATTCTGTTCAATAAGGCAGAGAAATATGAACTATTTTAGAAAATCTCTATAAATATATCAATTACTTATATAAAGCATCTTTGTCTATAGATATGGAATTGTAAAAGTTCATGTTTTAAGACAGCTCAATCCACCCTCAGCCTCAACACACAGCAAAGAAATATTTGAAAAAAAAATTGAAAAATAACAGTTGTGCTCAAAGAAAACAAGGTAAACAATTCCACAGATCAAAAAGAGAATGAAAACATAAGGCAGAATATTGAGCTGATGGAACTGTGGAATTGATGGGCTCTGGGTGCATACATCAGCAGGGGAGTTTATGTCCTGTAGAAATTACTATCCAAGATGATAGAGGAAACCAGAGCCAGTCTATTAAAACCAGGAGTTAGATTCTTCCTCACAAGAAGAGTCTGAAAAAAATGGCAACACTCTCTGGGGTTATGGCTTCTCTAGGAAGGTGAAAAGAGGCAGACACGGCCTTGAAGCTAGGACATAGGTCAAGTAGCCATTAGCATGGCCATTAGTTCTACAATATCCCATATTTTCAAGGAGCCCAGCAGTGCCACTTTAAGACCTTGTTCTAAATTAGGGGTCCCTATAAACCAAGTGAGGGTCCCTGGAAACCAAGTGAAGGCAGCCACAAAACTTCTAGATGGAAAGACATAAGCATTCAAGAGAAATTATATTCCTACTAAGATGAGACTAATATTCCTACTAAGATGAGACTATCTGAAATTTCAAAACAAGTAAGGAAAAGTAATGCTAGTAATGCTATTTTGAAACTGCGGAGGCCAGGAAAACACTGTAGAGCATCCATGGAAGAGCAGGAGGAAGGAGTAAATAAACTACAGTAAAGACAACTGCTCCCTCCACAGAGCAGTTACTGGTTTCCAGCACCCATCTTCTACACTCACAGCAAATGGCCTGGCTAGCTCACTGGTGACAAAAGGGACTGTTCTAGTTTGCTAATGCTGACAGAACGCAAAACACCAGAAAGGGATTGGCTTTTATAAAGGGGGCTTATTTGGTTACAAATAAAAGACAACCAAAAGTTAGTCTTAAGGCCATAAAGTGTCCAAGGTAATGAATGCATCAACAATCAGGTACCTTCACTGGAGAATGGCCAATGACATCCGGAAAACCTCTGTTAGCTGAGAAGGCATGTGGCTGGCGTCTGCTCCAAAGTTCTGGTTTCAAAATGGCTTTCTCCCAAGACATTCTTCTCTAGGCTACAGTTCCTCAAAAATGTCACTCTTAGTTGCTCTTGGGGTGTTTGTCCTCTCTTAGCTTCTCCGGAGCAAGAGTCTGCTTTCAATGGCCATCTTCAAACTGTCTCTCATCTGCAGCTACTCTCTCAAGCTTCTGTGCATTCTTCAAAGTGTCCCTCTTGCCTGTAGCAAGTTCACTCCTTCTGTCTGATCTTATATAGTGCTCCAATAAACTCATCAAGGTCCATGCTGAATGGGCAGCGCCACACCTCCACAGAAACTATCCAATCAGAGTCATCACCCACAGCTGGATGGGGCACATCTTCATGGAAACACTCAAAGAATTACAATCTAATCAACACTGATACATTTGCCCACACAAGATTACTTCAAAGAAAATGGCATGTTGGGGGATATAATATATTCAAACAAGCACAGGGACATAAAATCCTCTTCCCCAAGAACAGGGGTGGGAACGGCTGATTTGATCACTGATCGTGGCTTTGGATTAGCAACTTTGGATTGGCTGGGTGGTTCTAAGGCCACTGTTCCAGTCTGCCCTGGACAAAGGCAAGCAGTAACCAAAAAAAGAGCTGGGGGTGCTATACTAATATTGGACAAAATAGACTTTAAAGGCAAAAACCATTATAAAAGAGACAAAGAAGGAAACCACATATTAATAAAAGGGGAACTCCACCAAAAAGAAATAACAATCATAAATATTTATGCACCTAACATGCTGCCCCAAAATACATGATGTAAACACTACCAAAACTGAAAAAAGAAATAGATGTATCCACGATAATAGCTGGAGACTTCACTACACCACTCTCACCAATAGATACAACACCTAGATAGAGGAAAAGAGAACTTGAATATGATAAATGAACTAGACTTAACAGATATATACAGAACTCTGCATCCCAAAATAGCAGGATATACATCTTCTCAAGGGCTTATGGATCCATATCTCCAGGAGAGACCAAATGCTAGGTCACAAAACAACTCTCAATAAATTTAATTTTAAACTGACTGAAATTATACAAAGCACTTTCTCTGACCATAATGGAATGAAGCTAGAAATCAGTAACAGCTGGAGACCTGGAAAATTCACAAATAGATGGAAGTTAAATAACAGACTCTTAAACAATCACCGGGTCAAAAAAGAAACTGCAAGAAAAATCAGTAAGTATCTAGAGATGAATGAAAACAAAACACAACTTTAAATGCAAAAACTGCTATAAGAGACAAAGAAGGAAACTACATATTAATAAAAGGGGCACTCCACCAAGAAGAAAATGCAAAGGCAGTGCAGAGGGCAAAATTTATAGCCCTAAATGCGTACATTAAAAGAGACGAAAGACCTAAAATCAAAGACCTAACTGCAAGCCTGGAAGAACTAGAAGAACAGCAAACTAATCCCAAAGCAAGCAGAAGGAAAGAAATAACAAAGATAAGAGCAGAAATAAATGAAATTGAGAATAATAAAACAATGGAAAATCAACAAAACCAAAAGTTGGTTCTTTGAGAAGATGGATAAAATTGCCAAACCTTTAGAGAGACTGACGAAAAAAAAAAAAAAAAGATGCAAATAAATAAAAAAAAGGGGGGGGGCGGATATTACTACTGACCCCACAGAAATCCTAAAAAGGTAGTATGAACAACTGAATACCAACAAAGTAGACAACTTAGATGAAATGGAAAATTTCCTAGAAACACATAAACAACCTACATTGACTATCTTAAAAGAAATAGAAGACCTCAACAAAACAATCGCAAGTTAAGAGACTGAATCAGTCATCAAAAACCTACCAAAAAAGAAAAGTCCAGAACCAAATGGCTACACAGATGAATTCTACCAATCATTCCAAGAATTAATACCAATCCTGGTCAATCTTGTCCAAAAACTTAAGAGTACGGAACAAATTTTAACTCATTCTATGAAGCCAACATATCCCTGATACCAAAGTCATACAAAGATACTACAAGAAAATAAAATTACAGACCAGTTTCTCTAATTAATAGATATGTAAAAATCTTCAACAAAATACTTGCAAATCAAATCCAACAACACATTAAATGAATCAAGTAGGTTTTATTCAAGGTATGCAAGGGTGATTCAACACAAGAAAATCAATTAATGTAATACACCACATTAACAAACATTAACAAATCAAAGGGGGAAAACCACATGATAATCTTGATTGATGTAGAAAAGGCATTTGACAAAATCCAACATCCTTTGAGAAAGAAAATTCGGAAGACAAGAATAGAAGGAAACTTCCTCAACATGATAAAGGGCATACATGGAAAAACCCACTACTAACATCATACTCAATGGTGAAAGACAAAGCTTTCCTTCTAAGATATGGAAGACAAGAATGCCCGCTGTTACCACTGCTATTTAACATTGTGCTAGAAGTTCTAGCTACAGCAGTTAGGCAAGACAAAAAAATTAAAAGCATCCAAGTTGGAAAGGAAGAAGAAAACTTTCATTATTTGCAGATGACATGATCTTATATATAGACAGTCCCAAAAAATCTACAACAAAGCTCCTAGAGCTTATAAATTCAGCAGAGTGGTGGGGTACAAGATCCACATGCAAAAATCTGTAGTGTTTCTATATACTAGCAATTAGCAATCTGAGGAAGATATCAAGAAAAAAATTCCATTTAGAAAAACAACTAAAAGAATCAAATATCTAGGGATAAATTTAATCAGGGACATAAGGACTTGTATGCAGAAAACTACAAAACATTTCTAAAATAAATCAAAGAAGACCTAAATAAATGGAAGGACATTCATGTTCACGGATTAGAAGACTAAAAATTGTTAAGATGTGAAGTCTACTCAAACTGATTTACAGATTCAATGCAATCCCAATCAAAATTCCAACTCCTACTTTGCAAAAATGGAAAAGTCAATTATCAAATTTATTTGGAAGGGTAAGGAGCCCCAAATAGCCAAAACCGTCTTGAAAGAGAAGAATGAAGTTGGAGGACCCACACTTCCTGACTTCAAAGCATATTACAAAGCTCCAGTGGTCAAAACAGCATGGTACTGGCATAAAGAGAGATATATTGACCATTAGAATCAAACTGAGAGCTCAGAAATAGACCCTTATATCTATGGCTAATTGATAGCTGACAAGGCTGCCAAGTCCATTCAACTGTGACAGAACAGTATCTTCAACAAATGGTGATGGGAGAACAGCTATCCATAACCAAAAGAATTAAAAAGGACTCCTACTTCACACTTTATACAAAAAATGACTCAAAATGGATCAAAGACCAGGGCCATAAAACTCCTAGAAGAAAATATAGGGAAGCATTTTCAAAATCTTGTCGTAGGCAATGGTTTCTTAGACTTTATACTCAAAGCACAAGCAACAAAAGAAATAGATAAATGGGACCTCCTCAAAACTAAAAACTTTTGCATTTCAAAGGACTTTGTCAAGAAAGTGAAAAGGCAACCTGTTCAATGGGAGAAAATATTTGGAAACCACACATCCAATAAGGGTTTACTATCCAGAATATATAAAGAAAACCTACAACTAAACAATAAAAAGACAAAGAATCCAATTAAAAAATGGGCAAAAGATTTGAATAGACATTTTTCCAAAGAGGAAATACAAATGGCTAAAAAGCACATGGAAAGATACTAAACGTCATTAGCTGCTTGGGAACTGCAAATCAAAACCACAATGGGATACTGTTTCATAACTACCAGAATGGCCACTACTAGAAAAAAAAAAAAAAAACAAAAACAAAAAAAAACAGAAAACTACAAGTGTTAGAGAGAAAGTGGAAAAAATAGGAACACTCATTCACTGCTGGTGGGAATGTAAAATGGTACAGACACTGTGGAAGACTGTTTGGCAATTCCCCAGGAAACTACGTATAGAATTGCTATATGATCCAACAATCCTGCTACTAGGTATATACCTAGAAGAACTAAAAGTAGGGAGTCAAACAGACATTTGCACACCAATGCCCATAACAGTATTATTCACAATTGCCAAAAGATGGACACAACCCAAGTGTCCACCAACAGAAGAATGGACGAACAATATGTGGTATACACATACAATGGACTATTATGCAAGTGTAAAAAGAAATGAAATCCTGATGCATATGACAACATGGATGAACCTTGAGAACATTACGTGGAATGAAATAAGCCAGACACAAAGGGACAAATGCCTTATGCTCTCACTGTTATAAGCTAATTATAATAAGCAAGCTCACAGAATTAGAATTTAGAATATAGATTACCAGGGAATAGAATGGGGAGAGAGAATGGGGAGCTGGTGCTTAATTTGTACAGAATTTCTATTCTGGTTGATTGTAAATGTTTGGAAATGGATAGTGGTGATGGTAGCAATTACTGAGTGTAATTAACAGCACTGAGTTATGTTTCTGAATGTGTGTTCCTGGCTAACTGTATATCCAGAAATAAAGTAGAAAAGAAATAAAGAAGGCTTACTATTGTTAGTATTAGAATAAGGAGGAGAGAGGCGATAACCATCTTCCTAAAGCTGTAACTCAAAACAAAACCAGATTAACTCATCGTGTTTCAGAAAGAAACAGAGATACTTCTGAAATACAGAATAGAGTTTATCTTTTTCTTTTTTTCCATAGACTCCAGTTTGCTTTAATTATGTTTCTTCCTGAATACCATCCCTTTTTCAACTCTCTACATGGTTGACATTCATTTGCTTTCCCACATGCAAAAACATTTTTATATTTGTATATTTAGTAACAGTCATTGGCCACTCGTTTTTGCCAAGTTATACAGTCCCAGTCTTTATCATCTATCTTTACCTCTGGTGTACATACTTCTCCAGTGCAGTTGTCAAGATACTATTATACATGCCAGGGAAACACATATTTCTAGTAAAATTCATCTATCTACAAAGGAGAGAGAAATCATTACCTGATTTGTAGGCGTTTTGGGCACATTCACCTTCCACATCTGGGCTTCCCTAGAGATTGCCTTTTCCAACAGGAAAGACAATCTCTGGTTTTCCAAAGATCCTGGAAACTTCATGATATCCTTTGAAACTGCCTGCCACCCAGCTTAATACAGCTATCTATAAAATCAAATATGAACAATGCTATTTATTTAATTATAGAATAAGTATAGCATTTTATACACAGCATAAAAATATGTTGGTACTTATTAAGCAATTAATAAAGCAAAATAAGAATGTTATGAGGCAGTATAGGAGTTTATAGCTCTTTAAAATATATATTAAAATGTTACTATAATAATCAGTTATCTAAAATATTCTTCCTTTAAATCTGAAGCTCAGTTATGAAGAGAATAAAAACAAGGCCATATACTGATACAACCTTTGGACTCTGATCAAAACATGTAATTACTGTATCAAAGAAAAATGTTTAAGTCACTGTCTTTTAATACTAGGAATTCTTAGAAGTAGTTGTACCAAATATTCTTTTTAAAAGCTTAATCAGATAAGGACTACTAAAAGTTTTTTCATTAAAAAATAGTTAAATCAATTATATTAAATTCCACTCCTTTTCAACATGAAACCATCTAGAATTGCACTGTTCAATACAGTATTTGCTAGCTACACATGTTGCTATTTAAATTTGAAATAACTGAAATTAGATAAAGTTATAAACTCAATTCCCAAACTGCACTAACCCCCTTTCAAGTGCTCAATAGTCACATGTTTGGATACTGTACCAAACAGCTTGGCAAAGGAACATGTCTATCACTGCAGAAAGTTCTGTTGGGCAGCACTGATTCAGAATGTTTAACAGTAAGGTGACTGGTGTTAGAATATGAACAGCCAAATTGAAATCTCTTCTATCATGCTATACAATCCCAGATGAAATTTGGAATTATGGAAATGCTGAAATGTTTCATATGCTAATTCCAGTCATTAAAAAGAAAAAAAAAATTAAGTTCTGGGCTCTAAGAGCTGACAGCTCTGCATCCAAATCCTGGCTTCATCCCTCACTGACTACAAAACCTTGGGCAAATTACATAACCTCTGAACTGCAGTTTCCTCATCTCTGAGATGGGGATTATCAAATTACATTATCTCAAGGATTGTTGTTAAGGACTACATGAGGTTCTTCATGTAAAAGTCTCAAAATATGGCCTGGGACATAGTAAGCACTCAACAAATGCAAAATATTACTGCTACACACAATGTATATAGAATTCATAATACAACTTCAGTCGTGTTCGGTTCTTAAATTAACTTTCGAAAAGATATTCACAAAGATAAACAATCAAACTTTAACTGATACTATCCCAATAGAATTCATTTTAAAGAATTTTTTTGCAAAAAAACTTTTTTTCCTCCATCATGCAGTCGCTGTGTGGTGCTAATCTCTAATTTCAACTGGGTATTCAGAGGTGCTCCATAACCAGTTATCTTCCATTTTCCACAATGGCTATATCAAACCTTGTCAGTTCTCTCACATATCTCCCTCACACTGTCACCAGCCCTTCAGCAGATGACCTCACCACATATTTCAGAGAAAAAAATTTCTTAAATTTCCTATAACCAATCTTATGCATTACCTTGAACCTATTACTATACCTTCCTTCTTGCCTATTGCATTAGAAGAGATGCTTCTTCATTTCAAAGTTGCCCTTTCCCCGCCCTCTGTATCCTATCACTTTCTGCGTTTTTTCAGGGAACTTTTTCTACTGACCATCCATATCCCTCTCCACCCCAGTCCCTCCTGCTTCTTCATCATCAACCTCTCCCTCTCGCTCCTTTCACAACCTGCTAAGGCCTTACTCATCTTTAAAATCTTGAAATTTCCAGTTAAGAACGTCAACATATACACTCACGTCCCCTTCCTCTGTGTTAGGTAAAAGAATAAAAAGGAATAACCCCACCAAGACCCTCTCTCTCCACCCCATCCCTAAAATAAAGAAAGGAGAAAACAGCAGATGAGCAATGCTGACAAGACCTTGGAAGCCAGAAAGAGAAAAGACAAGAGTAGCTGACCTCGATGACCAGAGAAATATGAAGGGAAATGCCTGTAAGTTGGAAAACTAACAATAATCAAGTCTATTTACAACATATAATTCTATAAAAGCATGGGAATTGAAGGCAGCAGGCATCTCAGAAAGCAGGTTGGACTAAAAAATAGCAGTATTCATTAATCTTTATAATTCCTGGCAGAAGAATGGATGCTTACTCTCTGAAAAGACTGAACAGAGGCTCTGATCAGAAGATGAGGCTATAATGAAAACAGAGTATTAAGTGAAATTCTACATACTAAATTGATTCCTGGCTCACCTCCTAGAATGCTAGACTTCAAATATATTATCCTTGTGCACAAACCTTCCTGACCATCACCATTCTCATCCCATCAGGAGATTGCAAGAAAACTGAGTAGTCCAAAACCTAGAAATATTGACATTTTGAAGTCCCAAATGAAAAGGCCAGGTCCCTGTGCATCTACTGCAACATGGAATCTAGGCCCCCCGAGCTTCCAACTAGCATTTAAATGCTTCAATCTTAAACTGTCTGGCCAGACAACGGTCATCAGATATTTGAAGACAGCCTGCAGCATGAAAAATAATGATAAAAACAAGCATAAAAACAAAACTTGGTGGAAAAGGAATTACTTCAGGTATCAGAAGAAAATGTGTTTAAAAAAAAAAAAAAAAAAAAAACCCGAGAGAAAGAAAATATCATGTCCATGTCCATGATCTTGCACATCACATACAGGAAAACATAAATCTTTAAAAAAAGAACATTCCAAGAAAAAAAAAAAACTCCTGGAAAATAAAAAGTCATTAAAAGAAGATACAAGGAAATGCCCATGAAGGTAGAACAAAAAGACTAATAAATGGAAAAATAAGAAAGAAAAGTCAGAAAATTATACTGGAAGAAAAATATCATAGCAAAAAGAAATAATACATATATTTAAGGGCCCATGTCAAAGGTAATTTCATCCAGAACTTTTGATTCTCTAATCAGATGTAATTTCTCTCTCTTCCCACAATCTCGCCTACTAAATTATAAATTCCTTTGAGGGCACTATCAGTATCATTTTTTTATCACTCACTCTACCAATGGTTCCAGTTTCAAACACTGGGGCCCAAAACAGAACAAAATAAAATGAAAACACCAAGTCTAATATCTCTTTTAGAAACTTCAAATATTTGAAGGCTGCTATTGGGCTCAACAATTTATCTTTTCCCTATTTCATTCAATAGTCCCTCACATGACAGATTTTTGTTCTTCTAAATTAGCATCAGTTTAACTATTAATGCAGTCTAAAATCATCAGTTATTTTTTGAAGGCCATTCCACACTATCAATTCAGACTGAGTTTATGGTCAACTAAAACTCTTAAGACTTTCTCGGGTACAGTTACGCCAAACTCACCTCCACCTGCCCCACGCCACTGTGAGTGGGTTTTGTTTGTTTGCTTGTTTGTTTTTTTGTACTTCTTCGTTTGGAACCTTTACTTTTTCTTTAAAAAAATAAAGTCTTGTTAGATTCAATCCACTGTTGTATTCTGCTGAGATTCCAATTTTGTCACCTTGGTACCTTTTTCAGGTCCTCTAAAATCAGATGAGCAGGCTCACTATAATTTCATCTAAAGCAGAGGTAAATATTAATCCTAGAAACAGAGTATAAACTGGATGACCATCCGTCAAGAGACACTTAGAAGACACATCTATATTGGTTGGAGGCTGGACTTCATGGCTTCTAAGGTTTCTTTCAAATCTGACTTTAGTCTATAATTTATGAGCTCTCGTCAAAACCCTCAAAATTATTTAACTAATTCTTTATTCCATTAGTTATAGACAACAGGTGGCTCACCAGGATCCACTAGCCTTCTCAACACATCCCAATAGCCAGCTGTCCTTGGTGGCTACTTTTCCCTTTCAAGGTTTCCCTTGAAGATTATTTTTACAAAAGATAGGTAAGGAACAGTGAGGGACATATGGGATCATGCAAAGAGGAATAAAACCAGGTTTAAGAGATTACAGTGCTCTAGCCATCTATACTTCAAGTCCTCAGTAAGACTTTCACATATTTAGATGCTATAACTTCTTTAAAACAAAGGAACCTGGGTCAAAAAAAAAAATCAAAGGGACATTTGAAGACACTTTTGAGATGATTGAAAATGAAGACACAACATACCTAAACTCATGGGGATGCAGCTAAAGCAGCGCTCAGAGGGAAATTTATAGCCGTACATGACTATTATCAAAGGATCTTAAATCAATAAC
Source organism: Choloepus didactylus (assembly GCF_015220235.1). Taxonomy (NCBI): domain Eukaryota; kingdom Metazoa; phylum Chordata; class Mammalia; order Pilosa; family Megalonychidae; genus Choloepus; species Choloepus didactylus. The sequence goes on from NC_051309.1 coordinate 82,315,296, forward strand.
CTAACCCTCTACTGTAAAACCTTGGAAAAAGAGTAAACCAAGCCTAAAGCAAACAGAACAAAGGAAATAATAAAGATTAAAGCAGAAATTAACGAAGTAGAGAACAGAAAAACAAAAAAGAAAATCAGTGAAACCAAGTTGGTTCTTTGAAAAGACCAACAAAATCAACAAACCTTTAGCAAGATTGACCAAGGAACAAAGAGAACATTCAAATTACTAAAATCAGAAATGAAAGAGGGGACATTACTGCATAGAAAAGATTAGAAAGGAATACTATGAACAATCAGTGTGCCAATAAAATAGACAACTTAAATGAAATAGGCACATTCCTGGAAAGACGCAAACTACTGAAACTGATAGAAAGAAAGAAAGAGAGAGAGAGAGAGTGAGAGAGAGAGAGAAAGCAAAAGAGAGAAAAGAAAGAAAACAAAAGAAAAGCTAAAGAAATCTAAAACAAGAGATTGAATTAGCAATCAAAAATTACTCCCAAAGACAAGCCTGGTCCCAGATGGTTTCATTGATTAATTCTATCAAAACGTTTAAAAAAGAATCAATACCAATTGTTCACAAATTCTTCCAAAAAACAGACCAGGAGAAACATTTCCTAACCCATTCTGAGGCCAATATTACCTTTATACCAGAACCAGACAGAAATTCTAAGAAAAGAAAACTACAGACCAATCTCTTATGAATATAGATGCAAATATCCCCAACAAAATCCTAGCAACCCGAATCCAGCAACATACAGAAAGGATTATATACCATGACCAAGCGAGATTTATTACAGGAATCCAAGGTTGGTTTAACAATCAATGTAACACACTATACAAATAGAATAAAACAAAATTCTTTTGCCACTCTACAGAAATGTAACCAAAAGGGGGAAAGTTGAAATTCCCTTTTAAAACCTTTCTGAAATGAAATATAAATAATGCAAGTAAAAGACAAAGGGATGGGGGTGGGAGATTCCTGTGGGCATATTCCAGATTAAATGAAGCTAAAGAAAAACAAAAGTGCAATATCTGAGCCTAAACTGGATCCTAAAGGAGCATAAATGCTATAAAATAAGTCATTATTGAGTAAACTGACAAAATTGGAATATAAACTGTAGATTAGATAAAAATAAATGTATCAATGTTAAATTTATTAAAGTTGACAAATCACCGTGATTCTGTAAGAAGATCTCTCTATCCTTGTGAACATGCACTGAAAAATTAGGAGTAAATGGCTATAATTTATTTAACATATACATTATGGGGGGGTGAAGAAAACAAAAGAAACGGGGTAAAATGTTAGCAATAGGTGAATATGAGTAAAAGATTTCTGTAAGTTTCAAATTATTTACAAATAAAGTTAAATTTTTTAAAAAGCAAAATAAAAAATTTAGAGACACTTATATTATCATCGTATTTTAAAAATTTTTTACAAGACTCTTGTAAGAGATAATATGGTACAGTGGAGAAGGCACTGGTTTGAGAATTTTACTTCTTTTACTGACAGTGCACAAGCCTGTTTCCTAATGTGTAAAGTAGATTACTAGAATTAGATCAATAATAAATCCTGTTAAAGAATAAAACACAATCACTAAAAACACTAACAATTTTACTGTTTTAAATAAAAGAGCTTTATGGTGGTTTTATCTTGTTATTTTATGCCTCTTGGTCATATTCAGAATTTTGAATGCTTGGATAGAAAAGTCTCAATGAACAATGATTGTATTCTGCTTGGCACTTCTAAGATTATGATAGTTTTACATCTCTCCTCCCATTCTTTCCATTTCTTCTTTTCCATGCTTATCAAATAGCTTAAAGTCTCAGTTAATTGTTTATAAAATTGTTATCATACAGCATAAACTCTATTATACTTACATACAGGGACTCCTGCTCTTCTGAGGAAAAGTGCCACACAGTGCTAAGTATACAACAGGAATTCAATAATTTTTTTTAATATGGAATTATAATATGCCAACTCCATTAATACCCTTGTGGTGGTGCTGACTTCTAGCTCTTAGTCCTTTTCTGAAAAGGGGGATTTATTAATACGACCATACAAGAACCTCATGTTCTACCATTCCCTCCTTGACTTTATGCTCCAGCAATAATGAACTACCAGTACTTCCAACTCCAAAAAGAGAATGCTCTTTCCCAATCTCTAGTCCTTTCCACACAGTTCTTTCAGCATAGAACAGTTCTTTCAGCTCACACCCTCCTTCCTACAAAGGTGCCATTCCTATCACTGTGTGTGAATAGCATTCCCTGCAGTTGTGTAGTTTTGCCCAGCTATCCTACACATACACATAGACGTAATTCCATTTTTGCACTTAATTGCTCCATGATAACTGATTATTTGCAGACCTGTCTCTTCTATTAACCATGAGTTCCCTGATGGCAAACGATCTCCAGAGTCCAACACTAGGCCTAATAAATAATAATAGCTTACACTCATTAAGTTCTTTACAAGTAAAAGCAGCAAGTGCTTATTAGGCCAAGTATTGTTCAAAATGTTATGCCTTAACTCATTTAATCCTCACACAATCCTATGATGTTCGTATATAATTAACCCCATTTTACAGATGAAACATGCACAGTAAGGTTAATACTCTTCATTTTTAAAGCACTACACAATCAGAATAAGACATGTACACATACTCTAACTTCCAGTCTTGACGAAGACACATTCTAGAGATCCATTCTAACCTACTAGAATATCACACTGTCACATGAAACACAACATCTCTAACTTGTAAATCATCTCTATTGGGTCTTTCCAAAACAGGGTGATTCTCTAACAGTCTGCCCTTCATTCGTATTTAAGAAACCAATTATCCTAGTAAACGGGCCCAAAATCTCTTACCTTCGGGCCCCCATAGCCATCGAAGTCCTGTCCATTATTTCTTAATCTATTTGTCCAGTCCTCTCTACTTCCTCTGCCATAACTGATCTGGGCAAAGTTAAAAGCACAAAAAACTACCTTTAATCTTTCAACAAATTCATTTTCAGGACCATACAGCACACAGGCAGACAGACCAGAGTTTGAAGTCTGGCCACCATGTTCTAGTCTGTGTTAAATAGGGGCCTAGTAGTTTTTTTCAACTGTAAAATGAGATCCTACTACCTGCCCCAACAAGTCGTTGGGAGGATTAAACTTGTAAACCACTCAGAACAGTGCCTGGCAGACAGTACGCCTCAACAAGTATTATTATTAACATAAAGTTATGCTCTGCTGCTCAAACGTTGGGTGGTTCCCTACTAACAGAATAAAATTTAGTAGTTTACTTTGACATTCAAAGACCTTCAAAGTATGACGCCTTTCACTATATTCTCATCTCCTGCCAAAATAATATGCAATATAAAATTCCTACCTCGGTAGAAGCCCCGTTGATCTCTTTTCGAAATTTCGTTATTTTTATGTGCCCTTCAGGATGCAACTAAAATCCCACCTCCTCTATACTTTCCCCTCCCCCCAAATCCCGCAGCACTGGCGTTTCGCCCCATTCATTTAGCATTCACTGCGCTTTGCAAAGTTATCTTCCCTTAGCTCCCGCAGGACCGTCAGTCTCACAGTGGGGGTGTCCCCTTGTGTGTTATTAAAGGTTCGCGGTGCCTAGAACACGCACTACACAATACGTAATTTATTGTTGCTACAAAAAAAGTTACTCGCTGACAGAAAAATTGGCTTAAAGGGAACACGGCAGAACGGTTTTGAGCAGGTACCGAGCTGTTTTGGTACGGGAGGGGACAAGGTGGGGGGTTCCGAAGGTTTCCTTTGGAGGGGAGACCCTCGTATCAGGTGCGTGCGTGCGAGCCCAGGGACTTCCCTTCGGACCTCTCATGGGAGGGGATAAGGGGGTGGGGGGGAACCGCAGGGGAGGCGCGCGCGGGCGCGGGATGCGGAATCGCGTCGAGCCCCCGCCCCTCACCTTCTCCTCCTCTTCCTCCTCCTCCTCCCCGGCAGAGCTGTAGGCCTCACAGTGGTGACGCGAGGTCATCCGCGGGCCCGTTACCACTTCATTTTCCTCAGCGCGCGGCGGCGGGGCGCGCGGGACGAGGACCCGGCCAACTGAGGAGGAAGAAGAGGGGGAACCGGGAGGGGGGACGCGGGCCCTGGGGCTCAAGCAGAACGAACGGCTGGGGCCGGTGGGTCGATCAGCGAATTAGTTCCATGATGATCCTAGACCTGAGGCCGCCACCGCCGGTCCCACTCCTCCAAGCGCCGCCGCTTGTGCCCGGGTGGGAAGGGGGCTCCCTCTCGCCATAGGGCGGCGGGGGCCGGGGAGAGGCGGGAGGGGAAACTGGCTCTGCCCCTGCCCGGAGAAAGAGCCTCCGAGAGGAAATGGTGAAAAGGGGGAAGGGGAAAAAAGGAAAAAAAAAAAAAAAAATAGGAAGGGGAGGGGGGGGAATAAGAAAAAGCGAGACAGAAGCGCTGCCGCGTCCGCTCGCAGGGAAGGCTGGGGAAGGAGGGGAGAGAAAAAAGTGCCGGCTGCCTCGGCTCCGCCTTCGCGGACTGATTCCAAGCTCTCACACGCTTTGTAAACAACGGTGCCTTGGTCTCTTCCGCTCCCCGTTTATCCCCGACGCCGCCTTTCCAGTTCAACAAATGTACAGGGAGGCCCCAGGAAACCAATTAGGCTGTTGGAAATGGGCTGAGGAAGTCATTGGCACTGGGTTGGAACCGGGACTATGTTTTCTGTGGGCAAAAAGACAAGGCTGTAAGGACTTATTTTCCTTGGAGGAGCGAAAGGATTATTCATTCTCTTTACGGTGACGTAAGAGTCCGTCTCCGCTGGCTGGAAGAGGCGTGTGGGGGTTGGAGAGTACGCTGCGCAGGCGCACTGATAAGAACGTCGCCGTCCTGATGGTTCTTCAGGTAGTCGTTTGGCAGAATCTAGACCTGCCTGGTTTTATCTAACCCGACATGTCTCCGGGGTCTGTAGAAGGCTTTGTTGAGAAGGGATCGGTGATCTCTTGCGTAAAGATGTTGCATTCTTTTTTGATTTCTCAAAAATGTGTGTTGTCTTCTTAACATTGACGTGAAAATGAAATTGTGTTCTTTGGCTGCTACACCACGCATTGTAAAACGCTCTAGAAATGGGAAAATTGGGGGAATCACAGCCTTAAGCTTAAGGACCTGTCGGATCCTTAAGGCCTCAGCTGAAACGGTAACTTAAACCACTGAGATCCGTAACCACCTTGGTAATGTGCCAAGGAAGTTCTATACACATAACAAAAACGTATGAATATTTCAGAGTGGGTTTTATTACCAGGTCTTTAACCTGTGTATGATGTCATATAAATGTGTTTTATTTGGGCTTCTTTGTTCACCCATGTGAATTTTTTCTCATCTTTTAATTTTTTAGTGATGAAAAGATTATGTAGTATTACAGAAAGTTTTAAACGTGAAAAGGAAAAAAAGGATCCCAAACTCAGCCGGGGTAATCTCATTTCTGTTCTATGCCAACTTTAACAGTGAAACAAATATTTATTGAACTTATTCATCAGGTCAGACTCAGCGATAAGCTCTAGCAAAAGGAAGTAACCAAGAGAGAAATACTCCTGCCCTCATTGAGTTTACAGTCAAAACAAAGAGAATAGCCATTGAGCTAATAATCACTACCAAGAAGTACCCAGTACGTTGATTTGTTTACTTGTATATTGTATCCTCTCTCTAGAATATAAGCTCTAGGATGGCATGGACCTTGCATGTTTTGTTTCACCCTATATTGCTGCATGTAAAGGGCTCTCAATATTTGATTACTGACTAAACAATTGCCAGTGTCAAAAATATTAAGATGGAAAATTGCAAGCTGCTATGGAAACACTTAAACGTAGTCTGCTTAGGGATATCAGAGAAGGCTTCTCTGAGGAAGTGACACTTAAAAAGAGGCTTGTAGCCCCTGGGCAAAGAAGTGGAGAAAGAGTGATACAGGTAGAGGGAACAACATGTGCAAGGGCTCTGAAGCTGAGACATTCGAAAAATCTTTGAAAGGTATTGTGGCTGGACTCAGAGAATTGATGGGGAGGAGCTAAGACCTGAGCAGAACAGGGAGCAGATTCCATAGGACCTATTAGGGAATGGGAAGCCCCAGAAACATTTTAAGTGTGTTGTATCCTGCTTTTTTCATTAGGTGTAACATTTTCCTTTATTGCCACATGGTCTTAATTGTACATAGCCAACATTTTTTTATGCATAATACTCTTGGAAGTATAGCATAATTCCATTGTTGGACCATGAAATTGCTTCTGATTTTCAATCCTATAAGATTAATACAAATTCTTCTCCTAGGTATATGTACCCAAAGGAATGAAAACATGTCAATGCGAAAACTTGTATGTGAATGTTCATAGCAGCATTATTCATAATAATAAAAAAGTTTTGGAAACAACACACATCTCCCTCAACTGATGAATGCGTATCCAAAATGTGGTGTATCCATATCCATGCAATGGAATATTATTTGGCCATAAAAAGGAAGTACTGATAAATGCTACAGCATGAATGAGCTTTGAGAATATTTTGCCAAGTGAAAGAAGTCAGTCACAAAAGACCATATATAAATGATCTCATTTTTATGTAATGTCCAGAATAGACAAATCCATTACGGCACAGAGTAGATTAGTGATTATTCAAGGCTGGGGCAAGGGGTGGGGATGGCTGATGGAACAATTGGAATATGGGGTTTCTTTTTTAGGTAATAAAAATTTCTAAAACTGATTATAGTGATGGTTGCATAATAGTGAATATAACTACAAACCACTGAGTTGTGTGCTTTAATTGGGTCAATTGTATGGTATATGCATTATATATCAATAAAGCTGTTACCAAAAACCCAACAAAAAACAGAAAGAATAATACAATTAATGTCTCCATGCATGACCTCTTCTGTGTTATTCCTGAGTCCAATGATATTTACATTTTTATGGCTTTTGATGAATACTAACTTGCCAAATTGCTTGGCAGAGGGGTTGAACCAATTAAAATGTAACCAAGAGAATTTAAGAGCACCATTTCCTTATATACTTACCCTTTTTGAAGTTTAGTTTTATTAAAACTGGCTTACTGTCTGTGAGATAGCCAGTGACAGTTTAAATTACAATACTGTAAGTGTAGATTTGGTAATTAATAGATGGGTAAGGAATTAGTTATCCAGTTGTCCTAAAATATGGGCATTATTTTTCTTCACTATTCACTTATGTGACTTAATTTTTACTCAACACCTCTTTTTCTTAATAACTGTAATACTGTTTTTACAATGAATTGTAGAAATGAGAATGAAGTCTTTTAAATACCCTGAGAAAATAAGTATATTATTAAAAAACTATCCATTTATCCAAAGAATTTATATTTTTTCATTTTTTAATATTTTTAAGGAAAGTTTCCCATTTTTCATAAACAATTAAAATAGAATGCCATTCTACATGCAATTTGAGAATAATAATTTGATATTACTCACTGTGTACCAGACATTGTACTAAGTACTTTTTATTGCTTTCTGTCATCTTATCCCCCACAGCATCCCACTACAGTAGGCATTTGCATTGTCCTCATTTTACAGAAGATACTAAGACTTAAAGTGAATCCCTAAGATTGATCACACAGTTGATCATACAGCCAGGATTCAAATCAGCTTTTCTGACTCCAAAGCATGGTGTGCTTTCATTCATTATTCTTTACTCCTTCACCCTGTGGATATTTCTGGCTTGCATGAAATCTAAGAACAAAAAAAAAAACTCACCCTCTGGTTGTTTTTGGCTTGTCTTTCATCTTAGAACAAATATTCAGAAAAAATACTTAGTGAACAGTTGATATTTGTGTTCCTACAGTGTTGATTTTTCCTTGAAAAGAGCTGCTAAAATTTTCTTAGACTTGTTTTATTTTGTGATTGGATTATGGTACCTTGAAATAAAAAAAAGCATACCTTGCTTCAAGTGCAGAGTGGTAGACTAAGGAGGCACCTGAGAAGCAGGATACTATCATAATTAAGCTCTGTCGAAATGCAAAATAGCTTAAAATGAGATTCCTTCAGAAGTCTACAATAACTGAAGAGGATCAAAGTGATGAATAAAAAATGGTTTGCTAAGTATCCTTATCTTTCAAGAAATAGAATTAGAAATGCACTGTTTACATTTTTATGAGTAGGGAAGGCAAGGCTATTTAATCTTTAATGAAAAAAATTGTTAGTGTCCTTTGTCTTAAATGAAATTTTTAGGGTAACTTTTGTAGCAGACATTTTTTGAAAATACTGTCTTGTAGGAGACGTACTAAAGCCTTCGGAACCAAGGGAATGATTGTCATTATAATCAGTTATCTTTAGCATCTGTCTACACTTAAGGGTTCTGTTAACAGGTCCCAAACTATTTGTTTTCATTAATGTCTACCTTGTCAGAATGTAGGAAGAGGAAAGTTCTGAAACCAACCATCGAGACATCAAGAGAAAAGGAGTCCCCATTCACGAATACTACAAGGTCTCCTAATTAACTATTAAGTGTGAGAAAGTATTTAAAGAGAACAAGTCAAAAATGTTAAAAGGAAGCCTCAACCTGCTTGCTAGACTTTGGTCAACTATGAACATAAACTGGCTTTAGGTTTTTCATATCTAGGTACTTATTTAGAAAGACCTCACCAGGAGGGACTATGGCATCCATATTTTATCAAGAGGCACCACAGAAATCAAGTAGTAGCTCCCTATTTTAAATTTGTATCTCAAAAAGATACAAACGATACTTAGCAAACCATTCTGTATTCATCACTTCGATTTTAATTTTTTTGGTGGGGGAGAAAAGACATTAAACAACATGTTACTCTTTGTAAAACTGCTTTGAATCCTGAATCACCAAACTGAGTAGATTTAGACAAAATGTTTTTTTATGTATCTTATGTAATCAAACTAGCAATGCACTTTCTTTCTTGCCAAGCATTTATTGGGGAAGCTTTGGAGGGAAAGGTAAAAATCTTCCAAAGATTATTTTTAGTTGCATCACAACATATGTTTACTATAACCCTTATTTCTTTTCAGTGAAGGAAAAGAATTATGTCTTGGGAATCATCTCAAATTACCCACAATCAGCTTTCCAAGACTTCCTTCTCACAAAATTAACTTGCTTTTATTAACAGATGGTGACCTAGCAAATATTTGAGTCCCTACCACATACTGGATTAGGCACAGTAAGAGATTTTAAGATGAGTCAAACATGTGTCCTGTTTGTAAGAAACAATCATTCATTCTTTAGTTCAGCAACATTTATTGGCTATGTGACCATAGACAAGTTATTCATCTTCTCTATAACTTGACCTCAGCTTCCTCATCTGTAAAATGGGGATAATAATAACATATATCTCATAGGGTTTTCATGAGGATTAAATGGGATAAAAGTTGTAAAGATCTTAAAACAGTGGTATGACACATAGCAAACACTAATTGTTAGCTTAACTGTTGTAAAAGTCCTCCATGTGCCAGGCTTAAGTTTGATTTTTTTTCACATAAAACAGTTAAAGATGATTCACTTCCAAAGAGCTCACAGCCTTGCAAGGGATACAAACAAACACATCAATATCTTTACTATAACATGATAAATATGGTATATGCAAAATTGCTATGGGAAAACAGAGAAAAATTCTGAGTTGGTCAGGGAACTTGTGTCAAATTAGTTATCTGCTATATAACAAATTACCTCAAAGCATAGCAGTGAAAAACAACAAATGTTTATTTCCTCATACAGTTTCTGAATGTCAGGAACCTGTACTTAGCTGGTGGTTCTGGCTCAGGGTCTCTTGTGAGGTTATAATCAAGTTATTGGCCAGGACTGCTGTCTTCAGAAAAGGCTGAAGAATCTGTTTCCAGATTTACTCATGTGGGCCTCAGCAGGATGCTTTCAGTTCCTTGCCCCACCCCACCCCACCCCACCCCCACCCCAGGCCTCTCTATAGGGTTGCTCAGGATCAAGTAGTTGACTTCTCCCTCCAACCCCCACCCCTACCCCCACCCCCCCCACCCCTACCCCCACCCCCCAGAGCAAGTGACCTGCAGAAGAGCAAGCACGCCCAGGATGGAAGCTGAAGTTTTATGATGTAATCTCAGAAGTGATGTACTATTACTTCTGTCGTATTCTATTCATTAGAAGCAAATCACTTAAGTCCAGCCGATACTGAAGGAGAAGGGAATCAGGCTTGAAGGGAACAGTATCAAAGAATTTGTGGACATATTTTTAAACAACCACAGACATGAGCAGGAAAGTAGGGTTTATCTAAGCAGAGAGGTAGGAACAAATTTATAACAGGCAAAGTGACAAAGGGGCAGGCAGGAACAAAGGAATAGACATTAAATTCCATGGCATGTCATGTAATATGGCTAGAGAATTGAGCCGTTTACTATTAGTCCCATTTTAAAGATGAGGAAACTGAGGCTTAGAGAGGTAAAGTAACTTTCTCAACATATTCATCTAGTAAATGGCAGATACAGGTCCTGAACTCAGATTTCTGATTGCAAAGAACATGATCTTAATTTCTACTCTCTACAGATAATTTGGGTTTGGATTGCAAAGGACCTTGAAGGCCATACTAAGGAGTTTGTTAGACCTATAAAAACTGGCAAGTAGCTTTCTCTGAGAAACATGTCACTGATCATGTGATATGGGTGGATGGTTGAGGGCGTTCCCATAGAATAGTATAATTCCTTTAGGGATTGTGTCTTGGAATATTTGTTGTACTTGATCAACAGTTTTGTGTTTGATAAATGACAAATCTGATATTTTATTAACATATTTTTTCCTTTTGAAACTTTTCCTTTTCAGTACACATATTTTTAGTAATTAGCCTTTTTATACAATTCACATATTTAAATGACTTTCATTTCAAAAATTTTTTCTCTATTATTTATTCTCCCCTAACTGGACCTTCTCTTAACCATTTTTTCCCTCTTTGATGCCTTATTTTAAGGCTTCCTTTTAGCCATGGCTCCTACCAGAGTAAAATGTGAAATTAGGAAGGAGAGAGAAATGTAGGTGGCAACGTAAGAACCCAATTTGTAGCCCAGCTGGCCTCTGTGATTCTAATGGTATAAATATTGCCAATGCATCATTTCTTTGCAGAGGATGCATAACAGAAAAGCTGTTTAATCCTTGCTTCTGGAGACATCCCTCTTTTCCTTAGCATACAGCAGGAAACACTGAACAATTTTCTTGGACCTCAGACACATTATGGTTTGGGTCATGTTCTAGTTTGCTAATGCTGCTGGAATGCAAAACACCAGAGATGGATCGGCTTTTATAAAGGGAGTTTATTTGGTTACACAGTTGCACTCTTAAGGTGTCCAAGGTAACACATCAGCAATCGGGTACCTTCACTGGAGGATGGCCAATGGTGTCTGGAAAACCTGTTAGCTGGGAAGGCACGTGGCTGGTGTCTGCTTCAAAGTTCTGGGTTCGAAATGGCTTTTTCCCAGGACGTTCCTCTCTAGGCTTCAGTTCCTCAAAAATGTCACTCTCAGTTGCTCTTGGGGCGTTTTTCCTCTCTTAGCTTCTCTGGAGCAAAATCTGCTTTCAATGGCCGTCTTCAAACTGTCTCTCATCTGCAGCTCTTCTCTCAGCTCCTGTATGTTCTTCAAAGTGTCCCTCTTGGTTGTAGCTCCTCTTCAAAATGTCACTCTCAGCTGCACTGAGTTCGTTTTGTTTGCCAGCTCATTTGTGTGACTCCAGTGATTTAATTTAGACCCACCCTGAATGGGTGGGGTAACAGTTCTATGGAAATTATCCAATCAGAGTTATCACCCACAGTTGGGTGGGGTGCATTTCTATGCAAACAACCTAGTCCAAATGTTCCAACTTAATCCCCACTAATATGTCTGCCCCACAAGATTGCATCAAAGAATATGGCTTTTTCTGGGGGACATAATACATTCAAACCGGCACAGGTCCCCACAGGGGATAAAACACAGATATATAGAGGTGGGCTGGAGGGTGTTGTGAGGCCACTCGAAGTGTTCTGCTACAGACTATAAATCTATGGACACAACCTAATGGGAGACAGGAAGAAGCAAAATTTAGAAAACCGGTAGAGCAAAAGGTACAACAAGCTGGAAGGGAAGGCAGAACTGGAATTGCAGAATAAATGGGAGGTGAGACCTGGTGATTGAGCACAAAACAAGGTAAGACAGTGATCTGTAAACTAATTTCATGGATGTAGCCCAGCCCATCTTTGAGTTTTCCTCTTAAGAACAGCATTATATACTTTGTGGGTTTCAAAGTGCCTATGGGTGGATAACACCACTAGGTGGTATGATTAATCCTAATAAAAGATTTTGTGGATGAGTGAAGAAGCCATCAACACCATCCAAAGGAAATGATAGTTTCCTATAAAAGGGAAATTTTAATAATTCAACACTGCTCTGTGTTCTTTTCTCCCCTATTGCTATACTGATAATCCTACCATCTCAAATGTGATTTCCATCTTTAGTGCTACAGGAAAAGGGATTCATAAATAGTATGAAGGAACAAATACAGGTTTTACCAAGTCCAGTTTCTTTTATTTTCTAACTAATCAATACAAATATTGTATCATGGATATAGAGGATATTTTTGATAGTTTATTTAATTCACCTGTCTTTAATAAAATTAATCCTAAACCATCTGGCAAAAAAATCATTTTTCCTATTTTACTCTGAAAGATCACCAGGGAACATATTCTGCAAATTCTCTAAATAATCCATTCCAAAGGAATTTTCTTTTTGTGTTCACTTGCATTTTTTCAGGAACTATACTTATCAGTGTTAATCGTTTGAATTGGTGCAATAGCAAATAAATAAGACAAAAAGACCTAACCATACAAAATAACTCTGAATCAACCCATGTAGAAAATGATTGGCTAATTTTGACTAGTCTCATTTCTATTAATATCCACTTGCATTTTAAAGGAAAAAAATGTACATATTCCAAAATCCACTATAAAGTATAAGATAATTTCCATTCCTGAAATCAAAATGTCTTCTGAATTCTTGGGTGTAAGATTGGTAAAAAGTAATGCTGGAGAAATATGGTGAGAAGAATCAACCTTTACACTAAAACTACAATATTCTACAGGACCTGCCCCTCCTTCCTGTATCAGATATTCTCTATCCTGCCTCTCAGAAAGGTCCACTGGGCAATTTTACAGGTCCATTGAAACTTTACCTACTAGCCACTATCAGGAATTTACAGCATACATATAAATAGGTAATGAATATTAAAATACTGACTTGAATGCCAAGTCAATTTGTTTTTTGACTCTGATAATTGTTGAATAGAACTTAGAATAGACTTACTTTGACATCTATTCCCACATGCATTACAATATACGTATCATATACCTTACTTAAAAAGTGAAGGATGGAGAGAGGAAAGTAGATGGCAGCATAGAGACTAGTGGAAGTTAGTTAGGCCCCCTGGAACAACTAATAAATAGCCAGGAACAACTAGAAAATAATCTGGAATAACTACAGGGGAATAAATGTGAACGTCCACTCATCATACACCAACCTGAATTGGGAGGAATGCCCAAGATCACAGCGTAAAATCTGTAAGTAAAAACTGCGGACCCAAGCCAGTGGTGCTAGAGAGCAGCACTCTCCCAAACTGCAAAGCCTCACCATGCTAGAGCACCACTCTCCCAAACTGCAAAGCCTTGCTGTGCTAGAGAGCAGCACTCTCCAAGCAATGGAATATAGCTCAGCTGAGCTCCAACTGGGGTTTTAATTAGCACACGTGGACAGCTAAATAAAAGCTACAAATCTCCAAGAAGCAGACAGAGGCTTTTGGTGACAACTGACCTTGGAGAGCTGGAGGACCTCTCTGGGAGGCAGGGGGAGCCCAGAGGACCGGGTGCTGTCTCTGGCCAATGGGTGAAACTGAGGAGGGCTGCAGACTGACCCGAAGGGGGACTTTCTGTCCCTGTTTTGGCTCAGTGGAGAAAGCCTCAGCCATTTTCAATTCCCAGTGCTCAGACCCAGACAAGGGTGGAGATAGCTGAGTCAGAGGCAATTCAGATGCAAATGACCTCTCCCCAGGGATTATATCTTCCCTAAGAGGAAAGAGGCAGTGCCAAGCTCTACTACCTGCCTTCCATTCAGAACCAGACCCCAGAGCCTGGGGGAAAATAGCCACATGTCACACCTCCTTACCCAAGCTGGAGCTACAGGTTGACAGGCACCACCTGCTGAGCAGAAAAACACAGTGACTCAAGGCCTCACAGAATGAATCAGTCTTCTAACACACCCTCAGGGAGACCTGACACTATTGCCTCCTTTCAAGACCCGAGTCCATTCTGATCTAGGAAAACCTGATTGGGGTAACCAAGGAGGCCAGATGCCTACACAACAGAAAACTACAACCTATACTAGGAGGGGTGAAGTTATAGCCCAGTTAAAGAAACAAACTTACACTTCAACTGAGATACAGGAATTTAAACAACTGGTGCTGGATCAATTCAGAAATTTTAGAGAAGATATGGCAAAAGAGATGGACCATATAATGAAAACACTGGGTGTACATAAGGTAAAAATCAGAAGTTCGAAAAAACAACTGACAGAATCTGTGGAAATGAAAGGCACAGCACACGAGATGAAGGATATAATGGAGACATACAACAGCAGATCTCAAGAGGCAAAGGAAAACACTCAGGAACTGGAGAACAAGGCACCTAAAAGCCTATGCACAAAAGAACAGGTAGAGAAAAGAATGGAAAAATATGAACAATGTCTCTGGGATCTTAAGGACAAAATGAAATGTAGGAATATATAAGTCGTTGGTGTGGATTTCTCAATAGAAACCATGGAGGAAAGAAGGAAGTGGGGAGATATATTTAAGATACTGAAAAGAGAAAAACCACCAACCAAGAATCCTATATCCAGCAAAACTGTCCTTCAAATATGAGGGAGAGCTTAAAATATTCTCTGATGAACAGACAATGACAGAGTTTGTGAACAAGATACCTGCTCTACAGGAAACACTGAAGGAAACACTGCAGACAGAAAGGAAAAAACAGGAGTGAGAGGTTTGGAACACAATTTGGGGAGATAGTAACACAGCAATGTAAGTACACTGAACAAAGATGACTGGGAGTATGGTTGAAAGAGGAAGTTTAGGACCATGTGGGACACCAGAAGGAAAGAGGAAGGATAAAGACTGGGGCTGTATAATTTAGTGAAACCTAGGTTGCTCAATGATTGTAATAAAAGGTACAAATATGTTTTTACATTAGGGAGAACAAATGAATGTCAACATTGCAAGGTATTAAAAAGGGGTGGGATTGGGGGAAAAATACAATCAATGCAAACTAAAGACTACAGTTCACAGAAACATTGTATTATGCTTCCTTTGATATAACATAGGCAATATACCAAAGCTAAATGCATATGGGGGTGGGGGGACATAGGGGAAGGGTATGGAACTCTTGGCATTGGTGACATCTGATTCTTTATTCTACTTTAGTTTAATACTATCTCTCCTTTTGTTGCTTCCTAGCTGTCATATTTTGTTTTGTTTTTTTCTTTTTTTCCTCTCTTTCTTTTCTTCTTTTTCTCCTGTCTCCCTACCTTCTTTGACTCTTCCTCCTCCTTTGTGGAAGATATGGAGATGTCCTTTTACAGATAGTGGCAATGGCAGTGAATACATAAATACATGGCTATACAGGGAACCAACGATTGTTTACCTAGGATGGAATGTATGGTATGTGAACAAAACCATCTTAAAAAAAAATGGGTTGATGAAGAAACCTTGAGGGCACTATATTGAGTGAAATAAGCCAGACACATAAGGACAAATATTGCAGGGTCTCATTGATATGAACTAATTATAATATGTAAACTCATAGACATGAAATGTAAGTTATCAGGATATAGAACGAGGCTAAAGAATGGGGAGTTGTTGCTTATTATGAGCAGAATGTTCAACTAGGGTGAACTTAAATGTTTGGAAATGGACAGAGGTGATGGTAGCACATTGTGAGAATAACTAACAGTGTTGAATGATGTGTGAATGTGGTGGAAAGGGTAAGCTCAAAGTTATGTATGTCATCAGAAGGAAAGTGGGAGGTTAAAAGATGGGAATGTATAAAACAGTGGATCTTGTGGTGGACAATGTCTGTGATTAACTGTACAGATATTAGAAATCTCTCTCTTGAATTAGAACAAATGTATGACACTATAACTAGAAGTTAATAATAGAGGGGCATATAGGAAAAATATATACCTCTTGCAAGCTATACACTACAGTTAGTAGTATTTTAACATTCTTTCATCAACAGTAACAAATGTACTATACCAATACTATGAGTCAGTAATGGAGGGAGGGTGATTAGGGGTATGGGAGGATTTGAGTTTCCTTTTTTTGTGTGCCTTTATTTCTTTTCCGGTGTAATGAAAATGTTCTAAAAATTGAAAAAAAAATTAACTGTGGTGATGGATACATAGCTGTATGATGGTATTATGGGCAAGTGATTGTACACTTTGGATCTTTGGATAATTGTATGGTACATGAACAATCTCAATAAAAAAATGGAAAAAAAAAGTTAAGGACTTAGAAACTGGATCTTGTCCATATGAAAAAAAACAATGCTATCTATGTTAGTATCTGTATTGCCTTTAAAATTATACCTAGTATGTTGTCATTTGCCTTGCCTTTAAAATGTATTGTTGTTTTACTTTCTAAAATTGTTTAAAAGCCAGGTAGTTATTCACTAAGTTCTCATTAGACACTGAATAAAAATTGAATTTATAAAAATGATAATGTTAAATAATATATAATGAGTTTTTAATTTGATAACATATATATAACATAAAATTTGCCATTTCAATCATTTTTAAGTATACAGTTTAGTGCCATTAATTGCCTTCACAATATTGTGCTACTGTTACCATCATCCATTACTAAAACTTATCAACACCGAAAACTGGTATTCTTTATCAAGCAATAACTCCCCACCTCCCCATCCCTAACTGTTACCCTCTAATCTACTTTCTATCTCTATGAATTTCTTTATTAAAGATATTTCATATAAGGGGAATCATGCAATATTTGTCCTTTTGTGTCTGGCTTATTTCACTGAGCATAATGTTTTCAAGGTTAATCCATGTTGTAGTAAGTATCAGAACTCCATTCCTTTTTATGCCTGAATAGTATTCCATTGTATGGATATAATACATTTTGTTTATTCATTAATCTATTGATAGACACTTTGGTTGTTAAATAAATTGGCTAAAGACTAGAGGCAACTTGTCTATACGTGTCTAAAGTAAAGGCCTACTTATCTATACCTGTCAGTAAAAGATAACTTGTCTGTACATGTTGAAATCACCCTCACATACCTGAGAAAAGTTATTTAAGAGACAAGGACATTCTGATATTCATTGAACCTGGGATTTAATTTCCTTGAAACCAGGACTTTTGTCCTGGGTAAATAAGTTTTGTTAGTTAGCATTCCATCCCCTTATAAAACTTGCTTTTCTACTTTTTTTGCTTAACAAATCATATTTTTCTTTATATAGCCTCATTATATTTCCTATATAAGGTGCCTCTCAGCAAAAAAAAAGGAGCTCATTTTTCTCAACATAGAGCATTCCCTAATTTGAAAATTGTCTTCTTTTGATAAATAAATGGTCTCTCCTTATGTTTCGGTCAATTTCCCTAGTACTGTGTCAGGTAACATTTAATATGACACCATGTAATCAACACCCCAAGTTCCTGGTCTCTCCAACTCTCCACTATTCAAAGTGAGTTCCCACTATTCAAAGTGACTCCAGTTCACCCCAAAGAAATTAGTTCCCACCTACATTTCTTTCCTCCTTCCTAATTTCACATTTTACTATGGTAGGAGCCATGGCTAAAAGGAAGCCTTAAAATAAGGCATCAAAGAGAAAGAAAAAGTTAAGGGGAGAATAGATAACAGAGAAAAATATTTTTGGAAGTCATTTAAATATGTGAATTGTTTAGGAAGGCTAATTATGAAAAATAGGTGGATTCAAAAGGAAAAGTTTCAAAAGGAAAAAAATATAATGTGAATAAAATACCAGATTTGTCATTTATCAAAAACAGAATAGATGATCAAACACAACAGAAAAATATTCCAAGATATATTCCCTAAAGGAATTACAATATCCCGTGAGAACACTCCTGCACCCATCCATCCATCCATATCAGTTGTTCAAGGACATGTTTCTGATAGATAGCCACTGGCCAAGTTTTGTAACATTAAACATAAAGAAATGTGTCAACATAAGCTTTCTATTTTCATAAAGCTCCATGAAAAATAGAAAATAGAAAGCAAGGCCACCATGTTTACGAATTCATTTTCTGCCACCATGTTTACTGGCAGAAAGAGGGTCCCCTAATTCAGTCCACTTCCCCTTTACCTAGAACAACATAGATGTTGATGTCAAGGGGTCTCAGCAACTAAGCACTATGTGATGGTAAGTACAGATGAAGAGGCAGTCACCCCCAAGTGTCATGCCAATGTCAGTACACATCCAAAGAGTGCCAGCAGGGCGGCTGTGCCAAAGCAACCAGGCAAGGAACAGAAAGAAAGAATTCTTTTAACAGATGCCAAAGAGATCAAGTGAACTCCTTTGGTACTTGCCAAAGGAAAGGAGGGACTTTGAGTGCTGGGAGGTTTGGGGTTCTAGCATTTACACAGGAGGGGGTTCAGAGCCAGAATTTCTGTTCTAACACTGCCTGGGCTTTACCCCCTTACACTGCTGTAGATAGTAAGGATATATTGGTTACAGCAACATTTTTTGATGTTTTGGACTGTAAATTAGTTGGTTCTCAATATAAAAAGGCCCTCTATTTCTCAAATCATTTGAAAATCTTTCCTAAAGTTAGCCTCTACTCCAGTTCATCTCCTAACATTAGGGCTAATTTTAGTATTATGATAAAGGATACTGGCTTTGTTGAATGAGGAAATTACAGTTTATCTTAATTCCCTTCTTTAATGTATGTCAAATTTCTAAAAGTCAACATTTATTTGAATACCAATGTTCATAGCAACATTACTCACAATAGCCAAAAGGTGGTGTCAAATAAAAGAATTAATAAAATTAAGAATTTAGAATTAAGAATTTAGGAAAGAATTAGAGGCTTTGCACCAACTGTCACACAGGGCCAGGATTATAACTTTTATCATCATCATATCTTGAATGTATACTAATACCATAATATATTCAAATATAATTAATATTAGTAATACTGTGAAGCTGAACTTGCCTGTGTAGCTACAATCTCAAGATTTTTAGATGTCCTTTACTTTACTTTTGGTAGGTAGGGTGTCTTCCTGTTTGAGGGCCTGCTCTTCCTAACAGCATGTTTTGTTAACCTTTAACCTCCTGTTTCTTTGATACCCAAGAGTTCAAGCTTCCATACGCTACTTGCATCGCACAGGAAGCTCTGCAGTCTTTAGTACATTCCATAGGATGTGTGCTTCCTTCCTTAACTACTCTGAAACCTGCATCTGATATGTACACCATTGTCTTAATTAGGGATCTCTGCTGATGGAAACGGAAATCCCCTCAACCTAACTCTCTGTGTGATGCAGGAAGAGTATCTATTAAAAGGATTCAGGGGAATATCAGGGAACTTTATTTCAGAAAATAGGGTCTGATATAACTGGAGGTACAAAGTCATCCAACAGGTCTCTCTGGGATCAAATGATCTCTCATCTCTGCTTCTTTGGGGATGTCCATTTGTTCCTTCCCCTCAATCTCTTCCATTTCTGATTTTTCCCAAGCTTTTGAGGTTCACCCTCCTATAAATCTTTCTTACCCAAGACCTTGGTTTGCCACAGTGTTAGATTTGTCCCGTCGCTCCAGACTTCAGAAATATGCCACACAATATAGACAGCCTCAATCACAATATTTGGTTCAGTTTCCTTAAAGAGAGTGTTTAACTGATTCAGCTTTGGTTAGGTGTCCACCCCTGGTTCAATCAGCTGTGGCCAGGAAGATGGCATTGCCTTGGTCAAACATGACCACTGGGGCTATGTGCAGGTTCTTTTAGAATGGATTGAGGGTGGGAAGGTCATTGATATATCTAGTAAAGATGCAATCTTCTTCTTCTTCTTCTTCTTCTTCTTCTTCTTCTTCTTTTTTATCCTACTCCAAAATTTGGATGAGTGGCATAAGGCCTGGAATAGTGTGAGAGTTAAATATCTGAGCAGTTACAGAACACCATCCAGCCAAATACCGTAACTGGTACCAGGGGTGATGCTCCAGTGGGCACAGCAGGTCACCTGTTCCCATGACCAAGATAAACTGACCACTTCTTGCCTTCATCCACTAATGCTTGAGAATTAGTGACTGCTGGCTCTTCTGCAGTGGTTTCAGCAGTGGGATTACACTCTTATATTGGACACAGCATTTTCACAACTCCTTTTGAAATCTTCCATGTTTTATATCATTTTTGTTTGAATTACATGATCTGTGGGTATTATATAGAAATAGAAAATATAAATGACATTTACCTATAGCATGAATGGATTGAAGTTTTGTGGGGCAGCAACACAGTTTAGGAGGCCTTATTAAAGAAAAAGAATGTTAAAGTATAAGGGCAAAATTAGCTATGAAATAGAGTGTCTATTTCAAATGAGAATAACACGAAAGGTATATTTTTTATAATTAACTTTTTTAATTGGAAAAGTTGTAGGTTTACAGAAAAACCATGCAAAAATACAGAATTCCCATATTTACCCCAATCATACAGTTTTGCATATTATCAACAATTCGTATTATTGTGATAACTTTGTTAAAATTGATGAACCAGTACTGTTATAATTAATTATTAACTATAATCCATAGTTTACCTTAGAGTTCATTGTTTGTGTTGTACAATGTTATGGTTTTTATATTTGTTTATTCTAGTAACATACATACAATCTAAGTTTCCTCTTTAACCATATTCAAATTTGGTGGTGCTAATTACATTCACAGTGTTGTGTTACCATCACTACCATCCATTACCAGAACTTTTCCATCACCCCTAACAGTATCTCTGTACCAATTAGAATTAATTCCCCATTCCCTATCCTTACCCCAGTCCCTGATAACATGTATTCTAGTTTCTGATTCTATGAATTTGCTTATTCTAATTATTTCTTATCAGTGAGATCATATAATATTTGTCCTTTTGCGCCTGGCTTATTTCACTCAACATGATGTCTTCAAGATTCATCCATGTTGTCACATTTTTCAGAACTTCATCCCTTTTTATAGCTGAATAGTATTCCATTGTATGTGTATATCACATTTTGTATATCCATTCATCTGTTGAAGGACACTTGGATTGCTTCCATCATTTGGCAATTGTGAATAATGCTGCTATGAACATCAACGTGAAAATATCTGTTCAAGTCCCTGCTTTCAATTCTTTTGGGTATATACCTAGACATGGCATTGCCAGATCATATCATAATTCTATACCTAACTTTCTGAGGAACCACCTAACTGTTTTTCACAGCAACTGCACCATTTTACATAGCCGCTAACAATGAACGAGTGTTCCTATTTATCCAGGTCCTCTCTAACATTTATTATTTTCTATTTTTTAAATAGTAGCCATTCTAGTAGGTGTGAAATGGTATCTCTTTATGGTTTGATTTGCATTTACCCAATGGCTAAAGACATTGAGCATCTTTTCTTGTGCTTATTTATTATACAAATGTGTATGTCTTCTTTGGAGAAATGTCTATTCAAGTCTTTTGCCCATTTTTATTTGGGCGTTTTGTCTTTTTGTTGTTGAGTTGTGGGAATTTTGGCTATTAAACACTTACTGGATATGTGGTTTCCATATTTTTTCTCCTATTCTGTAGGTTGTTTTTTACTTTCATAATGAAGTCCTTTGATGCACAAAAGTTTTAAATTTTGATGAGGTCTTATTTATCTACTTTTCTACTTGTCTACTTTTCTTTTGCTGTTTGTGCTTTTCATGTAAAGTCTAAGAAACCACTGCCTAACCCAAGGTCCCAGAGATGCTTCCCTATGTCTTTCTAGGAGTTTTACAGTTTTGTTCTTGTATTTAGGTCTTTGATCCATTTTGAGTTGATTTTTATTTATGGTATAACAGCTGGTCCACCTTCATTCTTTTGCATATGGATATCCAGTTTTCTCAGCACCATTTAAGAGACTGTTTTTTCCCTATTGTGTGGACTTGGCAGCCTTGTCAAAGATCAATTGACCATAAATATGAGGTTTATTTTTGAACTCTCAATTTGATTCCATTGGTCTACATGTCTGTTCTTGTGCCAGTACCATACTGTTTTGTTCGCTGTAGCTTTGTGATAAATTTTTAAATTGGAAAGTGTAGTCTTCCAAATTTTTTCTTCCTTTTCAAGATGGTTTTGGTTATTTGGAGCCCCTTACTCATCCATATAAATTTCTCAATTACTCCATTACTGCCTTTTTTTTTTGTATTTAGTTGCTTTTTTATAATGTAATGTTTTGATTCTCTTCTTTCCTTTTCTCTGTATTTTCTAGTTATTCTCTAAGTGGTTATATTTGTAATTACAATGACTGTACTGGTTTGTATATATTATGTCCCCCAGAAAAAGCCATGTTCTTTGATGCAATCTTGTAGGGGCAGACCTATTAATGGGGATTAAATTGGAATATTTGGATTAGATTGTTTCCATGGAAATGCACCCCACCCAACTGTGGATGATAACTCTGAATGGATAATTTCCATGGAGGTGTGGCCATGCCCATTCAGCATGGGCCTTGATTAGTTTACTGGAGCACTATATAAGCTCAGACGGAAGTAGCGGGCTTGCTACAACCAAGAGGGACACTTTGAAGAATGCACAGAAGCTGAGAGAGTAGCTGCAGATGAGAGCCAGTTTGAACGTGGTGTTGAAAGCAGACTCTTGCTCTGGAGAAGCTACGAGAGGACAAACACCCCAAGAGCAACTAAGAGTGACATTTTTGAGGAACTGAAGCCTAGAGAGGAACGTCCTGGGAGAAAGCCATTTTGAAACCAGAACTTTGGAGCAGATGCCAGCCAGGTGCCTTCCCAGCTAACAGAGATTTTCCGGACACCATTGGCCATCCTCCAGTGAAGGTACCCTTTGTTGATGGACACTTTATGGCCTTAAGACTGTAACTCTGTAATCAAATAAACCTCCTTTTATAAAAGCCAATGCATTTCTGGTGTTTTGCATTCTGGAAGCATTAGCAAACTAGAACAATGACTATCTTTAAACTAATAACAATTAGTTTGACTGGTACCAATCTAGTTTCAGTAGTATGCAAACTCTCTACTTCTACATATCTTCATCCCACCATCTTTATACTGTTACTTCAGATTATATCTTTATAACTGTATGACCATTAACACAGATTTTAAACATTTTTTACATGTTTGCCGGTTAAGTCATATAAGGGTGGAAATGCAATTACAAGCCAAAGTACAATAATACAGGATTTTATGTTTATCTATAAAGTTATCTTTATCAATGCTGCTGGCTTTGAGTTACTATCTAGTGTCCTTTTGTTTCCGCCTGAAGGACTCCTGTTAGCATTTCTTATGTGGCAGGTCTTCTGGTAATGAACTCTTTCAGCTTTTGTTTATCTGTAAAAGTCTAATTATACTTTCATTTTTGAAGAATGATTTTGCTGTAGAATGTAGAATTCTTGGTTGACAGTTTGTTTTTCTCTTCAAGAACTTTAAATATGTCATCCCACTGTCTTCTGGCCTTCATGGTTTCTGATAAGAAATCCACTATTAATCTTATTGGGGATCCCTTGTACATGACAAGTTGCTATATTCTCGCTGCTTTCAAAATCCTCTCTTTATCTTTGGATTTTGACAGTTTCACTCTAATATGTCTTGGTGTAGATTTCATAGAGTCTAACTGGCTTGGAGTTCATGGAGCTTCCTGGATGTGTATATTCATGTCTTTCATCAGATTAGGAGAAGTTTCTGGCCATTATTTATTCAGTTACTTTTTCTGCCCCATGCTCTCTTTCTTGTCCTTCTGGGACTCCAATGATTCATATGTTGGTACATGTGATGGTGTCCCCACAGATCTGTCAGACTCTGTTCATTTTTCTCACTTTTTTTTTCTGGTCCTCATGCTGGATAATTTCAATTGTCTTGTCTTCAAGTTTGCTGATCCTTTCTTCTGCCGATTCAAATCTGTTGTTGAATTCATCTAATGAGTTTTTCATTTCAATGACTGTACTTTGTAGCACCAAAGTTTTTCTTGGTTCCTTTTTATAATTTCATCTCTTTATTTTGTTCTCACAATGTTTTCATAATTTCCTTTGGTTCATAGTTTACGGATTCCTTTAGTGCATTGCACATATTTAAGATGGTTGATTTAACGTCTTTGAGTAATATTTCCAAAGTATGAGCTTCTTCAGGGATGGTACCTGGCAAATTCTTTTTTTTTTTTTTCCTGTGAATAGGCACATTTTCCTGTTCCATTGTGTTTTATAATTTTTTGTTGAGGACAGGAAATTCTTAGTATTATGTGTTTGTAACTCTGGAAATCTAGTTCTCCCATTCCTCTGGGATAGCTAGGGTTTTTGCTTTTGGTGTTGAAGTCTGGAGCTGTTAATATGTGACAAACTACTTTTCCTCCCAAATGGGAAATGGAAGGTACCAAGAGGAGGAAAAAAGGTGCTGCCTTTCAAGATGACTCTGCCCCTTTTTTCTGAGGGTAAGGAGGGTAGAACAATGGCCACCTTCAGAGCCAGCTCTTCAGCAATCTGAAGTAGCTAACCAAAGAACTGATCAGTACTCAGAACATATACACCTGGAGTTTGGAGGACTATGTTCTTGTAGCCCACCCTGCCACCAGCAAGCTGCCAGGGAGCCTGGCTGCAGCCACTGCTGCTTGCCACACAGTTCAGAGATAGGGAATGTTAGCCACTGCATGGAGGGTGAAATTCACTAGTGTTCACCTCAATTTAATGACGTCTTTATTCAGCTCTTCCCTGGATGCTGCATGTGCTAAACTGGTCTACAGAGTTCCAAAATAATTGATTCAGACAGTTCTTGTTAGTTCAATATTTGTTTTAGTGAAGGGACTGATAGCTGGAACATCCCACTGTGCCATATTCACAAATCCTCTCTTCTATAAAAGTTTGATGGTTGGCTTTTCAGTTTCTGCAAAGAAGGCAGTTGAAATTTTGATTGTGATTGGGTTGAATTGACATCTTAACAGAATTTAGTCTTCCAACCATGAACACAGAATGTCCTCCTGTTTATATTGGCCATCTTTGATTTCTTTCAGCAATGATTTATAGTTTTCTGTGTACAAGTCTTTTAAATTCTTGGCTAAATTCATTCCAAGATATTTGATTATTTTAGTTACTATTGTTAATGGAATTTTTTGTTGATTTTCTCTTCAGAGTGTTCATTACTAATGTATAGAAACATCATGGCTTTTTGCTTGTTGATCTTGTACCCCACCACATCACTGAATTCATTTATCTTTAGTAGCTTTGTAGTAGATTTTTCAGGATTTTCTCTATATAGGATCATGGCATCTACAAATAGGGAAAGTTTTACTTCTTCCTTTCCAATTTGGATGTCTTTTATTTCTTTTCTTTTCCTAATTTCTCCAATTAGAACTTCCAGTACAATGCTGAATAACATTGGTGACAGCAGGCATCCTTGTTTGTTCCTGATTTTAGAGTGAAAACTTTTAGTATTTCACCATTGAGTATGATATTAGCTGTGGGTTTTTTGTGTATGCTTTTTATCATGTTGAGGAAATTTCTTTCTATTCCTATTTTTCTAAGTGTTTTTATCAAGTAGGGGTGCTTTATTTTGTCAAATGAGTTTTCTGCATCAATTGAGATGATCATGGTTTTTTTTTCCCTTTCTTCTATTAATGTGGTATATTACATTAATTGATTTTCTTATGTTGAATCACCCTTGCATACCTGGGATAAATCCCACTTGGTCATGGTGTATACTTCTTTTAGTGTGCTGTTGGATTCAGTTTGCTAGTATTTTTAAAGGACTTTTGCATCTATATTCATAAGGGATGTTGGTCTACAATTTTCTTTTCATGTGGTATTCTGGTTTGCTAATGCTGTCATTTTGCAAAACACCAGAAATGGATTAACTTTTATAAAGGGGGGTTATTTGGTTACAAAGTTAGTCTTAAGGCCATAATAGTGTCCAAGCTAAGTCATCAGCAATAGGGTACTTTCACTGAAGGATGGCCAATGGCATCCAGAAAACCTCTGTTAGCTCAGAAGGCATGTGGCTAGCATCCACTTGCTCCCAGGTTGCATTTCAAAATGGCATTCTGCAAAATGTTGCTCTTGGGGCATTTTGTCCTCTTTTAGCTGTAGCTCCTCTCCAAAATGTCACTATCAGTTGCTCCCCAAATGTTACTCTTAGCTGCTCCATGTCTTGGCCTGTGTGGCTCTTTTCAAAGTACTCCAGTGATCCAATAAAGACCCACCCTGAATGGGTGGGGCAACACCTCCATAGAAATAATCCAATGAAAGGTCTTACTCATAGTTGATTGAGTCACATCTCCATGGAAACACTGAACTAATAGGTTCCAACCTAATCAACACTAATACGTCTGCCTCCACAAGATTGTATTAAAGAATATGGCTTTTCCTGGGGGACATAATATATAAAACCAGCACATTCCACCCCCTGGACCTCAGAAAAACATATTCTTTCCAAATACAAAATAGATTTATCCCATCACAATGTCACAAAAACTTAAATCATTTCAGTAACTATAGGTAAGTACAAGATCCCATCAAAATCAGTTACAGGCATGGTCTGTCCTAAAGCAAAATACCCTTTCTAGCTGTGGACCTGTGAAACTTAGAACAAGTTATCTGCTGCCAATATACAAAGGAGGGACATTCACAGCATAAACATTCCCATTGCCATAAGGAGAAACAGTAAGGAAAACAGGGTTTAAGGGACCAAAACAGTTCCTAAAACCCGCAGGGCAAACTCCATTAGATTTCAAAGTCTGAGAGTCATTTATAGAATTTTGTTTTATCCTTGGAGCTTGAGAGAGTGGGAGTCTCACACTTTCCAAAGGCTTATGCTGCAGCCCTTTTCTCAACAAATGCTGCTGTGAGTGCTCCATCATATCCAAACATTGCGGTGACTACCTTCTTCTCAGACCCACCCTCTTCAAACATTGGGGTGCCACCCAGACTCTGCCTTTCCAGGGCAAAGGCTTAACCCTCTCTGAACAGTGGGGTGGTGGCCAGGCTTTCCCCAATCCCTCGGGAATGTAAACCAGAACATGTGGCATAATTATCTGGCTTTGGTGTGAGGGTGATGTTGTCCTCATAGAATGAGTTGGGAATTGGAAGAGTTTGAAAAGGATTGGTGATAATTTTTTTTTGGAATGTTTGGTAAATTTCACCAGCAGAACCATCTTTTCCTGGGCTTTTCATTGTTGGAAGGTTTTTGATTACTGACTTATCTCTGTACTTTTTATTGGTCTCTTTAGATCTTCTATTTCTTCTTGAGTCTGGTAGTAGTTTTTGTGTTTCCAGGAATTTGTCCATTTCATCTAGGTTACCTAATTGGTTGGCATGCAGTTGCTCAGCGTATCCTCTTATTATCCTTTTTATTTCATAGGGTTGGTAGTAATGTCAGCCCAACTTACTTCTCTCATTGCTGAAGGCTGTCTCCTTTGTTGAGTGTAGCTGTAATCAGCCACAGATGCAATCAACTGACTGATTTAAGTCAATGAACAATGTTCATAGTAGCAATGCTTACTTGACCAAACAATTAGACTGAACTCCATAACCTTGCCAAGCTGACACATGAAATTAACCATCACTGACTCCATTTGTTTGATTGGTAAGTCCCCAAAAGTTTTAGTGTTAGGACCAGAGGTCTCAAAAGCTATGGGCCCTCTAGTCAATTTTTTAATATTTAAAAAGCATACTGGCTCAGACACAGGTGTATGATTTTGTAGATATGGTTCTGATTAAAAATATATAAACTCTCAGTTTATATCAATCTCAATGGAAAAAGACTGAAAGCTTTAAACACAAGATCAGGAACAAGACAAGGAGGCTCACTTTAACCATCCCTATTTAACATTGTTTTGGAAGTGCTATGCAGAGTAATTAGGCAAGCAAAAGAAATAAAGACATCCAAATTAGAAAGGAAAAAGCAAAACTATCCCTATTCACAAATGACATAATCCTATATATATAGAAAATCTCAAGGAATTTCAGACATTTGGTGTATGTGCTTGGCTGAGGAGCCAATGGGGCAAAGCAACCATCTGTGGGATTATGACTGAATGCCTCTAAGTCAGAATCCCGCCCAGGCAGAATGATATGGCAATGCCACAGAGCCACGGTTGGCCTCAGATAGCCGGTTCCCTGCTGTCCCCACCAGTGTGCCATCAGGTTGTGCTCTGCAGGTGTGCAGCACCCCTGCCATGCTTTGGGACCCAGGTCTGGTGTGGAAGCTCCTTGTCCCACGAAATGGGGCATGGCCAGAAAGGGGGCCACCACCTCACCTGTCATGCACCACACATTCATGGGGAGCCAGATGCTAAACCATTCGCAGACGACCTACTTCTTGGTCAGGGTTTCATACGTATCCAAAGGAATCTACCATAAAGGTACTCAAGCTAATAAATGAATTCAGCAAAGTGATGGGAGTACAAGATCAACACAGAAAAACTGGTGTTTGTTTCTACACACCAGCAATGAACAAACCAAAAAGGAAGTCAAGAAAATGATTCCATTTACAACATCATCTAGAAGAATAGATATCTAGGAGTAAATTTAATGAAAGATATAAAGGACTTGCACATGGAAAACTACAAATCATTACTGATAGAAATTAAAGAAGATCTAAATAAATGGAAAGATATTCCATGATTAGAATACAATATTGTTAAGATGTCAGTTCTACCCAAAGTTATTTACAGATTCAACACAATCACAATAAAAAATTCCAATAGCCTTCTTTGCAGGAATGGAAAAGCTAATAATCAAATTCATATAGAAGGACAAAGGACCCCAAATGACCACACCATCTTGAAAAAGAAAAAAATGGAGGACTCACATTTCCCAATTTCAAAATCTGTTATAAAGGTAGAGTAATCAAAACAGTGTGCTTCTGGCACAAGGATAGACATATAGACTAATGTAACCAAATTGAAAGTTCAAAAATAAACCCTCACATCTATGGCCAATTAATCTTTGACAAGGGTATCAAGTTCACTTAATGAGGAAAGAAGAGTCCTTCAACAAATGGTGCTGGGAAAACTGGATATCCACATTCAAAAGAATGAAAGTGGACCACTATCACAGCTAGACTGAAAAAGACAAAAAGAGAGAAGACCCAAATAAACAAAATAATAAATGAGAGGGGGGAAATTTCTATGGATCCCAAAGAAACTTAAAAAATCATAAGAGGATACTATGAACAACTATATGCCAACAAACTAGATAATTTAGGGGAAATGGATAATTTCTGCCCTGGGAACACTTAGACAACCTAGACTGACCCAAGAAGAAACAGAAGACCTCAACAAACCAATAACAAGTAAAGGGATCCAATCAGTCATCAAAAAGCTTCCTACAAATAAAAGCCCAGGGCCAGATGGATTCACAGGGGAATTTCACCAAACTTTCTAGAAAGAATTGACACCATTCCTCCTCAAACTCTTTCAAAAAATTGAAGAAAATGGAACACTACCTAACTCATTCTATGAAGCCAATATCACTCTAATGCCAAAACTAGATAAAGATGCTATGAGAAAGGAAAACTATAGGCCACTCTCCCTAGTGAATAGAGATGCAAAAATTCTCAACAAAAATACATGCAAATCAAATCCAAAGACACATTTAAAAAATCATACACCATGACCAAGTGGGCTTCATCCCAGGCAGGCAAGGATGGTTCAACATAAGAAAATCAATCGATGTAATACAACGCATTAACAAATCAAAAGGGAAAAATCAAGTGATCATCTCAATAGATGCTGAAAAAGTATTTGGCAAAATTCATCATCCTTTTTTGATAAAAACACTTCAAAAAGTAGGAATTGAAGGAAACTTCCTCAATATGATAAAGGGCATATATGAAAAACCCACAGCAAGCATAGTACTCAATGGTGAGAGACTGAAAACCTTCCCTCTAAGATCAGGAACCAGACAACAATGCCTGCTGTCATCACTGTTATTTAACATTGTGCTAGAAGTTCTTGCCAGAGCAATTCAACAAGACAAGGAAATAGAGGGCATTCAGATTGGAAAGGAAGAAGTAAAACTGTCATTATTTGCAGATGATATGATCTTATATTTGGAAAACCCTGAGAAATCAATGACACAGCTACTTGAGCTAATAAACAAATTCAGCAAAGTGGCATGATACAAGATTAATGCAGATAAGTCAGTAATGTTCCTATACAATAGAAATGACCTAACTGAAGAGACACTCAAGAAAAAGATTCCATTCACAATAGCAACTAAAAAAATCAAGCACCTATGAATAAACTTAACCAAGGATGTAAAGGATCTTTACACAGAAAATTACATAACTATACTAAGAGAAATTAAAGGGGATCTAAAGAGATGGAAAGATATTCTGTGTTCATGCATAGGAAGGCTAAATATCATTAAGATGTCAATACTACCTAAACTGATCTACAGATTCAATGCAATACCAATCAAAATTGCAACAACCTACTTTGCAGGCTTGGAAAAGCTAGTCATCAAATTTATTTGGAAGGGAATGGGGCCTCAAATTGCTAAAAACATTCTGAAAAAGAAAAACAAAGTGGGAAGACTTCCACTCCCTGATTTTGAAGCCTACCATAAAGCCACAGTAGTCAAAACAGCATGGTATTGGCACAAAGATAGACATATTGATCAATGGAATCAAACTGAAAATTCAGAAATAGACCCCCAGATATACAGATGACTAATTTTTGATAAGGCTGCCAAATACACTGAACTGGAACAGAACAGTCTCTTCGACAAATGGGGCTGGGAGAACTGGATATCCATAGCCAAAAGAATGAAAGAGGACCCCTACCTCACACCCTATACAAAAATTAACTCAAATTGGATCAAAGGCCCCAATATAAGAGACAGTACCATAGTACTCCTAGAAGACAATGTAGGGAAACATCTTCATGACCTAGTATTAGGAGGTCATTTCTTAGACCTTACACCCAAAGCATAAACAATAAAATAAAAAATAGATAAATGGGAAATCCTCAAAATCAAAAGCTTCTGTATCTCAAAGGAATTTGTCAAAAAGTGGAAGAGGCAGCCAATGCAAGGGGAGAAAACATTTGGAAATCATGTATCTGATAAGAGACTGATATCTTGCATATATAAAGAAATCCTGTAACTCAATGACAATAGTACAAATAGCCCAATTATAAAATGGGCAAAAGATATGAAAAGACATTTCTCTGAAGAAGAAATACAAATGGCTAAAAAGCACATGAAAAAATGCTCATCTTCACTAGCTATTAGGGAGATTCAAATCAAGACCACAATGAGATATCATCTCACACCAATAAGAATGGCTGCCATTAAACAAACAGGAAGCTACAAATTCTGGAAAGGAGGTGGAATAATTGGAACTCTTATTCATTGCTGGTGGGACTGTTTAATGGTACAGCCACACTGGAGGACAGTTTGCTGGTTCCTCAGAAAACTAGATATTGAGTTACCCGTCAATCCAGCAATTTCACTTCCCAATATATACCCAGAAGATCTGCAAACAGTGACATGAACTGATATTTGCACCCTGATGTTCATAGTGGCATTATTCACAATTGCCAAGAGATGGAAACAATCCAAATGTCCTTCAACAGCTGAGTGGATAAACAAAATGTGGTCTATACATATGATGGAATACTACACAACAGTAAGAGGAAATGAAGTTGTAAAACATATGAAAACATGGATGAACCTTGAAGACATAATGCTGAGTGAAATAAGCCAGACAGAAAAGGAAAAATATTGTATGTTACCACTAATGTGAACTCCATGAAAAATGTAAAATGTGTCTCATAATGTAGAATATAGGGGACCTAGAGATAGAAAGAGGTTAGTGAAGGGGGAATGATAATCTAATATGTACAGATATGATAATGAGGGTGAACTTAATGGAATGGGAGTGGCCAGATGTGACTATGGTTAATGGGATTTTAAGTATCAGTGACGCACTGAAGGGAAACATGTTAGTAAATGGTTATTTAGAGGCATGTAACCCACAGAGTAGCACCACAAGCCTAAATAAGTGTTAGCATGTAAACTCTGAGAACTGAATCTTAGGGCACAGCTTATCCAGGGAATACTTATTGTAATGGTCCCTAGATGTAAGCTCTTACAGCAGTCACATCTATTCCTGAGTTGTAATGGTTATCTCTAAATCCTGAGATGCTGAGCTCCTTGTGTATAACCTGGTCGGTCTCTGGAACTTTGGGTACCTATATGACACCTGAGACTCAGAGCTATCGCTTGGCAACTATGAATGTCAGTATTACCCCAAAAAGCAACTGTTGAAAGAGCCAAAAAGGAGTTCAGACTTCAATTAGAGATATGAACAAAGTGGATCTTGTTAGGACTAAGGCAAATCAGGCCCAAGAGTAAAGGATGATACTGACTGGGTTTTAAAACTACAATTTTTGTGCATGACCAAGGGAGGAGATATTTATTTGGTGGAGGATCTATATTTTCGGTAGCACACTAGATAATTTAACTTCTACGATCAGTTTGTTTGATCACCGTAGGTGCATGGAGCTGTGAATGGGAAGTGGTATTTGGTGAGTACAGGCTAGGATAAAACCCTGATACATACCAGATTGATACGGGCAGAGAGTAAAAGTGTATTTGCGGGGCCCACCAAGGAACTGGGGAGAAATGTGGAAATGTTGGATTTCCCCACCTGGGTGGTTGTTGATTTCCCCACAAACACTGAGGACTGCCAATTTAGTGGGTCAAGCCCTCGATCTGGGGGCTGTCCCTTGTGAGGCTAGTTGCTACAAGGGAGTGGCTAAGCCCACTTATAATTACACCTAGGAGTCCCCCTGAGGGAGCCTCTTTGTTGCTCAGATGTGGCCCCCTCTGTCTCTAAGACCACTCAGCAGGTGAACTGACTGTCCTCCTCCCTATGTGGGACATGACTTCCAGGGGTGTAAATCCCCCTGGCAACTTGGGAAATGACTCCTGGGGATGAGCCTGGACCCAGCCCTGTGGTTTTGAGAGGACCTTCTTGACCAAAAGGAGGAAGAAAGATGAAACAACATAAGGTTCCAGTGGCTGAGAGATTTCAAATGGAGTCAAGAGGTCACTCTGGAGAGTATTCATATGTGCTATATAGATATCACTTTTGAGTTTTTAGCGTGGTGGAATGACTAGCAAGAAATACCTGAAGTTGTCGAACTGCAACCCAGTGACCTTGACTCTTGAAGACGATTGTATAACTATGTAGCTTGCACAGTGTGACTGTGTGATTGTGAAAACCTTGTGGCTTCTACTCCCTTTATCCAGTGTATGGACAGATGAGTGGGAAATGGGGATAAAAATTAGATGAAGAATAGGGTGGGATGGTGGGGATGGAAAGATTTAGGTGTTCTTTTTTGCTTTTATTTTTATTTTGGAGTAAGGAAAAGTTTATAAAGTTGATTCTGGTGATGAGCACACAAATGTTTGATGGTGCTGTGAACAATTGGTTGTACACTGTGGATGACTGTAGGGAGTGTGAATATATCTCAATAAAACTGTATTTTTTTAAAAAGTAAATGAACAATGGGGGGAGGGGAGAATGGGATGTTTTGGGTGTTCTTTTTATTTTAATTTTAATTTTATTTTTTGGAGTCATGAAAATGTTCAAAGATCATGGTGAATTCACAATTATATGATGATACTGTAAACAACTGATTGTACACTTTGAATGATTGTATGCTATGGGATTACATCTCAATAAAATTGCATTTAAAAATGCCACAGGAAAAGAAAATTACAGATCAATATCACTCATAAATATAGATGCATAAATCCTCACAAAATGCTAGCAAACTGAATCCAACAGCACATTAAAGGAATTATACAACATGACCAAGTGGAATTTATCCCAGGTATGGAAGGTTTTTTTCACATAAGAAAATCAGTTGATGTAATATACCACATTGATGGAATGAAGGAGAAAACTGCATGATCATCTTGATGCAGAAAAAGCATTTGACAAAATCTGGCTCCTTTCTTTATAAAAACATTTACAAAACTAGGAATAGAAGGAAACTTCCTCAATATGATAAAGGGTATATATGAACAACCCATAGCTAATATATTCAATGGCAGAAAAGTGAAATCTTTCCCAAGGATGGCCACAGTTACCACTGTTATTCAACATTGTACTAGAAGTTCTAGCCAGAACTATTAGGCAAGAAAAAAGAAATAAAATTATCAAAATTGGAACAGAAGTGTAACTTTCCCTGTTTACAAATGACATGATCCTACCCATAGAAAATCCTGAAAAATCCACAACAAAGCTCCTAGAAGTAATAAATGAATTCAGCAGAGTTGTGGGGTATAAGATCAACATGCAAAAATCAGTAGTGTTTCTATACAGTAGTCATGAACAATCTGAAAAAGAAATCAAGAAAAAATTACATTTACAAAAGCAACTAAAAGAATCAAATATCTAGGAATAAATTCCAGTATCTGAAGGTTTGTGCTCCTGATAACTCTGTTGGCTGTGTCTCCTGGCTCTTGCATAAGGTACTTTCTTTCTTTATGAATTTTATGTATTTTGTGATTCTTGGTCTCATATTCTTTGGAACTTTATCTGGCGAAATACTTTGAGGCCTGAGTTGAAGATGGTGTTCTAGTTTGCTAATGCTGCCAGAATGCAAAACACCAGAAATGGATTGCCTTTTATAAAGGGGGTTTATTTGGTTACACAGTTACAGTCTTAAGGCCATAAAGTGCCCATCAACAAAGGGTACCTTCACTGGAGAAAGGCCACTGGCATCCGGAAAACCTCTGTTAGCTGGGAAGGCAAGTGGCTGGTGTTTGCTTGCTCCCAGGTTGCATTGCAAAATGGCATTCTCCAAAATGTCTGCATCAGCTTCCAGTGGCCATCTTCATAATGTCTGTCTCAGCTCCAGCTTGCTATGAGCTCCTGTCTGAGCTTATATAGTGCTCCAGTAAACTAAACAAGGCCAAAGTGATTTTGTTTCTATGGAAATTATCCAATCAGAGTATCACCTTCAGTTGGGTGGCTCACATCTCCATGGACACTGAACCAATAGGTTCCAACCCGATCCACACTAATATGTCTGCCCCCACAAGAATGCATTAAAGAATATGGCTTTTTCTGGGGGACATAAATATACAAACCAGTACAGATGGGTTCTTCCAGAAAAATTTGTGTATGCTTCTGGAAGGTAGATTGTATATTCCAAAGATGATGACAACAGTATCTCCTGTTGCACATGTTCTTCTTACAATGTGATTTTGACCCTTTTTCCATAGAGAAGTGAGGTCTATGTTCGTGCTCCTTGAAACTGCAAGGACTTGTGACTGGGGTGGAATGTTTATGTGACTTCCAAGGTTGGGAAAGAAAAGGCAATTCAGCTTCTACATGTTTCTCTTAGGACATCTTACTTTGAACCCAGTCACCAAGCTGTGAGAAAGCCCTTGCAACAACATGGAAATTCCATATGTAGGTATTCTCACCAACAGCCTCAGCCCAAGTCAGCAGCTAGCATCAACCACCAGACATGTGGGTGAGCAAGGTTTAGATGATTTCAACTTCCAGCCACTCAGTCATCCCAAAGTTGGTTTTCAAGTCTTCTCAGCCAGGTCCCAGACATCATGGAACAGAAATATGTTGTCTCTGATGTGCTCTTTCCAAATTTCTGACCCACAAAACCTCTGAGTCTAGAAAATGGTGGTTGTTTTTACGCTACTGAATTTTGGGAGAGAGAGAAGTTTGTTATTCAGCATTTGATAAACAGAATACTTTTGCCAGATACCCAGAAGCCACAGAAATCTAAGACTGTTTTAAATCAAATTCTAGGTTTGAAGGCTTTTGGGGCAGTAGAAATAGTAAAAATTCAGGCTACAAACTTGCTTGATGCTGGCTTGTAACTATGAACTCTTAGAAGAAATCTTTTTCATTCCACCCAGTCCATGGTTCAAGAGTGACAAATTTCCTTGTAGTCCCATGGTTTGGGGGTGTGTCAGATTTATTTTTAGTTCATCTAAAACTGAGAGTTTATCCATTTGATTAGGAGGAGCTTCTATTACACTTCTTACCTTGGGCAGGCCTTGGGCTTTATCTCCTGTCTTCTGCTGTCTGTGAATACATAAAAAGTGATGCTTCAGTTTCACTTATCAGGGTTTGGTAAGTGCCCTCAAAGTGAAGCCAGCTTCACTATTCCCTTGACTTAACTAGGCTCCCACTTTAGTTTTAGTTTAGTTTTTGGCCTGTGCATATATCTTACATTTTTTTCCAGCTCTCTGATGCATTCAAAAAGATGCTTTGCATATTATACATGGAAATTTTTGTGGTTTTCAGCAGGTGGCATGGTCAGGGTATCTAGTCTACAATACTGCTGGAAAAAGAAGGGCCCTCCTTCATTTGTTTGATTATTCAATAGCTGAGAGCACAATCAATACCAATTTATTAACAGACTGGCTACTCATTTGTATGTTTTGCCACCTCTGTGTTTCTTCTGACTTCCTTTCTGCTGTCTGCTTTTTGACCGTTCATTGTTCTTTAACAACCACAAACAACATGAGATAGGAGAGTAGAGGCAATAAAACCCCAACCCTTCTGTATTGCCTCCTAGTTAACATGTCAGGTCATTAGGGTAATGTTGGAGGGGAGGAAACTTTATAATAAATCATTTTTGCATAACTCCATGTACTGTTCCCTATGACTCCAAACATTTTAATAATGCTATCACTTGTTATATTGGTTATAAAGGATTCTATCTAGATCAGTGTGTAATCTACAATATATTGCATATTGCCCAAGAGTCACAAAATTTTTAAGCTGCTCAAATAACATAGCAACTTAAAGTTTCAATAAAGAAATCATCAGGTTAGTTATATTCAGTAGTTATATTACTAAGATATTTTAAATTGAAAACCAAATATTAGTTAACAAATTAACTGACATTTCAGAAATAAATACTTAGGCAATTTGAAAGGATCATTATTTGTTATTCAAATTAGCTCAAAATTTACAATATAAGCAATGTATCAATTTTCCTCAGTGGAAATTTTATGAAGGCTTTTCTGCAAATTTCAAATTATTTTTGAGATAATTAGACATAACACAAAGAACAGATGGAGAACTGAAAGCAAATACTTTTTTTAATCAAAGTAAGCCAATTTTGGGTTTAAGCACTGAGGGAGTCACAGTTTCTCTTCTTTCAGACCAATTTAACTTCTCTATAATTACTCATACTTAATGTAAGAGTCTCCATAACAAGTGAAAAAAGTTGTGGTAACGTTTGTGTACTTTTATTTAGGGGGAATTTGGGAATTCTGGAGACCTCTAATAATGAATTGATGCTAGAAAGAAACTTTTTGTTAAAAAAATAATAACCTCATTTTCTTATATCCTGAGAAATCTAGGGCATTTCCTTATTAAAGTGATGCATTACAAAATTTCAGAAATGGATGGCATGAAAATATATTTATCTAATGAAAATAAAATTGAGTTTTCTATATGCATTTATACAGACAAAAATTAGTGTACAGGTTGCCAGGGGCAGAGGGCAGGGGGAATGGAGATTTAATAAAAAATGTGTGTAGGATTTCTGTTTGAGGAGACAGAAAAGTTTAGGGATGGAAGGTAATGAGGGTTCTGCAACATAGTGAATATAATTAATCCCACTGAATACTGTGCTTGCGAGTGATTGAGAACGGAAAGTTTATGTTGCATGTATGTTTCCACAATTGAAAGAAGGAAGGAAGGAAGGGGGGGAGAGAGAGAGAGAAAGAGAGAGAGAGAGAGGGGGGGGGGAGAAAGAAAGAAAGAAGGAAAGAAAGAAGGAAAGAAAGGATGAAAGAAAGAAACTATAGAGACAATGACAAATTAAAGATAGTACATAATCCTGGGTGATACCTAACAAGGGAGGAGAGAAGGCTAAAGAGGACATTATCGAAACATGGGAAAGAATTAGAATATAGATTTAAGTTTTATACAGTGTTAAATTTCTTAAACTTGATAACTGCACTTAAGAT
Organism: Choloepus didactylus; assembly: GCF_015220235.1. Taxonomy (NCBI): domain Eukaryota; kingdom Metazoa; phylum Chordata; class Mammalia; order Pilosa; family Megalonychidae; genus Choloepus; species Choloepus didactylus. The sequence goes on from NC_051309.1 coordinate 82,353,496, forward strand.
GGTGACATAAGTCAATGTCCTTGTTCTTAGGAAACGTACATGGCAGTATTAAGTGTTCAAGAAGCATGATGTATACAACCTACACTCAGGTGTTCAGAAAATGGGTTGATAAATAGACAGACAGATGGATAAATAGATGGATAGATTGATAGATTGATGGATAGATGGAATGGTACAGCAAATGTGGCAAAATGTTAAAATTGGTGGATTTGGGTATTGTTGGCAGAGGGCAGAGTTAGAAGTGTGTTGGAAGTCTCTGTATGGGTTGTATTGTTTTTATAACAGTCCTGTAAGTTTGAAAGTATTTCAAAATAAAAAGTTGAAAATTTAGAAAAAAATCAGGTTTTCTAGATAAAACAACTCATGCATCTGGGCTCTTGAAAGCATAGTTAGAGAAAAATTTTTAATTTGTAAGTAAGAAGGAAAGGCAACCTCTGCTCAGGCAGTTAAGAGAGGGCAGGGCCAGGAGCTGGAAGGAAGGAAGGGATGTTCCTGGGTGATCTGTGTAAGGGCAAGGCAAGGTCCAGGCCTGGGTGGAAACTTGGCCACCACTAAGGGCTCCTGGGGACAGGCCTCTGGTCTTCATTTCTAGGAGAACAGGGTACCATTTGAAGAGGAGAGACTGGCAGCGCTGTGATTTTTGACCTTTACCCCAAGAACCATGGAATGATTTGATCAGCTTCAATTTTAGGTCCATTGTATTCATAATTTTTATGTGATTTTATAAGCCCTCCATGGCCCGAAACATTCTGAGTGTTAATGTGTGAAATCCCTTTATGGGTCAAATAGCCCATGGCTCCATAATTAGAGATAAAATTCTTGCAGGAAAAATTCCTCATTATTTTAATTAACTGAGAGAAATGGGTTCACTGAAAGAAAACCTTTCACTGAGAGAAACCAAAGAGCTAATCAACTGAATAATAAATGACTGATATAAGAGGTTTTCATAGTTTTGGGGAGATTGGGTTCAGTGTAGACAGCAGGGAGGGCAGAGGGTTGGGGACGGCTGAACAGAGGAGAGGCACAAGATTCTCTTGTCTATCTAAGGCTTTTATCTTTAGTGTTTGGTGACAAAGAGAAGTTTGGGGGAAGGAATTTTTATGTGGGAGACTTGATGGGCTTATATTGGTGCTAGCAAGGTGCAAAGTGGAATTCATGAAGCTGATTAAGTTGTTGTCTTTATTTATTTAAGCTACTATGCAATGATGGGATGGTGCAGTTCTCTCTCAAGGGCCTCCCATGAGCCTCATTAAAGAATATGATTTCTCACAAATACCTGAGAGGAGAATAGTGAGACAATGTACGTGTTTTCTTGAAACACGTAAGATATATATTTAGAGATCAATGAACTTTGTTTCCTTGCTTCCAAAGTATACTATGCCCCTTTATCCCTGACTCCCTCATCCCAGCTTACAGAGAATGTTTTTGTCCTGCCCACTTCATGTTTACTTATTTACACTCAAAGTGAAAATATATACACACGTGCAGCACTAACTTCAGAAATTCTTTCCCCAAATCAGTTTCCAAAATCCCTCCTCTCTTTTCTCCAAGTCCAAACTTCCTCAGATGTAGTGGAGCCAGAAGATTATTCACAAGTTAAATATCTGGCATAATTTATGGTTACAAAAGCATTTATTAATTCATAATTTAATCTAGTTGTAATTTATTAGCAACTCTTTAAATAAGGCTATTAATTCCATTAGAGTGTTTGGGTTTATGTGTCCTACTCATTAAGAACTTTGTACTTTTCTCCCTAATTTTCAATGATTTAATGCCTTCGGTTACAGTTTCAATACCATGATACTTGGGCCACACACTTCCATCCCTTCAAAGAACCAGGAACCTAGGGCTTTCTTAAACATGATCCAGTACCTTGCCCCCTCCATCCCCCAAGAGGTAGAGTATGGTCAGATGATTGTGGTCAAGGAGGAATTGGTTACCGAATAGTTTCCATAGGTCTAGGAAGTTTGATGAAACCTAAAGACACTTTTAAGAGGCATTCAGAGGGGCCTGATACACTCTCTACTCAAATGTCCTTTTGGTAGTAACCCTATCAGATTCCACGCTACCAGACTCCTCCCCTCAGACCCACATATATCCTCCACATATACATACAGAATGCGGCCAGTTTGCCCCATGTGTTAAGGTCGGTGAGCAAAGATGAGCTCCTTTTTTCTACACACAGCAGAGTGTGTCAAGCCCAGCATTTCAGGATTCTAGAATTCTAGAAATGTTTTCCATAAACGTTGGGACTTCCAGGCTCCTGTCTCCAGCAGGAAAGGGTTTAGATATTTCTTACCCACAATGCTGAAGAAGCTTTAATATTTAAAGAAAAGTATGAAAGATGCAGTTCATCTGAAGTATAACAGCCACCTAGGAAGTTTATTATTCTTTCACAAAACTGGAGGCTCTCAGAGGTTCAGTGACTTCATTTGGGCATCCAATAAGAGACAAGGAAGGCTAGGATCTCTGCGTTCTTAACTGCTGTTCCGACCACAAGACCACACTTCCTTCCTCTTCTATAATTGATGTGCCGAGAACAATGTAACATGTAAGCAGCTGCGGGGAGGGGGCAATGGGAAGCTTTTGCTCAGTGGATACAGAGTTTCTGATTAGAGTGATGAAAACGTTTTGGTAATGGATGGTGGTGATGGTAGCACAACATTGTGACTGTAATTAATGCCACTGAATTGTACACATAAAAGCTGTTAAAATGGCAAATTTTATGTGACATATATTTCTATAATAAAAAAAATAAAATAAGAGCTAAAATGAAAAATATAAGCAGCAGGGGTTGTGACATATGGCAGGGAAAAAACACCACAATGTTGTTTTGCAGGATTACAAAGAGTAAAATCTGAATTAAGATGGCTCTAAGAAATTGCATTACAAATTCAATAGTAGTCTCTCAATATGTAATTTAAAGAATGAAACAATTTATTAAAAACCTACCATATGCTAGGCACTGTGATAAGTACCAGAGATACAGACAAGCCAAAAAATAAAATCTCTTCCCTCAGATGTTAAAAAACATCACAGAAGAAGAATGAAGGCCACTGTGGCAGACATGGTTGTTGCCCAGGCCAGATCCTCTTTACAGGCTGTTGTAGCCCTCAGTTGCCACGAGTTCCATTGCTAACAGCTCGTAGCTGTGACCTTCTCTGTGGAATTGACTTGGCTAAGTAGAACCACTTCCCTGAAGTCTCCTGAGGGGCTACACCCTTCCCCTCTCCAAAGTCAACCAAGGACTGACTCATTTCTACTCTCCCACACTCTTCTCTCCACCCCAGACTTCACCTGGGACTAAATCCTTGCTCAGTCCTTTGCTATCCTGCCTCCTTTTCTTTCCCAGGCAATGTTTTTATGAAACCCAACCCAAGCAAACAGGTATTGCTCTAGGTTACTGAGTAGTTTCCTTGCTGCATTATCTTGGGGAGGGTTGGTAAAAACTATGTAGGTCTGGAAAAGTTTTAGTGGACTCCAACTTTTCCACTCTCTATAGGATATTTAACATGATGGAGCTACTCCACACTCCCCTCTATTTCTCCTCTAAAGATTAAACAATCTAATTTTTCAATGTGACCTTTTTGTTAATATTTTTGGACATATGACATATATCTTTGGGGAATGGACTAACAGGACAGAACAATAAATATGTGTTTATTTTCATAAATTATATGTATAGGACTTTCTCACAATTGTGTGGCCATGGAAAACCATTTCAGCACAAAAGCATCTTTCCATGCTCCTTACAGAATAACAGAATAAAAACTATGCAGGGGGATATAGGTAGCCTTACAGTCTGAGGTATTCATACTCAGTAAGGCTCTAGTAAAATGTTGGGAGATTCAACTAATGATTTGTACCTAGTCAAGTGTCTCAAAGGAGTTTGTGACTGCAAGGTAAAGAACGAGATCAATGCAAATTTTCTCACAGGTGGAGGTAACTCCTGCTGTCCCTTCACCTTATTCTCAGAGGCTGGTCCCTCTCTATGCAATCGTACTCTCCTACCCTACTGTGAAATTAAGGCATAAATATACCATTATGAACATCTTACATAGTAAAATACTAGATTCAATTATTATAGACAAGATTAGAATAGTAGAGCCATCTACTAAATGAGCCTCTTTTCCTGACCTGCACAAAGATTATCTAAAAGCAAAGACAGGGCAGTAACTACTAAGCCAATGGAAATTACAAAATTCAAGCAATAATAACTAACCCTTAGTATGGCCGCCACTTTCCTAAGAGCATTGTAATATTAACTTATTCAATAACTACCTGAATAGATAACATTATTATACCCATTTTACAGTTGAGGAAACTGAGACACAGAGAGCTTAAGCAACTCTTCCAAATTCTCCCAACTATTAACTAAAAAAGATTTAAACTTAGGAAGTCTGGTTACACAGTCCATAGTCTAACCACTAAGACATACTATGTTTTACATGTAGGAGAGAAGGAGAATTAAAGCCCAAGATCTTCCGGGTATAGGTTTCACAGCTGACAGAGTGAGCTGGAGGGTCTGGCAGATAATTTATAATCTCATCTCATTGGTTACTGTACCATAATTACAGACAGAATTTTAGATTAAGTAGGTCAGTTTCTAGGATGACTTGCAGCCCCATAAGTGAAAAGGGATCTGAGAATATGGGCTATACTTATTAAAATGCAGGTAAACACCAATGTTTCCTAAAAAACAAAAAAATACATACACACACACAAACAGTTCTTACTGGAAGTATGTTTGCATTTTAAGATGACAGGAACTGCAAAGTTTAGAAAACTCTCACCTTTGAAAAGGCTCATTAAAAACTGAATTTGTTTGTTCTTTAGAGTGTTGGAAGGTGTTACACAAATGCAGACTTCTTAGGATTTTGCACTTTGTGCCTCTGGTTTATAATGTTACTTATTATGCAAAGAATACGGGTGTGAGGGCTACAGTGTGAAAACACAGAGGCAGTTGTTACAAAGTAGGTCTAGAAAACATAAGATGGCTAGTTCAGAATGGGAAAAGAAGGAAAGGTCAGTCCTACATTTTAGGAGAACTGGGCTGCATTGCCAGTAGTACACTGAGGTACTGCTGCCGGCCTTAATGTATCTTTTTAAAATTTAAAATTGGCCCTAATTTGCTGCTACCATCAGAACCAGTCCTCTAAAATAAGAAATTATATCTGAACACTTGTCTTATTTGGAATGACCAGCAGTATCAGACCATTAAAGTTCTAACACAGGTTATTTTTCCAGCTGTCATCATGGACAAATAAACTGTGACATAAAACAGATTTTGCTTGGGTGGAAAGGAATAGTTCTGGAAGGTGGTGCATTTCATGGGGAGTGGCAGGCCCTGGTGAAATGACAAAGGGGACTCTGAGAAGCAAAGACAGGAGGAGATTTCTCCTTAAAACACATTTTGACATTGTTGCCAGTGGTCAGCAAACTATTTTCAGATGGGTGGATCTAGAATGTCCTTATCCATGTCATCCATTTGGGAACATTGAAGATTGTTTTGCCTAATGTGGGGGAGATAAATCATTCATTCTTTGCAGTGGACATCTTTTAGGAATGGGCCAACTAAAAATGATCACCTCCCAACTTAATTGCCCTCTCCTGGTGATCATTCTCCACCCCTTCTCCACCATCATTTCTATTTTGTATAAGGTGATTCCTTGATTCTCCCTCCCAGTCATGGTTCATTTGTCCAAGGATGAGTATTTGACCCACACTGGACCAATGAGAACACCTTACCTAAGAATTTGGAATTGTGGTGGGCAAGGAGTAGAAAGAAGGAAGGAGAAAAGGAGAGAGATTGAGGTAGATGTGCAAATGACAAACTCAGGAACTATGGGGGGGGGGCCTTTTTCTGCCATGCACACAGGGAAACAGAGAAAGCTGGAGTGCATGGACAGAAGAATGCAGCTTTTACAGAGGGAATCATGTTAAGAAACAGAGAGGAAATCAGGTGTAGCCTTCCTGAGGCTACACTGCATTCCTTTATGCTTCCATAAATTATTCCTGTAGTCTTATAGTAAAATATTCTTGCTTAATTCAACTGAATCTGTTTTGTTTTGTTTTTTTAACTAAAGGAATTCCAACTGGATACACCCTTTTCTCTTATCACCTTAAAGCTATGCCGTTCAATTGATACCCTCCTTTTGAACCAGGAGTTAAAAATCCACAAATTCTTTAATGACACAGTTGCCTCTGGTTTGTGGCCTCTATATATGTATATATATATTTTTAATTCAATTTTATTGAAATATATTCACATACCATACAATTATCCATGGTATACAATCAACTGTTCACAGTACGATCATATAGTTATGCATTCATCACCACAATCTTTTTCTGAACATTTTCCTTACATCAGAAAGAATCAGAATAAGAATAAAAAATAAAAGTAAAAAAAAGAACACCCAAACCATCCCCCCATCCCACCCTATTTGTCCTTTAGTTTTTATCCCTATTTTTCTACTCATCCTTCCATACACTAGATAAAGGGAGTGTGATCCACAAGGTTTTCACAATCACACTGTCACCCCTTGTAATCTACATTATTATATAATCATCTTCAGGAGTCCAGACTACTGGGTTGGAGTTTGGTAGTTTCAGGTATTTACTTCTATCTATTCCAATACATTAAAGCCTAAGAGGTGTTATCTATATAGTGCATAAGAATGTCCACCAGAGTGACCTCCCAACTCCATTTGAAATCTCTCAGCCCACTGAAACTATTTCGTCTCATTTTGCAACCCCCTTTTGGTTAAGAAGATATTCTCAATTCCATGATGCCGGGTCCAGATTCATCCCCGGGAGTCATATCCTGCATTGCCAGGGAGATTTACACCCCTGGAGTCAGGTCCCATGTAGGGAGGAGGGCAGTGAGTTCACCTGCCGAGGTGGCTCAGTTAGAGAGAGAGAAGGTGTGGCCTCTATATTTTAATATGGCTTATGGAACATAAAAATCATGCCAACTTAGTTACATACTATTGCACCTGATGTTTAGAAGCATTTTGGTGGATGTGCTTAAATTGGGATATAATGGCTTAACACTTCTTCAATGAGAAGGACTTAGCCTGATGCCTTCCCCAGAAGATATGAGTTAATTAGCTTCATTGGATAGAAGAATAGAGGATGAATCAATTTATCGCACATGAAAATGTTGAGTTTTTGTAAGGGTGTCCATAGACAAAAAGAATCTCAGCTAAGAGCCATGGCCTGGCCTGGATTTACTAGTGGGCCATTCAGTAGCAGAAGTTCGTGGACCCTCTATCATTTTGATGGCTTGATTCCTCCTTGTAGATTATTCAGACCCTACAGGGACCAACCAACTTGCTCACCCTCTCTTCTGCTGCTTTTCTCTTTTTAATTGATTTTCTTTCTCATTGTGTCTCCTATCCTGGAATTCCTCTTACTATAAAACTTTTGTATGCTTGTGACCTATCATGGTCCTGACCATGCCATTTCCTCTCTAGATGCTTTTTTGCCATCCCAGCTGCTATGCCACCTATACCAGGTTAATTCTTCTTTGTATTTCTCCTTGATTTTCCAAAACATAAAACAATTTCCCCTCTTCTCACTTTAAAAAATATATATATATAGTTATGTTTTATAAAAATATGTTATGTATGTTAACATGCAATGGATTTATTATTATTTTTAAAAATTAATAAAGATATTGGCAATGTATCAGCTCTAATTTCTAGTGCTGAAATATTAATAGATATCATTCACATAAATTAAAGCTCTTTGAGGAGCTCAATAATATTTAATAGTGTAAAGAGAAGGGGAGCTGGAACCAGCTTGCACTGCCTCAGCAGAGCCAATTGTACATGTCCCTTCCCAGCACTGTGTTTAATGATGCCATGAAATTGGCTATGGAGAAAGTATTTAAACAACAGAAATCAGTGTACACTTCAAGTCAGAGCAGTATTTTTGAAAAGCTGTATTAAACATTTACCAGAATATAAACCATGTAAAGGAATCCCAAGACCAAAATGTTGGAGGATCACTGGTCTAGTGGCTACCTCTATCTCTCTTCTCTTTCAGCTTCCTACTGGGAACCTTCCCGAATTCATTCTTTAATCATTCAATAAATATTTATTCACTGTCTCCATTTTGTAAGCACTATGTTGGGAAATGGAGATGCCAAGGTGAATCATTTAGAAATATATGTTATCATAGAGTTTTCCATTTAATGTGAGATACAGGAAAACAGACAACCACAAAATTATATGATAATTGTTATGATCAGTGTTGTTAGGTAGACTACTGTGGGAGCAAAGGGAGACAAGAAGAGAAATTTCCAACCTAGACTGGGAGATAAGTGTAGGTGAGGGAATCTTAGGAAGGCACCTGTATTAGTCAGTGTCCAGTCAGGAGATAGAAAGCACACAAAGATGATCTACCATAAGGAACTGTTAACTGGTGTCAGGTTGTTAACCATGTAACCAACAAAACAAAAAGAAAGCACTGTGTTCACAGAAGCAGAAGTTGCAGGAAGCAGCTATCACTCCTAAGTTGGTAAGTAAAGAGAAGAGGCTGGAATTATTAAAAATTGGAAGCTTGATTGGGGCCCCATGGAGGTGAAATTCAGATCCCAGAGGATGAGGTGCTTTCCAGCTGGTGCTGGTGTCTCTGGGTTAAGAAGAGGGGTCCTCTGGCCTGAGACCCGACTTCTGAGGAAGGGGTGCCTGCAGGCTGGTGCTGGTGTCTTTGAGGTGGGGATGGTTCTGCAAGCATAGGAAAATCTGTGAACTGAATTAGCTGTTACTATGGGGAAAAAATTGGTGTTGCCAGGGTGAAGAAGTCATGCTGGAGAAATGCTCATGGCCACAGGAAGCAGACAGAAATAAAACATGAAGCAAGTCCCCTTGAGGCCTTCCAGCCTTGCAGCAAAAATCTAGAATGCTCTATTGGCAGAGTCTAAAAGGAAGTCAGCTGGCAAAGCAGTAATGTAGTTTGCAGAGTCTCTGCATCAGCATCCAGAAGCAGAGTGTGTAAGGGTGCACTTGCAGCTGAGAGATAATAGCTTAAAAACGGACACAATCTACCTTTTTGGCTGCCCAGCATCCATACATGCCACATACACTATCCCACCTTCCAAACAACAATAAAGAACTCTACATTTCCACCCAAAATTCAGCTATCCTTTGTATAAATGAAGACATTTTATTTTCCCAAATGAGAAGAAACAAAGTCCTAAAGTCATTGAATCCATTTCTGGGCAACAGTTACACCATCCATCTCTGGACCATGTTAATTACTCCTCAGTTATACCCACACCCGAATATTCTTCCACTAAAGTTGGAATTGTAAAGTTACCCTCCAGCAAAATTCTCTCTCTCTCTCCTTCTCCCTCCTCCCCCTCATAATCTACCTGTCATGTGCCTATCTACACATTTGTGAATATGTATGCTTTGTCACATACATATACCTAAGAAACAAAGAAGAAAATACACAAAACAGCTTGAGTCTTCAATTCCATAACCAGTCAGCCCAGCATAGTGGTATTTATAATGTCTTTCTTCCATTCTAGTGTTTTGCATTTCCTCAGCTAGGACCTCAGTTGGTTGGAGTTGTTTACCTAGTAGTGTGACCCAAAATTTCATTACTGGAGGGTCTCGCTGTTCAGTGGTCCTGGGTTTTATTTATTGTTATAGTCTTCCATTAAATTTCAGTGTTGGAAATGGAAGCACTAAGAGGTTCCTCAGAGAATCCCCTGGCTTCCAGACAGTCCTCACTACCTCCACTGTGCAGCAGCAACTCAATTTCTCTTCAGTAATCTGGATCAATCAATCCAGAAAGTGTCACAAAGATTGCCCAAAAGGGCTAGTTATCAATTTCAACTTCCAATTCAATGGAATCCTTGTATCTCCTGGCAAAACATTCTGCCCCAGGGAACAAAGGCATCCAAATCCTCAGAACTGAGAAAAGGCAGCAAAAGTTCTGAGTGGTTCTTAGGTGTAAAGGGATCCATTCCCACTGCCCACTTAATTCCTGGACCCATACATTTTGGCTGTAGAAGAGACAGCACCGTATATTGTTTGTTGATTCAAAGCATATTTCATCTTGTAAGACAGAACCCCATCTCGCAACAGGCATGGTAAGTGAGTTCAGTAGGCCAGTCTACCATTATATCAAGACAACTCCTGAGTGCTGAGTGATGTGGTAAGACCACTAAATTCCACGGGCAGGAGCCCGCTGCTGTACTCCTTTGTGAAATGAGTTCTCTGATCAGGAGCAGGGTGGGGTAGACTACCAATACGGTGAATAAAGCATTCTGAAACTCCACAAATGGTGGTACTTGTAAAAGCATTACAAACAGGAAAGGCAAATCCATATCCAGAATAAAGTCTATTTCAATGAAGACAAACCTCTGCCTTCTCCATCATGGAGGGGTCCTGATAGCTGACTGGTGTAGTGGAGAATTGCGCCATATTAGAGGTCAGTGTTGATTTCTGCTGTTGCTGATTAGGCACAAATCAGTATAACAGTATCCAGGGCAGTCCTTACTGTTGAGACCATGAATAGTCTCAGTTCTTGCCACTGTGACTACTTTATACAGGAGCCTATTGAGCATACCATAAGATAGCTAGAGAAAGAATGACATACAGATATGTAAAGAATATGTTGTTTTTTTCTACCTGGTTATTGAGAGCTTCCTCTATAATGGATGCTCTTTGGAGGGCATTCACATCAAATACAAACATCTTCACAATCTGCGACCATTATGAGAGATCCATCCACATATTTCTTCCCCAGAACCCTTGTCACAAATACTCCAATCCTATTCATACCAGGTCCCTGAATATTCAGCCAAGCTGTTAGCAGCTGCAAGTGAATCGGTATAAATCCATACTTCTGGCCATCTCTCAGTTCAAAGTGGACAACCACGTGTGCTACTTGAAGTTCTGCCCATTGGCTATATTTTCCTTCATTGTTGTCCTTCAGAGATACTTCTGAGTAGTATCAGAATGTTGCAACTGTCCACTCTACTCTGTTTCAGCAAATTGTGGAGAACCATCTGTAATTTAGGCCTGAGCATCATTTGCCTCATTCAATTGTCATAAGAAACTCCCCTATGAGACCATAGGTGTGGACTGAGGGAGAAATGGTAGGAGTTGATGAAGGAGAATAAGCCACCTGCTTAGGCAACTTAGTTGTACTTTCTGGACCCACTTAAGCTTGACCTCAAATTGCTTCTGTGCTCACCCAACATTATGGCTAGTTAGGTCACTGAGTTCACATTTAAGGCATTCGTTACCAGAAGCCAGCCAGAATCAGTGTCTGAAGCGCATTGTTATCTGCTGAAGAGGCATAGATTTGCTGCAAAACCCTGGAGGTATACACTGTAATTCTCCAAATTGTTGCTTGCCAAAGACTTCATATAGCATCCTATTTGCCACAGACACTGCAAGTATCATTGGATCTGCTGTGTAACAAAGAGGAGCAGCTTGCACATCAGCCTACACTTGCTCTAGTCCTCTTCAAAACTGGCAACTTTACAGATTACTTGGTAAGTGGGATCTAACTAGGACACTCAAATATAGTATTGTGTTACCTCTAAAATCCAAAATGGTCCACCTAGTGACTCTTCTTATTGGTAGGTTGTACAAATGCAGCAATTTATCTTTCACTTTGGAGGGGATATCTTGAAATGTTCCATACCATTGGACTCCCAAGAACTTCACTGAGGTAGTGGGCCCCTGAATTGTTGTCAAGCTGTCTCCCACTCTTTCCTTCACTTTATTTCTCATTAAGTGATTTTAAATACTTACTACTTCCTGTTCAGCTCCTGAGCAGTTCCAATCAAGATAATGTCATCAATATGGTAGACCCATGTGATTTTTATGTGGAATGTCAACATGATCATAATCTCTGCAGACTACATTATGGCAGACAGCAAGAGAGTTGACATGGTCCTGAGGCTACAAAGGGTAAAAGCAAACTGCTTCTGGTGGTCCTTACAAATTGGTTTGAAGGGAAAAAAACATTTGCAGACTTATAGCTGCATACCAGGTACATACTAGGGCTGTGCTGATTTGCTCCAGAAAAAGATACTGCATTTGAACAGTAACTGCAATTGGATTAAGTTTATGGTAATCCACAGATTAAGTTTATGGTAATCCACAGGCATTCTCTGAGATTCATCCAACTTCCGTACAGGCCAAACATGGAATTTAAATGATTGGAGTCATTACTACTGTTTTTTGTTATACCTTTGACAGTGGCACTAAAATCTGAATTTACCTCAGAGATGAGTTACTGCTTTTTGATTTACAGTCTTGGAACAGACAAAGATTTCCAGCAGCTTCTGCTTGGTTCTTTTTCCTTCAGTGGCCCTCAACAGCCAGAGATTCAATGGGACTCTTGTTGAACACGTATCTTAGAATTACCATACCTCAGATTTATCCCACCGGAGTGATGTGAGTTGGGTTATTTATCCACCCACTGAGTCATTGGGGAGGAGTGTTCTCACATACAGGCAGAGAAGGTTCTGGCTACCAGAGAAAATGAACAAGGTACCTACAGCATCTGCAACCAAGTTATCTGGGTGGGCAAGTTTCTGAATTCTATTTTGAGGATACACCCATGACCCCTGTGCACATTTTATCATAGAATTTACTATGTTTTATTTGAACAACCTATTTATGTGCTTACCATTCTGACCAAACTGTAAAGGGCTGTGTCTGTTTTGTTTCATTTTCAGTGCCCAGTGTGGTACCTGGCACATGGTAGTTGTTCATTAAGAGTTAAGCTAAAGTAAATGCTTTACTCCTAATTGGCATTCTTGTGCTGTTTTAGGAACCTCTTTCAGAAGTGGCACAGTGACAGTTGATATACAATGAAGAGCATAATCAACTACATGTTGGACACTGGCCCTGCGTTTAGCAATTCCCAATCAAGTTCCATTTGGATAGCAGGGAAAACCATCTCTCCCCAGGAAATTGGAGCCTGTAATTAATTTATAGAGCATATGTGAATAAATTTTCTACAGTATGAGGTGATATGATGTAAAATGTATTTAGTTGATTGTCTTTCATTCAAGGGATACTAACTCATTTATTAATATATATAATTCCTAAAATTTAAAAATGACTGATAATATTCATACAGAGTTGAGATTGTTTCCTGAGAACAAAAACAATTAATTATCAGCAGGGAGGCAAAGTATATGAATCACAATGAATTTTGTCAAATAGGAAATAGATTATCACAAGAAACCTGTATATGAAAGGAAATACATTGTTTGACCTGAACTAGAATGCATGTTTATATTTTAGAGTCATTGAACTCCAGGGATAGGGTTTCCTCAGTTGCATTAAGAAATAAACAGGGTGTTTGATTCCCAGTACTTGTGTAAGTGGTTGGGATAAGATCAAAAGTTACCATGATTCAGTGACTTCTGGGAACGCACAGTGCTAAATACTTATGGAGAAATAAAACAATAAAATACTTGGTTTACATTACTGTTGTTCTATATGCCACACACCACAGTACGCTAAAAATTTTATACTTTTTAAACTGTGTCACTCTAGAGTTTTAAAAAAATGTCATCACATAAAGGATTGGCATCATTTGAAGCTAGAATTATTCTGTACAGCTGCCAGTTTCCCTGGCACTTTGCAGATTTGGGTCATAAACATCTTGGAGATGTCTGACCTCATGAGCTATATGGGAAAGTAAATTAAGCCTGTGAAAGGTAGCACATGGCTTTTCTCCATGGTGACCCACTTTGTCTACCTCTCACATCAACATGGAAAGAAGACAGCTGGGTAGGGACAGCCAAAGCCATTTGGTTGTAGAAATGGGTGATAAGGAGGTACAGAGTCCAGATTTGCAAGGACAAGGTGATATAAAAACAAAAGCAAAGAGAAAGAAATAGGTCATTTCCAAAGTGCCCAAATAGTTTACGAGTGTAATATCCATCAAATTTTACTGATGGTGTTCCTTGGGCTTTGCAATAAATATTCTTAGAATGTGATAATTTTTTTATATAGTTTGTGTCCAGGTTGGTTCACACAGTTACCAAGTAAGAACAAGGTTCAGTTTTCATACTGGACATTTAGCTTTATACAGAGAAAGGATTTATTCCTTTGTTGTAGCATATATGCTACCAAAATCAGGTCTCTCCCAAGCACAGGTAATTGAGCATATAGATAGTAGAGTATATTCTATTGTCATTTTTGGAAAAATAACCTTATGCAGTATTTCTTTTGATACATGTCATAAAATAAGTGACATTATAAAATAATAGCTACCCTTACTGATCCCTTACTACATACACTGTGCTTAAGCTTTCTATATGTATTGCCTCATTTGAGCCTCATAAAGCTGCCATTTTCAGGTAAGGAAATGGTCTTAAAGAAGTTAAGAAACTTGTCATATAATTCAAATAGCTCTTAAACAATACAGCTGGAATTTGTACCCAAGGTGGAAAATAATAATTATATTTTACATATGTTTAACATTTTATGGTTTGCTAATTGCATTTACATACATTCTTTCACTTAATCTTCCTAAATTGTCATGTGAAATAGGGGTTATTATTCTATTTTCACAAATGTGGGGACAGAGGCTTAGGGAGGTCACTCAGCTAGTAGGTACAGGGCCAGTGCTCAAAGCCAAGTGTGCTGATTCCAAGTTTCAGGATCATTCAACTATTAAATAGCTGAGGTCAGGCATATTTGCATTAATTATGAGGCTAAAGTCTGAACAGTACAAAATGAAATGTAGTTTTTATAATTATGTAGATTATTCAGACCCTATAGGGACCAACCACTTCATTTTTGCTTAATGAAATGAAAACATGAACAAAATGTTATCTATGTGAACATGCACACATAATATTTTAAATATTAGAGACAAGCAATACCTGTGGTACAATACTAGAAAGTTTATATTCCCTGCTACTTATTTCATTATGTTTTCTGACTGGTGAAAAAAAAATACTTCTCTGCAATTAAACCATCTGTAAAGCATTGCTTTCCTTCCTCAAAATTATTAGATAACAAATGCATCTGTCTTATTCTTTGTAATATTATCCTTTAGTAACCATTTTATTATTAGACAAAAATTACGTATTTGACGAGTAAGAAATGACTTCTTTCAGTCTTTTTTAGAATTATAATTTAAAAGTTAATCTTTTGCTGATTAACAATATGTTGAAATTGCACAAATACACTATTTTTAGCCTTAAAATCTCAAGGTTGCCTGAGCTCACCTTGACAGGTTTATAAAAGCCTTGTATTTTAAAACAAAGATGATTTTAAATTGGTGGGAGCGGTAGGAGGATGACAATATGTGACAGATAGAGAAAAGGAAAATTTTGAGTTTCAAGTAACTCACTGAGGCCCTGTTCCTGCTTGGATAAGTGCATATTAATGAAGGCATTTTAAAGCTAACATTAAATTATGTATTTAATTTGATTTGTGGGCAAATTGACAATCTTGAGCCTCTAATCAGTAGTTCCAAATGATTAGCTTATGAAGTATATTACTATGTTCAAAGGACAGTGTGTTAAAACTCATTTAATTCACAGATGCCAGTGTCTAAGGAGGTACACACACACATGCACATGCACACATATGCACTCATGCACATACACATAAGGTAGGAATATTTTAGAAAATATCTTTTTAACTGGAGGAGTAATAATATTTTCATGATGTCCATTTTTTTTGTCAATGAACAAGCATAATGAATTTCTACATTTCTGTGTGTATGTTTATGTCTCTGAATGTTTCTGTATTTATGCACTCATTTATTAATTTAAGAATAAAAGCACAGCTTTCTCCTTTAGAAGGGAATAATAATTGTATGTGTAAGTATTGTAGTCTTTAACTGAATGGAAGAAAGATACACAGTATCAAGCAACCAGCATTTTTTAGTGAGTCTCTGCCCCGTGTTTAGCTCTATACAAAGAGGAGGATACAGACCATGGATAAGCCATTCTGGCTCTTTCTTCTAAGTCTTGTGAAAATAGGTTAACACCTGTAGTGAGGACACCATGTAGCAGGAACTCTCACAGAGTGCTGGTAGGAATGGAAATTGGCTCAGTTGCTCTGGAAACTGCTTGGGCATTACTCAGGCAAGTTAAAGTCACACATGACCCAAGACCCAGAAATTCCATTTCCAGGCATTTGCTTTGCAGAAACTTCTGCATGTGCATACAAGGAGATGGGAAAAATGAATTGCAAAAATGAATAGCCATAAACTGGTAAGATTTCTAAAGTTTATCCACTGTAGAATGGATCAATCGAGTGTGGTATGATTATAACATAGAACATTGCATAGAAATAAAAATTGCCATGGCTATAAGCGTACATCCTTGCAGCTTAAAAACATGATATTAAAGAAAAGTCAAATATATTCAGCATGATGCCACTTAAAGTTCAAAAGTGAAACAATGTATTGTGTTTTTTTTGTTTTTTTTTTTATAGATATCACTTTGTACCTTTATTCTGATTCACCTTAGTTCCAATCAAATCAGTCTCATTCATTTTTCTCAATTGAAGTTTGATCCTTTCTTCAGCTTTTTCAATAGTGACTATATGGTGTCATTTTCTAGAATTAATGTAGTTCCTTTAGTATTGGTAGAGCTAAAGAGCTTCAATTCTGAGTCTTGGGTGTTACACAGATACTCAAAGTTCCAGGGAGCAATCAGATTTCACATGAAGAGCTCAGCATTTTAAAATTTAGAATTAGCAACTAAAACCTAAGAACAAACGTGATTGTTGTAATAGCTTACAGCCTAGGTTTTGTTTTTTTTTTTATGTTTTTTTTTAATCTTCATTTTATTGAGATATATTCACATACCATGCAGTCATACAAAACAAATCGTACTTTCGATTGTTCACAGTACCATTACATAGTTGTACATTCATCACCTAAATCAATCCCTGACACCTTCATTAGCACACACACAAAAATAACAAGAATAATAATTAGAGTGAAAAAGAGCAATTGAAGTAAAAAAGAACACTGGGTACCTTTGTCTGTTTGTTTCCTTCCCCTATTTTTCTACTCATCCATCCATAAACTAGGCAAAGTAGAGTGTGGTCCTTATGGCTTTCCCAATCCCATTGTCACCCCTCATAAGCTACATTTTTATACAACTGTCTTCGAGATTCATGGGTTCTGGGTTGTAGTTTGATAGTTTCAGGTATCCACCACCAGCTACCCCAATTCTTTAGAACCTAAAAAGGGTTGTCTAAAGTGTGCGTAAGAGTGCCCACCAGAGTGACCTCTCGGCTCCTTTTGGAATCTCTCTGCCACTGAAGCTTATTTCATTTCCTTTCACATCCCCCTTTTGGTCAAGAAGATGTTCTCCATCCCACGATGCCAGGTCTACATTCCTCCCCGGAAGTCATATTCCACGTTGCCAGGGAGATTCACTCCCCTGGGTGTCTGATCCCACGTAGAGGGGAGGGCAGTGATTTCACCTTTCAAGTTGGCTTAGCCAGAGAGAGAGGGCCACATCTGAGCAACAAAGAGGCATTTGGGAGGAGGCTCTTAGGCACAACCATAGGGAGGCCTAGCCTCTCCTTTGCACCAACCGTCTTCCCAAGGGTAAAACCTATGGTAGAGGGCTCAACCCATCAAACCACCAGTCCCCTATGTCTGTGGTCATGTTAGCAACCATCGAGGTGGGGTAGGCAAATAGCCCTGCATTCTCCACAGGCTCCTCAAGGGGGCACTACATCTTTTTTTCCTTGTCTTCCTTTTTTTTTTTTTTTTAACTTTCCCTTCTTTTTTAAATCAACTGTATGAAAAAAAAGTTGAAAAGAAAACAAACATACAATAAAAGAACATTTCAAAGAGACCATAACAGGGGAGTAAGAAAAAGACAACTAACCTAAGATAACTGCTTAACTTCCCACATGTTCCTACTTTACCCCAAGAAAGTTACCTAATATAGCAACATTTCTGTGAACTTGTTCCTACTATATCCATCAGAAATTAACAGACCATAGTTATTCCTGGGCATCCCCAGAACGTTAAATAGCTTATCTGTTCTTCTTGGATTATTGTTCCCCCTTCCTTAACTGCTCTCTATTGCTAGTTCCCCTACATTCTACATTATAAACCATTTGTTTTACATTTTTCAAAGTTCACATTAGTGGTAGCATATAATATTTCTCTTTTTGTGCCTGGCTTATTTTGCTCTGCATTATGTCTTCAAGGTTCATCCATGTTGTCATATGTTTCACGAGATCGTTCCTTCTTACTGCCGCGTAGTATTCCATCGTGTGTATATACCACATTTTATTTATCCACTCATCTGTTGAAGGACATTTGGGTTGTTTCCATCTCTTAGCAATTGTGAATAATGCTGCTATGAACATTGGCGTGCAGATATCTGTTCGTGTCACTGCTTTCCGATCTTCCGGGTATATACCGAGAAGTGCAATCGCTGGATCGAATGGTAACTCTATATCTAGTTTTCTAAGGAACTGCCAGACTGACTTCCAGAGTGGCTGAACCATTACACAGTCCCACCAACAGTGAATAAGAGTTCCAATTTCTCCACATCCCCTCCAGCATTTGTAGTTTCCTGTTTGTTTAATGGCAGCCATTCTAATCGGTGTTAGATGGTATCTCATTGTGGTCTTAATTTGCATCTCTCTAATAGCTAGTGAAGCTGAACATTTTTTCATGTGTTTCTTGGCCATTTGTATTTCCTCTTCAGAAAACTGTCTTTTCATATCTTTTGCCCATTTTATAATTGGGCTGGCTGTACTATTGTCATTGAGTTGTAGGATTTCTTTATATATGCAAGATATCAGTCTTTTGTCAGATACATGGTTTCCAAAAATTTTTTCCCATTGAGTTGGCTGCCTCTTTACCTTTTTGAGAAATTCCTTTGAGGTGCAGAAACTTCTAAGCTTGAGGAGTTCCCATTTATCTATTTTTTCTTTTGTTGCTTGTGCTTTGGGTGTAAAGTCTAGGAAGTGGCTGTCTAATACAAGGTCTTGAAGATGTTTTCCTACATTATCTTCTAGGAGTTTTATGGTACTTTCTTTTATATTGAGATCTTTGGTCCATTTTGAGTTAATTTTTGTGTAGGGGGTGAGGTAGGGGTCCTCTTTCATTCGTTTGGATATGGATATCCAACTCTCCCAGCCCCATTTGTTGAAAAGACCATTATGACTCAGTTCAGTGACTTTGGGGGCCTTATCAAAGATCAGTCGGCCATAGATCGGAGGGTCTATCTCTGAATTCTCAATTCGATTCCATGGATCTATATGTCTATCTTTGTGCCAGTACCATGCTGTTTTGGCAACTGTGGCTTTATAATAAGCTTCAAAGTCAGGGAGTGTAAGTCCTCCCACTTCATTTTTCTTTTTTAGAGTGTCTTTAGAAATTCGAGGCATCTTCCCTTTCCAAATAAATTTGATAACTAGCTTTTCCAAATCTGCAAAGTAGGTTGTTGGAATTTTGATTGGGATTGCATTGAATCTGTAGATGAGTTTGGGTAGAATTGACATCTTAATGACATTTAGTCTTCCTATGCATGAAAATGGAATATTTTTCCATCTTTTAAGGTCCCCTTCTATTTCTTTTAGTAGAGTTATGTAGTTTTCTTTGTATAGGTCTTTTACATCTTTGGTTAAGTTTATTCCTAGGTACTTGATTTTTTTAGTTGCTATTGAAAATGGTATCTTTTTCTTGAGTGTCTCTTCAGTTTGTTCATTTCTAGCATATAGAAACATTACTGACTTATGTGCATTAATCTTGTATCCCGCTACTTTGCTAAATTTGTTTATTAGCTCTAGTAGCTGTATCGTCGATTTCTCAGGGTTTTCTAGATATAAAATCATATCATCTGCAAACAATGACAGTTTTACTTCTTCTTTTCCAATTTGGATGCCTTTTATTTCTTTGTCTTGCCAGATTGCCCTGGCTAGCACTTCCAGCACAATTTTGAATAACAGTGGTGACAGCGGGCATCCTTGTCTTGTTCCTGATCTTAGAGGGAAGGCTTTCAGTCTCTAACCAGTGAGTAATATGCTGGAACAATGTATTGTTGAGGTATATATACAAAGTAATCTTTTTTAAAAAGGAAGGGAATTACTATCTGAAAATTCAGTACTAGAACTACTTTTAGGGGAACAGAGTGAAGAACGTGATCTGAGTAGGGCATCCAGAGGTTTCAGAAGTATAAATTCTATTTATTGGATTAGGTGACAGGTATACAATTACTTGTTTTATCTTGGTTTTTAAATTGTACATATGCTATATGTACTCTTTGGTATGTATATTTCACAATACAATTTAAAAAATGTGTCACACAAAAAGCCAGAAGAATTTATATCACCAGAATAACATTACTTGTATTAGATGATTTGGTTATAGGTGATTTACTTTTCTTTTTCTACATTTCCTGCAATGTGCTTTTATTACTCTCATAATTAAAATACATTAGTGAAATCCATTTATAGGGAAATGAAAATGTTCTGACTTAACCTAAATAAGTCACAAAATATAACTTGAAGTAGTTTTAGTTAGGATTTAGATTTCATATGTATTCAGGAAAACACCAGTGTTGAAAGAGCGTCCTGAAGGTGGAATTTTTTCCAACACATACTCCTGAGTAGCTCAGATGCTGTTACTCAGTTTTTGGAGGAAGCTGCTCTCTTTTAGAAATGAGTATATCATTCTGAGTTGAAGGGAGAAGACATAGTTAAACAGTAGAAGCAATTGTTTAGAGGGAACCAAGAATAGCCTCCTTTGTAATGAAACCCTACCTAATCTCCCTCCCCCTCCTGAGATACCTAGTCTCTCCTTGTCTTACTGCTTTGTACACACTGCTTTGTACACACTGCTATCCTTGCACAAATCACATGGTGGTATTGTTATTTGTCTACTTGGCTATCTCCCCTAATAAGCTCAGAACTCCCAAGGGCAGTGGCTGAACCAGAGTCACTTTCTATCTTCTGTTCCCACCCCTGTGCCTGGAATAGGGGAGCTGCCCAGTTAATGTTTGTTACCCTGAACAGAAAAAAACAGCAAAGATTTTAAAATGCTGTAGGGATGAATTTACTAGACAGATAGCTTCAGAAACCTGAATATTCTAGAAAATTAATTTTCATACAGAACGAGACAATAAGTTTCTATCATGTTTAAATATAAGAGCTATATATAATATATTACTGTGTCTATCAAGAAAAACCTTACAAACATTGAACAACATAAGCATAATAAATTTGTTAACTTCTAGGCACATACCAAGAAAAGTGTCTTCCAAAATCTGTATTTGTGCCATCCCTCACCATCTGCACCCTCCTTCTGTCCAGCACAGCCTGTACAGCTCAAACCTGCTATTTTTAGCAGCGAGTTATCAGGGGACCTTTACTTCCATTTAGAAAGATAGTATGAAGGTTCCGAGCACAAAAGAGCAGAACTAGCTTGGGAGGGCAATCGGTATTTGCTGATTACAAACTCTGGTATAAAGACCAAAAAATAAAATGCTTCGTTGTCATAAGATGGAAACTATTTCAAATGTCTGCAAAATAGTCATTACCTGGACCAATAGGAACACAGTAGCTCTTCCCCTCGGACACCTAAACATTTGCAAACTACTGATATGACACAGTGGCATGGTGCTTCAAATGTCTTCAGACATCTCTCCCAGGCAGAAAACAAAGAGCCTTCTTTCTTGTTGAGTTTTTCTTCCCCTACTGGCTTTCCTGAGATTGAGTGGTGGGTGGTGCTGACTTGGTTGGCCTGCTTTGTTAGGAACATGTTAATTCACTGCCACTTGCAAAACTCCCAGGATGGGGGTGTTAATCCTGGCAGTCCTGATCTTTCTGGACAATTTATTTTCCAATTGGTTTGGTGGAGATAAACTTAGGCTTTCTCAAAAGCACATTGATTTGCTATTGAAGAAAAAAAACAATGGAAACACACAAGCACAAGTATATAGGTAAATAGTTAAATTTAGTTAAAATTAGTTAAATTTCTTGATAAAACATCCAAATCTAATTGCCTTGACTAGGGCTTACATATTCAAGCCCTCCTTTCTTTCTTTCTTTTTTTTTTTTTTAGCATAGACAAGGTTACTCAGAAGTTGAAGCCCAAGGTAAATTTGGGTGGCCAAGATTTCCAGTCCCTGGAATTGTTGGTCCTTTCTAGAACTTTCCTTATCTTAACTCCAGATTCAGTTCTTTCATCTGTCTCTCTTGGCTCCAGTGTCCTGCTCTGGCCTCTCTTAGTTCTGGCCTCTCCATCCTAGTCCCAAGGATTTCATTCCTGTACCAGCCATGCTCATATCATTTACATAGCTGAATGTTTATACTTTCTAGCACATTGTGAACATTTTTCCATGCTGTTAAATGTTTTTCTAAATTAACCATATATAATATTCCATCATATGGATTTATCATTATTTATTTATGTAATTCCTTATTGTTGGGCATTTATGATGCTTCCCATTTTTAGCCACTATAAACCTGACTATGGTTATACCAAACCTTGACTACACCTCTGATTGGTTCTTTAAAATAAACTACCAGAGGTGGAATAGAGTGTATAAACATTTTTAGGGTATTGACACATAATACTAAATTACCCTCCTTAAAATATGTATGTTTTGCACTTTTACTAACAGTGGGTTATTTTTAAAATTGGAGGCAGTCTCATAGGAAAAAAAAAGCCCTTTTATTTTTCTTCGATTATGAATAAGGTTGATCATTTTCATCTGTTTCATAACCATTTATTTTTCTTGTTTTGTAAGTTGCCCTTTTCCATTAATTTGAACACTTTTTCCCCCATCAGGGTATTCACACTCATCTTACTGATTTGTGATAGAGGAATGCCAGTTTTTAACTTAATTTTTAATTTGAATGAACAAAATCTAGATCTAGGCCATTTTTTAAAATTAAAAAATGTGTATGTATTTTTCTAATAGCTTTATTGAGATAAAATTAACATACCATACAATTTAACCATTTAAACTGTACAACTCAATGGTTTTTAGCATATTCACAGAGTTTTACAACCATCACCACAATCAGTTTTAGACAATTTTCATTATTCTCAAAAGAAACTCTGTACCCTTTAACTATCACCCCATCTTTCCCATCCCCCTATCCCTATGCAACCACTTACCTAATATCTGTCTCTATAGATTTGCCTATTCTGGGCATTTCACATAAATGGAATTATATAATAAGCAATTAGCATAATATTTTCTAGGTCCATCCATGTTGCAGCATGTATCAGTACTTCATTCCTTTTCATTTCCTAATAATATTCCATTGGAAGGGATAGACCAAATTTTATGCATCCATTCATCAGTCAATGGGCATCTGGATTGCTTCCACTGTTTGGTTATTATGAATAATGCTGTTATGAACATTCACGTACAGGTTTTTGTGTGGACATGTGTTTTCATTTCCCAGGAGTGGGATGGCTGTGTCAAATGTTAACTCTACTTTTTGAGAAACTGCCAAGCTGTTATCCAACATGGCTGCATCAATTCGTATTCATACCAGCAGTATATGAGGGCTCCAATTTCTCCATATCCTCACCAACATTTGTTATTATCTGACTTTTTGATTATAGCCATCCTAGTGTGTGTAATGTGATATCTCTCATTGTGGCCTTGATTTGAATTTCCTTGATGACTAATGGTGTTGAACATCTTTGCATGTGCTATTGTCATGTGCATCTCTTATTTGGAGAAATGTCTACTCTGATCATTTGCCCATTTTAAAACTGGGTTAGTTGTCTTTTTATTATTGAGTTGTAAGAGTTCTTTGTATAGAGATACAAGGCCCTTAGCAGATATTTGATTTGCAGATATTTTCTCCCATTCTGTATTGTCTTTTTCACTTTTCACTTAGTGTCCTTGGAAGCATAAAGGTTTTTAATTTTGGTGAAGTCCAATTTATCTATTTTTTCTTTTGTTGCTGGTGCTTTTGCTGTCATAGCTAAGAATTCATTGCCAAATCCAAGGTCATGAAGATTTACCCTTGTGTTTTCTTCTAGAAGTTTTGTGTTATTAGCTGTTAGAGTTCTTCAGCCCTTGAAGGTCTTTGATCCATTTAGAGTTAATTTTTGTATATGGTGTGACCTTCTTCATCATGTGGATACCCAGTCATCATAGCACCACTTGTTGAAATACTTTTCTTTCCTATTGAATATATGGCACCCTTGTCAAAAGTCAATTGACCATAGATATATGGGTTTATTTCTGGACTCTCCATCCTAATCTTTTGATCTCTATTTCTATCCTTCTGCAGGTATCACACTGCCTTGATTACTGTTGCTTTGTAGTACATTTTGAAATCAAGAAGTGTGAGCTTTTTGACATTGTTCTGTGTTTTCAAGATTGTTTGGGCTATTTTAGGTCCCTTGAGTTTCCATATGAGTTTTCACTTCAGCTTGTCAATTTCTACAAAGAAGCCATCTGGTTTCTGATAGGGATTGTGTTGAATCTGCAGAATAGTTTGGAGAGTATTGCAATCTTAACAATATTAAGTCTTCTGATCATGAACATGGGGTTCCTTTCCAGTTACAAGATGTTTCAGTTTGCTAATGCTGCTGGAATGCAAAACACCAAGAAATGGATCGGCTTTTATAAAGGGGGCTTATTTGGTTACAAAATTACAATCTTAAGGCCATAAAGTGTCCAAGGTAAGGCATCAACAATAGGGTATCTTCACTGGAGAAAGGTCATTGGCATCTGAAAAACCTCTGTTAGCTGGAAAGGCACATGGCTGGTGTCTGCTTGTTCCCAGGTTGTGTTTCAAAATGGCGTTCTGAAAAATGTTGCTCTTGGGGTGCTTTGTTCTCTCATAGCTGTAGCTCCTCTTCCAGATGTCACTCTCAGTTGCTGTCTGTTATTTCTGTTTGTCAGTTTATTTATATGGCTCCAGTGATTTAATTCAGACCCATCCTAAATGGGTGGGGTAACACCTCCATGGAAATTATCCAGTCAAAGTCTTGCCCACAGTTGATTGAGTCTCATCTCCATGGGAACACTCAATCAACAAGTGCAAACCTGATCAACATTAACATGTCTGCCCTCACAAGATTGCATCAAAGAACATGGCATTTTCGGGGACATAATACACCCAAATGGCACACAAGGGCAAAGTTTCATAATGGCAAGCCTCTAGATAGAGGTCTTGGCTTATTAAATTGGGAGCCCCTGTTGCTTAACAGAATAGCAGGACTTACCCAGGTGGGGAAGTTTAATAGTTCCACATTTCCCCCTAGTCCCTTTAGAGTTTCTTTAGTTTCATTCAGCAAAATTTTCTTTAATTTATTCCTAAGTATTTTATTATTTCTGATGTTATTATAAATGGAGTTGTTTCCTTAATTTCACTTTTGGATTGTGTATTGCCAGTGTATATAAATACAATTGATTTTTTAAAGAAACATGGTACATTTATTCTTATGATACTTTGAGCAAAATTAATTTAGCATGACTTAAACATGTTAAATAAATGAAATGAAATCAATTGATGCCAATAATTTATATGCTTTTTTCCTAAATGCAAGTTTATTGAGATATATTCACACACCATATAATCCAGCTAAATTATACAATCAATGGTTCAGTGTCATCATATAGTTGTGTACTCATCAGTACAGTCAATTTTAGAACATTTTCATTACTACTCCCCCTCCATAATTAAAATTTAAAAAATAAAAGCAAAAATAAGAAAGAAAACTCAAAACATTCTGTACCCTTTATCCCCCCTATTATATATATATATTTTTAGTCTTTGTTTTACTACTCATCTGACCATACACTGGATCCAGGAAGTGTCAGTCACAAGGTTTTCACAATCACATAGTACATGATAAAAGCTATACAGTTATACATTCATCATCTAGAATCAAAGCTACTGCATTACAATTCAACAGTTTCAGGTATTGTCTTCTAGCTATTTTAACACACTAAAAACTAAAAAGGAATATCTTTACAGTGCAGAAGAATAACATCCAGAGTGACTTCTCAACTCTATTTCAGATTTCTTAGCCACTGAAACTTTAGTTTGTTACATTTCTATTCCCCCTTTTGGTCAAGAAGCCTTTCTCAATCCCATGATTGATCCAGGCTCATCCCTGGGCACCATGTCCCACATTGCCAGGGATAAGTAAACCCCTGGAAGTCATGTTCTATGTAGAGGGGAGGATAGTGAGTTTATTTGCAGAGTTGGCTGAGAGAAAGAGGCCACATCTGAGCAATAAAAAAGGTTTTCTTGGGGTGACTCAGTGTCCTAGTTTGCTAATGCCGCAGAATGCAAAACACCAGAGATGGATAGGCTTTTATAAAATGGGGGTTTATTTCACTACACAGTTACAGTCTTAAGGCCACAAAGCGTCCAAGGTAACACCTCAGCAATTGGGTACCTTCACCGGAGGATGGCCAATGGTGTCCGGAAAACCTCTGTTAGCTGGGAAGGCAGCTGGCGTCTGCTCCAAAGCTCTGGCCTCAAAACGGCTTTCTCCCGGGACGCTCCTCTCTAGCAAGCTTGCTCCTCTTCAAAACATCACTCCCAGCTGCACTCCGTTTTCTTCCCCCGAGTCAGCTCATTTATATAGCTCCACCGATCAAGGCCCACCCTGAATGGGCGGGGCCATGCCTCCATGGGAACATCTCATTAAAATCATTACGCACAGCTTGGTGGGGCACATTCCAAGCAAATCCAACCAGCATCAAACGTCTGCCCCACACAAGACTACAAAGATAATGGCATTTGGGGGACACAATACACTCAAACCGGCACATTCCAAGTGGGGTAAGGCATCTCTGGTGTTTTGCATTCTGCAGCATTAGCAAAGTAAGACAGATTTTGGTACCGGAAGTGGGGTGCTTTTGCTGCTGAGTTTGCAAATACCAAACTTGTTGGAACGGCTTTTCAAATGGATAGGGGGAGGATTCTGGAAGAATTGTGAGGAGCTTGACAGAAAA
Source organism: Choloepus didactylus (assembly GCF_015220235.1). NCBI lineage: Eukaryota > Metazoa > Chordata > Mammalia > Pilosa > Megalonychidae > Choloepus > Choloepus didactylus. The sequence continues at coordinate 82,380,434 of NC_051309.1, forward strand.
GGCCAAAATTGCTTTAAAAAGACTTTTTATGGAAATATGGACTCTAAAGATACTTCTGATGTGGACTTGAGCAGAAATGATGAATGTGTTGTTGCAAACTGGAAGAAAGGTGATCCTCGTTTTAAAGTGGCAGAGAATTCGGCAAAATTGAGTCCTGGTGTCAGACGGAAGGAAGAATTTGAAAGCAACAACCTGGAATATTTAGCTGAGGAGATCTCCAGACTATGCGTGGAGGATGTATCTTGGCTTCTCCTTGCAGCTTATAGTAAAATGCGAGCAGAGAGAGATAAACTTAGAACTGAACTCTTGGGTTCAAAGAGACCAGAAGCTGATCGCTTGGAAAATTACGAGCTTCCAGGGGGTGGAATCCCTGAAGCTACAGCCCAACGTGAGGATGTAACCAAACATGGAACCCAGCCACCATTTCAGTACAAGCCAAGATTGGAAAAGGAGTTAAGCAGAAAGGATTTGTGGAAAGTCCTATTGTCTGATGGCTTTGACCCCTGTGTGCTTCATGCAAAGCCAACAGAATTTTTGCGAGATCTTTATAGACAGAGCCATTGCTGGTCTGGACTGGGGGAGACAGAAAAGGAAAAAATTAAAGGAAAAATCTCTTCAAAGACAGAGCCATGGAGGTTGAGGTCTGGAGTCAGGAGGTCTCGGGCTGGGAGAGCGGAGCAGCCCACATGCATGGAAAGGGTGCGTTTGCCCTGGAGGTTGAGGGCGGGCCTTCCGCCTCCGATGCTCTGGAAGAGTTTTGCCACCCGAGGTCCCAAAGAGGGTGGAGCACATTCCCAGGGAATTGGGGAGAGCCTGGCTGCCACCACACTGTTCTGAAGGGGTTGAGCATGCGCCCCAGAGATGGAAGGGAATTCAGGAGCTGCCCCGATGTTTGAGGAGGGTGGGGCCGAGAAGGTGGTCTCCCCAATGTGTGGATATGTTGGAGCACTCACCCAAGCATTTGGAGAGGAAAGGGCTGCTGAAAAGGCCCTTAAGAAGGGTTAGGCTCCCGCTCTCTCAAGCCCCAAGGATGCAACATTGTTCTGTAAATGACTCTTGGACTTTGAAATCTAATGGAGTTTGTCCTGCGGGTTTTAGGAACTGTTTTGCTCCTGTTAACCCTGTTTTCCTTACTGTTTCTCCTTATGGCAATGGGAATGTTTATCCTATGAATGTCTCTCCTTTATATATTGGGAGCATATAACTTGTTCTAAGTTCACAGATCCACAGCTAGAGAGGAATTATGCCTTAGGACTGACCACGCCTAAATTGATTTTGATGGGATTTTGTACTTAACTTTTGTTACTGAAATGATTTAAGTTTTTTGTGATATTGTGATGGAATGAATGTATTTTGTATTTGGAAAGATAATGTCATTTTGGGGTCCAGGGGGTGGAATGTGCCGGTTTGAGTGTATTGTGTCCCCCAAATGCCATTATCTTTGTGGTCTTGTGTGGGGCAGACGTTTGGTGCTGGTTAGATTTGCTTGGAATGTGCCCCACCCAGCTGTGCCTAATGATTTTAATGAGATGTTCCCATGGAGGCGTCCCCCACCCATTCAGGGTGGGCCTTGATTGGTGGGGCTATATAAATGAGCTGACTCAGAGAGAGGGAACTGAGTGCATCTGGGAGTGATGTTTTGAAGAGGAGCAAGCTTTCTGGAGAGGAGCATCCTGGGAGAAAGCCGTTTTGAGGCCAGAGTTTTGGAGCAGACGCCAGCTGCCTTCCTAGCTAGCAGAGGTTTAGCGGACACCATTGCCCATCCTCCGGTGAAGGTACCCAATTGCTGAGGTGTTACCTTGGATGCTTTGTGGCCTTAAGGCTGTAACTGTGTAGTGAAATAAACCCCTGTTTTATAAAAGCCTATCCATCTCTGGTGTTTTGCATTCTGCAGCATTAGCAAACTAAGACACTCAGGCATATAAGTAGGCTTAGCTTTGCCTTTGGAGAGATAAGTAGAATAAGCCAAGCCTGTTGATTGAGGTCTTGGCTTATTAAATTGGGAGCCCCTATTGCTTAACAGAATAGTAGGTGGGGAAGTTGAATAGTTCCATATTTTTCCCTGGTCCCTCAAGGAGACTTTGTAAAAACATTTTTATTTTCTGCCCAAAATATATGGGATGCAAATACAATTGAATTTTGTATCCTGCAACTTTGCTGAATTCATTTATTAGTACTAATAGTTTTTAGGAGATTCCCTAGGATTTTCTGTATAAAAGATCATGTCATCCATGAACAGAGATAGTTTTGCTTCTTCCTTTCCAAACCAAAAGCCTTTTATTTCATTTTCTTGTTTAATTACCCTAGCTAGATCCACCAGCACCATGTTGAATAGAAGTGGTGGTGGAAGTAGACATCCTTGTCTTTTTCCTGATCTTAGGGGAAAGCATCCAGGCTTTTACTGTTAAGTAAGATGTAGGGTTTTTCTTGGATGCCCTTCGTCATGTGGAGCAACTATATTCATAAGCAGTATTGGTTTCTAATTCTCTTTCCTGGTAATATCTTCATTTTGGTTTGGTATCAGGATCATATTGTCATCATAGAAGGAGTTGGGAGGTGTTCCCTCCTCTTCAATTATTTGCAAAATTTTGTGAAGCATTGGTATTAATTCTCTAATGTTTGGTAGAATAGGCCATGTTTTTATAAGCTACTGAAGCAACAATTTTTGTGGGAATTTAATAGAGATATTAGCCAAATGGATAGTTTATGTCCAAGTCAGAGTTTTATTTTCCTTATTATTCCTGAATACTCAAGGCACCATCTAGAATAATGGTTAAGAGTGGGGATTCTAGAGTCAGATTATCTGGGTTGGAATACTGATTGTACCATTAATCGTCAGATCAAGTGTTCTGGTTTGCTAATGCTGCCAGAATGCAAAACACCAGAAATGGATTGGCTTTTATAAAGGGGGTTTATTTGGTTACACAGCTACAGTCTTAAGGCCATAAAGTGTCCAAGATAACGCATCAACAATTGGGTACCTTCACTGGAGGGTGGCCAATGGCATCTGGAAAACGTCTGTTAATGGGAAGGAATATGGTTGGAGTCTGCTGTAGAGTTCTGGTTTCAAAATGGCTTTCTCCCAGGATGTTCCTCCCTAGGCTGCAGCTGCTCCTCAAAATGTCACTCTCAGTTGCTCTTGGGGCGTTTGTCTTCTCTTAGCTTCTCCATAGCAAAAGTCTGCTTTCAACGGCTATCTTCAAAGTCTCTCCTCTGCAGCTCCTCTCTCAGCTCCTGTGCATTCTTCAAAATGTCTCTCTTGGCTGTAGCAAACTCACTCCTCCTGTCTGAGCTTATATAGTGCTCCAGTAAACTAATCAAGGTCCAAGCTGGATGGGCAGGGCCACACCTCCATGGGAATTATCCAATGAAGATGTCGCCCACAGTTGAGTGATCACATCTCCATGGAAACATCCAATCAAAAAGTCTCCAACCTAATCCACAGCAATATGTTTCCTGCCCATAGAAGTCTGCATCAAAGATAATGGTGTTTTGGGGGACATAATACATCCAAGCCAGCACATCAAGTAACTTAACTTCCCTATGCCTCAATTTCTACTTCATACAACAGTACCTACTCCATATGTGTGTTGTGGATACTACATTAATAATTATACATGTAAAAGCACTTACTACAGGGCTTGACACAATTATTGCTTAATAAATATGTACTATTGGGAAGCTAATGAATTTTAACTTCAGGGTTCCTTACTTGCACAGGCTCCTTCTAAGCCATAACAGAATGTTCACACAGTCATAGGTTTTTTGAGATTTTCAAAAGTAATACATTGTAACTGCAACCAGTTAAAGGCTGGTCTTTTCACTTCGAATTCCACTGTTTTATTTTCCTTTGTGTTTGGAGACACTCGAGTGGCCACCAACATTTTTGGGATCTGGCTAAGGGGATGTTGAGCTGAGGACATACAATTTTTACTGGAACTTGAAAAGATATTTGGAAAGTTTCACTAAAACAATTGACAGATCATGCACTTCTAATTTGGATGTAAAGGAAAGGAAACTTCTTTTGTCATCCATCAATGCTTTCCTTAAAGAACTAAGAGAAAGTTCAGATAAAAAAATTAATGGAAAAATACTGATTTTTAATATAGAAAAAAATTAATGGAATATGAAATAAAAGTATTAAAAATGAGTAGAATGTGTTCAGACATCAAAAAGCAAATTGTAACAATTTTCTCTCAGATCATTTTGGTATTAGTTTCCTAGGGCTACTTTAACAAACTGGGCAGCTTAAAACAGCAGACATTCATTTTCTCACAGTTCTGGAGGCTGCAGTCTGAAATTACGGTGTCAGTGCGGCCACACTCCCTCAGCAGCCTCTATGGAAGAATCCTCCTTGTCTCTTCCTAGCTTCTTGGTGATTTCTAACAATCGTAGGCCTTCCTTGGCTGTTGAAAGGAGAGTTTTTGCTGATGCTTTGGAAGTACTAGCCCAGAGTTTGCCCCGAGAAGCTGACACAGAGACATTTTGGAGAATGCCTGACAACAGCTAAGAGTGACATTTTGGAGAACTGCTGCAGCTTAGAGAGGAATGTCCTGGGAGAAAGCCCTTTTGAAACCAGAACTTTGGAGCAGATGCCAGCCATGTGCCTTCCCAGCTAACAGAGGTTTTCCAGATGCCATTGGCCATTCTCCAGTGAAGGTACCCAATTGTTGATGCCTTACCTTGGATACTTTATGGCCTTAAAACTGTAGCTGTGTAACCAAATAAACCCCCTTTATAAAAGCCAATCCATCTCTGGTATTTTGCTTAATGGCAGCATTAGCAAACCAGAACAGATACAGCAGTTGGTAGAATAATCCCCCCCACCACCACACACAAGATATCAAAATCCTAATCTCTGAATTTGTGCTAAATTACATGGTAAAGGGGGATTAAGATTACAGATGGAATTAAGGTTGCTAATCAAATGACCATGAGTTGAGAAGATAATCCTGGATTATCTAGGTGGGCCAATGACCCAAAGGATCCAAGGATCCTTATAAGTAAAAGAAGATGGCAGAAAAGTCAGATTCGGAGAGAGATTTGAAGATGGTATGATGCTGGCTTTGAAGATGGAGGAAGAGGACTACAGGCCTAGGAATGTGAGGGGCCTCTAGAAGCTGGAAAAGGCAAGGAAATGGTTTCTCCCCTAGAGCTTCCATAAGGAATGCAGTTCATTTTAGCTCAGTGGGATCCATTTTGAACTTCTGATCTCCAGTACTATAAGATAATAAATTTGTGTTGTTTTAAGCCACTAGATTTGTGTTAATTTGTTTCAGCATCAATACAAAACTACTATAGCAGCTATATGACTGCCAAGGCTAGTTCATAAAAGGAGACTCAGTGTTCACCAGGTCCTCTTGAAGTCCAGTCACCATGCCATGAGGATGTGGAGAAAATATGTGGCATGGCCACAAGTAGATGTTCCAGCCACCAGCCTCAGCTGAGGTCCCAGCCATAGTCATCATCAACTCCAGACACAAGTGTCTAAACCCCAAGATGATCCCAGCTCCAGCCACCATCTGACTGCACCTTCAGAAATATCCTAAACAAGGACTGCCTAGCTGAGCTCAGCAGAGCCCCAGAACTGTGGGTGATAATGAAATTATTGTTGTTTTAAGCCACTAAGTTTTGGGGTGATAGATAATCAGAATAATCAGCAATAGATAATCAGAATGGCAAGTATATGTCAGCTTTAAAAAATTTACAATTTGTCTTTTTCTAAATATTCGTGTTGGTATGAACTGTTATATTTGCAAATTCTTCTCTTTTTCCTAAAGAGAGCTCCTCCAAATTATAAAGTTTCATTCTCCTCCTCCTTCCCATCCCAAATTTGGTTCTGCTCCTGCATGTAGCCAGTTTCTTTTTCAGTGTATGGCTGAAAGCATAATGATACCTACAATTAAACAGACTTCAGGGACTTTGATGTAAAGTAATCTTTCTTTTTAGAAGTTAAAAAAAAAACACTTCCTTTTGAAGATACTTTAAAACATTAAGGAAAACAAAATTTAAGCTTATGCTATTCATTCATATCACTTTAAATGTCCATCGCCTTTTCATTTGAGATCAAAATAAGGGATCATTATTTTCACAGAAATAGAAACTTCCTTTGGGACTAAGGTGATATATTCAACAGATGTCTCCTACATGATTCTTTGCTGACAGTGTCAGTTTCACACAAGACTGTGATGTGAAAGAAAGCCAGGAAATTTCTGTTATGGATCTTGGAATAAATCATAAAAGAAGAATGTGTTACATAAACAATAATGCACATAGACTCAGAATGCAGCCTTGGCTCCTTAAAAAAATGTTTGCTTTGGAAACAGACTCGCCAGTTTGAGAGGAAAAACTCTGATTTCAGGAATCTCTCTTTTCTTAGTTGCACTCTCCTTTCCATACCACATCAAAGCGATTCCATTTATTTCAGTTGACTCGTAGCATAACAGAAAGAGCTCTAGAACTGAAGTAGAGAGTGGAGCCACAGAGTCAAAGGCAAATTGAGTTTCGGGGCTTGCAGAGGAGTTAGTCTGCATAATGCTAACTCACTTGCAGGCTAGTAGAACTGGGAGGAGCTAAACTGGTTGGCTGGGAAAACTGATTCTCTTGCTGCTGTCATTCAGATGGTCTCCACATTGCATATAATCGCCACAATTCCAAAACTGGGCACATCAATATCTGGGAATTGAATACATTGTGAATATTGCCAGTCTTTTCCAGATCAGTAAACACGCTTGCTAGGAAAGAGGCCATATCCCTCTATAATTAACCACAACAGCAACAGCGACAAAATATATACACAGTAAATACATTGTAAAATGTTGGGCTTTTCACTTTCAGATTCGAGGTCTTGCCCAGGAGAAAATCAGAAAGGAGATATATGGAATGCCTTACTAACGTGTTCTGCAGATTGCTGAGAAGGATTAATCTGCTATGTAGGTTGTTTCATTCTCCCAGGTTCAGATATAAAAAAAGGAGCTCTTTGTTGAAAAATAGTAATCTCTTCAAGATGGCACCAGAGTTAGATTACACCTTGCCTGTCTTCTCCCTAGGACAGTCTCTTTTGCAGGTTCTTTTAGGCCAAGCAGGAGGTTTGGGGCCTTAACGACAGAAAACAACCCAGGCAGGGAGGCCAGAAATAGTGAGTAGAGGAGGGTAGGAGTGTGGCCCCAGGCCAGCTTTACAATTCCTGTTCCTGGGGTTCTTTCCCTGCAGGGTTGTTTTCCACCAGATTCTTTTGATGAAGTTAGGGATGATCCCTCCCTTTTCCTTAATGAAGTCACAGTGTTGGAAAAATTCTAATAGGCTAGAGGTTATAGCAAAAGTACTTTCACAAATGTTTGTATTTAATGTTTACATGTAAAAAAAGGCAGAACTCCCTTTTGGTTGGTTGTTTTTGTTTTGTTTTGCTTTGTTTTGTTTCTTACACAGATTAGAAAGATAAGGCTCAGGGCAATGTGGATTATTCAAGGTATCTAAAGTAATATCTCTAGTGAGTAGGAAGACTAGGACTCAAAGCCCGGTGTTCTGATTCCATTTGCCCTACAGCTCAGATGTATCAGAGTACATTCCCAGTTGTGCTTCATTTATCTATTTTTTGTATCCCTGAGGCCTGGTGCCATGTCTGAAACCTAATGTGTATTCATTAGATGTTTGTCAATTTAAAAACTGTATTCTATTGTCCAAAACCATCATTTCTGAAGCGAAAGATGATTTCTGGGAATTGTGGAAATTTTGATGCCTTACAAAGTTCAGACAAGTCTGAGTATTCATTTAGGGAGGCCTATAGCAGCCACTTGGGGATGCCCTATTTTCTTTTCAAGGTAGAAACAGAGAACTACAATATCTTACCTAAGTGTGAGTAGGTTTGAAGGATGTGCCCTCAAGGAGTCAAGGATTCGCTGAATGCAGGCATTGTTTCCCATGGGTACTTCATTGCTTCTTTTCCTTTCTGTGCCCTTTCTGGTTTCACAGTGTTCAGATGTCGCTGGGGACAAAGGGCTCCGTGTTAGGCTTTTGTGGGGTTTACTGGGGGTTGTGCAGGAAGAGTATCACTCAACCCCGTTGCACTCTATTACTGTGCTGTAGAAGACCAAGTGTCTTAAAATACATTCCCACAAAGCCCCTGTTGGGGATGACTGCCAGATTTCTCATTTCTCTATTTTGTATGTGCACATGATGCAGGAAAGTTGCCAGAAAGAATGCTCAGTCAAGACTGAAAGGTAGCTGGCAGGTATGGTCTGATTAGCCTGGGGGTGGGGTGGGGTGGGAGGTCTTTTAAATAATTTAAGTCCTACAGCTCCAGAAAAGTAAGCCAAGGTGATAAGGACAGATAGAGTCTGCAGAAAGGCTGTCATTAAAAATACATAGGGTATATTAATAAACAACAAAAAATCAGCGTAAAAAAGGAAAACCTGCATCATCCTCCCTACCCTCCCCCCAAATATCATATTTTAAAGTAGCTGTTTTGAAAAAATATATAAAAAGGATGATGTGACTACTGGATCAATATTCTTAATTATTTTTCTCTTTTATTTTACAGACATAAAGTGGATTAAAGTGGATAAAAAGCTCATAGTGCACAACTTGACCAGTCTTTTTTCTGAGATTTAATAAGGGGCTGCAGAGCAGGAAATTCAACATTTACAAAGCTTTCTTGTCTTACTTTTAGAGAATTGTTCAACTTATTCAAATGGCTGCCTGTAAAAAAAGATACATAAAATACCAGTTACAAAATATTATAGTATACGTTTTATATAACTTTATAACATTTAATGATACAAGAAAAGGGCAATTTATGGATCTCTTTTGTTTTATATCTTCTCTGTTATTTTAAAAATCAGCTACCACATAATTTTACATTTCCTCTTTCACATCCTCATTCTGTATCTTATGTTCCTTTTCTACCTCTGCCCTCTAACTTTAAAAAAATATAAATCTCCAATCACCTTCTTATTTTGGTCACAAATGCTCCCTTTTCTCATGGTGTTTGTTTTCTCCTCCAGCTGCTTTCTGTCCTTCAACAGACTCTAACAACTGAGCCTCTTTATACTTTGTACAAGGAAATGTCTTCCATGTAATTCTAATCTTAGCTCTATTTTCAAAGCTGCATGTCCCCATTTATGTTTATCAGCACAGATTTCCAGCAAGAAGTTTATATCAAGTGAAAGTATTAGTTTTAATAATGTTTGAAAAAACAAAGAAGCATTGAATAAAATTATGCAACCTGTAAATTATTTTAAAGCTGTCTGTGCATTTTATTTCCCAAAACCCTGGACAAAGAAACACCACTCTGAAATAAATGTTAGCTCTTTGAGCTTCCCTTCCTCCAGTTCGTCTGTCTGTGCTTCTGTGTCTAATTTCAGCTAACATGCAATGGGATCTAGTTTTAAAATTCCTAAGCTGTTCTGTGAGGAAGAGAAAATTGCTTCTAAAGTTAAATGTGCCTTTCCATATATTTACCAATAAAGCAATTCACAGAAAACATACAAAAAAGCAGAAAAGAAAATCCATTCGCAGGGGTTATATGATTATTTAGATCATATCTCACAAACGTGCTATTTTCTGATTAGCATGAATGCAGTTTGCGGGAGAGTGGAGGAAGGAGAAAGTACCGAAACGGGCCCTGAATGTCCGAATGGAGTTTCCTTCCACATCCTCCAAAGGTATTCCGTAGGAAAGTTTCTCTGGCCTAAGGCACCTGGTTGGTTTGCTTTTTGCCCCGCTTCGGGAGAGGTGTCGCCTCTTAATAACAAACGTTAATTATAATGGGCAATTAAGGATAATTCATAGGTGATCAAGGACCAAAAGCCTATGAGAGTTTTCATTAAAACAACAGCACAATTATAACCTCTGGAGGTACACTATTATCATTATTAGATGGTTCTGTACCTTCAATAATGTGTACAGTTCTTGCTCTGAACATTTTAATTATGGAAAATTGTAAAACTACATAAAAGTAGAAAGAATTGTTTAATGAATCCTCAAGTACCCATCAACCGGTTTCAACAAATTCTGAACTTTAAACAAATTCCCAACTTTCTCCCAACCTTGTTTCATCTATCCTCCCATTTTTCCCCCCTTTGGTCGGATACAATTTAAGGCAACTACCAAAACATGATAGCATTTTACTCGTAAACATTTAAGTATACACCCCGAAAATCTGATGACAATTTGACTGGTTATGGCCAAATGGACCAGCACGACAAATTAAGAAGGAACGTAGAGAACTCTCCCCTAGTTGGAGCGGTGGTCATTAAAACTCTAAGGCTCTTTTAACTCTATGGGGGTGAGAACCAAGCAAGACATTCCTCCGGGACAGGCGGAGGTGGCCGGGTGGAGAGGAAAAAACCCTGAGGGGCAAGTAAATGAATTCTTTCGAATCTGCCCCCCCATGCATGCGCAATCCAAACCCCAGAGTTGCTAAGGCTCCAAGGAAGATCGAGACGCGGGAATCGGTGAAAACCAATCAGAGGGCTCAAAGACTAATCAGTTGTCCAATCCAGATTCCAGATTGACTGCATTCGGATCTCCCCACCTGCATCCAATCAGAGAGCCAGGTAGTTTGGGCGGACTTTTCAAAACAGCGAAAACAAAACAAATCGGGGCCCTTTAAAAGGTGTGATGAGTCCCAGAGACTATCTCCTTCCGCTTCTCAACCCTGTCATTCGCTTTTCCTCCCACTGCGAATCAATCGCAGAATACATCCGACGTCCAGATTCCATCCTACGCCCTGGATCCGAGACGGTGGCCGGAGATGATAAAGCAAAAGATTGTTGAGGAAGCCTAAAAACATATCGTTGTCAGTGGTTTAGGTTTGGGACTCTTTTTCAAAATCTTTGCGCAAGCGGTAGATTCTTCCGCGGGGAGTCACAAGTCCCGCCCTCTTGGGGGCGTCGAAAGCTCAAAACAAAAACAAGGGGTTTGCTTCGGCCTTCGCGGCGGCCGCAGCAGTGGCGACGGTGTGGGAGCTGCTCCTGGAGCGGCGGGTCTGGAGGGGCCCGCGCTGCGTTGCAGCGGGAGGGTGGGCGCGCGGTCAGCAGGATGGAGCCGGGGCTGTAAGGCCGAGGCGGCGGTGGCTGGGGGAAAGGGTCGGATGTCGGTCTTGGGGTACCGCTGAGGCGGCGGGTCCCCGACCTCGGAGACTGGTTCGGACACCCCCGCCGCGCCCAGCCCCCTCCGGTCCGCTGGCGGAGGCGCGCATTCGGCACGGTGAGTGGGGCCCACCCAGGATAGAGGATTTTTTCTTTGTGTGTTTTCGGGGCCGGGTGGTGGGGTGGTCAGAGTGCCCGCGCACTCACCCCCCGCCCACCCCCTCACCCCCCCGGCAGCCACCCCCATCCTGCTTTCAGCCCCAGACCCAGGGGAGCTGGCACCCGGCGGCGGAGAGATGATGGTGGAATAGATGGACTGGGCGAGGAGGATGAAGACAATTCTCCGCCTCGGTCCTTCCCTCCACCTCCATTTTGTCACGGAGGGTAGTTGGGGTGGTGCTTCTTGGGTTGATAGCCCCGGGGCCCCGCTCAGCTGCGGAATCGGGCGTATGTTGTCCGATCAACCGGCGCACTGGACTTTTTTTTGTTCTTGGGCCCCGGCTGGGTAGGCCTCCCTATCCCACTGGTCTTTCGTACAGGGATTCCTCCACCGATATATGTCGGGAGTAGACACAGATGAAGTGAATGGGGGAAGGCTCGCGGAGGTGGAGTTGCCCATCTCCAGCGAGAGGGGCTTCTGGGGCTGGGCTCTCCGGGCGCGGCGGGGCTCAAGAGTCTCCTCCCTCCGGTTCTTTGTTCAGTCGCGAGACTTTCTCTCCCTTCCCCCGCTACTGTACGACGCCCCCATCCCCAGAACCCGCTGCAGTAGCTGTCCCCGCTGCAGTTCCTTGAGCAGGACCCCCTTCCCACTTGGTTTCATGTGGGGCGGACGCTCCGGACACCGCCGCCCGGGGACAGTTTCCTGTTGTGAAACGCTGGGAGGCCGCGGCTGGCCGGTCGGACCCGGCGCCGGCTGGCGGACGCGAGCACTGCCCCTCCCCCGTCACACCTCCCTGGCGGTGGGGGAGGTTTACCCGGGGTTCTGGCGGACGTGACTGGTCCCCTCACCCTCTCCTCGCCGGAGTGTATTGGGACGCCCCTCCCTGCAGGTAGTGGCCGCAGTTCTTGTTTTCCCAGGATACATTCAGTGTGTGGTTTCTTTGCTGCAGATGAAGGATTTGGGTTCAGAGAAGCTGGCAGGTCGTGAAGGGGTCCAGCTCTTCGGATTGTTGAACCTCTACCTAGAACAGGAACAGAGATTCCAACCTCGAGAAAAAGGACTGAGCTTGATCGAGGCTACTCCGGAGGTAGGTTTCCAGCAAAGATAAGTCACTCAAGCAGTTGCTGGGGTTTGGAGGAGATAATCTTTTTTTTTTTTTTTTTTTCCTTTCAGTTGAATCTAGACTTGAGGCTGCGAAGTTTTATCTTAAGATAAACCATAATACAGGGCCATGCTTTTGTTTCTTAGCAAGAATGAGAGAGCTCTAGAGAACTAGTGTTTCTCATATATGGCAGCCCCAGGCTGCAGCTTCTAGGTGGGAATTCAGGGCATTTGCAATACCCTTTGCCTGTTAAATACTTACTATAGCAGGATCTTAAATGATTTTTTTAAAAAGAAAACAAACAAGGAATCCTCTACCTCCATTCCAAGGGAATTTAATTATGTTTATTTGCTGTAATCCTCTGGAAGTGTGGCAACAGTTCATCATATTCAATTGCTCTGTCTTGAGGTATATTTTTAAAAAGTAATGTTTTGCACACATCTCATATCCGATAAAGTGTATAGTTTTGGTTGAGTGATGCCACGCTTTCCCTCCAGATTGCTTGATGATTAAGGAAAAAAATTACCTTATTTGACGTTTTAGATTTAACTGTGTGTACTATCCGTCTAGTGCTAGGAAAATCATAAACTTTGGCTCTTGGTTTTTATTGCAGAATGATAACACTTTGTGTCCACGATTGAGAAATGCCAAAGTAGAAGATTTGAGGAGTTTAACCAACTTTTTTGGATCTTGCACTGAAACTTTTGTCCTGGCTGTCAATATTTTGGATAGATTCTTGGCTTTTATGAAGGTATTTAATCATTTTTATAAGTACTTCATTTTTCCATGGTCAGTGCCTAGTGCAGTGCCTAGCAGCAAAGGCTCAATAGATTTTGGCAAATAAGTGTAATAATGTCCACTAAATATAAACATTTTTATATTTTAATTGGAATGGTGATCTTTACATGCCAAATTTAAGTATATTGTTGAATCTGAAGTTAGGTTTTGCTGTGTTTTTTACATATCTTTGTGTATATAGTTCTCAAAATAAGGTTTTCATAGTTTCATCTCCCATCATATTTTCTAGGAACTTAGGTGTTTTTAATATTGAAATATGTTAAATGGAAGTATTAGCAGTATGCTAAAGGGACCTACTCTCTTCCTTATGAGAAGTCTTTTCAAAGCAGGGAGCCACAGTCTTATAGTCAGCAGCAACTGTTAGAAAAGGTGATGATTCTTCTGCCAATAGGATTGCTGTCAGCTGCTGGGTCAGTTTTCAGGGCACTGAAAAGAAAAGGGCAGCCATCTGTCCATGGCAGCTTTTACATATGTCCTTCTCTTAACAACAGATACAATATTTCTCCTGGGCAAATCAGCATTGAAGTATGGGTTGATTCTAAAAGATTTTTGCGTAAAAAGATAAGATATATAAAGTATTATTTTTATATCCAAAGAAGTAGTATATTTTCTTAGTATTGAAAGGCTAATTTTGGAGGCGGTTGCCCTGTATAAATTTAATAAGAATGAAATACCCAGTATAACTATGTGTGAGAAATCTAGCTTTTGAACCTGCGTTGACTTTTTTTTTTTTTTACCTGAGTTTAAATTTAAATTAAATAATTTAAGTGCTCAAACTTCTTTTTTTCTAAAGGGAGGTTAAGGCATAAAATGTAAAAGTGATTAAACAGAACTGTGGGTTAGGGCAAATATTCATTTGGGAAGCAACTTGACTGTGTTCTCTCTTAAAAGTAGGGACATCATTACACTTATTTTTAAGTGTCTGTTTTGGTAAATCAAAGTGACAGTTGTTAGAAGAAAGCTCTTGTTCTTTGTTTTTTAGGTGAAGCCTAAACATTTGTCTTGCATTGGAGTCTGTTGTTTTTTGCTGGCTGCTAGAATAGTTGAAGAAGAATGCAACATTCCATCTACTCATGATGTAATCCGGATTAGTCAGTGTAAATGTACTTCTTCTGACATAAAACGGATGGAAAAAATAATTTCAGAAAAATTGCACTATGAATTGGAAGCTACTACTGCCTTAAACTTTTTGCACTTATACCACACTATTGTACTTTGTCATACTTCAGAAAGGTCAGTGAGATTAAAAAATATTTTATATTTTGAGCATTGCCATAGCTCACAGTCAAGAACTAGAATGCCAATGAAATTTATATTTTTACCCCCTCCCAGCTTTCAGTTTTGACTTTTAATGGCAAGTCGTTAAAATCATTTAAATCTGTGGTTGTGTAATAAATATTTTGTTCTTTCTTTGCACTATATAGGAAAGAAATATTGAGCCTTGATAAACTAGAAGCTCAGCTGAAAGCTTGCAACTGCCGACTTGTCTTTTCAAAAGCAAAAGTAAGTTGATTTCTTGCTTACATTTGTCTCACACTTTCTTTGTGGGTTTTAAAAATATGCTTATTTTTATTTCTTTTTTGTTGCGGTTGTAGCCATCAGTATTAGCTTTGTGCCTTCTCAATCTGGAAGTAGAAACATTGAAATCCATGGAATTATTGGAAATTCTCCTGCTTGTTAAGAAACATTCCAAGGTAAATGTTTTCAGTTCTTCAAAGCAAATTTCCTTCCTAATGTTTCATTTTTTCTCTGGTGATCTAAACAGTAAGTAATGTTTTATTGGGATATTAACTGTTACGCTTATTTTTTTCTTGTATTTCAAGTATTGGAAGTTCTGGACAGCTTTGCCAGCTTTGACCCAGACAGTACTAAGCTGGAAGGGAACTTGGTCACTTAATCGAGTTTCTTTCTGCATATTAGTGTCCCTTCTGTAGTACTCTTGATGGTAATACAGCTGTGTACACTGCCAAATGTACATTGTTCTAAAATGCATGCTAGGAAGTAGACTTAGTAAATATGCAATGATAGGATGGCATCCCATCACATCTGTAGGGCTTGAATCATTATCCCATAGTTAGCATTATCAGAATAATATCAACAGTGTTTCTCTTTTTAACTCCTGTAGGCAGGCCAGCTCAGTAACTTTCTGGAGTCACAGAGCTATAAAACAACAAAACCATAGGTTTTTTTTATGTTGGTTTGTTTTCTTTTTTTAAACTAATAGTCTAATTGGGGAATGATGGAACTTAACAAGAGATGGTATGTTCTATCATTTATTGTTCTGTTTCTCAGTGCCAGATAATTAATGAATATTTAGGGAGTACTTTGGAGTTTTGTTAGCAGAGAATTTGGGCAGACCAGGGAGAGGATATGACTGGGACCCTCATTGAACCAAAGAAATCTTAGATAGTGAGTGAAAGTTTGAGCAGCAAATGTTTATGGCCAGAGAGTTGGATGAACTAGACGAGTTTGGGAGGTCATGTTAAGGTAGGTTTACAGATTGTATGTCTAGGTGATAGTCACAATCAGGAGTAAGGACGTCCAACCTAAATTGTGGTTTTGGAAACCAAGCATGGAAATGAGGCAGGAGGTCACACATGACCAAGATTTGGATCCATCGATGGAGACAGCATTGGCTCTGTTGATAGGAAGTTTGGGAGAAATTAATTTGTGATGAAAGAAGGATGATTTTGAGGTCTGTATTTAAATTTCATATAGGTAGGTTGCTAGTAGGCATTTAGCAGTCTGGAATAAAAACTCAGAAGATGAACTACAGTTGGGGATCGAAATTTGAAATTTCTCACAAGAAAGTGATCATTGAAACCAATACAATGTGTGGTAGTCCTTTGCTTAGGGGCTACTTGAAGCCTTGGGGTCTCAGTGGTAGCCTTTCCCCCAATTAGAGAGCCAAGTGAAGGAAGATATGTCTAGACAAGTAAGAGCACCAGAAGTGTAAACTGGATGTTGGAAAGAGGTTTTCCAGAAGAGATGGTCATGAATATTGAATTTTCAAAGGTCCGATAGAATAAGAATTGAAGATCATTGGATATGTCCGAGGGTGCTTTCAGTAGAGTTAGGGACAAGGGAGTAGAAAAGCCAGATTGCTGGTAAATTAAAATATAACTGGATTAGATAGAAATGGATGTTGTAAAAATTTTCTACAGGTGGTAAAAGATTTTATAGTGTGAAGCATTTTGTTTATAACATAGATAATTTCTAGATTTTGGTTTAATTACGAATTTATTAGTTTTTGTGTATAAACTTTATGATAGTGTTATCTGGAATTATCTTCAATGAAAATTGATTCCTTGAAATAAATGGGGTGTAATCCCCAGTAGTGGAGGAACTATGTCCTTTCCATCCTCTTCTCTCATATTGCTAACTTTGCCACTGGCATGTGTCTGGTGTCATAACTGTACATATTATTAGTAATCCAAATGCTTTGTTATCGAAACTTAAATTATGTTAAATTTCTTAATATTGAGATTATTTAAAACTTTCTTTGATTGTTGATTTCTTAACAGACCTTGTTTGTTTTTAGGTCAGTGTATTTTTTAAGAACAGTTAGAGCTTTCTGTCTGGAATCCTATGTGAATTATTTATACCTATGATTTTCTTTCCCTAAATCAGTGATTTCCACATTTTGGCTGCACATTAGAAACACCAGGGAAGTTGTAAGAAAAATCTTGATTCTCAGATCACACCCCATCATAAATTAAATCGGAACATCTAGGGGTGGGAGCCAGGAATCAGTATTTATTTAAGGATTCCTGAGTGATTTCAAGGTACAGCAAGGTTTGGAACAACTGACATAACATCTTCTTTAAAATATTTTTTGTTTTCAGATTAATGACACCGAGTTCTTTTACTGGAGGGAGTTAGTTTCTAAATGCCTAGCCGAGTATTCTTCTCCTGAATGTTGCAAACCTGATCACAAAAAGTTAGTTTGGATTGTTTCAAGGCGCACAGCCCAGAACCTCCACAACAGCTACTATAGTGTTCCAGAATTGCCCACAATACCAGAGGGGGGTTGTTTTGATGAAAGCGAAAGGTAAGCAGGTTCCTTGACTAATTAGACTTCTTCAGATTACATATTACTGATTTTACACTCAAAATAGAACCATGGGATATTATAAGGTAAGGCATTGCAGAAAGCCCCACTCTAATATCCTCATTTTTTCAGGTGAGAAAATTAACCAGAAAGACTCTCATTAAA
Source organism: Choloepus didactylus (assembly GCF_015220235.1). NCBI lineage: Eukaryota > Metazoa > Chordata > Mammalia > Pilosa > Megalonychidae > Choloepus > Choloepus didactylus. The sequence goes on from NC_051309.1 coordinate 82,397,800, forward strand.
ATAGACAATAATTTAGAAGAAAAAGTAGATATCTATTGTGCATTCTAGCCTTAAAATTAAAAAAAAAAAAAAAAAAAAAAGGCTGGTTGTTTCCAATCTCCCTCCTTATCCTTCTTATTCTTTGATACACAGTTTAGTTTAAAAAAAAAAAAAAAAAAGAAACAGCATTTTTGGCTGTTTCACTATGAATTCCTCATGGTGCTATGAGAAGAAGGTGAGGGATGGTTTACAAATTAAGGGAACCACCACAGCTAATGGGGCAGACATCTATAGATGTTTCTGTAGTTTTGTCCAATGTCTTTGTCTTATTTGGAGTTTAATTATTTTTGTTTGAAAAGTGAATTATTTGATTCTACTGAATTTGATTGTTATTCTATGGGAAAGCAGGTAAAGGACCCCCAGATCCATTTGTATAGCTTGTTGGTTTCTTGGTTTGATTTGAGACTATCAATGCTAAAAAGACATGCAAAATACCATGTGATAGATTAGGAGATATGTTGTCCTTAGTTTGCATTTGTTGGATTTAAAATGCTTAGAATAGCACAATTATTTGTTGATAGAAATATTAATTTATATAAGAATAATAGTTTGGTGATAGTAATTTGTTTACACCTCTTAAGAATATATTTTCTAATGTGATTACAATAGATTTAGGAAATCCTTGTAAGTTAAATGTTGTCTGTGTAGAGCATAAATTAAACTTTCAATTAAATTTTGAATATGAAAATCTTAAGACAAGGGATGTTCATGTGGCAGTTCTATTTTGCCCATTAAACATTTAAATGTATTGTAAATAATGGAATTGTCCTGTCTCTTTTACTTTAGTGAAGACTCTTGTGAAGATATGAGTTGTGGAGAAGAGGGTCTCAGCATTTCTCCATCCAGTGATCAAGAGAGCACCTTCTTTTTCAACTTCAAAGTGGCAAAGACCCTGTGCTTTCCATCTTAGAAATAGAATTGTTCTGTGTCAGAATTCAGTGTGTGCACAGGTTTCAAAGCAATAAATGGGGGAGTAGGTAGTTTTCTGGTCCAGCCCCCGTATAGGCAGGAATTGCATAGACTGGAATTACCTACCTTCTATTTATTCAGATCAGAACTGGCCTATTTTTCATTTTTCATCTTAAGCCATCAAATGAGTTAGTGCTTCTTAAACAATTGAAAATACTTTAGACATTGGCACTTTATTTTCCTTCTGGATCTTTAGCTACTTGGGAGAGGAGGGAAGCGGCTGTTACCTTCAATTTATTACTGTCTAAGATTTTTAAAGAGGAATAGTGTAGCATATCCTAAACTTTTTATAAAGCCTTCGGGTGTCTTTATTTAAACAGATTGGGAGTGTGAAGTGCTTTTTAACAGGGATAAGATAATGGCTTATCTTAGATCTTTCTCCTCCAGTCTCAGAACAGAGAATATACTCTTAAATGTCAAACACCATCTTAGTTTTGTTTTTTTAAGTGATTGATGTACTATCTGATGCAGATCCTATACACTTAGGAATTATAGTATCAGCGTATCTGTGGATTTTAGTAACTAATGTCTAAATTGAGGTTTCTGCTAAAGCAGAAATAATAGACAGGTTAGGGCTGTTGCATTCCTAATGCCTAAGTATTGTCAGTTCATAGTATTCTTTTAATGTGTTATTAAAACAATCCATGATCTGCTAGTTTTGCATGCACCTGTATGAAAGCGGTACAGGAAGTTAAACAGAACTAGGTAACTATGGAATTGATAAATGTCGATTAGTAGTACATTTTACATATTAAAATGTTTCTTATATTAAAAGAAACATCTGCATGATTGTGTTTTAATTCCTTTGTAGTATCATTTCAAAAATAATGGTATTAGTATATGGGTGCCAAGATTGAATATGAAGTATAAAAGTGTTTATAGTATAGTATTAATAGTTTTAAGCATATCTTTGTGGTGGGATAGCCATAAGAATGGGATTATATAAACTCTGTACACAAGATTTTGCACAGAGAATTTGTTTTTTTAACTTTATAAAATGTATATGAAAATGTAAATCTTAAGATGTACATAAAATTCTGTATTTTTTTACCTTGTGTGTGATAGTCTAGTCATTGCATGTAAGTATAATTTATTGTGTATTTTGTATTATACATCAATGACTGACTTTTTTTACTGGTAGGTCAGCATCCACTGGACACTTTTTCTGAAGTGGATCATTTTGAAGTGATAATGGATTACAACTCAGAATAAACATATTAATGAATTATACAATCACAGGTTAATTTTTAATCTTTTGGTTAAAAAAATTCTTACTGAATTTCAGAAGGAAGTCTTGACATGAGGCAGGAGTGCTGGACCTCTGACTGGCTACCAGAAATCCTCTAGGTATTATTTCCTAATAAATTTACCACAGTCCACAGTTTGGCCCTCAGCCTTGGATATACATAAAGTGAATCTGTAACTTGGGAATTGACCTCTTTCAGAGGTGGGCTCATCATGCAAGCTCTCATAGACTGGTGTATTAACCTGCCTATTAATTTTCAGTGAAAGGCCACAGATACCAAGTAGAACAGAAGTCTCAGGTTGGCAGATCAGTACAGTCTCTGCAGACAAGCTAAATTCTAAAGAAGGTTGCTTGGTTACCAAGCACTGGGGAAATTAGCTATGTCATCCTTAGGGATGGGCCTGTCACAGTGATGGGTGCCTCTGTCTCTTTGGTCCTCTTTTTCCAAGCCTCAGGCTTGTTTTGCAAGTGGTGGTCTTTTGCTTAGATTCCCCATCTAGTATGATTTTGTAGATCTTTGTTTTCTCTAGTTAATAGAAAAACATTAGGTCTATGAATGTTTTTCATGTAATACCTCTTCTCTGGAGATAATGGGCATAGTTTTCTTTTCCTTCCCAGTGGAGAATCTGCTTGAGGATGATACTCCCTCACTAAATAATCTTGGTAAATAGAGACAACATACTTTGTTTTCAGATTTTCATTTGCTGAAATGTAAAGTTATTTGTAGCTTACCAAATCTTAAAACCCTCTTCAGTTTTCCTCTAGGGTTTTATTACTTTTCTTAGTAGATACTGTTTCTGGTAAATCTGCCCACACATGACTTCATTTGTTTCCCGTTCTGGACTTCAGTGTATTCAGTCCAGTTCTTTTTACTGAACTCCCAACCTGTTTATTCAAAAATGGCCATTCCACTTGGACATTCCTGATTGATCCCAAGTCTGTTCTTACTGCTTGTCTATCTCATGAATAGGAATTCCATCTCCTCAAGTTGGAAACTTAGGTGATATCCTCATCATCTCCTACCTGTTTATTGGTGGTCACCAACTTCTATCATTTATATGATCTAATTTATACTGTTTATATCTCTACTCTGACTCCTCTTCTCTGGCACAGGTTTGGTTCAGACCACACTCTAGGTTAATCTTAGTTAGCAATCTCTCAGCCCCCAGGCTTATTCCTTATCTCCCTTTTGCTGCCTGGTTAGCCTTTTTTTTAAAAAAACAGTTTTATTGCTATGTATTCACACACCATACAGTCCATCCCCAGTATACAATCCATGATTCACAGTATATTCAGAGTTGTGCTCATCACCACAATCAATTTTAGAACATTTTTATTACTCCAAAAAGAAAAACCCCATACTCCTTATTATTGACTCTTAGCATTGTTGAGGTACCTTTGTTAAAAACTGATGAAAGAATATTAAAATATTACCGTTTACGCTAGAGTCCATAGTTTGCACCAGGTGTATTTTTTCCCATATACCAACTTATTGTTAATGCCTTGTAATAGTGATGTACATTTGTTTTAGTTCATAAAAATCATTCTTATATTTGTACTATTAACCACAGTCATCAACTACAACGGCTCACTGTTAAACAGTCCCATGTTTTATCCTTTAGCTTTCTTTCTAGTGACATAAATGACCCTTAACTTCTCCTTTCAACCACAATTGCACCCATAATTATGCACTGTTAATTACACTCACAATAATGTGCTACTATGACCTCTATCTCTGAACATTTACAATCAACCTAATTAAGAATTCTGTACAAATTAAGCATCAGCTCCCCATTCTCTATCTCCTGGTATCCTGTATTCTAGATTTTAATGCTATTAGTATGCTTATTATAATTAGTTCATTTTAGTGAGACCAAACAACATGTCCTTTTGAGTCTAGTTTAGTTTGTCAAGGTTCATTCATGTTGTCATATGCGTTGAGGCTTCATTTCTTCTCTTCAGTTGAGTAATATTTCATTGTATGTATGTATCACATTTTGTTTATCCATTCATCGGTTGGTAGACACCTGAGTTGTTACCATCTTTTGGCAATTGTGAAAAATGTCACTATGAGCATTGGTGTGCAAATGTGTGTTTGCGTCCCTGCCTTCAGTCCTTCTGAGTATATACCTAGTAGTGGAATTACTGAATCATATGGCAGTTCTATATTTAGCTTCCTGAGGAACTGCCAAGCTGTCTTCCATAGCAGCTCTACCATTCTACACTCTTTTCCTTTCAGCTTGTAGAACTCCCTTTAGTATTTCTTGTAGGGTAGGTCTCTGGTTGATGAACTCTTCAGTTTCTGTTTAGCTATGAATATTTTAAACTGTCTCTCATTTTTGAAGGGCAGTTTTGCTGGATAAAGGATTTTTTTGACTAGCAGTCTTTCTCTTTCATACCCCTCTGCCTTCTTGCCTCCAGGCTTTCTATTGAGAAATGGGCACTAATCTTATTGAGTGTCCTTTTTTTTTTTTTTTTTTTAACTTGACAGTTGTTTATTTTGGGGTCAACCATAAACCATAGCAGAGGTTTGTCCTGTTTCAAATTTACACATTTACCAGAGTTATGTTAATTAACATAATTTATATACTTGTCTTCTCTTTTTTTTCTTTCTTTTTTTATTTTGAAATAAATTCAAAGTTATAGGAACAGTTGCAAAAACAATACTAACCTCATACAAAGAATTCCATCATACCCTGACCCCCCTCTCCCGATAGCTCAATCCACCAACTTTAACATGTTGTCACGTTGCTATTTCTTTCCCTCCCTATCTATCATCCATCATCTATTGCTCTGTCTTCTGAACATATGAGAGCTAGCTGCACACATCCTTGAACATACACTATAATCCACGTATACATTTCCCATGAACAAGAACATTCTTTTATGTAATCCCATTAAGCGCCACTATGAAGTACAAGAGATTCAACAATAATACAGAGCTTACATTCTATATTTTCTTTACCTTATGTCTGAACTGTGTCCCTTTGAGCCACCTGTCCTCTATCCTCCAATCCCATCCAAGTTCATCCTTGGCATTCAATCGTCATCTATTTAGACACTTTTTTTTTTTTTCCAGTTGTGGAAACATATATACCGCCTAAATCTTCCCATTCCACCCCATCCCTAGCCTTCCATTAGTGAGATTAATCACATTCAGAATGTTGTAATGCTCTTTCCCACCATCCATTACTAGAAATTTCCCTTCACCTCAAACAGCGACTCCACACTCATTTCTTAACTCCCTATTGCCCCTTCCCTCATTTCTCTTAACCCAAACTCTACATTTCATCTCTATGGTTATATTCTCTGCTAATTTCTTTGTGTTTGTTGTGGGGGTTAAAATTAACCTCTTAAATCCATATCAATCTTGTTTTTTTTTTTTTTTTGATACCACCTTCACTTCAATAGGACACACAAACTATGTTCCTGTACTCCTCCATTCCCCCACTTTATATAGTCTAAAATTACATATTTTACACTGAGTTCAAAACCACTGATTTGTCATTAGAGTTCATGTAATTTATATCATGCAGGAAGTAAATAGTGGAGTTACAGTTCAAAAATTATTGACTTCTATTTGTATTCCATTGTGGTTGGAGAATGTGCTTTGAGTATATTCAATTTTTTTTTTTTTTTTTTAATTTCTTGAGGCTTGTTTTACATCCCAGCTTATGGTCCCTTCTGGAGAAAGATCTGTGATCACTAGAGAAAAATGAGTGTCCTGGTGATTTGGGATGTAAAGTACTATATATGTCTGTTAAAATTCTCTTTATCTCTTTCTCCTTTCTTTGTTTCTCTGTTGGTAGGGCTCCCTTTAGAATCTGAAGTAGGGCAGGTCTTTTATTGGCAGTCTCTCAGCATTTGTGAAAAATTTAAGCTCTCCCTTGAATTTGAAGGAGAGTTTTGCTGGATAAAGTATTCTTGGTTGGAAGTTTATCTCTCTCAGGATTTTAAATATGTCATGCCACTGCCTTCTAACCTCCATGGTGGCCACTGAGTAGTCACAACTTAGTCTTAGGTTGTTTCCTTTGTATGTGGTGAATTGCTTTTCTCTTGCTGCTTTCAGAACTTGCTCCTTCTCTTCAGTACTTGAGAGTCTGATCAGAATATGTCTCAGAGTGGGTTTATTTGGATTTATTCTATTTGGAGTTCGCTGGGCATTTATGCTTTGTGTATTTATATTGTGTAGAAGGTTGGGGAAGTTTTCCCCAACAATTTCTTTGAATACTCTTTCTAGACCTTTACCCTTCTCTTCCCCTTCTGGGACACCAATGAGTCTTAAGTTTGGATGTTTTATTTTATCTATCGTATCCCTGAGATCCATTTCGATTTTTTCAATTTTTTTGTCCATTCTTTCTTTTGTTCTTTCATTTTCTGTTCTGTGGACTTCTAGGACACTGAGATGTTGTTCAGCTTCCTCTAATCTTGTATTGTGAATATCCAGAGTCTTTTTTTTTTTTTTTTTTTTTTTTTTTTTTATTTAAAAAAAATTTTATTTAGGTAAAACTATTTTAGTGAAGTTGAGCATTTCTCTTTCATTACCAGCTCTTCTGAACCCATGTAAATTTTATTATTTTTTCAACTTTAAACATTAAGTGATGTAATTTTAGTATATCTATTCTATAAAACTGGTGTGGGAAAATTAAGATGTTTAAATTACTGAGGCTTTCTTTAAAAAGTAAATCCACATGTTGTACAAACTAGGATATTATGCCAACATTGTCACTTTCAAACCAGTCTAATTGGTCCAAGATTCAACTTGGTAAAAATATTATATAAAATTTTGTATTTATTTACCACACCTTAAATAATGTTTATTAGTGCATTTGTCTTAGTGGCTTTTTTTTTTTTTTTTTTTTTTTTTTTGTGAATGTCTTTTTTTTTTTTTAATCATCATTTTATTGAGATATATTCACATACCACGCAGTCATACAAAACAAATTGTACTTTCGATTGTTTACAGTACCATTACATAGTTGTACATTCATCACCTAAATCAATCCCTGACACCTTCATTAGCACACACACAAAAATAACAAGAATAATAATTAGAGTGAAAAAGAGCAATTGAAGTAAAAAAGAACACTGGGTACCTTTGTCTGTTTGTTTGCTTCCCCTACTTTTCTACACATCCATCCATAAACTAGACAAAGTGGAGTTTGGTCCTTATGGCTTTCCCAATCCCATTGTCACCCCTCATAAGCTACATTTTTATACAATTGTCTTCGAGATTCATGAGTTCTGGGTTGTGGTTTGATAGTTCCAGGTATCCACCACCAGCTACCCCAATTCTTTAGAACCTAAAAAGGGTTGTCTAAAGTGTGCGTAAGAGTGCCCACTAGAGTGATCTCCCGGCTCGTTTTGGAATCTCTGCCACTGAAGCTTATTTCATTTCCTTTCACATCCCCCTTTTGGTCAAGAAGATGTTCTCCGTCCCACGATGCCGGGTCTACATTCCTCCCCGGGAGTCATATTCCACGTTGCCAGGGAGATTCACTCCCCTGGGTGTCTGATCCCACGTAGGGGGGAGGGCAGTGATTTCACCTTTCAAGTTGGCTTAGCCAGAGAGAGAGGGCCACATCTGAGCAACAAAGAGGCATTCAGGAGGAGACTCTTAGGCACAAATACAGGGAGGCCTAGCCTCTCCTTTGCAGCAACCGTCTTCCCAAGGGTAAAACTTATGGTAGAGGGCTCAACCCATCAAACCACCAGTCCCCTATGTCTGTGGTCATGTTAGCAACCATGGAGGTGGGGTAGGCAAATACCCCTGCATTCTCCACAGGCTCCTCAATGGGGCACTACATCTTTTTTCATTTTTTTTTTTATTTTTTTTTTTTTAACTTTCCCTTCTTTTTTAAATCAACTGTATGAAAAAAAAGTTAAAAAGAAAACAAACATACAATAAAAGAACATTTCAAAGAGACCATAACAAGGGAGTAAGAAAAAGACAACTAACCTAAGATAACTGCTTAACTTCCAACATGTTCCTACTTTACCCCAAGAAAGTTACATAATATAGCAACATTTCAGTGAACTTGTTCCTACTACATCCATCAGAAATTAACAGACCATAGTCATTTCTGGGCATCCCCAGAACGTTAAATAGCTTATCTGTTCTTCTTGGATTATTGTTCCCCCTTCCTTAATTGCTCTCTACTGCTAGTTCCCCTACATTCTACATTATAAACCATTTGTTTTACATTTTTCAAAGTTCACATTAGTGGTAGCATATAATATTTCTCTTTTTGTGCCTGGCTTATTTCGCTCAGCATTATGTCTTCAAGGTTCATCCATGTTTTCATATGTTTCACCAGATCGTTCCTTCTTACTGCCGCGTAGTATTCCATCGTGTGTATATACCACATTTTATTTATCCACTCATCTGTTGAAGGACATTTGGGTTGTTTCCATCTCTTGGCAATTGTGAATAATGCTGCTATGAACATTGGCGTGCAGATATCTGTTCGTGTCACTGCTTTCCGATCTTCCGGGTATATACCGAGAAGTGCAATCGCTGGATCGAATGGTAGCTCTATATCTAGTTTTCTAAGGAACTGCCAGACTGACTTCCAGAGTGGCTGAACCATTATACAGTCCCACCAACAATGAATAAGAGTTCCAATTTCTCCACATCCCCTCCAGCATTTGTAGTTTCCTGTTTAATGGCAGCCATTCTAACCGGTGTTAGATGGTATCTCATTGTGGTCTTAATTTGCATCTCTCTAATTGCTAGTGAAGCTGAACATTTTTTCATGTGTTTCTTGGACATTTGTATTTCCTCTTCAGAGAACTGTCTTTTCATATCTTTTGCCCATTTTATAATTGGGCTGTCTGTACTATTGTCATTGAGTTGTAGGATTTCTTTGTATATGCAAGATATCAGTCTTTTGTCAGATACATGGTTTCCAAAAATTTTTTCCCATTGAGTTGGCTGCCTCTTTACCTTTTTGAGAAATTCCTTTGAGGTGCAGAAACTTCTAAGCTTGAGGAGTTCCCATTTATCTATTTTCTCTTTTGTTGCTTGTGCTTTGGGTGTAAAGTCTAGGAAGTGGCCTCCTAACACAAGGTCTTGAAGATGTTTTCCTACATTATCTTCTAGGAGTTTTATGGTACTTTCTTTTATATTGAGATCTTTGGTCCATTTTGAGTTAATTTTTGTGTAGGGGGTGAGGTAGGGGTCCTCTTTCATTCTTTTGGATATGGATATCCAACTCTCCCAGCCCCATTTGTTGAAAAGACCATTATGGCTCAGTTCGGTGACTTTGGGGGCCTTATCAAAGATCAGTCGGCCATAGATCTGAGGGTCTATCTCTGAATTCTCAATTCGATTCCATTGATCTATATGTCTATCTTTGTGCCAGTACCATGCTGTTTTGGCAACTGTGGCTTTATAATAAGCTTCAAAGTCAGGGAGTGTAAGTCCTCCCACTTGGTTTTTCTTTTTTAGAGTGTCTTTAGCAATTCGAGGCATCTTCCCTTTCCAAATAAATTTGATAACTAGCTTTTCCAAGTCTGCAAAGTAGGTTGTTGGAATTTTGATTGGGATTGCATTGAATCTGTAGATGAGTTTGGGTAGAATTGACATCTTAATGACATTTAGCCTTCCTATCCATGAACATGGAATATTTTTCCATCTTTTAAGGTCCCCTTCTATTTCTTTTAGTAGAGTTATGTAGTTTTCTTTGTATAGGTCTTTTACATCTTTGGTTAAGTTTATTCCTAGGTACTTGATTTTTTTAGTTGCTATTGAAAATGGTATCTTTTTCTTGAGTGTCTCTTCAGTTTGTTCATTTCTAGCATATAGAAACATTACTGACTTATGTGCATTAATCTTGTATCCTGCTACTTTGCTAAATTTGTTTATTAGCTCTAGTAGGTGTATCGTCGATTTCTCAGGGTTTTCTGGATATAAGATCATATCATCTGCAAACAATGACAGTTTTACTTCTTCTTTTCCAATTTGGATGCCTTTTATTTCTTTGTCTTGCCGGATTGCCCTGGCTAGCACTTCCAGCACAATGTTGAATAACAGTGGTGACAGCGGGCATCCTTGTCTTGTTCCTGATCTTAGAGGGAAGGCTTTCAGTCTCTCACCATTGAGTACTATGCTGGCTGTGGGTTTTTCATATATGCTCTTTATCATGTTGAGGAAGTTTCCTTCAATTCCTACCTTTTGAAGTGTTTTTATCAAAAACGGATGTTGGATTTTGTCAAATGCTTTTTCAGCATCTATTGAGATGATCAATTGATTTTTCCCTTTCGAGTTTTTAATGTGTTGTAATACATTGATTGTTTTTCTTATGTTGAACCATCCTTGCATGCCTGGAATGAACCCCACTTGGTCATGGTGTATGATTTTTTAATGTGTCTTTGGATTCGATTTGCAAGTATTTTGTTGAGGATTTTTGCATCTATATTCATTAGGGAGATTGGCCGGTAGTTTTCCTTTTTTGTAGCATCTTTGCCTGGTTTTGGTATTAGATTGATGTTAGCTTCATAAAATGAGTTAGGTAGTGTTCCATTTTTTTCAATGTTTTGAAAGAGTTTGAGTAAGATTGGTGTCAGTTCTTTCTGGAAAGTTTGGTAGAATTCCCCTGTGAAGCCATCTGGCCCTGGGCATTTATTTGTGGGAAGATTTTTGATGACTGATTGGATCTCTTTGCTTGTGATGGGTTGGTTGAGGTCTTCTATTTCTTCTCTGGTCAGTCTAGGTTGTTCATATGTTTCCAGGAAATTGTCCATTTCTTCTACATTATCCAGTTTGTTGCCATACAGTTGTTCATAATATCCTCTTATAGTTTTTTTAATTTCTTCAGGATCTGCAGTTATGTTACCTTTTTCATTCATTATTTTGTTTATATGTGTCTTCTCTCTTTTTGATTTTGTCAGTCTAGCTAGGGGCTTGTCAATCTTGTTGATCTTCTCAAAGAACCAACTTTTGGTGATATTTATCCTTTCTATTGTTTTTTTGTTCTCTATGTCATTTATTTCTGCTTTAATCCTTGTTATTTCTTTTCTTGTACTTGGTTTAGGATTGGTTTGCTGTTCATTTTCTAGCTTCTTCAGTTGATCCATTAGTTCTTTGATTTTGGCTCTTTCTTCCTTTTTAATATATGCGTTTAGTGCTATAAATTTCCCCCTTTGCACTGCTTTTGCTGCATCCCATAGGTTTTGGTATGTTGTGTTCTCATTTTCATTCGTCTCTATATATTTAGCAATTTCTCTTGCTATTTCTTCTTTAACCCACTGATTGTTTAGGAGTGTGTTGTTTAACCTCCAGGTATTTGTGAATTTTCTAAGTCTCTGATGGTTCTTGACTTCTAATTGTATTCCATTGTGGTCAGAGAATGTGCTTTGAATAATTTCAATCTTTTTAAATTTATTGAGGCTTGTTTTATGTCCCAGCATATGATCTATTCTGGAGGAAGTTCCGTGAGCACTAGAAAAGTATGTGTATCCTGGTGATTTGGGATGTAATGTCCTGTAGATGTCTGTTAAATCTAATTCATTTATCAGATTGTTTAGGTTTTCAATTTCCTTATTGGTCTTCTGTCTGGTTGATCTATCTATAGGAGAGAGTGATGTGTTGAAGTCTCCCACAATTATTGTGGAAACATCAATTGCTTCCTTTAGTTTTGCCAATGTTTCTCTCATGTATTTTGTGGCACCTTGATTGGGTGCATAGACATTTACGATTGTTATTTCTTCTTGCTGAATTGCCCCTTTTATTAGTATGTAGTGGCCTTCTTTGTCTCTCAAAACATCCCTGCATTTGAAGTCTATTTTATCTGAGATTAATATTGCTACACCTGCTTTCTTTTGGCTGTAGCTTGCATGAAATATTTTTTTCCATCCTTTCACTTTCAGTTTCTTTGTGTCCCTGTGTCTAAGATGAGTCTCTTGTATGCAACATATTGATGGTTCATTTTTTTTGATCCATTCTGCGAATCTATATCTTTTAATTGGGGAGTTTAATCCATTTACATTCAACGTTAAAACCGTGAAGGCATTTCTTGAATCGGCCATCTTATCCTTTGGATTATGTTTGCCATATTTTTCCCTCTCTCTATTAATATCCTTTATTGTACCCATACCGAATCTCTTTAGTACTGAACCTTTCTCCAGGTCTCTCTGTCCTGTCTTTGTTTCTCTGTCTGTAGGGCTCCCTTTAGTATCTCCAGTAGGGCAGGTCTCTTGTTAGCAAATTCTCTCAGCATTTCTTTGTCTGTGAAAAATTTAAGCTCTCCCTCAAATTTGAAGGAGAGCTTTGCTGGATAAAGTATTCTTGGCTGGAAATTCCTCTCACTCAGAATTTTAAATATATCGTGCCACTGCCTTCTTGCCTCCATGGTGGCTGCTGAGTAGTCACTACTTAGTCTTATGCTGTTTCCTTTGTATGTGGTGAATTGCTTTTCTCTTGCTGCTTTCAGAACTTGCTCCTTCTCTTCTATGTTTGACAGTGTGATCAGTATATGTCTCGGAGTGGGTTTTTTTGGATTTATTCTATTTGGAGTTCGCTGAGCATTTATGATTTGTGTATTTATGTTGTTTAGAAGATTTGGGAAGTTTTCCCCAACAATTTCTTTGAATACTCTTCCTAGACCTTTACCCTTTTCTTCCCCTTCTGGGACATCAATGAGTCTTATATTCGGACGTTTCATATTATCTATCATATCCCTGAGGTCCATTTCGAGTTTTTCAATTTTTTTCCCCATTCTTTCTTTTATGCTTTCATTTTCCATTCTGTCATCTTCCAGGTCACTGATTCGTTGTTCAACTTCCTCTAGTCTTGTACTATGAGTGTCCAGAATCTTTTTAATTTGGTCAACAGTTTCTTTAATTTCCATAAGATCATCCATTTTTTTATTTAGTCTTGCAATGTCTTCTTTATGTTCTTCTAGGGTCTTCTTGATTTCCTTCATATCCCGTACTAGGGTCTCATTGTTCATCTTTAGTTCTTTGAGTAGCTGCTCTAGGTGGTGTGTCTCTTCTGGTCTTTTGATTTGGGTGCTTGGGCTTGGGTTATCCATATCGTCTGGTTTTTTCATATGCTTTATAATTTTCTGTTGTTTTTGGCCTCGTGGCATTTGCTGAACTTGATAGGGTTCTTTTAGGGTTTGTAGACCAGTTGAAGTCCTTATCTCTAATTTATCAGATCTACAGCTTCGTGGAGTACACTTTCTCTAACTAACCAGCAGGTGGCGTCCACGAGCCACCTGTTCTCCACAAGCCAGATCTCCCCTGCTTAGCCTTTTTGGTGAGTGGGGGAGTGAGTGTTTGGGGCCCAATTGGTGTACCAAGCTTGCGTGTGTAGTTGGTGTTGCCTGCCCTGTATGTGGGGCGTGTTTCTGGGCAGTCGGGGAGGGGGGGGTGGCCCTAACAATCAAATCTCCCTGATGATCCTAGAGTTTTAAAGCTGCTGCAATAGTCTAATCCTTCAGTTCAGTCCTGCCACAGTTTGTCTCTGCCACTGACCCACAAGTCTTTGGTATTGGCGTATGGCTCCTGAGACTTGCAAGTGGGCCCCTCTTCCAGGCTGTGCACCCCGGGTCCTCTGTTGAGGGATGACTGTGCTATGTCACAGGTGAGTGCCGTCCCCCCAGGGCAGTTCTGGGCTGCTGGGCTGTGTTGGGAGGCTCCCAGTCTGCTCAAATGATGGCTGAATGGGGCTCTGTTAATTCACACTGCTCCCCCTTCCCAGCTCTGGGACATTCAGCTGAGGTTGCAGGGAAGGCTAATGTCCACGCCCAGTTTTGTGGTGTGTGCCTGTTATTTGAAGCACTTCCGTCACACTGGGTTGTCTGGGGCAGCTCTGGGCTATCGGGCTGGCGATGGGCAGGAGTGTTTCCTGTCCACCAGGATGGTGGCTGTGAGCGGACACCCCCCTTTTCTTGGGAAGTTGTGTTGTTTAGTGAATTTTCTCAGCCACTGGATTATTGCCTTTTGTCTCAGAGCTCTCTTAGTTCTGCTCTTGACTTGACGTGCCCAAATTTCAATTCTTTGAAGCTTTCTGTATTGAGCTTCTTAGAGTAATTGTTTTAGAAAAAGCAAAAAGGATTTAAAAAAAAAAAAAAAACAGAAAAAAACGGCCCTCCTCAGAGATCTAATGGGTTATTGAAATGCTAATAGACAAAGCAACCAGGGCCATTAAGGAAAGGTGCACAGGGCAGAGAGATCAGCTTTGCTTCGGGATTTGCATATGCGCCTCAAGGCCTGATCTCCGCCCTTCCCCTTTCTGTGTTCACCAGAACTCCAAAAATCCTCTGCTTTTATTTTGGAGTTTTTTGTGTTGTTTTTTTTCTATGCCTGTCTCCTCTCTGCTGGGCTGGCTGCTCTCAGAGTCTCTGGTGTCTGGTCTCAGTCTATCTATGGTTGGAGTTTGAATCAGTAGAATGAGTTTCCGATAAGAGCAGCCACTGCAATTCTCCCTTCTCCTTCCCGGAGCTGACAGCCCCTCCTCCCCCGGGACTGAGCCTGGCAGGGAGGGGCGCGGGTCCCCTGGCCGCAAAAACTTACAGATTTCGCTGATCTCAGCAGTTCCACGTTTTCATGAGTGTTGTATGAAGTATGCCCAAAGACAGATTGCTCTGTGGTGTCCAGTCCACGCAGTTCCTGGCTTTTTACCTACTTTCCTGGAGGAGTAACTAAAACATACAGCTCACCAGTCTGCCATCTTGCCCCGCCTCCCCAGAGTCTTTTTAAATTAGCCAACAGTTTCTTTTATTTCCATGAGATCTTCTATTTTTTTATTTACTCTTGCAATGTCTTCTTTATGCTCTTCTAGGGTCTTCTTTATGTTGCTTATATCCTGGGCCATGGTCTTCTTGATGTCCTTTAAATCCTTTGCCGTGTTTTCGTTCCTCGATTGTAGTTCTTTGATTAATTTTGCTAAGTACTGTGTTTCTTCCTATATTTTGATTTGGGAGTTTGGAGTTGGATTCTCCATATCGTCTGGTTTTATCATATGCATTAAGATTGTTGTTTTTGGCCTCTTGGCATTTGCTTTGCTTGATAGGGTTCTTTCAAGTTGTAAAAAAAAAAGATACCAATCCAATTTTTCAGAAGCACAGTTTCTTGGCATACACTTTCTCTAACTAACCAGTGGATGGCGTCTGCAAGTCACCTATACACCTCCAGTCAGTTCTCCCCAACTCTGTCTCTGTGGTGTGTGGGGAAATGATTCTTATGGGGTTCAGTTGGAGAACTCAGTTTGGGTGTGTTGCTGGAGCCGTCTGCCTGGAATGTGGGGCGCGTGTACGGGTGGCCAGAGAGGAAGGGCAGCTTTAATATTCAAATCCCCCAGGTTCCCGAAGATTCAAGGCCACCGCAAGAGTCTAAGCCTTCATTTCAGTTTTGCCCCAGATTTTCTGTCACTGACCCACATACCACTGGCATTGACATAGCGTCCCTGGGTTTTCCAAGTGGGCCCCCCTTCTCAGCTGTGATCTTCCAGGACCTCTGCTGAGGGAAGGCTGTGCACGTCATCCCTCAAGCTAAGCCCCAGGCTGCCGGGCCGTGCAGGGAGGCTGTCTGCCTGACGCAAAGATTAGCCTATAATTCTTGACTGGTGTAAGTTCTGCATGAAAGGCAGGCAGTAAAGCTGGGTCCCACCCCTTTCCTCTTTAGAGAAGATGGATGCCTTAGGGGGAGGTCATTAGCATTTCAATGGTCTCTCTCTGCCTGTTCCACATCCTTGTCTGGGTCACAGAACTGGGAACTCAAATTGGCCGAGGCTTTCTCCACTGAGTTGAAAAAGGAACAGAGCTAGTCCGAGGAGACCCTCCGGCTTTCCAAGGTTAGTCGTCACCCAAAGCCTCTGTCTACTTGTTGGGGATTCGCACCTCGTAGTGAGCTGTTCACACTCGCTAATTAAAACCCCAGTTGGAGCTCCGCTGAGCTATATTCGCTCGCTGGGAGAAAGCTTCTCTCTGGCACCACGAGGCTTTGTAGCTCGGGCTATGGGGGAGGGGTCTCCCGATTTGGATCCGCAGTTCTTACTTACAGATTTTGTGCTGTGATCTTGGGCATTCCTCCCAAATCAGGTTGGTGTATGATGATTGGACGTTCACGTCTGTCCTCCTGCAGTTATTCTGGATTGTGTACTAGTTGTTTCTGTTTTTTTTTTTAGCTGTTCCAGGGGGACTACTTAGCTTCCACTCCTCTCTATGCCGCCATCTTAGATCCTCCTGAGTGTCCTTTATATGTGATGAATTGCTTTTCTCTTGCTGCTTTCAGAATTCTGTCTTTGGCATTCAACATTTTGATTAGTATGTCTTGGAGTAGGTCTATTAAGATTTATTCTATTTGGAGTACATTGTACTTCTTGGACATGTACATTTATGTCTTTCTCAAGAGTTGGAACATTTTCAGCCATTATTTCCTCAAATACTCCGTGTCCCTTTTCCCTTCTCTTCTGCGACACACATGATGCATATACTTATATGCTTTGTGCAGTCATTCAATTCTCAGACCCTGCTCAATTTTTTCCATTCTTTATCTGTTCTTTTGTCTGTAAGATTTCAGATTCCTGTCTTCTAGTTCGCTGATCCTTTCTTCTGCCTGTTCAAATCTGTCATATGTCTCTAGTGTATTTTTAATATCTTTTCTTGTGTCTTTTATTGCCATAAGTTATTTTTTTGCATGCTTTCAAATTCTTCTTTATGCTCACCCAGTATCTTCTTAATATCCTTTATCTCTTTTGCCATATTTTATTTCATCTGCTTGAATTGATTAGGAGATTTGTTTGAACTTCATTTATTAATTGTTTCAAATCCTGTGTCTTGCCTGCAGTTTTCATTTGTATCTTTGACTAGGCTATATCTTCCCGTTTCTTAGTATGGCTTGCAATTTTTTTACTAGTGTCTAGGCTTCTTATTTTCTTCATGAGTTAACTCTGAATGTTCAGTTTCTCTTTTCTAGGATTTGTTGTTGGTCAGTTTCATGCTAAAACTCCACTTTGACACTTGGTTCAACTTATTCTAGATGTTTATACTAGCTTGTATTTAACAGATGAGATTTTTTCAGCTCTTACTCATCAGATTCTTACCCTGGATATATGGTACAATTTCTGTGTATGTACTATGTGTTGCAGTGGTTTCACAACAAGCTTCCTTTCCCCTGTTCATTCTCTGGGAATGTTGATCGTTATTTGTTTTTTATTTGCCTCTCTCTCTCTCTCTCTCTCTCTCTCTCTCTTTATAATATACCTTTAATTATTTCTAACTGCTTTTGCCTAGAGGGTGAATTCTGGGAAGAGGGTCAACCCAGAGAGTACTTTCCCAAGTCAGTATTTCCCAGTCAAACAGGCCCAGAGTCCCAAAAGGGGGTGTAGATTGGCTCCAAAGTGCCCTGGGAAGGGGACCTGGAAGGACACCAAACTTTTCCATGATGGCTCCCTGAGTCAGTGCTTTCTTGGCCTGCCAAACATATGGTACTCTTCAGCCAACTGTTCCGCTCAGTCCTAAAGTGATACTGTTCCTTTAAATCTCAACTGACTCTGCCCCTGCTGAAGGTGTGTTGAAACCAAGGCTGTTAGCTGATTTTGTCCAGGGCAGGTTGAAACCATAGCTCCCAGCTGGGACCCAGCAATCTCAGTATGCTAGTCAAAAGCCATAATCCTTGCTCAGTCATGCCCCTGCTTACTGTTCTTGGGAAAGAAGACTATTTCCAGTCAGGGACTGGATGCTGGGGCAGCGTGCCACAAGAGTGGGGATGGGCACCAGCCTCCGCAGCATGGAGAGTTTTACTCATAGTTTTTTACTGCAAGTTATCAGTCTCTTCCCTGTGCACTTCCATGGATGGTGTACAGTGTTTTGGTTTCTAGAGTTGTCACATAGTTGTTTCAGATAGTTCCTGGCTGATTACTAACTGGAGGAGGAACTGAGGCCTGACCTCCCTACTCTGCCATCTTAGGTATGTCCTCTGGTTATCCTTTTAAAAGATGCAAATTTGACTGGGTCTCTCCTGAAAAATTGCTCAATAGGTCCTTCTTGATCAAGAATAAAGTTTTTACTGTGTTGTGACATATAAGGCTCTTCCTAATCTGAACAATGCAACCTATCTCTGACCTTTTCCTTCCTTGTCATTTTCTAGAGCTGGAAAAATACATGTTAAGGAAGGTAAATCTGACCTTTATGTGGAAGATGGACTGGGGAGGGTATAGAATAGTATCAGGGAGATTGGTCAGCAGTCCTGCAAAAATCCAGAAGAGATGATGGACTAAACTAAGGCAATGGGTGTAAGGGTGAAAAAGAGATGGTAATTGAGGTGCATTGTCCTTTTCTTTAGGCATTAACAGAGATTCACAGACAAGTGTAGGAACCTTGTTATGCCCACTTAGTGCCGTACAGCCAGCTGGCTCACCCATGACTAGTAATGAATAAAATTGAGAATCAAGCCTCCTCCCCCATTCAGAGCAGATGGTTAAGAGACTTCTATTTTGGCCTACATTTACCTCTTGGACGTGGCAAGAGGCATTTCCTAGGATGTGCTTTGCACAGTTTCTGCTGTTATGTGTGCTGAAGTGTCACTCTGCCTGGGTCCCGGGTCTCCACCCATTTGACCCAGCTTTCAGTTCCTCTTCCCAGGAAGTGAGATTGGACAAATTATGGGTTTTAATCACCTACCACACTCAGAGTTAATACTCAAGTTAACTACAGAGGTGTTTGTTGCAGCAATGATTCTTCCCAAATCTGCACACTTGCTGTCTTCCCACCAAGAGGGAGAGTCTGTTCTCCTTGAATTTGGGCTGGCCTTGTGACTGGCTTTGCCTAATTAAATTCAGTGGAAGAAGCTCAGTGTATGTCTTAGCCTGGGCCTTAGGGGACTCAGGCTTCCCTTTTACCCTTCTTGGAAGCCAGCTACCATGTAAAGAAGCTCAGGCTGGATTAATTACTGAAAGATGAGAGGCCATGTTGGATGTTTTAGCTCAGCTAAGTTCACTGAATACAGCTGCACAAGTGTCCTCAGTCACACCACACAGCAGAATCATCCAGCTGATCCCAGTCAACCTAAGGAAATATAAGAATTAATAAATCATTGTATTAAGTCACCATATTGGGGGTGGTTTCTTATACAACAATAGATAATGGAGATAGATTACTTATTTATGGTAAAATGGAGGTTCTTGGCGAGATTATAGATGATTTTTTAAAAAATTTGCTTATATGTAGTTTCTACTTTTTCCCCCTAAAATTATTTGTGTAATAACAGAATGAAGAATTAACTTTAAAAAAAGAACACTGATTATATGTTCTCTGCTTAAAATCCTTACTGACTTCCCATTGTTCCTTAGCATCACATTCAAACTCTTACCATGGCTTAGAAGCCTCTGCTTGTTCTCGTCCATGCTCATTTAGCCTCATCTCCCAAGGCATCCACATCCACAGATTTGCCATCCAAATTTTGCTTCAGCTACCCTCACTCAGCATTCATTCCCTCCCTTCAGTGACTGCATACACACTGTTTCTTCTGCATGAAATAACCTTCCTGTCATCTTCATCTGGTAAACTACTCATTCACCTTAGAGGCCACTTCATTCACTCATTCATTAATTCCCTCATTCACCTACCAAATATTTGAATGCCTCTTATGTATCAGACACCATGCTATCCGTATGGGATACTGTGGGAGCCCACAGCCCAGCTCTCTCCCCTATGGTCTGTGAAATCCACAAAGCACACAGCAGCCTGCGTGACCTAGATCAGCTAACGTTTAAGCTAACCTCCCTAAGGAATGAGATAGTCAACGTAAGCTAGGCATCAGGCTCTTCTCTGTTTTGGCTGTCAGCCTGTGCCTTGCTCTTCTCCAGAGTACTTGAGGTGTTATCTGACACTCTGGAGATAGTTAATCTTTTCCCTTTGCCACAAGACTCCTTTCACGTATCTATGTCCCCATGCTCCTTGGAATGTCCATTTTTTGAGCCTTTATACCTGGCCTTGCTAATCTCTGCCTAATTGTGGAGTACTTTCACACTGAGCTCTGTACCAGCTGCTGTCAGTAAGTAAGTTCCCATAATAAAGTTTATGTCTCACGTCATTCCTGGAGTTTCCTTTCATGTCCCTGCTGGACCAGCCCCTGTGGGCCATAGCAGATACCGAACCAAACACAACACACACTTTCCTGCCTTTATGGAACTTAGATTCAGTGGTAGAACCAGACAATTAACAGCAAGTAATGTAATTTTTAAAGGTTATGATGATGATGCTTTTTCTAAGAATTCTTTTGGGAACTCCCTGACTTTCCTCTCTGTCAGTGCTTGTACTTCTATAATACTCTATATTTTTTCTTCTCCTACCAGTTAATACCTTGCTTTTCTATTTCCCTTGTCTGCTTACCTTATCTGTCTGCTCAGTGAAGGCAGGGGCTGTTTGCCTTTCTTCTTCATTGCTGAATCCCCAGCATCCAGTTCAGTGTCTGGCCCACACTTCTCTGACTGCTGCTACTATTGCTGGTAACAAGTAGTCTTGCTGACCACTTACTATGTCCTGGTTTCTTGCATGAATTATTTAATTCTACCAACATGCTAGTAGACAAGTACTGCGATTATTCCCATTTTGCCTAAGTAGAAACAGGATTAGGGAAGTTAAGTACCTTGACATAGATCTGGTAAATGTCAGGGCTATAATTCAAACCAAGTCTGTCTGCCAAACTCTGCTTTTAACCACAATGCTATTACTCAAAAGTTGAAGGTACTCATTAAATAGTTGTTGAATCAGTGAAATAATAAAAGTTGTTATAAAGAAAATCCTAGTTGTAATATCAGTAAAATAAACCAGAGTGTTCTCCTATTGATCAATTTTTAAGTGCCTTTTCCCATATAAAAGAAAAGTGGCTAAGAGTCAGAGTTAAAATGTCTTTAATTAAAAAAAAATGTCTTTTAACCACTCTGGAGCCAGATTACAACAGTAATATAAAAATTCAAGGCAGTACATGCCAGGAAGATGAGGCCTTATAAAAAATGGGATTTAAATTTGCCCTGTGTTTCAGTTTGTTAAAGCTGCCAGAATGCCATATACCAGAAATGTGTTGGCTTTTTCAATGGGGATTTATTAGATTACAAATTTACAATTCTAAGGCCATGAAAATGTCCAAATTAAGGCATTGAGAGGAAGATACCTTCTCTGAGGAAAGGCTGCTGTTTGGTCCTGTGAACCGTTTTCCTTTCAGTTTCTCCTTATGGCAATGGGAATGTTTATCCTATGAATGTCCCTCCTTTGTATATTGGAAGCACATAACTTGTTCTAAGTTTATAGGTCCACAGTCAAAGGGGAATTTTGCTTTTGACAGACCATGCTTATAACTGATTTTGATGGGATCTTGTACTTACCTATTATTACTGAAATGATTTGAGTTTTTGTGATGTTGTGATGGGATGAATGTATTTTGTACATGGAAAGATCATGTCATTTTAGAACCCAGGGGGTGGAATGTGCCAGTTTGAATGTATTATGTCCCTCAAAATGCCATTTTCTTTGATGCAATCTTGTGTGGACAGACATATTAGTGTTGATTAGATTGTAATTCTTTGAGTGTTTGCGGGATACTGATTACGTGCTTCGACTTGGCGGGCCTGGGCTGGGGGACCTGATCAGCCCCTGGGGAGGGTGGTGGGCACGGGCGACAGCGCCCTCCACAGCCCCCCAGGCCTGGGAAAGTGAGGCCGGAGGCAGGCCCCATTTCCTCACCCAAAATACAACCGTTAGGGGAGGCTTGCCGGAGGGAACCGCCTTTTCCCCCACCCCCTTTACCTTGCCCGCACACCCCCCGTTGCCAGAGCAACTCCCGCCACCACCAGTGCGCATACACTGTTGCCAGACACCGTTGCCAGAGCAACTCCCGCCCCTTTTCAAACAACCTCCGCGCCCTCTTAGAACCAATCCTAACCTCCGCACCCTCTCAGAACCAATCCTAGCCTTTATCCCCTCAGCATTGGCTTGTAACAACCCCCGCCCTCTATGCCAGCCTATATAACCTGTGCTCACCCCTAATAAACGCTCTTGGCTTTACCCTCCTGAAAAAAGCGTCCCGCCTGTTCCTTTCTCGCCGCCCTCCATACCTTGCACGCCACCGCCGGGGACCTGGCCAAGTCCCCCGCCTCGCCCTCGCCTCCGGGAAAGAGCCCCCGCCGCCGGTACCCTCCGAGCAACGCCGAGAGCCGAGGGTTCAGCAACCGGCCGCCATCCCCCCAGACGATTTAACTGCGACCGCAACTGGTGCCCCGTGTGAGGCTGGTCCTCTCCACACAACGGTCCAGTAAAATCAACCGCTCGCCCGGACGCCTCTCCAACTCCCCTTCTCCTCGCCTGCAAGGTAAGGGCCGCCTCTCCCTCGCCGCCCCGCGGAGCCGCCTCTCCCTCGCCGCTCCATGTCCGGAGCCGCCTCTCCCTCGCTGCTCCGCGCCCGGGCCGCTCCTCCCTTCCCGAATTAACCCGGCTATTGCCCCCGGCTACCTTTCGTCCTCTCTTCCTATGACCCCCATTCCTCCTAACACTCTCCCTCTTCCCCTCCATTACTTTGCTGTAGTCCTCTGTGTCTTTGTTTCTTTGTTTGGCGCGGTGTGCCTCTTTGCAACCGCCCCCCAAGACTGCTCCCGCTACCAGAGGGTCCTGCTTTCTGCTCTCGCCGTCTCCTCCGGCCTCGCGGCCACGGTTTACCTCATTCTCCTTGCTCGGTAAACAACCCCCCCCTCCTTTCCCCTCCGCTATGGGTAATCGTCTATCTGCACGCCAAGCACCTCAAGTTCGCGCTCTGGCGGGTATCCTAGACACACATCGCTGTAAGGTGTCTGTCCGGCAGCTGCAAGTATATTGGGACCTCCTGCTGCCCTTTAACCCATGGCTCACCACTTGCCATCTTTGGGACCCTGTCACTTATAATCGCCTTATTGATCGGGTCACCAACGCCATGGAACATGAGAGCAAGCGCTTCCCTCCCGGCTTGCTCCCCACCTTAATAACCGTCCGCTCCTGCCTTCAAGGCTCCCTCCCCCCTGATCGAGGCCCCATTAAATCTAAGGAGGCCCTGTCAACTCAATCAACAGATTCGGACAGTGAGACTAATGCGGACCACGATTCGGACACAGAATCCTTAGTCGAGCAGATTAACAACGCGCTCGAAGTTGCCCCCCAAAAGCGAAAACAATACCGAGCCTCGCCAAGATGGCGAACTTCCTCCTTCTTCTTCCATCGAGGGGAGGAAGTGCTCCGGCGATGACGTCAGCCCTAAGCCAGGCCAGAAACCACAAGCGCTTTACCCCGCCCTTCCACAGGGCGGAGCTAGCCCGCCATTTTATGCCTTAGCCACACCTACCGCGCCACCATCTTGCGACGCTTGGGGCCTCCCACTTCCGCCTCCCCCTTCGGTGAGCTCCCCCTCGGAGCCGCTGCCGGCAGCTGCCGCCGCCCCTCCCACCCTGCCGGCAAACAACCCCTGGCTGCCTTCTACACCTCAAGGCAACCCTTGGAGCAACATTGCCCCTACCCCCACTCCCGTGCCAGGCCCTCTGCAAGCGCGTCCTCCTTTCTCTCGTGCTTTTCGCTGCTTTCCCCTTAACCTTACCCCCACACCGCAGAAACCGTACGACTGGTATCCCATTGACTCAGATACTATCAAGCAGCTTCGCAGGGCCGTCAAGGAGGACGGGTTAGGTAGCCCATACGCTTCCCAAATACTGCAGGATATCGCCATGGACTTTTGCCTCCCCCAAGACTGGGCCTCGCTTGCCCGTACCATCCTTAACCCCGGCCAGTTCGTTGATTGGCGTGCCCACTTCCAGGCGGAAGCAGCTAGGCAAAGCTAGCAAGACGCAGCCACTGGAGTCTATCATCACCCCGAAGCTTACTTGGGCACGGGAGCGTTTATAAATGCATCTGCCTATATTAATGCACCTGCCACCTTTTGGCCTATCCTTCGGGGAATCGCCTTGCGAGCGTTTGCCAACTGTTCCGCCTGTCGGCCTACTAAATTCACCAAGCTCCTCCAGGAGCCAAATGAGCCTTTCGCCACCTTTGTCTCCAGGGTTGAAGAAACCTGCACTCGAAAGGTTAGTGATCCCCAGGCCCAACTGGCCCTTGCTCGAGAACTCATTCTCGAGGGAGCCAATCCCCCTTGCAAGCAGGCTATCCTTCCCTTACGGGAGAAAAGCCTACACGATTGGTTACTTGCCTGCAGCGCCTTTGACCCAGCTGCCGCGTCCCTAGCCCAGGCTGTCTCTAGCGCTGTCACTGCCGCCTTAGCCGCCACCACCGGTTGCTTCAAGTGCGGGCAGAGCGGCCATTTTGCCCGGGAGTGCCCCAATGCGGAGGTCAACCGCCCGCCTTTCATGCAGCGCAATGGGCGCCCCCCTCCCACTCCTTGCCCACGCTGCCAGCATGGCTATCACTGGGTGCGCGATTGCAAAAATAACCCCAAAACCCTCTGCCGCTGCCCCGGTGTTAATCAGCGCCAAGGCGCTGAGCAAGCTTTAAACTCCAAGCAGGGCAAGCCTCAGCCCCGCCCCTAAGAGGCAGCGTGCCGGCCGGTTCTAATAAAACTCATCACCTCACCGGCAATAAAACGCTTCTCTGGACAGTCCCAATCACTCCGGAAAAGCCTACTCGTAAATTAAAAATAGGAGGGCAATGGTACACGGGCATGCTCGATTCAGGGGCAGAAGTCTCTTGCATGCCCGCTCAGTATGCCACCATGTGCATGGTTCTCGATGGTCCCTCAGTAGTGGGAGCCACTGGTACCTCCACTTCTCTTCAGGCCATGGGGCCCATTAAGTGGGAGGATGAAGAAGGCCACTCAGGCACCTTCCGCCCGCTGTTCCTACACACCATAGACCAAATTTTATGGGGCCGTGATATCCTCGCCGCCTCTGGGGCAGTGCTTACCACGCGGCTCCCCCAATAATGTGCGCCACTGCTCGTTTAACACCTCCAGTGCCCGTTCCTCTGCAGTGGGATACTGAGGAACCTATATGGGTAGAGCAGTGGCCCCTTCCCACGCACAAATTAGTGGCACTCCAAGCCCTTGTCCAAGAACAATTGGACGCAAGCCACATAGAACCTTCTACTAGTCCCTATAATTCGCCAGTGTTTGTTATTCATAAAAAAGCCACAGGGAAATTTAGGCTCCTCCATGATCTGCGGGAGATCAATAAGCATATTCTTCCCATGGGTTCCCCGCAGCCTGGCCTCCCCCATCCGGTGGCCATCCCGGCCCACTATCATATAGCCACCATTGACATCAAAGACTGTTTCTTTTCCATCCCGCTACATGAGCGAGACCGCCCTCGCTTTGCCTTTACAGTTCCCGTCCCCAATCACGCGGGCACGGCTAGCAGGTACCAATGGAAAGTCCTCCCTCAAGGGATGCGTAACAGTCCGGCCATCTGCCAAATGTATGTTAATCACGCAGTGGCCCCCCTGCAAAAGCGGGCCATGCTCATCCATTACATGGATGACATCTTAGTGGCCTCTGAGGACGCCGAGGCGCTTCCTCTAATCCTTAAAGACCTCACCACTAATTTAGCTGACCTCGGCCTTATGGTTCAGCCCGAAAAGGTTCAGATTGTGCTGCCATTGGCCTTCTTAGGGTTTAGTATTGATAAAACCATTGCCCCGTCCGCTCCCCAGCTGGACATACCGGATCGGGTCACTATCACTGAGCTCCAACAGCTCTGCGGTCAGATCAATTGGCTCCGCTCTGCGTTGCCGATCACCACCGCGCAGCTCCAACCACTCTTTATGCTGCTGAGTGTCCCAGAAGCCCCGCCGCTAGCGGTCTCCCGGCGCATTAAGCTCACCCAGGAGGCTGTAAGCCAACCATGCCAAAATACTGCATTAAAAACACCCTCTGGCATAGGTCCCAACCAAGTCCTTAACCCCCTTAATCCACAGCCCTCCAGCCGCACTTCAAGTACAAGCAGCGCATCCGGAAACCGCACCTCAGTTACAAACACCGCATCGCCAACCCCACCACCCCAACCTTTTCTGCCCCCCTCTCGTTACTCCTCTCCCCTCCTCGGCCTTATCCTAGCAGCCTTCACCTCAGTGAATTCCTCCAACCCCAATCTTACCTCCTCTTGTTGGCTTTGCCTCTCCACTTCCTCCTCCCTGTATGAGCCCGTCGCCTCCAACCTTTCCTTTTCAGAAAATACAGAAAACAGCCCCTCGGAATGCAATTGGAATACCTCTGCCGTCCCCATAACCTTTCATTCAGTCTCCTTTACAGGACAGTGCATCCGCCCTCGCTCAAGTAACTCTCCCAACCTCACAGCTTGTGCCAACTACTCATCTCCCAGCAGCTCTGCCAAGTTTCTTATTCCCCACAACTCCTCCCAATGGCTCTGCTCCTCTACAGGACTTACCCCCTGCCTTAATGTGCAAACCCTCAATACAACTAATGAAACTTGCCTCCTAATTGTCCTTATCCCTAGGGTCCTATACCACAGCGAGGAAAACTTCTTCCTCCGCCTGGAAAGAACTGCAGCTCCTGCCCCTCTGCAAAAGTGAGAGCCCATCACCGCCCTCACGATCGCCTCCCTCCTAGGTCTTGCAGGCGCTGGCACCGGAATCGCTGCACTAGCCAGCCAAGGCTCCGCCCTAACTCACCTCCGGGCGGCTGTTGACGAGGACATTCGTCACCTACAAAACGCTATTTCCCATCTTAAAAATTCTGTTAACTCCCTCTCTGAGGCCGTGCTCCAAAACCGCCGAGGTCTTGACCTTCTTCTCCTCAAAGAAGGAGGCCTTTGCACCGCCCTAGGAGAAGAATGCTGTGTATATGCCAATTCCACAGGTCTCGCCGAAGACAGCCTAAAGAAGGTCCGAGAGGGACTAGAACAGCGCAAAAGGGACCGTGAAGCTGCCAACTATTGGTCCCACATCTTTACCTCCCTCCTCCCATACCTCCTCCCTCTCATCGGCCCCCTACTAATGATTATTCTAGCTCTCACCCTAGGGCCCTGTATTATCCGCAGAATTGTCCAACTTGCTAAAAACCAAGCCAATGCTGTCTTCTCATCATTTGTGCAAGTCCAGTATCAACGACTTGCCTCCACTGAAGAAGCTAACCCTCCACAGCCTCGCCACCCTCGTCCATCCCGCAAGCAGCGAGGCCCCTGTCGAGCACCCGGGCGCCACACCAACGTCGAGCTCCAGCCTCTCTGAGCAACCGTCAACCCCTTTTCCCCTCCCCGGCCTCCCCCTTCCCTCATCCCTTAGCGGACCTCTCCGGTAAGCTTCTTCCTTTAATTAGAACAGAAGGGGGAAATGCGGGATACTGATTACGTGCTTCGACTTGGCGGGCCTGGGCTGGGGGAACTGATCAGCCCCTGGGGAGGGTGGTGGGCACGGGCGACAGCGCCCTCCACAGCCCCCCAGGCCTGGGAAAGTGAGGCCGGAGGCAGGCCCCATTTCCTCACCCAAAATACAACCGTTAGGGGAGGCTTGCCGGAGGGAACCGCCTTTTCCCCCACCCCCTTTACCTTGCCCGCACACCCCCCGTTGCCAGAGCAACTCCCGCCACCACCAGTGCGCATACACTGTTGCCAGACACCGTTGCCAGAGCAACTCCCGCCCCTTTTCAAACAACCTCTGCTCCCTCTTAGAACCAATCCTAACCTCCGCACCCTCTCAGAACCAATCCTAGCCTTTATCCCCTCAGCATTGGCTTGTAACAACCCCCGCCCTCTATGCCAGCCTATATAACCTGTGCTCACCCCTAATAAACGCTCTTGGCTTTACCCTCCTGAAAAAAGCGTCCCGCCTGTTCCTTTCTCGCCGCCCTCCATACCTTGCACGCCACCGCCGGGGACCTGGCCAAGTCCCCCGCCTCGCCCTCGCCTCCGGGAAAGAGCCCCCGCCGCCGGTACCCTCCGAGCAACGCTGAGAGCCGAGGGTTCAGCAACCGGCCGCCATCCCCCCAGACGATTTAACTGCGACCGCAAGTGTTTCCATGGAGATGCGACCCACCCAACTGTGGGTGATAACTCTGTTTGGATGATTTCCATGGAGGTGTGGCCCTGCTCATTCAACGTGGGCCTTGATTAGTTTACTAGAGCACTATATAAGCTCAGACAGAAGGAGCGAGCTTGCTACAACCAAGAGGGACACTTTGATGAATGCACAGAAGCTGAGAGAGGAGCTGCAGATGAGACACATTTTGAAGATGGCCGTTGAAAGCAGATTCTTGATCTGGAGAAGCTAAGAGAGGACAAACACCCCAAGAGTAAGAGTGACATTTTTGAGGAACTGTAGCCTAGAGAGGAATGTTTTGGGAGAAAGCCATTTTGAAACCAGAACTGCAGAGCAGACACCAGCCATATGCCTTCCCCGCTAACAGGTTTTCCAGACACCATTGGCCACCCTCCAGTGAAGGTACCTGATTGCTGATGTGTTACCTTGGACACTTTATGGCCTTAAGACTGTAACTGTGTAACCAAATACACCCCGTTTTATAAAAGCCAGTCCATCTCTGATGTTTTGCATTCCAGCAGCATTAGCAAACTGGAACAACCCCATAAGGTCAACGCCTCTTTCTAGCATGAAGAGGTTAAAATGGTCATTGCTCTGCTATCCATTAAGACTGAGAAAAAAATCAAACGAGAGGGAAGAGGTGTGTTTTGGTTTGTTAATGTTGCCATTATGCAAATACCAGAAATGGATTGGCTTTTATAAAGGGGATTTATTAGGTTACAAAGTTACAGTTCTAAGGCCATAGAAGTGTCTAGACCAAGGCCTCAACAAGATGATACCTTCACTGAAGAACAGCCGATGGTGTCCAGAACACCTCTGTCAGCTGGGAAGGCATCTGCTGGTCCTTTGCTCCCAGGTTGTGTTTCAAAATGGCTTTCTCCAAAATGTCTCTGGGCTTCTGCCTTCACTCCTCTCTCTCAGTTCCTGCATGTCCTTGCTTCTTTCTTCCAGGGCATTTCTCTCTAAGCAGCTAGGGGTCCTCTCTGAGCTTCTCCAGGGCAAACTCTGGGCTTTATCTCTTAGGTTAGCATCTCCAAGCGTCTCCAAATGTCAGTGTCAGTGTTGGCTCTTGAGCGTTCTTAAGTATTCCAGTGAACTAATCAAGACCCTCCCTGAATGGGCAGGGCTACACCTCTGTGGAAATAATCTGATCAAAAGTATCACCCACAGTTGGGTGAGTCACTTCTCCATGGAAACACTCAATGAAAAGATCCACCCTAATCAAAAGAGTAATAAATCTGCCCTCACAAGATTTCATTAAAGAACATAGCTTTTCTGGGACATAATATATCCAAACTGGAACAAGGTGTAACTGAGAAATTTGGAGTTAAGAAATGACTGCCAAAACTGACTCATGATATAGATATTTCTTTTTAGTGTCTAGCATTTTAGAATGGCCAGAAGGAAATATCTGAAGTTATTGAACTAGTAGCCTTGTAGCCTTGATCCAGTAGCCTTGATCATTGATAATGTTTATATAACTATATAACAACAACAAAAAAGTTGGTTGCCTGTGTTTGTATGGATCTACTTCTGGATGTTTTGTTCTGTTCCACTGATCTGTATATCTATCTCTGACAATACTACACTGTCTTAGTTAACCTACCTCTATTGTAAGTCTTAAAATTGGGTAGAGTGCAATACTAGTGATCAATAAGAGGGAGGGGTAAGGGCTATGGGATGTTTGTGGTCTTCTTTTTTCTTTTTATTTCTTTTCTTGGAGTAATGCAAATGTTCTAGAAATGATCATGGTGATGAATACACAAATATGGGATGATACTGTGAACTGATTATATACTTTGGATGGATTGCATGGTGTCTAAATACATCTCAATAAAATTACATTTAAAAAAACGGGCCAAATTTACTGTGTTTCAAAACTGACATTGGCTTTTCCATTCGTGTTTGCAGCAATTCATAATTTGTAAACGTGAACTTCAATGCATGCAAGAACAAATTTCACTCCCTCCAAAGTTAGGATTTCAAATCATTAATCTGGAGTGTGGGGGCCACGGGCATACTAATATGCCTTATTTAAGCAGCAAAATGTGGTGGTCGTGAACACAGGCTCTGCAGTCAGACTGTCTGGGTTTGAGTCTTGGTCTGGCCATTCATTATCTGACCTGACAGGGTATTAAGTCGAGTCTTTGCACCTCAGTTTCTTCATCTGTATAAAGGGGTTAATAATAGCTGCTACCTGTGGTGCACACAGAGATTGGCTACCTAGATGCCCCAGCTACTGAGAGTGTGTGCCGCATACAGCCTTTAGCTGATAACCCCTTCAGGGATTGCCTCAGTTGCAGAGAACCACCTCACCCAAGGTCATGCTCTTCCCAGGATGCCCCACATCTAATGAACTTGCGGGAAATATAAAGGCCTGGTTATTTTGGTCGAACCCAGGACAACCCTGATGGATCATTTTAGCCCCCAGAACACCCCATGGGTTTTGCTGAGGCTGTTTTTGGGTCCATGTTGTAACTCAACTCCTTCTACCCAGTCTTGCTTCCTTCCCCTTCCTTCCACAGGTGTTCATACCAAGGGCACTCCCTAACAAACATCCTGCACACTAAACTTAGTCTCAGAGTCTACTTCCTGGACAACACAACTTGAGACACTCCCTTGTGGGGTTTCTGCATTTAATAAATGAGATGATACATGATAAAGAATTTGAGATAGTGCTTGATAGATGCTCAGTAAGTTTTGGCTATACTAATTGTTAACCCACTTTTGCCCCTACCCTCTCACCTCTCTGCTAAGACTCAATTACTTATTCAACTTTTACTGAGCAACCATGATGGACCGAGTCTCGTTCTAGGCACTGAGGATACAAAAAAAGAAATAAAAGTACAGTTCTTTCCCTTTAGATGCTCATAATCTAATGGGAGAGGCAGACATAACTGACAATGCCATGTAAAAAACACAATAATACAAGTATGGACACGAAAGTATGTTAGCAGGCTTCCCTTGTCTCTGCTCTGCATATATTCTCTAAACTTCTGGATGTTGTGTGATTTCAGTCATTCAAGGGAGGCCCTAATGGCCCCTGTCCTTTTTGTGCCGCTTGCATCCCATTTTCCCCCTAGCTCTCTTAGAATATTTCTCCTTTAGCTAATGTAATATCTCTCCCTTTGAGTCTAGTTAAACTGCAAATATCTCCAAATATCCCACTAAGACTGAATTCCTTAATGGGTTCAGAAAATATTGTTTGAATTAAGGCTTGCCCAACCTGACTGTGGATGTAATTTTGGACAAGCCACTTACGTCAGTTTAGGTTCCCTTGGAATCAGGAACTCAGGAAAGATGAAGTTAGAAGAGCAAGAATTTTATTAGGGGGTAATGTCTGTGCATGATAAAGGGTGAGGAAGGAGGATTGGGCAGTGGGGGCCTGGGAGTGGGATGCAGATCTGATAATGTCTCAGCCAACATGGGATTCTGGAGCAAAAGCTGCCCCTTGGAAGAGCCCCATGTTGGGCAGAAATGGCCAGGCCTACAACCCCCTTAGTGCCCAGTCATTTGCAAAGGACTACCTAGGTTGTGGTCTCTGCTCGAGAGCTGTGTTGGGTCCTGAAGGTGCTGCAGGATCCTGATGGTGGATCCCGAAGTTACTGCCCTACTTGAAATTGGAACAGCAGGGTCTCTCTTGAAGAGAGATGTGTGGTGCACCCCCATGGTGCCACACTGCACAAATCCTCTGAGACTTAGCTTTTTAATCTGAAAAGGAAGTTGATAGAATCTTCCTTTCCTATCTCACAGGAATTTTTTCTGAGTACTAAACAAATTAAGGGGGCTACCAAAGTACTTTGTAAACTGTGAAGTACTTTACAAATACAAGTTGTTGTCAGTGTGAATGCCTCACATAGATTTTCCTGACGGAAAGCTTTAACAACTACATCCAAATATTTTGTTCTATGTCTCTCAGAGATAACTACTGTCAACAGAATAATGTTTATCATTTCATTCTTTTTATGCAAGTATAAACACATAAATAATGTTTTTTTTACATAAATGGGATCCTACTCTATTTACTCTTGTATAACCCACTTTTCCCTTTTAAGGATATTTCACAGGTATATGTCAGTGTCAATAGCTATGGATCTAATTCCTTAGTTTTAGTGGCTACAGAGTGCTCTATTTTATGTTCATGTGATAATTTATTTAACCAATCCTCTACTGATGGATGTTTACATTGTTTCCCACTGTTCAATATTTTAAATCAAAGCTGCAATAAACATCCTTGTATGTACATTTCTGCTGACCTGTGTAATAATTTGCTTAGGATACATTTCTAGAAGTGAAAATTTCTGAGTCTAAGAGAATCCACATTTAAAATTTTGTTAAATAGTTTCATTCTCCAGAATGAGACTCTCTTGAAAGGTTAAATACAGATTTATATTCCCAGCAATAATGCATGCTAGTGACTGTTTCCTCACTTTTTTTGCCAGAGGATTTTTTTTTTTTTAATCTTCATTTTATTGAGATATATTCACACACCACGCAGTCATACAAAACAAATCGTACTTTCAATTGTTCACAGCACCATTACATAGTTGTACATTCATCACCCAAATCAATCCCTGACACCTTCATCAGCACACACACAAGAATAACAAGAATAATAATTAGAGTGAAAAAGAGCAATTGAAGTAAAAAAGAACACTGGGTACCTTTGTCTGTTTGTTTCCTTCCCCTATTTTTCTACTCATCCATCCATAAACTAGACGAAGTGGAGCGTGGTCCTTATGGCTTTTCCAATCCCCTTGTCACCCCTCATAAGCTACATTTTTACACAACTGTCTTCGAGATTCATGGGTTCTGGGTTGCAGTTTGATAGTTTCAGGTATCCACCACCAGCTACCCCAATTCTTTAGAACCTAAAAAGGGTTGTCTAAAGTGTGCGTAAGAGTGCCCACCAGAGTGACCTCTCGGCTCCTTTTGGACTCTCTCTGCCACTGAAGCTTATTTCATTTCCTTTCACATCCCCCTTTTGGTCAAGAAGATGTTCTCCGTCCCACGATGCCAGGTCCACATTCCTCCCCGGGAGTCATATTCCACGCTGCCAGGGAGATTCACTCCCCTGGGTGTCCGATCCCACGCAGGGGGGAGGGCAGTGATTTCACCCTTCAAGTTGGCCTAGCCAGAGAGACAGGGCCACATCTGAGCAACAAAGAGGCATCCGGGAGGGGGCTCTCAGACACAACCATAGGTAGGCCTAGCCTCTCCTTTGCAGCAACCGTCTTCCCAAGGATAAAACCCGTGGTAGAAGGCCCAACCCATCAAACCACCAGTCCCCTATGTCTGTGGTCATGTTAGCAACCATGGAGGTGGGGTAGGCGAACACCCCTGCACTCTCCACAGGCTCCCCAAGGGGGCACCACATCTTTTTTTTTTTTCCTTGTTTTTTTTTTGTTTTTTTTTTTGTTTTTTTTTTTAAATTTCCCTTTTTTTTTTATAATCATTTTATTGAGATATATTCACATACCACGCAGTCATACAAAACAAATTGTACTTTCGATTGTTTACAGTACCATTACATAGTTGTACATTCATCACCTAAATCAATCCCTGACACCTTCATTAGCACACACACAAAAATAACAAAAATAATAATTAGAGTGAAAAAGAGCAATTGAAGTAAAAAAGAACACTGGGTACCTTTGTCTGTTTGTTTCCTTCCCCTACTTTTCGTTTTTTTTTTTTTTTTTAATCATCATTTTATTGAGATATATTCACATACCACGCAGTCATACAAAACAAATTGTACTTTCGATTGTTTACCGTACCATTACATAGTTGTACATTCATCACCTAAATCAATCCCTGACACCTTCATTAGCACACACACAAAAATAACAAGAATAATAATTAGAGTGAAAAAGAGCAATTGAAGTAAAAAAGAACACTAAGTACCTTTGTCTGTTTGTTTGCTTCCCCTACTTTTCTACACATCGATCCATAAACTAGACAAAGTGGAGTTTGGTCCTTATGGCATTCCCAATCCCATTGTCACCCCTCATAAGCTACATTTTTATACAACTGTCTTTGAGATTCATGGGTTCTGGGTTGTAGTTTGATAGTTTCAGGTATCCACCACCAGCTACCCCAATTCTTTAGAACCTAAAAAGGGTTGTCTAAATTGTGCGTAAGAGTGCCCACCAGAGTGATCTCTCGGCTCATTTTGGAATCTCTCTGCCACTGAAGCTTATTTCATTTCCTTTCACATCCCCCTTTTGGTCAAGAAGATGTTCTCCGTCCCACGATGCCGGGTCTACATTCCTCCCCGGGAGTCATATTCCACGTTGCCAGGGAGATTCACTCCCCTGGGTGTCTGATCCCATGTAGGGGGGAGGGCAGTGATTTCACCTTTCAAGTTGGCTTAGCCAGAGAGAGAGGGCCACATCTGAGCAACAAAGAGGCATTCAGGAGGAGACTCTTAGGCACAAATATAGGGAGGCCTAGCCTCTCCTTTGCAGCAACCGTCTTCCCAAGGGTAAAACTTATGGTAGAGGGCTCAACCCATCAAACCACCAGTCCCCTATGTCTGTGGTCATGTTAGCAACCATGGAGGTGGGGTAGGCGAATACCCCTGCATTCTCCACAGGCTCCTCAAGGGGGCACTACATCTTTCTTTTTTTTCCTTGTTTTTCTTTTTTCTTTTTTCTTTTTTTTTTAACTTTCCCTTCTTTTTTAAATCAACTGTATGAAAAAAAAAGTTAAAAAGAAAACAAACATACAATAAAAGAACATTTCAAAGAGACCATAACAAGGGAGTAAGAAAAAGACAACTAACCTAAGATAACTGCTTAACTTCCAACATGTTCCTACTTTACCCCAAGAAAGTTACATAATATAGCAACATTTCTGTGAACTTGTTCCTACTATATCCATCAGAAATTAACAGACCATAGTCATTCCTGGGCATCCCCAGAACGTTAAATAGCTTATCTGTTCTTCTTGGATTATTGTTCCCCCTTCCTTAATTGCTCTCTACTGCTAGTTCCCCTACATTCTACATTATAAACCATTTGTTTTACATTTTTCAAAGTTCACATTAGTGGTAGCATATAATATTTCTCTTTTTGTGCCTGGCTTATTTCGCTCAGCATTATGTCTTCAAGGTTCATCCATGTTGTCATATGTTTCACCAGATCGTTCCTTCTTACTGCCGCGTAGTATTCCATCGTGTGTATATACCACATTTTATTTATCCACTCATCTGTTGAAGGACATTTGGGTTGTTTCCATCTCTTGGCAATTGTGAATAATGCTGCTATGAACATTGGCGTGCAGATATCTGTTCGTGTCACTGCTTTCCGACCTTCCGGGTATATACTGAGAAGTGCAATCGCTGGATCGAATGGTAATTCTATATCTAGTTTTCTAAGGAACTGCCAGACTGACTTCCAGAGTGGCTGAACCATTATACAGTCCCACCAACAATGAATAAGAGTTCCAATTTCTCCACATCCCCTCCAGCATTTGTAGTTTCCTGTTTGTTTAATGGCAGCCATTCTAACCCGTGTTAGATGGTATCTCATTGTGGTCTTAATTTGCATCTCTCTAATAGCTAGTGAAGCTGAACATTTTTTCATCTGTTTCTTGGCCATTTGTATTTCCTCTTCAGAGAACTGTCTTTTCATATCTTTTGCCCATTTTATAATTGGGCCGACTGTACCGTTGTCATTGAGTTGTAGGATTTCTTTATACATGCAAGACATCAGTCTCCCGTCAGATACATGGTTTCCAAAAATTTTTTCCCATTGAGTTGGCTGCCTCTTTACCTTTTTGAGAAATTCCTTTGAGGTGCAGAAACTTCTAAGCTTGAGGAGTTCCCATTTATCTATTTTCTCTTTGTTGCTTGTGCTTTGGGTGTAAAGTCTAGGAAGTGGCTGCCTAATACAAGGTCTTGAAGATGTTTTCCTACATTATCTTCTAGGAGTTTTATGGTACTTTCTTTTATATTGAGATCTTTGGTCCATTTTGAGTTAATTTTTGTGTAGGGGGTGAGGTAGGGGTCCTCTTTCATTCTTTTGGATATGGATATCCAACTCTCCCAGCCCCATTTGTTGAAAAGACCATTATGACAGTTCAGTGACTTTGGGGGCCTTATCAAAGATCAGTCGGGCATAGATCTGAGGGTCTGTCTCTGCATTCTCAATTCGATTCCATTGATCTATATGTCTATCTTTGTGCCAGTACCATGCTATTTTGGCAACTGTGGCTTTATAATAAGCTTCAAAGTCAGGGAGTGTAAGTCCTCCCACTTCGTTTTTCTTTTTTAGAGTGTCTTTAGCAATTCGAGGCATCTTCCCTTTCCAAATAAATTTGATAACTAGCTTTTCCAAATCTGCAAAGTAGGTTGTTGGAATTTTGATTGGGATTGCATTGAATCTGTAGATGAGTTTGGGTAGAATTGACATCTTAATGACATTTAGTCTTCCTATCCATGAACATGGAATATTTTTCCATCTTTTAAGGTCCCCTTCTATTTCTTTTAGTAGAGTTATGTAGTTTTCTTTGTATAGGTCTTTTACATCTTTGGTTAAGTTTATTCCTAGGTACTTGATTTTTTTAGTTGCTATTGAAAATGGTATCTTTTTCTTGAGTGTCTCTTCAGTTTGTTCATTTCTAGCATATAGAAACATCACTGACTTATGTGCATTAACCTTGTATCCCGCTACTTTGCTAAATTTGTTTATTAGCTCTAGTAGCTGTATCGTCGATTTCTCAGGGTTTTCTAGATATAAGATCATATCATCTGCAAACAATGACAGTTTTACTTCTTCTTTTCCAATTTGGATGCCTTTTATTTCTTTGTCTTGCCGGATTGCCCTGGCTAGCACTTCCAGCACAATGTTGAATAACAGTGGTGACAGCGGGCATCCTTGTCTTGTTCCTGATCTTAGAGGGAAGGCTTTCAGTCTCTCACCATTGAGTACTATGCTGGCTGTGGGTTTTTCATATATGCTCTTTATCATGTTGAGGAAGTTTCCTTCAATTCCTACCTTTTGAAGTGTTTTTATCAAAAACGGATGTTGGATTTTGTCAAATGCTTTTTCAGCATCTATTGAGATGATTAATTGATTTTTCCCTTTTGACTTGTTAATGTGTTGTAATACATTGATTGATTTTCTTATGTTGAACCATCCTTGCATGACTGGAATAAACCCCACTTGGTCATGGTGTATGATTTTTTTAATTTGTCTTTGGATTCGATTTGCAAGTATTTTGTTGAGGATTTTTGCATCTATATTCATTAGGGAGATTGGCCGGTAGTTTTCCTTTTTTGTAACATCTTTGCCTGGTTTTGGTATTAGATTGATGTTAGCTTCATAAAATGAGTTAGGTAGTGTTCCATTTTCTTCAATGTTTTGAAAGAGTTTGAGTAAGATTGGTGTCAGTTCTTTCTGGAAAGTTTGGTAGAATTCCCCTGTGAAGCCATCTGGCCCTGGGCATTTATTTGTGGGAAGATTTTTGATGACTGATTGGATCTCTTTGCTTGTGATGGGTTGGTTGAGGTCTTCTATTTCTTCTCTGGTCAGTCTAGGTTGTTCATATGTTTCCAGGAAATTGTCCATTTCCTCTACATTATCCAGTTTGTTGCCATACAGTTGTTCATAGTATCCTCTTATAATTTTTTTAATTTCTTCAGGATCTGCAGTTATGTCACCTTTTTCATTCATTATTTTGTTTATATGGGTCTTCTCTCTTTTTGATTTTGTCAGTCTAGCTAGGGGCTTGTCAATCTTGTTGATCTTCTCAAAGAACCAACTTTTGGTGATATTTATCCTCTCTATTGTTTTTTTATTCTCTATTTCATTTATTTCTGCTTTAATCCTTGTTATTTCTTTTCTTCTACTTGGTTTAGGATTGGTTTGCTGTTCATTTTCTAGCTTCTTCAGTTGATCCATTAGTTCTTTGATTTTGGCTCTTTCTTCCTTTTTAATATATGCGTTTAGTGCTATAAATCTCCCCCTTAGCACTGCTTTTGCTGCATCCCATAGGTTTTGGTATGTTGTGTTCTCATTTTCATTTGTCTCTATATATTTAGCAATTTCTCTTGCTATTTCTTCTTTAACCCACTGATTGTTTAGGAGTGTGTTGTTTAACCTCCAGGTATTTGTGAATTTTCTAAGTCTCTGATGGTTATTGACTTCTAATTGTATTCCATTGTGGTCAGAGAATGTGCTTTGAATAATTTCAATCTTTTTAAATTTATTGAGGCTTGTTTTATGTCCCAGCATATGATCTATTCTGGAGAAAGTTCCATGAGCACTAGAAAAGTATGTGTATCCTGGTGATTTGGGATGTAATGTCCTGTATATGTCTGTTAAATCTAATTCATTTATCAGATTGTTTAGGTTTTCAGTTTCCTTATTGGTCTTCTGTCTGGTTGATCTATCCATAGGAGAGAGTGATGTGTTGAAGTCTCCCACAATTATTGTGGAAACATCAATTGCTTCCTTTAGTTTTGCCAGTGTTTCTCTCATGTATTTTGTGGCACCTTGGTTGGGTGCATAGACATTTATGATTGTTATTTCTTCTTGCTGAATTGCCCCTTTTATTAGTACGTAGTGGCCTTCTTTGTCTCTCAAAACATCCCTGCATTTGAAGTCTATTTTATCTGAGATTAATATTGCTACACCTGCTTTCTTTTGGCTGTAGCTTGCATGAAATATTTTTTTTCCATCCTTTCACTTTCAGTTTCTTTGTGTCCCTGTGTCTAAGATGAGTCTCTTGTATGCAACATATTGATGGTTCATTTTTTTTGATCCATTCTGCGAATCTATATCTTTTAATTGGGGAGTTTAATCCATTTACATTCAACGTTATAACCGTGAAGGCATTTCTTGAATCAGCCATCTTATCCTTTGGTTTATGTTTGTCATATTTTTCCCCTCTGTCTATTAATATCCTTTATTGTACCCATACCGAATCTCTTTAGTACTGAACCTTTCTCCAAGTCTCTCTGTCCTTTGTTTGTTTCTCTGTCTGTAGGGCTCCCTTGAGTATCTCCAGTAGGGCATGTCTCTTGTTAGCAAATTCTCTCAGCATTTGTTTGTCTGTGAAAAATTTAAGCTATCCCTCAAATTTGAAGGAGAGCTTTGCTGGATAAAGTATTCTTGGCTGGAAATTTTTCTCACTCAGAATTTTAAATATATCATGCCACTGCCTTCTTGCCTCCATGGTGGCTGCTGAGTAGTCACTACTTAGTCTTATGCTGTTTCCTTTGTATGTGGTGAATTGCTTTTCTCTTGCTGCTTTCAGAACTTGCTCCTTCTCTTCTGTGTTTGATAGTGAGATCAGTATATGTCTCGGAGTGGGTTTATTTGGATTTATTCTATTTGGAGTTCGCTGAGCATTTATGATTTGTGTATTTATGTTGTTTAGAAGATTTGGGAAGTTTTCCCCAACAATTTCTTTGAATACTCTTCCTAGACCTTTATCCTTTTCTTCCCCTTCTGGGACACCAATGAGTCTTATATTTGGACGTTTCATATTATCTATCATATCCCTGAGGTCCATTTTGATTTTTTCAATTTTTTTCCCCATTCTTTCTTTTATGCTTTCATTTTCCATTCTGTCATCTTCCAGGTCACTGATTCGTTGTTTAAGTTCCTCTAGTATTGTACTATGAGTGTCCAGAATCTTTTTAATTTGGTCAACAGTTTCTTTAATTTCCATAAGATCATCCATTTTTTTATTTAGTCTTGCAATGTCTTCTTTATGCTCTTCTAGGGTCTTCTTGATTTCCCTTATCTCCCGTACTATGGTCTCATTGTTCATCTTTAGTTCTTTGAGTAGCTGCTCTAGGTGCTGTGTCTCTTCTGGTCTTTTGATTTGGGTGCTTGGGCTTGGGTTATCCATATCGTCTGGTTTTTTCATATGCTTTATAATTTTCTGTTGTTTTTGGCCTCGTGGCATTTGCTGAATTTGATAGGGTTCTTTTAGGATTTGTAGACCAATTGAAGTCCTTATCTCTACTTTATCAGATCTACAGCTTCGTGGAGTACACTTTCGCTAGCTAACCAGCAGGTGGCGTCCACGAGCCACCTGTTCTCCACAAGCCAGTTCTCCCCTGCTTAGCCTTTTTGGTGAGTGGGGGAGTGAGTCTTGTGGGGTCCAATTGGTGTACCAAGCTTGCGTGTGTAGTTGGTGTTGCCTGCCCTGTATATGGGGCGTGTTTCTGGGCAGTCAGGGAGCGGGGGGTGGCTCTAACAATCAAATCTCCCTGGTGATCCGAGAGTTTTAAAGCTGCTGCAATAGTCTAATCCTTCAGTTCAGTCCTGCCACAGTTTGTCTCTGCCACTGACCCACAAGTCCTTGGTATTGGCGTATGGCTCCTGAGACTTGCAAGTGGGCCCCTCTTCCAGGCCGTGCACCCCGGATCCTCTGTTGAGGGATGACTGTGCTATGTCACAGGTGAGTGCCGTCCCCCCAGGGCAGTTCTGGGCTGCTGGGCTGTGTAGGGAGGCTCCCAGTCTGCTGAAATGATGGCTGAATGGGGCTTTGTTAATTCACACTGCTCTACCTTCCCAACTCTGGGACAATCAGCTGAGGTTGCAGGGAAGGCTAATGTCCACGCCCAGTTTTGTGGTGTGTGCCTGTTATTTGAAGCACTTCCGTCACACTGGGTTGTCTGGGGCAGTTCTGGGCTATGGGGCTGGCGATGGGCAGGAGTGTTTCTGTCCACCAGGATGATGGCTGTGAGCGGACACCCCCCTTTTCTTGGGAAGTTGTGGTGTTTAGTGAATTTTCTCAGCCACTGGATTATTGCATTTTGTCTCAGAGCTCTCCTAGTTCTGCTCTTGACTTGACCTGCCCAAATAGCAAGTCTTTGAAGCTTTCTGAATTGGGCTTCTTAGAGTAATTGTTTTAGAAAAAGAAAAAAGGATTAAAAAAAAAAAAAGGGGCCCTCCTCAGAGATCTAATGGGTTATTGAAATGCTAAGAGACAAAGCAATTAGGGCCATTAAGGAAAGGTCCACAGGGCAGAGAGATCAGCTTTTCTTCAGGATTTGCATATGCGCCTCAGGGCCCTTCCCCTTTCTATGTTCACCAGAACTCCAAAAATCCTCTGCTTTTATTTTGGAGTTTTTCGTGTTGTTTTTTTTCTATGCCTGTCTCCTCTCTGCTGGCCTGGCTGCTCTCAGATTCTCTGGTGTCTGGTCTCTGTCTATCTATGGTTGGAGTTTGAATCAGTAGAATGAGTTTCCGATAGGGGCTGCCACTGCAGTTCTCCCTTCTCCTTCCCGGAGCTGACAGCCCCTCCTCCCCTGGGACTGAGCCTGGCAGGGAGGGGCGCGGGTCCCCTGGCCGCAAAAACTTACAGATTTTGCTGATCTCAGCAGTTCCATGTTTTCATGAGTGTTGTATGAAGTATGCCCAAAGTCAGATTGCTCTGTGGTGTCCAGTCCACACAGTTCCTGGCTTTCTACCTACTTTCCTGGAGGAGTAACTAAAACATACATCTCACCAGTCTGCCATCTTGCCCCACCTCCCCTGCCAGAGGATTTTGATGGAGGTGGGGGATGGAGGGGTTAGGTCTGGGGTAGTAGGGGTTTCTAAAATAGAATGGGCTCATTAGATTCTTAAGGGGCTCAGAGGGAGGTGCCACCAAAGGGAATTGGGGAAAAAAGCACAGGTCCCTAAATCTGGGCTGACAAAGTAATTTGTTGCCTGCCTCTATTTGGTCCCAGGTCTCAGCTGCCCACAAGTTGGGCAACACACATCCTAAGCCACCAGAACTCTGGGACTCCTCACAGGATGTGGCAGGTAAGACATGATACAGCTCCCCTTGTGTCTGGACAGGCAAAAGCCTTTCAGCGCAGTGTTGCAGAAAGCTTTGCCTGTAGCTATACCTTTGTGGCCTGAGATCTAGTCACGTCTTGCACATTAAGAGGAGTGAGATTGACGTGTCCAACAAGGGAAAGGAGATCAAAGGCTAGTCAAGCTGCCAGCTCTAAGAAGTGGTGCTGTGCCTGAACTTGGAGCCCGACTCCAGAATGAGACATAAATCTTGGTTACTCCAGGGAAATTTTCATGCCATTCTTGGGCTGGGCATTGGTGCAGGGGTAGAAGGTGAGGATTGACAGGGACTCACATTTACTTGCCTCCATGC
Source organism: Choloepus didactylus (assembly GCF_015220235.1). NCBI lineage: Eukaryota > Metazoa > Chordata > Mammalia > Pilosa > Megalonychidae > Choloepus > Choloepus didactylus. The sequence goes on from NC_051309.1 coordinate 82,440,136, forward strand.
CTGTGTTGCACAAACTGCCTTGGTTCCCCCTTTCTCTCCCTCCCTCTCTCCCTCTCTCTCTCTCTCTCTCTCTCTCTCTCTCTCTCTCTCTCTCTCTCTCCTCTTTCCTCTCTCTTTTGTCCTTATTTCTCTTTAAATTGAAAAGATTTAAGTGCATAAGTTTTATTGAAAAAATAAAACACTGATCTAAAACTCATCTATTATGTATCCATTTTAAGGCCACAAATGTTTTCGTGATATATGTTACCTACCATCTGTTGTCACAGGGGTTTATATTTTCCACATAGCTTCAGAGAGCTAATTCCTTTTCCTTTGCATACACTAAGCGGCTTGAGAGCATAATGGTGCAGCTGCTTAACAGCTGCTGCCTGGACTTTAGGTCAGGGGCCTCGTTTTGGGGCTCAATGACACAGCTCCTTTATGCAGTTTCCAGGATTCCGAGTTTCGGGAGCTGACAGTGCTGTTCAAGCAAGAAGAAAAATGGGCCTTTCTCTGGGAGCAGGGAGTAGAGAGAACTGTATGTTTGCTTACCATGGCCAGCCCCAGCAGGCTTTCAGGACTGCTTTCCTTTCCTTTCTTGATGCTATTAGAAGAACATGTAAAAAGACGGTCCTGTTAGTTATCCATTTCCTGAAATTCACTATTCCTGGCACATTTAAACCAGTGAGATTGTTAGCTCTTGGAAGGCAAATCTCCTACCATATTCAAGGCCATGCAATTATGCTTAATAGATAGTTGTGGACTATTTTATCAACTTGTAGAAGCTAGAGAGAGCACAGAGATACCAGGGAGGGACACTGGCTGGACAGTATGGCAGACTTCATGGTGACAGCACCTTTGTGGGGTCACCAGAGTTCAAGGTCAGAACCTCAGCCTCCAGGCCCAGAGCTAGCATATAACACATGGAGTGAGAGGAAATAGAGATATCAACTAATTAATTTATGTTAGAGGAGCTCCCTTCCTTAGATCTAGAATATTAATGTCTGCCATCAAAAACATGCTTTTCCTGATAGCAGTACATGTAGGAAATGGACTTGTAATCAGAAAGGTTCTTGGAGAGCATGACTCAGAATCAACAGTGGGATTGGCCCTGAGGAGGAAGTCTTCCAGACCTGGTATATTATGGTGCCTCGGCTTGCCCCAGACAGCTTTCTTCAGTTAACCTGACAGGACTTGGATGGTTTTATTGTGTTTTAATTCTCTTTAGTCATTCATTTTCATTGTTACAGAGAGTTAATATCATCTATTAAATTTTGATTTTATTATATTACTTAAGACTGTAAATTTCCTATAGGAACTTTATCTTTTTCTGAAGTCCTGAGGGCCACTATATGATCATTTCAAACCTCCTCCGTCATCCCAGATTTGTTGCAGTATTTAGTTCTGGAATTATTTCTAGTACCATTTTATTTACTACAGGGCTTGAAAGTTATAATTTTAAAGATAGTTCAGAATTTCCATATATAACAAACCTTTTTTTTTAAAGTAGTGAATGTAGAAGACACAGACATAGACAGGCATACTGTTTTTCTTCTTTTCTTTATAGCAAAGACAGAGAAAACAAAGAATCCAGGAAGACGGAACAACAAAGGACTGAAAAGAATGTAAAAATCCCATGGATGGAGAAGAAAGAAGAAAGCAAAGGAAGTTGTGGGTGACAGAAGATGAAAGACAAGTGGTGTGTGGTGGGGATTAAAATATGGTATTAGCTGTGGGAGCCAGGGAGATCAGTCAAACCACATAAGGGACTGCTGTTGGGAGGAACCCAGGCTGGGCATAAGAAATCTTGGGTTTTAGTCCCTAATCTGTCAGTAGCTAAATGTCTGACTTCGGCAAATCACTTTACCTTTCTGGAGCTCACTTTCCTTTTTATAAAATGGGAGGATTGGAGAAGATGGATTGTGGAAAGCAATTGTAGCTTTGCCATTTTCATTCTGAAATGCAGAAGAAAATTCTAAAACAATCCAAGACTCTTGTCTTTGAGGAAAGGGTTTCTTAAATCCTAGGCCAGAGGACTATCATTATTTCTAGTTGTGATCTTTTCTAAGGTTCTGCAAGAGCCATCCAGTCTGTGAAGGAACTGTCTTGAGCTTTGCTAATTTTTACTTTGAGGACTAGAACTGATAAATGATTATATATATAATTATGTTGGGAAAATGGAATGATATGCATTAATAAATGGGAATGAGCATATTCAGCAAAAATGCAATCTGAAACCAAGAAAAGAATAAAGACCTTAATACAGACACATTTAGGGATGTGGGGCAAATGTGTCCAGTGCAGAAATAATCACCATTTGGGCAGCTCCATTATTTTTCAAGCACTGGTGAGAAAGAAGCCATCTCAAGCAGACAGCTATCAGTGGATGGGATCTGAGACTGGCGCCAGATGGTGACAAGCAGCAAAGATTGGCACACATCCATTTTTAACTACCAGTGTATAGAGAAGCTATGCTGGTCTAAAAATTCTGAAGTTGTGTCTCATGGAGAATGGAAAATGTGGAATATTTCAGTTATAGAAGGCTTCTGATAGATGATTCACTCTTCTGTTGGCTTAAACCTTACCTCTTTTGATTTTTTCCAGGTTTTGTTAACTTAAAAACTGCTTCCATGGGCTCCTTGGCACAGTACCTGTGTCTTGTTCATAGCAGGTGCTTAATAAGTGAAGGTGGAATGCAAAAATAAATGAATGAAGCTACTCAAGGATTGTTTTGAGGAAATCCTGTTATAGAACTGATATGATACTAAAGGCCCACAAGCAGGACAGGGTAGGAAGTAAAGGGTGTATGTGTGGGCAGTGATGCTTCCTCAGAACTTTGAGGATTGAAATTGTAAAATCAACACATAATGGAAGAGAGTAGACATTTGGAAAACTCTCCTTTAGGCAAAACAAAAGAAGCAAACAAATGAACACTAAATAGAACAGAATGTCTTCTGGGCCCCGAGGTGGGCTGGCTATAGCATAATCGTGGAATCAACAAGGCTAAGAAAGCATTGGAGAACAGAGTATGGACGATTTAAATGGAAACATAAACACAGGAGTCAGAGAATCAAAGACCAATGTTGACAGTGTTCTTTGGTGTGGGTTGAGGGCATGGATGGATTTCTGAGAAAAGAGGGAAGGAGCTCCCAGCTTAGGAACATCCCACAGGGCAAATGGATCAGTCAGAGTAGCCTAGTTTGTTCTGATCCAGTATTCTCTCAGCACAAGTATTATTTGATTTCCACGGAGATTTCCTTATTTGGAGCAAATATGTTGGCCTTTGCCATTAATTAGCTATGTACATCAGTTCAGATCCTCTAGGAAGCAGATCCTGAGATGGAGCTCAGAGTGGAGATTTGGGGGCGGGGCAACAAAGGACTGTAAAGACAATGAGGGACAATAGACATTGTCTAGAAAGATGAACTGTGGATGTGATTCATTTATAGAAGACAAATATTGTGTCAGCCTTCTTCCATTAATGGTCATGAAAGATAAAGAGGGAGAGGAAACAGAATGGGACAGACAGAGCTTCAGCCTGATGTGGATCTGAAAATGTCTCCAGTGACCCAATAGGGAGTCCTGGGACAACGATTGCCCATTATAAGAGCTGGGTTGAAATGGCCAGATTCTAGTACTCCCGCCTTGTATAATAGTGGCTTGAGCTACCTGGGCCGGAACACTGGCTTTAGAGGCTGTCAGCTAAGTTTGTGCCTCACAGCTGAATGGCAAGTTCTTTCTTGAAGGGAGACATATGCAGCACATCTTGATAGCTACTCAAAAAACCATTTCCAAATCTTTTTCCTTGCTGACTTTCACATAGTATAGCAGCAGTTGGCTGTTGGAATGACCATGTGACCCAGTTCTCATCAATGACATATCAGGTAATGTCTCCTGGGGGACTTCTGGGAAGCTAACTGGATAAAAAACAAAACCTTATGATAACAAAGTTTTTCTTCGTCCCTTTATTTGCTTTCCAACTTTGAATGCAACCTCGATGTCCGAAGTGGCAGCCATCTTGCAACCACAAGGTTGTTAAGCAAACATGCTGAAGGATATAGATCCTTGATGACATTTATAAGTCTACTTTTCTCCTTTTAAATAAACACTAGATGTTCTTATTCTTAAACCAATGTTGGTTTTTTCTGGACCTTGGACCTGAAGTATTTTTAACATTTTAACATTTAACTTTTTAAAGCATTTGCTACCTAGTTCTCATAGCAGTTACAGGTCTTACTATAAATTAGTAACTTGGCCTTGTGCTTTACATATCAATTTTTTATTAGTTTGGTTAGACTAAGGCAATCCGTATGAAATCAATATTCACTTAGTGCACAGAGAAAATAGTTTTGAGGTCTGAAAAGCTATAGACTAAACTTATAAAGGGTGACATTATCAGAGTGGTCATTCAGGGGTTTTTTCTGAGCTTGTGTTTTCTAATCCTAGCAAGAGGTTTTGCATTTACTCAACCCCAGAGTAAGCTATGGTTAGGTGTCCCAGCTGGCAACAAGTTTTAAAACTGTTTGGTTTTTCTGTAGCAAACGAATGAAGCAGCTGAATCTCCGTGGTTTGATTAATTATAGTCTGTGGGACAACAATGGACTATATAGACAATAAGAAGCAATGGGCATTGTCTAGGACGATGACCAGTGGATGCAATTTTTTTTTTAAAAAAGACTATTAAATATTGTAACAGTCTTCCATTAGTATACTGGCAGTCATGAACAAAATCATTGTGATTCTGCAAGACAGAGTCATGGGAAAAAAGATACAGAATAGGTAAGTTTTAAACATGGTTGAAGAAATTATGGTGTGAGAACAATTAAGAAAGACTAAGGAATATCATATTGCAGGGCCATTGTGGAGGGAATTCTGGGTACCTGCCATGTCAGCATAAGGGACAACTGAGAAATCTGAGGGACACTAATTAGAGCAAAATGGGCTTTAATTTTCTCCCCTGTATCAGTCAGTGTTCCCAAGGAAAGAGAAAGCACACTCAAATTAGAGTAACTAAAGAGGGTTTTAATAAAAGGACTATTTTCAAAGGTCAGTGTGGGGTGTGGGGAAAACACAAGGGATAGTTCAGTAAGCCAGGATTAGCAACTGCAAAGCTGTAACCAAATTAAGCCCAAAGAGACTAATTTGCTGGAATTAGAACAGTTGGAATTAGTGTGGTTGCTGGAATCCAGAAGGACAGAGTGTGTGGAAAAGGCTGCCTTGAGAGGAGCCGTGACCGAAGTTGAGGGTTCACAGTTCTCCAGAAAAAGAGAGAAGAGGAATAAACAGCCTACCTCATACTCCTCCCTCTCTCCAGTCTGGCCAGGGCTCCTCATTGGCCCAACCAGAAGCCAGAAAGCATGAGAGCACTGCCAATGTAGTCCATCAGGTTAGTTTTCTGGATCAGAGAGCAGAATGGAGAAGATCGGAGAGTAGATCTGGAGGACAAAGGGAAGGTATGCTGTCCTGTCTGTTGCGTATTTTCTTGCAGAGATGGTTTTGAACATTGAAAGGACTGAGACCGGAGGAGAGAGATAAGGGCACCATGGTCTGGATCATGTGCAAATGGCATCACTTCTTCCTAAAGAATCAAGAGATGTGAAAGCACATATACATAAATTAAAACTTCAGACTTTCAGGTAAGACTTGGATTCAACATTCAGAAGATGCTGAGGAGTGTTTGGAAATGTACCTTTTGCTAGTATTGAAGGAAGAAGAATCTTACTCATTTCAACTAGTTAACTAGTTACTATATCAAGGAAATAACATAATGGAAACATATGGAATGACTATTCAAATGTTGAAAAAAGAGGAAAGTGGGAGAATCGATGCAATCTGGACGTGGACATCTTACAAAGACAATCAATTTAATTTTAATGTCAATATCTTTGATAACCAGTACTTTAAAAACCTTTCACTTATACGTCCCAATGGTTGAGATCTCTCTGTTTTTAATTTAACCTTTTTTAAACATTAAAATTTCTTCAAGCCCAGAGAAGACTGGGATATAATGGAAAAACAAACAACAAACAAACAAAAAAACCACCACCAACAAAAAAAAAACAGTTGAGAATTATTTTTGAACTTCTATTAGTAAATAATTTAAGGTTCTTTATTATAGCTGAACGATTGTCTATGAACATTTACAATGTACAAGGTAGTGAAAGATTTTAGATTTGTTTCCTCCTCTCATATTGCTTATAAATTGAAAGGTGGGGAAACTAATTACAAGCATAAAGGGAGAAACTAACAAAAGAAGGCAGGATATAAAAAATAAAAAATGATTAGTAGAGATACTTCATTATTACAAACATATTTATTTAGCTTGGTTTCATAGGCTATGGGTACACTGTTGTAAAGAAAGCTCCTGACCTTTAGGGACTTACATTTTAGTGGGGAAGAGGTAATGCATATCTGTCTATCCATTCATCCATCTGTCATTTCTCCATCATCTATTTTTCTATCTAATCTATCATCTATCTCTTCTATCTTTCATCTGTCTATGTATGCAACAGTGTAAGAGTGCAGGTAAGAGAGAGATAATTGGGGGCTGAGGTGGTCAAGAATGGAGAAAAGAATGAAGAAAATGACATAGAAGCTGACTTTGAAGATTGGTTATGGACCAGATAGTTGGAAAGGAGGAGGTCAAATGCAGCAGACACCAGGATGTGAACTCAAAAGCAGCGGCATGCATTTGTGGGGGAAATTTTAGAGTCTGGCCTTGGCTATTACCAATACACATTAAAGAGTGATAGTGAAAGATGAAATTGCAAAGGCAGATTGGGAATATGATTTGGGGGAGGGCCTTGGATGCCAAGCTGAGAATTTTGAATTTGATATTGTGGCACTGAGGATTTTGATCAGGGAAGTACCACAAGGGTGCTATGTTAGGCACTTTAAACTGCTACTTAGTTTTCAGAAATGACTTGGAGTGGGGAGACACTGAGGTGGGGAGGAAAGTCATACGGCTTCTGCAATAGTTCAGCCATGAAATAATGAATGGAAAATCTTTGATGCTAATGTGGGAATGACAGAGAAAGGAGATCTTATAAATGATCTTATAAATGAACAGTGTATAAGGCTGAGATATTGGCTGGCAATGTGGGTGTCAGACCTAGTTCCCTGTCAGAGATGGAAATGCCAAGACAGAAATAGCAAAGTGGCTTGAGAGTGGAGTGTGGAGGCTGAAACCACCAAAAGAAGATACTCAGCTTTTAAATAGATTAAATTGAAATGACCAAGAGGGTCTGGAGCCCAGAAAAGCTTTTGGGCTTGGATGTGTAAATTGAATCAGGATTTGTGTTGCAGCTTTCATGTTGATTGCTGCATGATTTTCAAGTGATGATGGGTTAATCTACAGAATAGCCCATGAAAGCATGATGCTGACTCTAAATCCAAATTTAACAAATTAGGAAACACAGGGTCATTGCTGGAAGTGGAATCTTGATTAGTTTAATGTTCATTAATTAACAAATATTCATTGAGTACCTTAAATTCTCTATATTTTCTAGTATCAGGGGAATGATATGAGCAAAGGCTTGGAAGCAGGAAAGTGTGGGGAACATAGATGGATTGGGGCTAGACCAGAAAGGTCATGTTATAGAGATGGTTGAATACATTAGCTTGGGTGGAATGGAGAATGAAATAGGGGAATAGAGGGAGGTGCTTACTGAGCATCTAAAATGTGCCAGGCATTGACCTAATCTCCTTTGATTCTCCCAACATCCCTGTGAGGAAAATGTAATTTGTTAGGACCAGGTTTCACTATATCTAACAGAAACCGGCTAGAGTTGCCTAGTCAAATAGGGGCTTATTTTTCTCATGTAACAGAAAGTCCAGCAATCCAAGCCTGGTGTAGCAGCTCCATCATGCTATCAAAATGTTCTGTACCTTCTATCTTTTTTCTTAGCCAATCTTAAGGTGACGCTTTGTCTTCATACTCATTGCCTTGTGGTTTGCAGAATGGCTGCTCCTCCTTCAGCCTTATGTCAGATTCCCAGGAAGAAGAAGAGGAGGTGGGGTGGGCACTTATTGAGGGAAGCAAAACCCTCCAGAAACCCTCAGCTTTTGACTCATTCTCCAGAACTTTGTCATGTCAGGGATGGGCACTGGTAGCTGTGATGGAATCTGGGTGAGTATTTTTCACCTGGGCATGCTGATGCACTGAATCAAATCAGGTTTCTGGAAAACCGAAAGGAGAGTAGATATTGGGCAGGGAACTAGTAGGGTCTATCATCTGAACCAAAGATAGCTAGTAAATAATGGAGCTGGGATTCAAACTTGGCTCTTTTTGACTCCAAAGCAAATGCTTTTGTCCACTGAACTGTAGAGTTGTAAAGGAAAATTGATGCTAGTTTATTGCCTTAACATGTACCATTAAGGGCTGATACTTTATGCTGTAGGTAATGGTGGCCTTGGACATATAGAGAAGGTAAAACAGAATATTTTCAGGAAACGAATTAATTTCCTTTCAAGTCAGGAACACTGGACATTGGATCCAGTTTTGCCACTGACTCATGACTTAAATAAGTCACTTATTTTCTGTGTGACATTTTGTTACTATCTATAAAATGAAAATAAGAATACCTTCTCAAAACTCACAGAATGATGTGACGTAATGACAATGCCAACAAATGCTTTGATATTCACAGATAAAGTATTTTAAGGAAAAGTATAAGGCATGTCAAAACAGCATTTTAGACCACAGTCCTCATCAAAAACATTCCAGATAAAGACAGGGCACAACTCCCATTGGAGAAAGTGACAGTGTGAATAAATGCTACCAAAACCTACATGCCCAGAGGAATTACTGTTAGGAACATGAACCACAGAGAATAACAATGCTTCCTTTTCTTTTTCTTTATTGAAAGAAATCTTGTGTGTTTTATAAGCTCCAGGATCTGAAGCTTGCCTGTAGAGAGGATCAAGTGTAGATCTTAGCTGCTGCTGAGTTCAACTGTAGGAGACCTTTTCTAACACATGGTGTACTGAGTAAGTGATGCGGGATTCCAAAGCTGCCCCAGTTAGTCTCATTTCCAAGAGAAAACGTGAAAAATACAACTGCTATGGCTACTGTGGTTTGCAAGGCAGCAGGAATTGGGGCTAAAAATCAAGGGAGACTTGTGATAACAGGCCTATAGGATTTTGGAGCTGGAAGCAACCTATGTGATCATCCTAGATTTGTAGGTCTTCATTTTTAAAAGAAATAAATGCTCTTTTTAAATGTTTAAAATGAACAGTGTATTCAGTGTAGTGTTTAAGATTACCTAGAAGTGCAGATTGCCTGATTTTGAATCCTGAATTCAAACTTATTAACCATGCAACTTTGGACAAGTTGTTTCATCCTTTTAATCTATTTCCTCTTCTGTAAAGTAGGATAGCAATAGAAGCTTTCCTGGGTTATTATTATTTTTTCAATACAGTTTTATTTTTTCATATACCCTACAATCATCCACTGTGTACAATCAGTTGTTCATAGTACCGTCATATAGTTGTGCATTCATCACCACAATCAATTTTGAACATTTTACTTACTCCTCCAAAAATAAAAATAAAATTAAGTAAGAACACCTAAAACATTCCATTCCCTCTATTCCAACCTATTGTTCATTTAATTTTGTCCCCATTTTTCTACTCATCTTTCCATACACTGGAAAAAGGGAGAGTGAGCCACAAGGTTTTCACAATCACACAGTCATACTGTGTAAGCTACACAGTCCTACAATCATCTTCAAGAATCAGGGCTACAGGGTTGCAGTTTAACAGCTTCAGGTGTTTCCCTCTAGCCATTCCAACACACTAAAAACTAAAAAGAGATATCTATATAGCACATAAGAATACCCTCCAGAGTGACCTCTTGACTCCATTTGAAATCTCTCAGCCACTGGAACTTTATTTTGTTTCACTTCTCTTCCCTCTTTTGGTCAAGAAGATTTTCTCAATCCCATGATGCTGGGTCCAGGCTCATCTCTGGGAGTCATGTCCTGCGTTGCCAGGAAGATTACACCCGTGGGAGTCATGTTTCACGTAGCTGGGAGGGCAGAGTTTACCTACCATCTTGGGTTATTTTGATTAGACAAAACAACTAATGTAAAGCCCTTGACATACACAATATGTACTCTGTAAATTTACATACATATGTATTAGTATGTACATATAAACTATGTAAAGTATATAGTCATAGCCTCTATATTCAGGGGAGCTTCTATATTCAGTCTTCACACATGCTCAACTTGCTGCCTCCATGTCACAGTTATGATGGAAGCAGGCAGCTTGACAAGAAACTGCCCACAATTTGGAGTCAGACAGGCTAGGGCTTGAGTCCTGCTGTCTCTTTTATTGTTGGGTCCTTCAGAGAGTGTCTGTATCCTTCATTCAGTGTCTTTGTCTCATGAAACCCAGCCTTTTCTTTTCGTAACTAAGAAATATGGCTTTCTTCTTGGACCCTCACCTGGCTCTTTTGTAACCCTGTACTAATCTTGATGCAAACTTAATCCTTTCATTGGCTTCCATAAGAAATCCATTCACACTGAGCATATCATAGTTTTTTCATCCTTCCTCTAGGGTCATATGGTCACAGAGAGAGATCTCATCACAAAAGTACCCAGAATTTTATTTGAAAATCTCCATTTATTTCTTCTCTCAAGTCTTTCTCCCTGGACCTCAGCCACTGTCTTCCTCTTCCCATTACTCTTTCCCCAAGAACTATATTCCCTCTCCCATTCACTCCTTTATTAGCCAGAGAAATTTGCTTCTGGGTGCCAGCCTATTGCTTTCTTTTTTTATCACAACTGGCTGATCAAGGTATTTCTCCCTAGAGCAATTTATCTTACCAATTGCTAAGAAGATAAAAGTTTCCCTGTTTCACTATTCTTAACCTTTAGAATGTAGTCATAGTTCATTTCTTGGAAGACAAATTGTGCTAAGTATTTTCCATTTGCTCTTCCAGACCTCCTTCCTCATCCCTTCCTACCTTGCTCTGTGCCCTGGGAGGTTGCCTTGTATTGATTATATCATGGGTTCCCTTGCCCTCTGGTTTTTGGTTGGTTTGGCCAGTGGGGGCAGCAGCAGGAGACTGGAGGTGGGCAGAGAGTGAGTTTGGGGTATTTGTTCCCTTAGCCCCATCTTGCAGGGTCCCTGCTGGTTGGATGCATCCTCCTACTGTCAATTGGTTCTCTCCTGCAGCCACTGTCTCTGGGTTCTGGGATCCACCTTCTCCCCTTGCACCCTCAGATCTAGAGGCAGTAAACACTCCCTGCTGTTGCTGGCCCCAGGGATGCTTCATCATTTCTTACAGGTTTCTCTTACCTGGTCCATACCTTTATAAATAGTCCCTTTATTAAACTCTCCTCAATTATGTAATTTGAGTGTACCATCTGTTTCCAGATACAGCCATTTATTTAATCCCTTATTTCCTCATTCACTGAAAAAATATGTTTGAATGACCAGTTAAGGCCAGTAACTATTCTAGGGGCTAGGGATACAAAGGTGAATAAGATATTCTATCTTCTGTGAGCTCAATTCTGGTGGAGGAAACACAAGAACAGATAAAGAGAAGGGAGTGGTGATAAAAACTGTAAGATTTTTTTGCTCTAAGAGGACATGGGAGAGATTCTTAACTTACTTATGATATTGAACTTCAGAATATACCAGTCTATTTTAGAATATAAATAGGGCTAGAGCTTCCCTTTTCTTGCCAGGCCTATATTTTTGTACCCCCTGTTTAAAATGAGAAAGCAGCTGCAAGTGCTATAGTAAAAAGCCTGCCCATGTAGTCTCTTGAGTCCTTCCCTTCTCACCATCTACTCTGCCACTGGCCAAGCCCCAGCCCTTATTTCCCACCTATACTTTTGCTCTACCCTACCAACTGTTTTCACTACCTTTAGGGGCCCACTCTCTAAGCTGTTGTCCACACTGCATCCAGACAGCTTAATTCCTCTGAAACTCACTCATAAAATGTGCATATTAATACCTATGTCATAGTGCTGAAGTGGGGAGTAACTGAGCCAAAGCTCATAGAGCACCCCATTCACAGAAGGCACTCAAAAATAACTTTTAATAATGGGGCAGTAAATTAGAGATGGGTGGTACCATAAGCCAGGAATATTGGTCAAATTAGGAGACCAAGTTGGCCTCCATGCTTGTGGTTACCTTCTACTAAGCAGGCAAGCAGAGGGAGCCTCCAATAGTGTGGCTTCAGGCCTGGGCTGGTGCCTTATCCTTTGGCCTTGAAGAATAACAACCTGTGGATTGCTGGCTGGCTTCTCTACTGGGAGGATTGTTATGTGTCTGGTTTTGAACAGCTGATATTTGAGCTCTCTGTCCAGGAAACCAACTGAGAAAACACTGGGATAAACTCTTGGTTGTGGGGGCTTCTCTTATTTGATAAGTTTTATTTTTACCAAGTGTGCCGGTTTGAATGCATTTTGTCCCCCAAACGCCATTATCTTTGATGTAGTCTTGTGGGACAGACTTTTGGTGCTGATTAGATTTGCTTGGAATGTGCCCCACCCAGCTGTGGGTGGTGACTTTGGTGGGATACTCCCATGGAGGCGTGGCCCTGTCCATTTAGGGTGGGCCTTGATCAGTGGAGCCATATAAACGTGCTGACTCAAAGAGACTAAACGGAGTACAGCTGTGAGTGACGTTTTGAAGAAGAGCAAGCGTGCTAGAGAGGAATGTCCTGGGAGAAAGCCATTTTGAAACCAGAACTTTGGAGCAGACGCCAGCCACATGCCTTCCCAGCTAACAGAGGTTTTCCAGACGCCATTGGCCATCCTCCAGTGAAGGTACCTGATTACTGATGTGTTACCTTGGACACTTTATGGCCTTAAGACTGTAACTGTATAGCCAAATAAACCCCCTTTTTATAAAAGCCAGTCCATCTCTGGTGTTTTGCATTCTGCAGCATTAGCAAACTAGAACACCAAGTTATTTTACCAACTTATTAAATGACTTCTAGCTGAATGTTCTTACTTACTTTTGGGCCTGTACAATCAAGTGCTACCGTTCCATTTGGCTCATGGACATGAATTTGGTATTGTTCCCAATTCTCTTCTGCATAATCTAAACATTTAAAACTCCACAGAAGTGTTGATCATTTTACTTTCATAAAGGGACTACTTTTCTTGAACCCCCCAGAATACCATGCCCCCTTTTTTCTTTCTTTCTAATAACATAAGAAGCAATGTAATGTTTTGGTTAAGAGCAAGGATTCAAGAGCCTCACTGTTTGGGTTTGAATCCAGCTCCACTATTATAAACTGTCCATGGGCCAATTATTTAACCTCCTGTGGCTGATTCCTCATGTGAACAGGAAGACTAATGAAAGTACCAAACTTCTAGGATTGTTGGGAGATTGAGTCAATACATATAGTACATAGAACTGCATGATATCAATCTACCCTCACAACAATCTCATGTGTAAGCATTATTTTTATCCCCATTTTGCAGATGAGGAAACTGAAACTTAGAGAGGTTGACTAGTATGAGATCACACTGCTAGTTAGTAGTAGAGTTGGGAATTGAACTAAGTATATCTGTCTACCTCCAAAGCCCACACCTTAACCATCACTCCCTGTCTCCCATACTAGGCCAAACTAGGTGGTGGTTTGTTTGTTTCTTTGTTTAAACACATTTATCACAAGCATGTTTGAAAATTTCCTTGAGGCCATTTGAGTACCTAAGATGAGAATCTCCTTTCTCTTGACTACAGATCTGTGAAAACTCAGGATAAGCATGGGTGGTGGCTGATACATATCTGTCAGTACTACACTGTCTTTGTTAACCTACCTCTATTGTGAGTCTTAAAATTGGGTAGATTGTAATACTAGTGGTCAATAACAGGCAGGGGTAAGGGGTATGGATGTATGGTTTTTTTTTTGTTCTTTTTGTTTCTTTTTCTGGAGTAATGCAAATGTTCTAAAAATGATCACATGTGATGAATACACAACTAAGTGATGATAATACGAACCATTGATTGTATACTTTGGATGGATTGTATAATGTGTGAAGATATGTCAATAAAATACAAAAAACAAACAAATAAACAAAGAAACAAAAGAATGGGTGGTGGGAGACAGTAAATGCCCAGTAAGAGCCGGTGGTAATCATAGGAATAAATTAGGTCAATTTGTATCTAGTTGTCTATTGATTTATTGCCTTAGAACTGGTTATATCCTAGCTATATTCCAGCTGCACTGTTATCTTCCAATCTTATCCTCACACATCAGTTTTCCATGCAGCCATAGGATTCATCTAGTTAAACATGCAAATATTCAAACTTTTGCTCTTAATTACCCCTAATAACCAAAGGGGTGCTTCTGGGAAGTTTAGGGGGAGTAATAGTTTAAAGCAATCTGCTACAAGCATAAGATTTCTTTGAAGGTCCATTTTTCATCTTAAAAAGTGAAATTAAATTTTGCAATGTGTTTGTTTTTCTTTATTGTTTTAAGTAAATATTTTATTTTGGAACACTTTTAGATTTATAGAGAGGTTTCAAGGATAGTAACAAGTTTCTCCCAATGTTAATATCTTATATAACTATGGTACATTTGTTAAAATGATGAGATCAAAATTTGTACATTACTATGAACTAAACTCCAGACTTTATTTGGGTTTCATCAGTGTTTCCACTAATGCCTTTTTTTGCTCAAGGATCCAATCCAGGATGTCACATTCCATTTAGTTGTCACGTCTTCTTAGTTTTCTCAGGTCCATGACAGTTTCTTAGCCTTTCCTTATTTTTCATGATCTTGACAGTTTTAAAGAGAACTGGTCAGATGTTTTGTAGAATGTTCCTCAATTTGGTTTTGTCTGATATTTCTCTTGTGCTTAGACTGGGGTTGTGGGTTTTGAGGAAGAAGACCACAGGGGTCCTTCTTGTCACATCATATCAAGAGGCACATGAGAGCAATGTGACATCACTGGTGAGGTTAACCTGGCAGTTAGTGTTTGCTGAATTTTTCCACTGTAAAGTTATTATTTTCCCCTTTCTATAAGCTGTTCATTGAAAATGAGTCCCTAAATCCAGCTCATATTCAAAGGGAAAGGAAATAAACTCCTCTTCCTGGGGGGGGGTATCTACATAGAAATTTGTCTTTTTCACACCATTTATTTATTCTTAAAACATTTATTCATATCGGTATGGATTGCTACTTTCTCAACATAAACTAATTCTTTTTTTACCTCCAAATGTATAAGTAAAGTTGACTCTTCAAAAACAAGTATATCCTGGCAAGATGGTGAAGTGGTGAGGCATGGAATCTAGTTACTCCTCCAGGGAAGCTGGTAAATAGCCAGGAACTGTATGAAACAGCTGCTTCAGGGACTTCTGTGACTAGTCACACATTTTACACCAATGTGGAATGGGTGGAACCACTGAGATTGCAGCAAAAAACTGTAAGTTTCTCTGGCCAGGGGGCTGGCACCCACCCCCCTGCACCCAGGCATGGCAGTCTGTCATGGAGCTGGTTCCCTGAGGGAAAAAGAAACAATCTGTGCTGGGAGCAAGGAGGGGGGATCAAACTTGCACCAATTGCAGAATTATTTAACAAATTTGGACTGCTGAATTAAAGCTCAAAGCACAGATAAACCAGCGGAGATCAACAAAGGAGCTGGTAGGAATCTGTCTGGCAGAGAGGAGGCAGGGCTGACAACAACAACAAAAACAGAGACTTTTGGAATTGGAGTTGTTGTTGCTCTCCTACTCTTTATCTTTTCGCTTTTCAATAGTCCATCAGAGCTCCTGTTTCAGCACTGCCCCAGGCAAGGGAGGAAATAAGAATTAAATTTGTCTGACAGTAACTATTCAGGTGAAAGAGATAATAGCCAAAAGGGCTTATCTTTAAATAACACATACCAGGACTGAGAAAACTTAGGGGCTGGGTAAATGCCCTGAAAGAGTCCCCCCATTTTTTTTGAAATAGCTATTCTAAGTAGCTCCTTACAGAAAGATTTACATTTGCAATTGCTCCCCTGATCCAGGCAAGGGTGGAGCTAAGATAGGTCTAAGAGACAATGCAATGAATCTAGTGAGGGAGACAAGTCCCTAAAGGGCATAACTTCCCAAGACAAGGTGGCAGGGCCCAGCTCAAGTGGCAGCCCTCTCACAGAGAACTCAGACCCCAGGGCCTGGAAAACAGAAACCAGCTTGGGTTAGCCATGACCCTGGCAGGGACAGTGTCTGCAGAGAATTAAATGCACCTGTGGAACTTTTTACACTGGTGGGAGCTGCAGGCTGCAAGCATGATCTGCTGGACAGGATAGGAAAAGCAGAGTCTAGAGGCTTCACAGGAGGGTCTGACAACATGCGGGTCTCATTCTTGGGGAAACTTCATACTCTCTTCCTGAGACCTGGGGCTTTCTTGACTGGGAAAATCTGATTTCAGTTAATCATATCTGGGGAGACCCTCTCACATAAAGGTTACATAGAGGCTGGGCAAGAACTAGAAAAACAAGAGGTGAAAAATTCTGAACTAAAGAGAAGCTAGGTTAGAGGTCTAGAATATGTTGAACTGCATGCCAAGGAACAGATACAGAACAAAGCCAACCAATAAGAAAACCCCAGATAAAAGAGGGAAAATAAACCCCAGAATAAACTAATCAAGAAAATCAGATGCTTAGACAGCTAAAAATAACTAGCCAAACCGGGAAACGTGAAAATATGGACAAGACTAAGGAAAAAACTAACACTTCAACTGAGTTACAGAAATTGAAACAAGTAATTAATAATCAAACAAATCTCCTAAATCAACTAAAAAATCAAATCAATGACATGAGGGAAGATATGGCAAAAGAGATGAAGACTATAAAGAAGAAATTGGGCAGACAGAAGGGGGAACTTGAAAATTTGAAAAAGCAAATGACAGAACTTACAGGAATGAAAGTCACAATAGAAGAGATGAAAAACACAATGGAGTCTTACAACACCAGATTTGAAGAAGCAGAATAAAGGATAAGTGAACTTGAAGACAGAACATCTGAAATCCTACACACAAAGGAACAGATAGTGAAAAGTATGGAAAACTATGAGCAGGGTCTTAGGGAACTGAGTGACAACATGAAGCACATGAATATACATGCTATGGGTGTCCCATAAGGAGAAGAGAAGGGAAAAGGGGCAGAAAGAATAACAGAGAAATAATCACTGAAAATTTTCCATCTTTTATGAAAGACATAAAATTACAGATTCAAGAAGTGCAGCATACACCAAACAGAATAGATCCCAATACACCTACTCCAAGACATTTACTGATCAGATTGTCCAATGGCAATGACAAAGACAGAATTCAGAAAGCAGCAAGAGAAAAGCGATCCATCATATCCAAGGGAAGCTTGATAAGACTATGTACAGATTTCCTTGCAGAAATCATGGAGGTGAGAAGGCAGTGGTATGATATATTTATGATACTGAAAGAGAAAAACTGCCAACCAAGAATTCTATATCCAACAAAACTGTCTTTCAAAAATGAGAGATTAAAACATTTTCAGACAAAAGACACTCAGAAAGTCTGTGAATAAGAGACCTGTGCTTTGAGAAATACTACAGGGAATGCTATAGGATGATAGGAAAAGACAGGAGAGAGAGGTTTGGAAAAGAGTGTAGAAATGAAGACTATCAGGAAATGTAAAAGGAGAGAGAGAGAGAGAGAGAGAGAGAGAGAGAGAGAGAGAGAGAGAGAGAGAGAGGAATAAGATATGACATATAAAATCAAAAAACAAAATGGTAGTAGAAAGTACTGCCTTTACTGTAATAACACTAAATGTTAATGAATTAAACTCCCCAATAAAAAGACATAGACTGGCAGAATGGATTAAAAAACAAGACCCATCAATATGCTGTTTAGAAGAAACTCACTTTAGACACAGGGACATAAATAGGCTAAAAGTGAAAGGTTGGAAAAAGATATTTCATGCAAACAACAACAAGAAAAAAAGCATGAGTGGCTGTATTAATATCAGACAAATTAGACTTCAAATGTAAAACAATGAACAGAGACAAAGAAGGACACTATATATTAATAAAAGGGAAAATTCATCAAGAAAACATAACAATCGTAAATATTTATGTACCAAGCCAGAGTGCCCCAAAATAGGTGAGGCAAACACTGACAACACTGAAGGAGAAGTAGATACCTCTACAATAATAGTTGGAGACTTCAATACACTGCTCTCATCAGTGCACAGACCATCTAGACAGAGGATCAGTAAGGAAACAGAGATGTTGAATTGTACAGTAAATGAACTACACTTGACATTTACAGAACTCTACACCCCACAACAGCAGGATACACATTCTTCTTAAGTGCTCATGGATCACTCTAGGATAGACCACATGTTGAGTCACAAGGCAGTCTCAACAGATTAAAAAAATTGATATTATACAAAACACCTTCTCAGATCATAATGGAATGAAGTTGGAAATCAATAACAGGCAGAAGGTTGGAAAATTCACAAACATATGGAGGCTAAATAACACACTCTTAGACAACCAATGGGTAAAGTAAGAAGTTACAAGAAAACTAGTATATATCTTGAGTCAAATGAAAATGAAAATCCAACATATTAAAACTTATGGGATGCAGCAAAGGCTGTGCTGAGAGGGAAATTTATTGGCCTAAGTGCCTCTATTAAAAGAGAAGAAAGAGAAAAAATTGAAGAATTAACTACTCACCTGGAGGAACTAGAGAAAGAACAGCCAACTATCCCCAAAGCAAATAGAAGGAAAGAAATAACAAAGATTAGAGTGGAAATGAATTAGAACAGGAAAACAATAGAGAGAATCAACAAAACCAGACGTTGGTTGTTTGAGAAAATCAATAAAATTGATGGACCCTTAGCTAGGCTAAAAACAACAACAGAGAGAGAGGGAGAGAGGGAGGGAGGGGGAAAGAGAGAGAATACGCATAAATACAGTCAGAAATGGGAAAGGGGACATAACTACTGATCCTGCAGAAATAAAGGAGATAATGAGAGGATACTATGAGCACCTATATGCTAATAAACCAAACAACTTAGATGAAATGGACAACTTCCTAGAAAAGCATGAATAACCAACATTAACTCAAGAAAACATAGATGACCTCAGCAAATGAATCACAAGTAAAGAGATTGAGTCAGTCATCAGAAAGCTCCCCAAAAAGAAAAGCCCAGGACCAGATGGCTTCAAATGTGAATTCTACCAAGCATTCAAGAAGGAATTAATACCAGCCCTGCTCAAACTCTTCAAAAATATTGAAGAGGAGGGAAATCTACCTAATGCATTCTATGAAGCCAACATCACCCTATTACCAAAGTCAAAGATACTACAGAAAAAGAAAATTATAGACCAATATCTTTATAAACCATGACCAAGTTGGATTTATTCCAGGTATGCAAGGCTGGTTGAACACAAGAAAATCAATTACTGTAATACATCACATCAATAAATCAAAGTGGAAGAACATATGATCATCTCTATTGATGTAGAAAAAGCATTTGACAAAATTCAACATCCTTTCTTGATGAAAACATTTTAAAGGATAGGATTAGAAGGGAACTTTCTCAATATGATAAAGGCAATATATGAAAAACCCACAACTTACATCATACTCAATGGGGAAAAACTGAAAGCTTTCCCTCTAAGATCAGGAACAAAACAGGGATGCCCACTGTCACCATCGTTATGCAACATTGTGCTGGAAGTTTTAGCTAGAGCAATTAGGCAAGAAAAAGAAATAAAAGGCATACAAACTGGAGAGGAAGAAGTAAAACTTTCACTGTTTGCAGATGACATAATCCTATATGTAGATAATCCAGAAAACTCTACAGCAAAGCTACTAGAGCTAATCATTGAATATAGCAATGTGGCAGGCTACAAGATCAACATGCAAAAATCAGTAGTGTTCCTATACACAAGTAATGAGCAACAGGAGGAGGAAATCAAGAAAAAACTCCATTTATGATAGCTACCAAAAGAATCAAGTATTTAGGAATAAACTTAACCAGGGCCACAAAAGACCTATACAGAAAAAAAATGCAAGAAACTGCTAAAAGAAATCAAACAGGACCTGAGAAAATGGAAGAACATACCATGTTCATGGATTGGAAGACTAAATACAGTTAAGATGTCAATTCTGCCTAAACTGATTTATAGATTCAATGCAATACCAATTAAAATCCCATCAACTTACTTTGCAGAAATGGAAAACCCAATAACCAAATTTGCCCCGAATAGTGAAAAATATCTTGAGAAAGAAGAACAAAGTGGGAGCTCTCACACTACTTGATTTTGAAGCTGTTGCAGCCCATCAGGCCCATGCCAGTCCAGAGGCATGGCAGGGCTGGGATGAGATCGTGGGTCACAGGCCCAAACTTTAAGTTCTGCAGCTGCCTTCACCAAGATTTCTATCTGCAATGCAGGCATGGGTTGGCCTAGCAGGGCAGGATAGTTCTTGAACCTGTCTTTTGTCTTGGGAATAAAGACTTTCTGTGGTTAAAAAAAAAAAAAGAAAAAAAAGAAAAAAAAAATGCCAGTCCAGAGGCCAAAGAAGACAATGAACATTTTCTGATACATGAACTTTTATTCAGGGCTTACTTACAGGGTGAGAAGTCGTGGAGAGATCATGATGGCTCTCTCAGGCCAGGCAGGCATTGTATTCACAGGGAAGTCGACCACATGATGCAAAGAGGACAGCAAGCCATTTATAAGGGTTTAAGAAAAAGGCATTCCATATGACTCCCGGAGAGGAATGTAGACCCGGCATCGTGGGATGGAGAACATCTTCTTGACCAAAAGGGGGATGTGAAAGGAAATGAAATAAGCTTCAGTGGCAGAGAGATTCCAAAACGAGCCGAGAGATCACTCTGGTGGGCACTCTTACGCACACTTTAGACAACCTTTTTTAGGTTCTAAAGAATTGGGGTAGCTGGTGGTGGATACCTGAAACTATCAAACTACAACCCAGAACCCATGAATCTCGAAGACAGTTGTGTAAAAATGTAGCTTATGAGGGGTGACAATGGGATTGGGAAAGCCATAAGGACCAAACTCCACTTTGTCTAGTTTATGGATGGATGTGTAGAAAAGTAGGGGAAGGAAACAAACAGACAAAGGTACCCAGTGTTCTTTTTTACTTCAATTGCTCTTTTTCACTCTAATTATTATTCTTGTTATTTTTGTGTGTGTGCTAATGAAGGTGTCAGGGATTGATTTAGGTGATGAATGTACAACTATGTAATGGTACTGTAAACAATCGAAAGTACAATTTGTTTTGTATGACTGCGTGGTATGTGAATATATCTCAATAAAATGATGATTAAAAAAAATAAAAAATAAAAAAAAAAAAAGAAGGAATGAGGTCCTGAAGCATGTGACAACATGGAGGAACCCTGAGGACATAATGCTGAATGAAATAAGCCAGACACAAAAAAGGACAGATATTGTATGATTTCACTAATATGAACCACTTAGAAATTGTAAACTCAGAATCTTAAAATGTAGAATATAGAGTATCAAGAGATAGAAGCTAGAGAAGGGGAAGCAGTTACCTAGTATGTACTGAACTGTTAACAAGGTTGAAGTTGGGAATTGGATAGAAGTGATGGTAGTTTGTTATTGGGATTTATGAGTAATAGTGCCATATTGAAAGTGAATTTGATTGAAAGGGGTTGTTTAAAGTCATGTATCTCACCAATTAACACTACAAATATAAATAAGTGCTTGTATGAACTACTACAAATGTATGTCACTTGTACAAAGAGTTAATATTAGAGTGGTATATGGGGAAAAATTACCTATTGCATACTGTGGACTATATTTAACAGGAATACCTTACTAGTACCACACCAATACTAGGGATAAATAATTGGGGATGGAGGGGGTGGAGAAGGGATATGGAGTGTTTTAGGTTTTCTTTTGTGTGTGTGTGTGTGTGTGTGTATCTGTTATTTTTCTCTTTGGAGCAATGAAAATTGTCTAAAATTGAGAGTGGTGATGATTGCACAACTAAGTGAGGATACGTGAGACATTGATAGTATTCTTTGGATAGAATATATGGTATGTGAATATATCTCAATAAAATCTGCAAATTAAAAAAAAAAAAAGAAAGAAATGCAGTGGACAGAGGAAGATGTAAATGACCCAGGGTGTCATGGAGCCAAATCCAAAACAGAAGAATCTACAGGACAAATGACCAGATTTATTCAACAAATACATGGCCTGGGGAAAGATGGGAAGTGGGAAATGGTATCAATTTTTTAAATATTTAAGAGAATTATTGACCACATGGAACGTGTGGACCTTGTTTGGATCCTGATCAACCCACCAACTACAAAAAAAAAAAATCATTTGGGGGACAATTGAGCAATATTGAACCTAAATTGAGTTTTAGGTGATATTAAGACATGATTGTTAGTTGTATTATATGTGCTATAATGGTAATGTGATTACGGTTTTTTAAAGCTTTATCTGTAGAGATACATACTGAAGCATTTATGGGTGAAATTTTATGATATTTGGAATATGCTTTAAAATAATTCAGAATGTATTTAAAAAAAAGGTGGGGGGGGTGGAATAGAGAATAGATGAATAAGAATGGCCACATGTTGACAATGGTGAAGCTGGGTTGTGGGTACATGTGATTGCATTAGTTTTCTCTGCTTTTGTTTAAGCTTGAAAATTTCCATAAAATGTTTTTGTTTTACAAAAAAAAAAAAAAAAAAAAAAGGCATTCCTAAGGGTGGGGGGAGCATAGACACAGGAACAGGTCACTCTGACCTGAGGGGTGGTGCAGGAAGGACTAGAATAATACTTGAACAATTACATTTTGCTCTTTTTGTGAGACTAGAGCCTCTCACCTCCTGCATGCTTCCCATAAAATTACATTTTAAGGTCAATTTACGCTTTTTCTCTTTACTGGCTTACAAAGACAATAGGTTAAACATTAGCTGCCTACATCATGCAGACTGCTGTGCACCCAGATCTGCAGGCCTGTTTTGCTCAGGCCACAGGCTGCCACAGAAGCATACTACAAAGCTACAGTGGTAAAAAAAAAGAATGGTACTGGTATAAAGACAGATATACTGGTCAATGGAATCAAATTGAGTGTTCAGAAATAGACCCTCTCATCTACGGACAATTGATCTTTGATAAGGCAGTCAAGCCAATGCAACTTGGACAGAGCAGCGTCTTTAATAAATGGTGTTTGCAGAAGTGTATAACCATATTCAAAAGAATGAAAGAGGACTCCTCTCTCACATCTTATACAATAATTAACTCAAAATGGATCAAGGACCTAAACATTAGCATAAGAACAGAAGGCTTTTAGAAGAAAATGTAGGGAAATATCTTAAATATCTTGTGATAGGAGGTGGTTCCTAGACCTTACACCCAAAGCACGGGCAATCAAAGAAGAAATAGATAAATGGGATCTCTTCAAAATTAAACACTTTTGTACATCAAAGGACTTTGTCAGAAAAGTAAAAAGGCAGCCTATGCAATGGGAGACAATATTTGAAACTACACATCAGATAAAGGTTTAATATCCAGAATATATGAAAAGAACCTACAACTCAACAACAGAAAGACAAACAACCGAATTAAAAAATGGGCAAAAGACACGGATAGACACTTTTCTGAAGAGGAAATTCAAAAACATATGAAAAGATGCTAAAATTCACTGGCTATAAGGGAAATGCAAACCAAAACCACAATGAGATATCATCTCACACCTACTAAAATGGTCATTATCAATAAAACAGAAAATTACAAGTGCTGGAGAGGATGTGGAGAAATAGGCATATTTATTCACTGTTGGTGTGAATGTAGAATGGTGCAGCCACTCTGGAAGGCAGTGTGGCTGTTCCTCAGGAAGCTAAGTGTAGAACTGCCATGTGATCCAGCAATCCCACTACTAGGTATATAGTCAGAGGAACTGAAAGTGAAGATACGAACAGACTTTGTAAACCAATGTTTATAGCAGCATTACTCATGATTGCCAAGAGATGGAAACAACCTAAATGTCCATCAATGGATGAGTAGATAAACAAACTGTGGTATATACACACGATGGAATATTATGCAGCTGTAAGACAAAACAAAGTCACAGAACATATAATAACATGGATGAACCTTGACATTATTTTAAGTGAAGTTAGCTGGAAACAAAAGGACAAACACTGTAGGGTTTCACTAATATAAACTAACATTAATGAGCAAACTTTGAGGGTCAAACTCTGAGAACATATTTTATCAGGAGATAGAAAGAGGGCAGAGATCAGTCATTTGTTGCTGAAGGAGTATAAAATGTTCAACAGGATTGATTGTACAGATCCAGAAATGGATAGCTTAATACTGTGTGATGGTAGCACAATACTGTAAGTACACTGAACAAAGATGTCTGTGAGTAAAGCTGAAAGAGATGGGCTAGGGTTAAGTATGATACCAGAAGGATAGATAGACAATAAAGACGGGGTCTGTATAACTTAGTGAAACCTAGAGTGGTTGTTGATGATGACTAAATGTACAAATATAAAAATGTTGCATGTGGGAGAACAAATGAATGTCAACCTTGCAAGGTGTTGAAAAAGGGATGGTATTGGGGAAAAATATAATCAAAACAAACTGGAGCCTATGGTTAACAGTAACATTGTAATATGCTTCCATTAAATGTAACAAAGGCAATAGCCCAAAGCTAAATGTCTATGAGAGGAGAGGGGGATATAAGGGATGGGTATGGGATTCTTGATAGTGGTGGTGTTGTCTGACATTATTATATTGCAATGTATGGCATTTTAATTTTTTTAAATTTTTTATTCTTGAAACAATTTTTTAAAGTAATGAATATGTTCAAGTGCTGATTGTGGGGATGAATGCACAGCTATATGATGATACTGTGAACAATTGATTGTACAGTGGATGATTGTATGGTATGTGAATATATCTTTTTTGGCACCAAACTTATGTGAATATATCTTTATAAAATTGCAGGCAAAAAACAAACAAACAGAGGGATACAAGAGCTGGAGAAAACATGGAGAGAGGGAGGTACTTATTTACTATTGGTGGGGAAGGAGAATGTCCTTCTATCTGGAGGAATGTACCTATTTACTGTTGGTGGGGAAGTAGAATGTCCTCCTATCTGGAGGACAGTGTGGTGGTTCCACAGGAAGCTAAGTATGTGGGTGCCATAAGGTCGTGCAACCTCATTATGGGGTATATACTTGGAAGGTTTGACAGTAGGGACATGAATGGACATTTGCACACTGGTGTTTCTGGTGGCAGTACTCATGATTTGCAATGGGTGGAGGTGGCCTAAGGGTACATTGATGAACAGAATGGTAAACTTTGATGTTTGCATACCTTAGAATTTTGAGCAGCTGCAAGAAGGAATGGAGCTTTGAGACATGCAACTAGGTGAATGGATCTTGAGGACAGCATTTTGAGTGAAGTATGCCAGAAACGAAAAGACAAACATTATAAGCCTCACTAACATTGACTAACTATAATGTGTAAACTCTGAGAATTGAATCTTAGAGCACAGCTTATCAAGTGAATGCTTATTATAATGGTCCCTAGATTGTAAGCTCTTACAGCAGTCACATATATTCCTGAGTTGTAATGGTTATCTCTAAATTCTGAGATGCTGAGCTCTTTGTGTATGACCTGCTCCATCTCTGGAACTTCAGACAACTGTGTGACACCTGAAACTCAGAGCTAGAGCTTGGCAGCTATGAAAGTCAGTATTACCTCATATAGCCACTGTTAAAAAAAAGTTGAAAGAGTTCAGACCTCAATTAGAGATATGAATGAAGTGGATCTGGTTAGAACTAAGGCAAATCAGTTCGCAGGGTAATGGATGATTTTGACTGTGTTTTAAAACTTCAACTTCTGTGTGAGACAAGGGAAGAGATTTTTTTTTTGGTGCAGAATCTATATTTTCTGCAGCACACTAGATAATTTAATTTGTATGTTCAGTTTATTCAAACACCATAATTACATGGAACTTTGAATAGGAAGTGAGATCTGGTAGGTTTGTACAGGTTAGTGTGAAATTCAAATACATCCCAAGGTTTTTTGTGCAGAGAAAGAAGATATATATGCAAAACCCCCTGGGGAACTGGGTAAAAATGTGGAAATGTTGGACTTCCCCACCTGGAATATTACTGATATTCTGACAAACATTGAGGATTAACAATTTGGTAGGATGAGCCCTTGGTCTTAGGGCATGCCCTTGTGAAGCTTGTTACTGCAAAGGAGAGGCTGAGCCTACTTATAATTGTGCCTAATAGAACCTTTTTGTTGCTCAGATGAGGCCTCTCTCTCAGCCCATGTGACTGATGAACTCACTGCCCTCCCCCCTACATGACTCCCAGGGGTATAAATTTCCCTGGCAATGTGAGACACGACTCCTGGGGATGAGCCTGAACTCGGCATCATGGGATGGAGAAAATCTTGACCAAAAAGGGAAGCAAAATGAAACAAAGTTTCAGTTGCTGAGAAATTTCAAATGGAGTTGAGAGGTCACTCTGGAGGGCATTCTTATGTGTATACAGATATCCCATTTTAGTTTTTAGTGTATTGGAATAGCTAGAAGGAAATACCTAAAACTGTTGAACTGCAACCCAAGTAGCCTTTATTCTTGAAGACAATTGAATTACTATGTAGCTTACATGGTGTGACTCTGTGATTGTGAAAACCTTGTGGCTTACTCTCTTTGTCCAGTGTATGGACAGATGAGTAGAAAAATGGGGACAAAAACTAAATGAAAAATAAGGCAGGATTGATAGCTGGATAAGTAGAAGATATTCAATTCTTCATCTGGAAAATGCTTAATATAGTCTTCAATAGCCAATAGGAAAAAAAAAAAAAACCTGTTTATTAAGATCACTTCATTCAAGCAGCCTTGAGTTATTCTGACCATGAAAAGCCCTTGTTAAAATAACTTGCTGTTGTTCTAATCTCAACAACAAAAAAACTTGCTCTCTGCTCCCAGGAACTTTCCTAGCATTGCCCACAGAAGGAAACCACCATATGGTTTGATAAAGAACTGGCTTTTTGAAAAACAAACCTGAATGAGGGGAGGCCTTCAGGACTTCAAGATAACAAGGAGATGCTGACAGAACAGCTTTCTCTCTTCTGTTTTTTTTTTTTTTTTTCCCTTTCTGCTTTCTTCTGGCTTCTGGCCAATTCTTTGTCTGTTTAGGGTTATAAAAGCTCAACCAGTTCTTCTCACTCTGAACTGGGCTTGAAAGGTTTTTCTTTCCTCCAGTTCCTTGTTGATGCATCTTCAATAAACACACCTTCTCACCAAAGAAAGAGACTTGTTTCTCTGATGCGGGATCAGGCAGGCTTGACTAAGTGGGACAGTGTTTTCTACCGGTATCAGGATGGGGGGAGTGGAGGGGGGGATGGAATGTTTTGGGTGTTTTTTTTACTTTATTTAATTTTTCTTTTTGGAATAAGGAAAATATTCAAAAGTTGATTCTGGTGATGAATGCACAACTATATGATGGTACTGTGAATAGTTTATTGTACACTGTGAAAGACTGTAGGGTATGTGAATATATTGCAATAAAGCTGTATTAAAACAAGACAAAACAAACAAAAAAGTGTATCTTGAGGAGTCCCAAACTTTCAGCATGTGTTTGAAAGCACAAAACCCTAGCCTCTCTAGGTCACTTCCTTGCTTCCTTTGACTCCTAGGCCTCAATAATACTTGTCAATTCATGAATGAGTGACACAGGTGAACAATGAAGCCCATTAGTGTTGTCTGAAGGTTTGACTCCAACCCCAGGGTCTGACCAAATAACTACTCATATTTCTCCTTTTGGAATTCCTTATAGCACACTAAAAACGTTCCGTATAAAGAATACGTCTTAAAAAAAAAAAAAGAATACGTCTGTAACAACTCATTGGCATTTACAGGTAGTAAAAAGGAGGAAAGGGACAGTAGCTTGTCTCTTTAAAGCAGGAAGCCTAAATTGAAGGTTCTGGGGTATCGGAGGCCTGTTTCAGACAGGCAGTGGTCAGGAACCAATAGAGCAGAGGTGGCTCCATCGTTCTTATTGGTCCTCACTCAAGAAGTAGGCAGGGCTTCGAGTATAAAAAGAAAACAAGTCCCCCTCTACTGAGTTTTTGCCCTGTTGTTGGCAGGTGTGGTTTAGGGCCGTTCCGAGTGAATGAAGTACGTTTTACAGATATGCTGTATACTGAAAGGTTCTTCGGTGGTTTAGGAGGGTGGAGTGGAAAGACCAAGCTTCTGGTAGATTGCAAGGGAAATGTTGGTTACGTTTAAAAGTGAAAAGCAAACAAAGAAAAAGGCGAGTGGAAACAAACAGATTAAGGAACTTGAAAGAAAGGGAACCAGCCTCTGTGTGTGGACTGAAAATGCTCGCTAGGAGGGCACGGTAGCTTCCTGAAGTCACTGTATCAGGCTAGTCTCCACTTCCTCGAAATACACAGGAAAACTTTTCTAATAACTGGGGTCAGTAAAGGGAGTTCTTGAAGATACTTAGGATCAGACTTTAAGTTTTGAGACTTATTATGCTCAAATTTGACTTTGAGTAGTCACCTGCTTATTGACTTCTGTTTCACTTCTAGCACAAAAGATAATTTGGAAAAATTGTTTAGCCAATTTTTTTGGGAACTGTTTTAACTACCTGCATGAGAAAAACTACCTGTATAAGAGATATATAGGCTAAGAGTTCTATGTTCAAAGCAAGTTCAGCAATATTACCTTGCTGTCTTCAGAAAAAGTTTCTAGACAGCTTTCTTCTGGCCTTCAGTTGTAATCCTGAAGTCTCTATTTAACTCCTCTCTTGAGTAATGATGAAAAGTGGCTAAAAGTTAGCTCCCTACTGGGCAAACTTGGAACATCTTGAGTGGAAAACCATGAGAGGATAGTAGATTTTTGAACTATATTCCGTTGAGGAAAAGTAATGTCCTATGTGAAGTAAAAAAAAAAAAGAACTAATGTGGCTTTTATGGCTGTAGGCTGAAATGCCAGGGAATTAAGGTCTTAACCATAGTGTTTGGAAAGCAGCTGACTTGAAGATTCTATAAACCTGTGGGCTGAAGCTCACCTTCCACCTGAATGGGAGTGGGGGTGGGGGTGGATGTTGCATTAACTCTCCTAGGGCTCTTCACTTCATTAGTTGACCTGCACACCTGAAAGCATTTTTCTGATTGGTGAGTGGTCAAAGGAAAAGCTCTTGCCGCGGGATGGTGAGGAGACTTCATCTGGTAGATGGGTGGTAGCTTATCAGGAAGGACTGTGGGAGGGATTGGGAGTCTTCCTTGGGTTTGGAAGGAAAGACTAAAAGCAATGTCAGCCACTGAAAAGGGATGACATGGCTTCTTTGTGATAAAGACTCAAGAGAACATTATGTAATGGATATGTTCATTGTTCTGATTATGGTGATATCACAGGTGATACATATCAACTTATCAAACTATACAACTTATGTGCAGTTTTTGTCAATTATAGCAAAGCTGTTTACACACATACTGGGCCTAGACATCTAGATTTACTTGCCATCTCAGACTTAAGAACTTGAAAAACAGAATAAGCACACTATTGTCTCCTTTCAATTCCATTAGGGGGGAATTCCTTTGTTACATTGCATTTGTGGAAGACAGCAGAGCTTTGCTAGAGAAATGTGTAGTTCCAGGCTGGCAATCTTCTAGATGTGTGGTCTGGGATCTTGACCAGGTCTCAGTCTTTCCAGGCAACACTGCTACTTAATGGTTATAACTAGAACTGTGGTATTGGTGTAGGGGAGGCTCCTATAGGATGAAGCCCAGAGAAGCAATGACTTACTCTGCCTCTCTATGGCTGCCTGACAACACCAAAGAACAATTTTCAGAGAAGTCTTCCTGAATCTTGCAGAGTTTTCATTTGTAGTGGTCTCTTTACTCACGGTCGAGTTCTCTGCTTCTAGGAAATCACTAGAAGCTGGTATATTAGTAAATTAATACCTTAATATTCACACTGAAGCTTCACCAAATTCTTGGCAGAATTAAGGGCATGGTTATGAATGTTAACCCACCTGCAAATCTGCAGATTTTATAAGCCACTAAAAAACCAAGGGAAACAAACAAAAATCCATCATATGCTATATGACTTTACTTCAAATTTACAAAATACCCCAATAGGAAATTGGGCAAAGAAAATATTGATCTTATAATAGGCTAATAGTGGAGACACACTGAAACTCAGCTTTCCCACCTAATGCAGGGCAAAGTAATTGCAATCTACCAATTATCCAATTACATTATGGGACTCAACTTCTGGTGAAGCCCTGTGAAACTGGTGTCTATATATAACTTACATAGGCAACTGTTCCATAGGCTTCTGAAGAGTTGCACGGCTCTACACAAACACTTTTGATATAATGGGTTAGGAGATAAACCAAACACAACTGGAGAGTGGGGAAAAGAGCTTGAGTAACACCAAGCTTCAAGTGTCAGCTTTTCTTTGGAACAAGACAAGAGTACTGCAGGATCCCTTCTCTCTGCCAAGGGGAATCAGGCCATGCCTTAGATCATCTCATCTATGTGGATACCCCTTTGAACTTTAGCGTGTTTTGCATTCTGCTTGCTTTCTGGCCACTGAGCTTGGTTTCAGCTTGAAACTCTGCTTAAGTCATTTCTTAAAGCTTGTGTGGGATCCAACTTGAGCTCAAACCTTGACTGGCTTCCCTTTAATTGAAATTCCTCAGTTGTGCCAAGGCCAGTCTGGGTTCAACTCACTTTCCAAGTTTCTGCTTAGAATCGGGTGTCTATGCCTGGAGCTGCTCAGCACCACAGTCTGGTGGCTATTTTCCCAGAGAACTGGTTGTAACCATGTGTTACTCCTTAGTACCAAAGCTATTTAAAACTATTCTTAGGAGGCCACTGTCTCTATCCTCCTGATTGTAATAAGCCACTCAGACTGATAGTTAATGGAAAGGGGTAGGGAAAAGATAAGTGAGGGAATTGATAGAAATGGTCTGGTGAACCAAAACTTCTGACTGGGGCAGGCTATTTCCTTTGGAGGGATTTGATTTAATGGTAGCTTTGATTACCAACTCAACCCCACCACCACCCCCCATCACTCTATGAGAGTGGATAATAGGTGAGCCAGTATTAGGTGTGTAACTCAAGCCAATGACTTTTGAACCCTTTCTCATGGAAGCTTGATATACAGCGAAATAATAGTCTGCCCTAGATGCAGTAGGGGAGGAGGCATGTGAAATCTTTCACTAGCCTAGGGAATACCCAAGGTACTAGGAAACATGGCTTGAAAGCCACTCTTACTGAGCACTGTCTTAACATGACACATCTGCTTACTGTAAGATGCTCACCTGTTGGAGTTTGCAGCCATGGTCACAGCATTAACTCCCCCCAAATTCTCAGGCTGCTTGGGAAACTCCATATCTAGCTTGAGTCTTCATCCTGTGGCAAATTTAAGCCTAGTTAAGCAGAATTGATCAAAGTCTGTGTCTTAGGACTTTCACAATGTGTGTTTTGGTAATATCAGAGGTCCAGAGTCCTAAGTGGTCTGGGGAATGGAATTGCAAAAATGCTTTTTTTAGGAAGCTTGGACCTTCACTGTGGTTCTGAATCCTTGGATCCATAAAGTAATTGTAGTTTTCTTACAAACTTCTCTCTGAGACATCTGACTTCTGTTGAACTCAAATGACTTGTCAGGGAATCCATCCTTTAAAGAATCTGGTGTGAGAGCTCTGATGGTCAGTGGTAATCTAGGTCAAGCAGCTTTCCCTTCCCCCTACCACCCAAACTAGAGGATAAGTACTTTACCCACCCATGGCCATGAGTCCTAGTGATTGGAGCAAGTGACTACCTGGTAGCAAACAACTCTTCTGAAACTTGTTTGAGACTTGTCTGACTGGTCTTGAGACAAGTACAGTTAACACACTTGTGTTGAGCACATTCTGAACTAGTGCCTGGAGGTGAAGTGCCTTGCCCTCTAAGAGCTTACTGTATTTCCTAAGAAGGAATATAAAGGAGGCTTTCCGTGGTGCAAGCTGCTAAATGGCAAAGCAGATCTCTCCAAAGAAAAGTAAGGGAATGCTGGTTGGGAATTAGAACCAACTTCTCAGGTCAGGCACTTCTCCCTTGAAGTAATTTCTCAAAACAATGTTGGAGTAGACTTTGGCTTGGGCATAAAATGTTCTTTACCATGCTTTTGTGTGTCTGAATTTTGATGTGTAGTCTAGGCACAATCTTCTCCAACTTTAAATGATAGAGGAGGCTGCTGGGGAACATACTAGACATTGTGTCTGTGGAGTGAGGGAATGAAGCTTCTCTTCAGTGGCAGGAAAGCCCCATAGATGTTGACGATAGAGTCTCACTTCCCTAATGTGATGGCTTGGTAGAAACAGAGCAGCTTCTTGAGGTGGGGAAGAGGAAGCTTGGAAAATCCCGGGATGGTTTTTTATCTAGTGATGCGTTTGGAGCAGTTTGGAGAAAGAATTTTTTGGATATTTAAACCAAGCATTATCAACTACAAGACAAGTGATAATTGTCTAAAGAGAACTACTGTGCCTTGGTGTTTAGTTCTGTGAAATCAAGTTTGCTCATCCCAAAGAACCCTCAACTGCTACCTGAAATCATATTCCTCAAACTTCTAGAACAAAGCTCTGTGCACATGCCCTGAGCACATTCCCTGACATGTTTATAGGGGGCTCTAGATGGTGTTGTCCAAGGGACACATGAAACTTAATCTTAACCCAATAGATATTTATCACCTCAACATGTAATATAAACTATAAAGAAATTGTATAGCAAGTCTTTGAAGTCTGGTTTGTTCTAAACCAGCCACATATCAAATGTTCAATGGTTAGTGCCTATCACACTGGATGGCACAGCTCTAGATTAGACAAAGGAAACTGTGGGGCCTATTTATTCTCCTTAAACTTTCTTTACAATCTGCTCTAGGGAGAAAATACTGGTCTAAAATTGCTGTGTTGTTTAGAATATAGTTTCAGTATTACCATCCATTGAGTGCCAAACTTAGAAGAGGGAAATTCCGAGGACCCAGAACATTGGAGCCATTTATACTATTTACTTGGACTCTGTCAGAATGACTGTTTTTGTATTTAATGCTTTCTTACACCAGTGATATGGCCTTCTTCCACACCCATAGCAATTACTTTGTTTGATTATTGCTGACAAACTTTGTCCTAGAATCTCCTGTGTACTTAAAGCACATATTCCAATGCCTACTTCAGTAACTCTTAGCTGTCCTTAATACAGAGAACTAGTAAAATAATCAAAGATAAGAAGTATTTGTGGTGTTTCCAATTTGGGTTACTAGTATTTTAAATAGATAAAGTATGTGAAAGTACTTGACATCTATTTGCCAGGGTTTCAATCCCCACCTCAAAAACATACCAGTCTTCATGGTGTGAGGAACCAGTTCTTTTGCTGTTGATTTACACTGATATTAGGTTTGCTTTTTCAGCCATATGCTGAGTTAAGGAATCTTATCAGCCAACACAAGTACAGACCTTTTTAGGTAACTTATTAGGACCTGAGATGCTAGTGTGCCTGCATAAGAACCAAGGTAAAATGGAGATCAAACTGAATTAAATCTTTTAGAGTGAAGGGGAATCCTCTTGTTTGCAACACAACTCCTTACCTCAACACTTCCCTTCCAGGTAACCTGATTCAGGCTGGATTGGAATTCAGAACATGCTGTACTGGTTTTTCTGCCAGGTCTATTTTCATTGGAGACATCTAACTCTGCCAAGAGGAAGTATTTGGTCTTGGGAGTCAGCACAGGAAGGTGGAGAAGAGAGGGTGTCTGCCCCTCTGAGCTGCATCAGAGACCTGTGGTGAGGCTGATGGGGCTTGAGAGACTGAGAACCTGGCACTAAGAGGGCTGCTCCCAGGTTATGAGGCCTGATGTAGTAGGGAAGCAGAGTGATAGCCCTATTTGTTCAATGACCATAGTTTGGCCCACATCCAGTGAAATGGAGAGAACACAGACCTACTCAGCACATATAGAAGGGAAGAAATTGTTAAACCCAGTAGCAGTGGCTCTGGTGAAACATTTCTCTTGGTGATTTTTTGGCAGTTGACATAAATAAGGCCAGAACAGAACCTGAAAAGATTTGTTCCCAAGACCACCAGAGGCCAAGAAATAACTGAGGGCACTTCAAGTGGAGGAGGTCTTGCTCTTATGGGGGAAGCGGTGGTGGCAGATGGAAGCCAACAACTTGAATATAGAACCTACTATGATTTCACTTATAGCCATATGTGAATAAATTGGGGTTTCCTCTGTTTTAGAGGCACACCACTCCAAGTAGGAAATTCAAAGCTTTTTGTGTGGGGGAAAAGGGTACCACTTGATCAGGTATATATTAAAAATATTAGAAGTATCAGTATATTCTACTATCCTTATGTTAATTAAAATTTGGAAGTGCTTCACCATTGATAAAATCCACTTGCTAAGACAGTGTCAGAATCCTTTCCTGCCTCTTCGTAGCTTCTGGTGGTTTGCCAGCAATCCTTGGGCTTTAATCTCTGCCTCAGTCATTACATGGCATTCTCCACAGTGTCTGTGTCCATTCTCCCCTTATAATGATATCTGTCAAATTGGATTAGGCCCTCTCCAATCCAGCTTGGCCTTATCTAATATCTTCAAAGACCCTATTCATAAAATAAGGTCACATTCATAGGAAGCAGTTTAGAACTGTAACATGTCTCCTCCAAAGACACAATTCAACTAATAACAGGCTGCAAATTACCTAAATGATGCTGGCCAGCAGCAGCCACCAAGTTGGGTAACAGGAGCCTAGGAGCTGTGTCAGCACCCTTGTTGATGGCTCAGGGCCACTCAGTGAGGGGTATGTGGTGGTTGTATGGGCATGTTCAGCACTGCCTGATTCTCAGAAACTTCCCAGTAGTGCAAGAATGCCAGTGGCATTTTCAGGTGGTATTGGGGTACAGACCTTGAATCTAGACCTTGTGGTGACTGCTTGCATACAATATGTAACTTTTCATGC
Organism: Choloepus didactylus; assembly: GCF_015220235.1. Taxonomy (NCBI): domain Eukaryota; kingdom Metazoa; phylum Chordata; class Mammalia; order Pilosa; family Megalonychidae; genus Choloepus; species Choloepus didactylus. Next base: position 82,475,103 of record NC_051309.1, read on the forward strand.
CCTGTGCGGGATGTCCAGCCACTTCCGGCTACAAAAAAACTTCAGAGGCTTATAGACCATTAAGCCAATGTGGAACTCATTGGTATCTTGAATATCACCTTTGACTAGGAATTGCATCTTAAGCCTGTTAGAAGTGTTCTCTTTACATAGATGAGGAAGCCAGGATTCCACTTACATTTTTACACACAAAGTCCATTGGACCTGGAAACTCATGTACTTCTCCCCTCACTGTGCTGCCTCTATGATGTTGATTTATTGTTTCCTGGGTGATTGATAGTAAAGATAATGAGTTTCAAAAAGTACTAACTGTGGCTTTGTCTGTCTTGGTTTAAACTATGTACAATACTTAAAGTTCTTCCCAAATGAGCTCTTAACCAATTAACTCCTATAATGGACTGGGTCATCTTGTGACTAGGAGCTAACTGGAAGGGTTCCTACAACCCGATGGGTTGCCTTGCCAAGGTACTTAAATACTAGGTAATCCTCTCAACCCAGTCTTTTTACATATTTTATTGTGAAATACAACATATATACAGAACAGTGATTTCAAAGTACTATTTGACAAGTAGAGAGCAAATTTCTAAATGTTACGGGTTACAGTTCCACAATTTCAGTTATTTCCTATTGTGAAATACATACAGAAAGGTGATAACTTCCAAAGTATAATTTAATGAGTAGTTATATAGATAATTTCAAGGAATGTTATGGGTTACATTTCCACAGTTCCAGTTATCTCTTTATTGTATAATATAACATAGATACAGAATGGTGATGACTTTCAAAGTACAATTTAATGATTATCTAGAGCAGATTTCAAAGAGTTCAACCCAGTCTTAATACAGGCTTCTGATGTTTTACAGAAGCTGAACTTGGGCTTGTACTTCAGCAATAAGCTCTTGTCTAAGATGAGTATGCAAATGCCAATCATGGTCTTGAAGAGCTAACGTAAAATGATCACTCCAGTGAAAGACAAGATCAAGAGATTGTCCAGACATGTCAATTAATAGTGAAGACAATTTTTACACATGTATTTTTTTTTTTTTTGTCATCAACCCATTTTTTTTTTAATATGGTTTTGTTCACTCACCATACATTCCATCCCAAGTAAATAATCGATGGTTTTCTGCATGGTCATACATTTATGTGTTCACCACCTTCACCACTATCTATATAAGAGCATCTACATTTCTTCCACAAGGCAAGAGGGAGAGTCAAAGAAGGTAGAGAGGCAAAAGAAAGAGGAAAAAAAAAATGACAGCTAGGAAGCAGCAAAAGGAAAAATAACCTTAAATCAAAGTAGAATAAAGAATCAGACAATACCACCAATGTCAAGTGTCTAACATGCCTCCCCTATTCCCCCCTCTTATCTGCATTCACCTTGGTATATCACCTTTGTTACATTAAAGGAAGCATAATACAATGATTCTATTAGTTATAGTCTCTAGTTTATGCTGATTGCATCCCTCCCCCCATGCCTCCCCATTTTGAACACCTTGCAAGGTTGACATTTGCTTGTTCTCCCTCGTTAAAAGAACATATTTGTACATTTTATCACAATTGTTGAATACTCTAGATTTCACCAAGTCACACAGTCCCAGTCTTTATCTTTCCTCCTTTCTTGTGGTGTCTCACATGCTCCCCACCTTCCTCTCTCAACCTTATTCATAGTTACCTTTGTTCAATGTACTTACATTGTTGTGCTACCATCTCCCAAAATTGTGTTCCAAACCACGCACTCCTGTCTTCTATCACCCTGTAGTGCTCCCTTTAGTATTTCCTGTAGGACAGGTGTCTTGTTCACAAAGTCTCTCATTGTCTGTTTGTCAGAAAATATTTTGAGATCTCCCTCATATTTGAAGGACAGCTTTGCTGGATACAGGATTCTTGGTTGGTGGTTTTTCTCTTTCAGTATCTTAAATATATCACACCACTTCCTTCTTGCCTCCATGGTTTCTGCTGAGAGATCTGCACATAGTCTTATGAAGCTTCCTTTGTATGTAATGGATTGCTTTTCTCTTGCTGCTTTCAGGATTCTCTCTTTGTCTTTGACATTTGATAATCTAATTATTAAGTGTCTTGGCGTAGGCCTATTCATATCTCTTCTGTTTGCAGTACGCTGTGCTTCTTGGATCTGTAATTTTATGTCTTTCATAAGAGATGGGAAATTTTCATTATTTCCTCTATTATTGCTTCTGCCCCCTTTCCTTTCTCTTCTCCTTCTGGGACACCAATGATATGTTCATTATTGTACTTTGTTTCATCCTTGAGTTTCCGGAGATGTTGCTCATATTTTTTCATTCTTTTCTCCATCTGCTCCTTTGCATGTAGGCTTTCAGGTGTTTTGTTCTCCAGTTCCTTGGTGTTTTCTTCTGCCTCTTGAGATCTGCTGTTGTATGTTTCCATTGTGTCTTTCATCTCTTGTGTTGTGCCTTTCATTTCCATAGATTCTTCTAGTTGTTTTTTTGAACTTTTGATTTCTGCCGTATACATGCCCAGTGCTTCCTTTACAGCCTCTATCTGTTTTGCAGTATCTTCTCTAAACTTTTTGAATTGATTTAGCATTAGTTGTTTAAATTCCTGCATCTCAGTTGAAGTGTACCTTTGTTCCTTTGACTGGGCCATAACTTTGTTTTTCTTAGTGTAGGTTTTAATTTTCTGTTGTCTAGGCATGGTTTCCTTGGTTATCCAAATCAGGTTTTCCCAGACCAGAACAGGCTCAGGTCCCAGAGGGAAGAAATATTCAGTATCTGGTTTCCCTGTGGGTGTGTCTTAGAAAATTGCTCCACCCTTTGATGCCTCAGGTCACTGTGCTTTTCTGCCCAGCAGGTGACGCCTGTCAGCCTATAATTCTTGACTGGTGTGAGGAGGTATGGCCGTGTTCCCCCAGGCTCTGGGGTCTGGTTCTGAATGGAAAGGGCCCCACCCCTTTCCTCCTAGAGAAGGCAGACCCCCCAGGTGGAGGTCATTAGCATTTCAATGGTCTCGCTCTCTGCTTGTGCTGTCTCCGCCCTTCCCGGAGTCACAGCCCTGGAAACTGAAAATGACTGGGGCTTTCTCCACTGAGCCAAAAAAGAAACAGTCCCCTTCAGACCCAGTCCAAGGTGACCCTCCGGCTCTCCTAGGTCATTCGTCACCCAAAGCCTCTGTCTGTTTTTGGGGATGCATACCTGTAGTGAGCAGTTCACACTCGCTACTTAAAACCCCAGTTGGAGCTCAGCTGAGCTGTATTCGCTTGCTGGGAGAGAGCTTCTCTCTGGCACCACGAGGCTTTGCAGCTTGGGCTATGGGGGAGGGGGTCTCACGACTTGGTTCCGCAGGTTTTACTTACAGATTTTATGCTGTGTTCTCAGGCATTCCTCCCAATTCAGGTTGGTGTATGATGAGTGGATGGTCTCGTTTGTCCCCCCACAGTTATTCTGGATTATTTACTAGTTGTTTCTGGTTTTTTTGTAGTTGTTCCCGGGGGACTACTTAGCTTCCACTCCTCTCTATGCCACCATCTTGCCCGAGTCCCTTCTCTCCACATGTATTCTTATGTAATTGTCTTTGCTTATTGAAACATAACCAGTCCTGATGTAAATGCATGAAACCAGAAGTAGACATAGGACTGGGAAACCCATTGGTGTATGTTTGATTTGACTCATCACTTAGCAGGCTAAAAAACTTAACCTGCTATACTCCCAGCTGTCAAACAAATATCTAGTTGGTCACCTCAGTCAAGGTTTACAGATGAAGTTCAGTCTTATACTTTGCTCTGTTCAAGAATCTACAAGACGGGTGAATGGATAATGAACCTGTCTGGTAATAGAAGTGTACCTAAATAGATACTTTAAAACACCACCATGACTCGCAGTGCTTTTTCTTGATGTTTACAAACCTGACATCATGGAATTGCATTTTATAGGACTTGTTTTTGCTTTTGACAAGTTACTATATACATGTTCTTGCTTGTGAATGTATAGAACCATGGTGAAACTTAAATGAAATGTAAATCAATGTTACTAACTTGGTAAAATGTGAAGACATGGGCAAGAAATAATAGTTGGTGACAATTACTAAGCCCTTAGTTTGTGCCATTGTTCTAAATACTTTACAAGGATTCAGTGAACTAGTATATGTAGTGTTTTTCTTTTACAGAGAAGAAATCTAAACCCAAAGGCTAATTTTGCCAATTTTGGAACCTAGGAAATTGGTTGTTTAAGGTTGTTCTGAAGTTTCTTTAGATGTACAATTAAACTGTTATAATAAGCTGCTATAACATGCCTATAGAAATGTTTCACCTAATGGTTTATACTGGTAATTAAAGTTTAGGTATTACTTAGGAAGCTGCATGAACTTCTAAAATACACCCAAACTAAACATAACTTCAGTTGGGTGTTATTCCTACCTCGCTCAGCAAGAAGCCGGATGTCTTAGTACTGTCTATGATACAGGAAGTGATTGTTCCTTTATCTGCTTACTCAGCCCTTGAGTACAGTGACTCAAATGTCAACTGTGGGTAACACTGGGCTCCTATTATGTGTGTGGATACTTTTGGTGTGGCAAGATGATGGGTTAAATGTCATGAGCTTAGTCATATATGTGTGTTTATCAGAGTAAATGACCAAATAAAGACATAAGAAGGTGGGAGTGAATTTGTCCTAACCAGGAGCATATTTTCCCTCTGTTTTTGGTGTGTAGCTTTATGTAATTTCTCTGGACTGTTTTAATAAAATAAAACCAGTTTAGAGTTGCTGCCTGCCATACATGATTAATGTATGCCTGTGCCTTTCTTCTACTTAATGGTAAAATCTAGAGGTAACAGACTACCTGCCTGATTCAGTGAAGCAATCAGTATCTGCCATCTAAAACTCCATCTGATGTGGAAATCTTACTGAGGTGTTACCACAGTCAGTATCTACTTAAACTGACTTATCTGAGAATGCATTTAAGTACTGGCCCACTGCCAGGTATATGATATAAATCTCAACTACTCCTTAATCCTAGGTAGTTATCTTTTACAGGTGATGGCTATGCTTAGAAGATAACCTACCCAAAGTCTCCTTTTATAAAGGAGACTGGGATTTGAACCCCAGGTCTGGTTCCAAAGTCAAACACTGGTTCTCACCCAAGAAGAGGTAGTAAGATAGTTTTGGAAACATCAGTTCCATCCCCTGGCTCATCTCGCTGTCAGTCATTTCTACTCTGAATGTGTGGGCACCTCACACTTAGCACTCTGTCCTCGCATATAGCTAACCCAGTTGTCTCACTGAACGATCTTGCTTGTTCAACTCTTCCTACTTCAGTCTTCCTAGGACTATTTTTTGTCTCCATGTGGACCTCCATTTTGTTGACTCCTTTACTTTATCTAAATATACCAGCTGTTGCCTTCATTTTCTATGTAGCACTCTTGTAGCTCTACTTGTGCCTCTCTGAAAACCTCAACTTTGTGTGAATTCAAATATCTACTCTTCATCCTTGTTCATACATCTAAACTCTTCATTGCTTTCCCATGGATTCTCCAAACTGCTAAATATCTCAGAGGGGTGGAGGGAAAGAAGCCAGAAAAACAGGGTTGGCAGGCAATCTTGTTAATAAGCTTAGACTTTCCTTACATGACTTTTGCTTTGTCTTTGTAATATAAGCTTCCTATTGCCTTTAGAATTTATAAAGTAGTTGGTAAAACATGCATTAACAACCACAAATCAATTTAGTTAGATAATGGAGACTAATGGTTTTTCATTTATTCTCACCAAATCTTCCATTTTAAACTCAACTTTGGTAGCTGCCACATTCTAAGATGGGTTCTAACCACTGACTTCCTGCTCCTTTCTGAATCAAATTCAGTGTTTCTTTGCTTGGTAATGCCTAAGTCCATGACTGTGCCCCAAGTATAGAAAGACTTGGAGCGAGTCCTTGAGACTATGGAACTCATAACTTGAGAAACTCTCCAGAGTGATTCAAGAAACAAGTAGGTCTTTGTGAATGTGACAGAAGTTCACAATTATGTTGGGCAACTTGTCCTAAGAAGGAGGTCTTAGGTGACTATTTTCTGACTAGTTCAGCAGAAACCGTGACTGTGCCCTTGGAGGCTATATGAAATCAATGAGAACAAGTATCTTACTTTTTATAATATTCTTTTATTATCACTAATTGAGAATGTATCTACTATCCACCTAGAAATGTCAGTGTTTTTCTGTATTTATGTCACTGTGATAAAGTATTCACTCTTTAAGTGGGAATATCCTCAAATTTAGTTCAATCTTCAGGCTAGTTGGCAAAAACACTCATGGTTTCACAACTTAGCCAAGATTTCCTCTTTTTCTGTGGGTTCTAAGTGCCCCCTGCTGGTTTAAAGTGCTAACTGATGTCATATAATGCCTTGGAACAGCAAAATGTGGAGTCTTCAATCCCTGAATGGTGGCCAAGTCTCTACAATCAGGAGGCCATGAGGTGAGACCCCATTAGGTTGTCTCCCTGGGGCCTTTGCTTTGAGATGTATTTGCCACAGTCTTTGTTGTCTAGGCTTTTCTTAGTCTGGGTCTCTTCTCTCTAGGTGATGCTTTTAGGGTTGTCAATACTTACCACCTCTTTTTACCACCCTGCCATTCTCACCTAAGTCTAGTGGCTTTAATTAGCTCAAGATACTTGAACAGGTAGAACTGGAAACTTTGGGCTAATTGGGCCCTTGTATGCTGGGTTCTGATCGGTCTTAAGAAAACTCTTTTCCCCCAATAATACCTCTCTCACTTGCAAAAAAATGTTTAGCACCTAGGCCTAATGCAAAGTTGATGGGAGTGAAATGACAAATCATCTAGGCAGCAATAAACTTTTTCATCAATAGAGTTACAAGGCTGGGTTGTCCCAGGCTAGTGTTTCTCAGACAATCTGGCATCTGCTGTGGGTCAAAACTTTGCAAAATACAAGTGATTTATTAGACAAGAGCCAAATTTGACTAGAATGCATGGATGTAAAATTGCGTTTCAGTAATCATAATAAAAGGGAAAGAAATAAACTCTACATAATGCTAACTGAAAGAATGCATATATAGATGACAAATACAGAGAATTATAATTGCAGAATGGCATTTATAAGCACTATTAAACTAAGTGAAATAGCAGTTTCCTGTACTAAAGTCTCTTATAGAATGAATATTATACATATCACTATTTAAGTACTTAAAGCTTCTGATGTGACAAATAAGCTTCCTTAATTTATTAAATCTAGATTGAATTGGCAGCAAGGCAACTCACAGGGGATAATATAACTACTTTCTAAATTTTGTTTTAATCACTTTCATGGTAGAAACACCAGTCTCACAAAGTAATATTGATGGAAGAAGATGTTAAAGGCCATCACAGAAGAATCAGGATATTCTTAATCCAAAATGAAGTAAATAGTGCTGTATTTTGTTCTGGTTTGCTAAAGCTGCTGTTATGCAAAATACCAGAAATGGATTGGCTTTTATAAAGGAGACTTATTGTTATAATTACAGTTCTAAGGCCTTAAAAGTATCCAAACTAAGGCATCAAAAAGAAGATATTTTCATTGAAGAAAGGCTGATGGTGTCTGGAGCGCCCCTGTCAGCTGGGATGGCACGTGGCTGGTGTCTGCTGGTCCTTTGCTCCCAGGCTTTGGTTTCAAAATGGCTTTCTCCAAAATGTCCCTGGATTTTCTCTTAGCTTCTCTCCACTATCCTCTTGTTTCTCCTGGGGTGTTTTTCTCTAAGCATTTGGGAGTCCTCAGTTTTTCTGGGGCAAACTCGGGGCTCCATCTCTTAGCTCTGCATCTCCAAACGTCCTTCTGTCTGCATCTCCCAGTGTCTACAAGTGTCTCTGAGTGTCTGGGTCTGTGTCAGCTCTTAGCTTCTCCCAAAAATGTCTCTTAAAGGACCCCAGTGATCTAATTAAGACCCACCCTAAATGGTTGGGGTCATACCGCCATAGAAATGATCTCTAATCAAAAGGTTTCACGTACAGTTGGGTGGGTCACATCTCCATTGAAACAATCTAATCAATAGATTCCATCCTAATCAAAAGACTAATAAGTCTGCCCCTGCAAGATTACATTAAAGAATATGGCTTTTCTGGGGTCATAATAGATTCAAATCAGCACATATTTCAAAATTCATCTTCAATCCTTCATCAGTAGCTAGTTACAACAGTATCAGTTATCTTTCTGTGATAGGAATGAATTCCAGATCCTTGAATTTCCCGTGCATGCATCTTTTGATGGAAAATAAATGTGAAATGTAACTTAGTGTTTGGTAACAAAGTTACCTATCACCTCTTTCATAGCTTGTTAGACTGACATAATTTTATTCTTCCAAGCTTCTAACATTTGCTTTTGCTTCTCTTACCTGCAACTAGAAATCCATGTTGGTCTTATCTTTTGGAGGTTGTTGGTATATTTTGGAGACTGGGGAGAATGTAGGTGGTCCATTATTTGCTTATCCACTTAGATTACACTATTAATAAATGAAGTTTTCTCAAAACATCCTTGAAAGAAGGATGGTGCTATAGCATTTGGAGTCTTAGGTGGCTGAGGAAAGACTAAAATTATGGGATGAGCCATAAAATTGTTTGAGAGCTGCAGTTGCCAAGATGATTTTACTAGAGAGGGATCTGGGAGGCTAAACTTGTAGATAACTACAGTTAGGGTACCCTGCCCCCAGATTTCCTTATGACTATGTCAAGGAATGGCTTGATTAATTCTAGCCATCCTCTATCTACCTATGCTATTCCCTAGCCTACCCTCTGTTGCTTGACAGGGTAACCTCTGTTTTTTAGTTTTTTGATTAAAAAAAAAAAAAACACAAAACAAAACACCAAAACACACAGCATTTCAAACAAAACAAAGCAAAGGATTAAGAAAAACAACCTAAAATAACTACTTTGCTTCCAACATGTTTTCACCGTACTCCAAGAAATTAACAAACCACAATCAAACAATGGAATAAGAAAAACAAATAATCTAATAATAACTACATTGAAACTAATTAAAAAAAATGCAATGGCTTCTTTACTTTATCAACAAATTTTAAAAAAATTCAAACAAAACAAAACAAAGGAATAAGAAAAACAAATAACCTAAAATAACTACATTGCTTCCAACATGTTCCTACCATACCCAAGAAAATTTGCAAGTATCACTCCTGAGCATTCTCATAATATTGAGATTACCCTCAACAGCTTATCTATTCTTATTAGATTATTGTTGCCCCTTCATTAGTTGCTGTCTTTCTCTAGATTCCCTATATTCTACAATATAAAATATTTATTTTACAGTTTTCGGAGTTCACATTAGTGGTAATATACAATATCTTTTTGTGCCTGGCTTATTTCACTCAGCCTTATGTCCTCAAGGTTCATCCATGTTGTCATATGTTTCATGACAGATGAAACATGTTCCTTCTTACTGCTGTGTAGTATTCCATCATGTGTATATACCACGTTTTGTTTATCTACTCATCTGCTGAAGGACATTTGGATTGTTTCCATTTCTTGGCAATAGTGAATAATGCCTCTATGAACAGCGGTGTGCAAATGTCTGTACATGTGACTGCTTTCAGATCTTCTGGGTATATACTGAGAAGTGCAATTGCTGGATTGAAGGGTAACTCAATATCTAGTTTTCTAAGGAACAGCCAGACTGTCTTCCAGAGTGGCTGCAGCATTATACAGTCCCACCAACAATGAATAAGAATTCCAATTTCTCCACATCCTCTCCAGCATTCATAGTTTCCTATTTGTTTAAAGGCAGCCGTTGTAATTGATGTGAGATGATATCTCATTGTGGTCTTAATTTGTGTCTCCCTAATAGCTAGTGAAGATGAACATTTTTCATGTGTTTTATAGCCATTTGTATTTCCTTTTCAGTGAAATGTTTTTTCATATCTTTTGCCCATTTTATAATTGGACTGTCTATACTATTGTTGAGTTGTAGGATTTCTTCATATATGCAAGATATCAGTTTTTTGTCAGATATATGATGTTCCAGTTTGCTAATGCTGCCAGAAAGCAAAATACCAGAAATGGATTGGCTTTTATGAAGGAGTTTTATTTGGTTCTGAAGTTACAGTCTTAAGGCCATTAAGTGCCCAAGGTAAGGCATCAACAATAGGGTACCTTCACAGAAGAATGGCCAATGGCATCTGGAACACCTCTGTTGTCTGGGAAGGCATGTGGCTGGTGTCTTCTTCTTGGCTCCCAAGTTGTGTTTCAAAATGGCTTTCTCCCAGGGTGTTTCTCTCTAGGCATCTGGGGGTATTCCCTTATTTTCTTCAGAGCGAACTCTGTTGTAGCAAAAGTCTACTTTCAAAGGCAGTCTTCAAAATGTGACCCTCAGCTGCAGATCCTCTTCAAAATGTAGCTCTCAGTTTCTCTGAGATCCTTCTGTCTGTGAACTACTTTATATGACTCCAGTGATCCAATTAACACTCACCCTGAATAGGCAGGGTAACACCTCCATGGAAATTATCCAGTCAAACATTTCACTCACAGTTGATTGAGTCACATCTCCATGGAAACACTTAATCAAAGGATTCCAATCTAATCAACACCAATATGCCTACCCCCACAAGGTTGCATCAAAGATAATGGCATTTTGGGGGACATAATACATTCAAACTGGCTCACATGGTTTCCAAATATTTTTTTTCCATTGGGTGGGCTGCCTCTTCACTTTATTGACGTTCATTTGGGGTACAGAAGCTTTTAATTTTGAGGATTTCCCATTTATCTATTTTTTCTTTCATTGCTTGTGCTTTGGGTGTAAAGTCTAAGAAGTGACCTCCTAATACAAGGTCTTGAAGATATTTCCCTACATTATATTCTAGAAGTTTTATGGTACTGTCTCTTATATTGAGGTCTTTGATCCACTTTGAGTTGATTTTTATGTAGGGTGTGAGGTAGGGGTCCTCTTCCATTCTTTTGGATATGAATATTCAGTTCTCCCAATCCCAATTGTGAAGAGACTGTTATGTCCCAGTTTAGTGGATTTGGGGGCCTTATCAAAGATCAGTTCACTGTAGATCTTGGGGGTCTATTTCCAAATCCTCAATTTGGTTCCATTGATCAATATGTCTATCTTTGTGCCAATACCGTGCTGTTTTGACTACTGTGGCTTTATAGTGAGCTTTAAAGTTAGGAAGTGTAAGTCCTCCCACTTTGTTTTTCTTTTTTAGAATGTTTTTAGCAATTCAAGGCATCTTCCCCTTCCAAATTTGATTACTAGTTTTTGCAAGTCTGCAAAGTAGGTTGTTGGAATTTTGATTGGAATTGCATTGAATCGGTAGATGAGTTGGAGTAGAATTGACATCTTAATGACATTTAGGCTTCCTATCCATGAACACAGAATATTTTTCCATCTGTTTAGGTCCCCTTCTATTTCTTTTTCAGCATCTATTGAGATGATCATTTGATTTTTCCCTTTTGATTTGTTAATGTGTTGTATTACATTGATTAATTTTCTTATGTTGAACCATCTTCATGTGCCTGGAATGAACCCCACTTGGTCATGGTGTATGATTTTTTTAATGTGTCTTTGGGTTTGATTTGCAAGTATTTTGATGAAAATTTTTGCATCCATATTCATGAGGGAGATTGGCCGGTAGTTTTCCTTTCTTGTAGCATCTTCAGGTTGTTTTGGTATTAGAGTGATGTTAGCTTCATAAAATGAGTTAGGTAGTGTTCCATTTTCTTTAATGTTTTGAAAGAGTTTAAGTAAGATTGATGTCAGTTCTTTTTGGAAAGTTTGGTAGAATTCCCCTGTGAAGTTATCTGGCCCTGGACATTTAGTTGTGGGAAGCTTTTTGATGACTGATTGGATCTCTTTGTTTGTGATTGGTTTGTTGAAGTCTTCTGTTTATTCTCTGGTCAGTCTAGGTTGTTCATGTGTTTCCAGGAAATTGTCCATTTCCTCTAAATTATCTAGTTTGTTGGTGTACAGTTGTTCATAGTATCCTCTTATAATTTTTTAATTTCTTCAGTATCACAGTAATTTTGCCTCTGTCATTTATTATGGGGTGATGCTGACCTCAGAGTTAGGAAAAGTTCCCTCTTCAATTTTTTAGAAAAGTTTGAGCAGGATTTGTATCAATTCTTGGAATGTTTGGTAAAATTCCCCTCTGATGCCATCTGGTCCTGGACTTTACTTTGGAAAGTTTTTGGTCACTGAATCAATCTCTTACTAGTTATTGGTCTGAGATCTATCTCTTCTTGAGACAGTGTAGGTAGTTTGTGTGTTTCTAGGAATTTGTCCATTTCATTTGTTATCTAATTTGGCACATAGTTGTTCATAGTGTTGCCTAATAATCCTTTTTATTTCTGTGGGTTTAGTAGTGTCTCCCTTCATTTCTGATTTTAGTTATTTGCATACCCCTTTCTTTGTCAGTTTAGCTAAAGTTGTGTTGATTTTATTGATTTTTCTCAAAGTATCAACTTTTGGTTTCACTGATTCTTTTTCTATTCTCACTTATCTTTGTTCTAATCTTTATTTTTTTCCTTCTGCTTGCTTTGAGTTTAGTTTGCTCTTCTAGATCTTCCAGTTTTGGGTTTGACAGTAAAACACTGGATGAATGGGTGTTAGGATGTTGGAGGCAGATCATGGCCATATAAGATAGTGCTGTAAGATCTAAACCCTCAGATCTGAAGGAACTGCAGCCCTAGAAACCATCTTCTTCTTAGGCCAGCATTGCTTCACTTGTCAATTCGTAGTTAAAATTTGGCAAGGGAATACCAAGAGATGTCCAGCTATATCATTTTTGTCTGCTGGTCTCTGGGCACAGCAAGTCCAAAGTACCCAGTGGTAATTGTAGCTTGTAGTTCAATGAAACCCATTCTGACTCCTCTGGCAAGGGTCTACACCCATAGCATCTAGGAGTTCTAACCCTGCAAAGCCAAGGGTTACAAGAATGGGAATCACAAAGGCCTCTAGTGGGCCATTGGGAGGTGATGTTAGTAGGGCTACCCTCTTGGTGCCAGAGCCTGGGTCTGCTGCAGTTATGCTTTTTCTCTATATTTAAGGGTCAGTAAGCTCAAAGAAAGCTTCTGGAACTATGACATTTTCCAAGGCATAGACAATTTTCTACAGATGAACCTATTTTAGGGTTCATGTTTTTCATGAAAAACTGTCCTAGTGACTCCTTTGTTTTTTTCTTTCTTTTCTTTTCTTTTTTTCTTTTTCTTTTTTTTTTTTTTTTTTTTGGTGTTGGGGGTGAGGATTAAAAGCCAAGTTTTATTTCCTTTTTTGGCACCACAGTCAACAATTTAAGGAATGAGTCACTTCAAACCACTCAAGAGTACCAGTGGCAACCCCTTCCTCCCCATGACATTGAGCACAGAGGAAGAGATCCATGGCTATTACCTCTGAAGTATAAAAGAGAATGAACCCTTTCATAAAACAAATCTCAACTCGTAACTGATCTTCAGCTCTGCGTTTTTGCAGTGGCTTTAGTCAGGCAAATTTATCATATTCAGAACATGTGAAGAGTTATGCAGTTCTTGATTTCTCCCTAACATCTTTATTTAATCTGATTCATGGCTTATGGATATTCAGTTCATGTATGTTTAAAGCCCCATCTCAGCCTATCTTAATTCAAACTGAAAAGCAAAAACAAACAAATGAACAAATAAAAAAAATTGAATAAATAAAATTAAATAAAATTAAATAAAAAAGATACCTACCCTGAATCACACATCTCTAGCTATTTGGGGACCAAGTTTCAAATTAGGACCAACTCAGTCATCCATGATGCAATTTGGGACTGATTCCATGTCTGCATCACACTTTTCCTCTACATGGTTACTCCATAAGCTGAGAAAAGCATACCAACCACAATATAGACTTAAATTTAAGGATTTGGGCTTCAACCATTAAATAATACTTTAAAGGAGATTTCATGAATTGTTGCTCTTTTTGGGAATTCATTCAAACAGGGGTTAGGGTAGGACAGTGAAGGTGGTGGTCTCACTTCAGCTCAGAGTTAAATGGTTAAGGTGTCACTTATTTTCTGAAAATTACTAGAGACAAAGGAAATTAAGGATGAGATCAAATACTAAAAACCTCTTTTCAACTTTCTCAGAAGTGGGAAAGGCAAATTGCACTTACTCCATGATGTGAACCCCTTGAGAAACTACCAAATCTACTAAGTGAACCCATATTTTGTGACCCATGAAAATCTTCTCTCCTAGCCACACAGTGTAAATATATAAAAAACATATATTGGCAGATTTCTGAACTTGGCATGACTTCTCAAAACAGCTGTTTTCAGTTGCTTTATTATTGCCTTCCTGCAATTGTCTGTAGTGGGTGACAAAGCTGACATCAGGAGTACCAGAAGGAAGACATCAGAAAGCCCTTGGGGACAGGAATCTCCTGCTGCTGCAAACATTTCTCCAAGAACTGCTTGAGGTCTATGAAGGGCCCATTTGTTATGAGCTTGTGATGGCTTCAATTCAGGGGATGTAGTATTCTTTGATGAGAAATATCATCTTCCAGAACTGGACCTGGTAGTACTGTTTCATGAGGGCATTTCTACACACCTCCAGAAAGTCAAAGATGAGGGTGGCTGTCACATCAGCCAGGGGCTCCATGTTTAAGATCCATGCCAACCAGTGCCAGCCATGATTTAAGCCATGAGGGTGAACCACTTGTCTGTTTCCAAATGGCCACTGGAGCTGGATGATGGCAGCATAGAGATGGATCATCCCAGACATATGTTTTAGAAAGTTGTCCTGCTGCTCCACTTTGGAATACTTTACTTGGAAGATAATCAGAATGCTTGGCTATGAAGGCCATTCCATCCCTGAAAGCTGAATGGAAAGGAACAGAGTAAGGACACTTGATGTAGCTGAGCAAGATGAAGGTCCCCTAACCTTGGGTGGAGCACACAGATCCCAGCTGCTTGGTGATGAGAGGCCACTTCCTCCTCTCCTTGTTTCACAAATTTCTCTGCCAGTTTGTACTGGACAAAGTCCTGTCCCTGTGGGTTAAGTATGATAGACATGGTGCATCCACCAGATTGAACAGGTTTTCCAGAGAGAAGGTGTGGATCTTGTCAAAGATCTCCTTCAGCTTGGAGCCTGCAATTATGGAGATATGGCTTGATGGGTTGGTGGCAGACTTCTGTAGGTCCATCTTTATCTTTTTGACCTGACTGTCCTTGCTGCTGGTCAATCCCTCAGAGGCCAACACACACTGATTGGATGAATCCTGCAGCTGCTGGTTCGTACCTTGGACTGTCTTGTACCTTTACCTGGAGGTCTTCATTCTGATTCCCTTTTGGGCCCTGGCTGGAAGCTGAGGACTCTGGGGGGACCTCTGGCCCCTGCTGCATCTGTGACTCTCACTGCTTTACCTGGGCCTTGTCTTCATCTTGCCTATGCTTGTCCTCACAGGCTTGGGTGATCTCCTGCGGCAAATTTGTAAGGAGGCCGCACATTTCCTGCAGAGCTTGCTCAGCCACAGCTTGGTCCTCTGCTGTAGGAAAGCCATTCTCAGAATTATACCAAGTGATCCCTGAGATGAGACTGTACAGATGGTTGTCTTGGGTCTGGAAGGCAGACAGGTCTATGTGAAGCTGGTCTCTGTGCTAGTCAGGAGTCCAGCTGCTGGTTGAGGTGCAGCAACTCCTCCTGCAGGACATAGGGTCTCCTCAGGTAGATCTGGCCTTCTTCCTTCTGAAGCTGCTCCTGCTCCATTTACTTTAGGTGCTGTTGCTCTGCCTCCCAAGGCTTCAGGTTGAAAACTTCTACTCGGTGATGATGCTCAGCTTTTGGCATCTCCTGGTGCCCCAGAGCTTCTCTAGAACTCTTCTCCATCACTTCCTGTAAGTCCTGAAATTGTTTATGCTGCTTCAGTTCCTTCTGTTCATCAAACTGCTTCAGTTGTTCAGATGCCATCTCAGAGAGGGCTCGCACCCCTAAAGTCTTCAATGCATTTGGTCCCAAAGAGATTGATTTGGAAGATTCTGCTGCTGAACTGCATGTTCCTTTATTTGAATTATATGTAACTTTTTCTTCATTTTCTCTACTTAATTTCTAAAAATAGGGCCTCCTTTTCTTTTCATTCAAGACCTCTTCTCACTTGCTCTTCAGTAAATTTGGCAGTTTTTTCTTTATCCTCAAGGTCCTGTTTCTTATTTTCCTCTAGTTCCAATTGTTGGCAGATAGTTTCTGGGTCCTTATCTATGTACTGGTTATAACATCCTTTTGGTATCTCATCCACTTTTCACATGCCTTCTCTGCCTAGCCACTTAGAAACATTGGAGTTTCCAGCTGAGTAACATTCCTATGGATGTGCTCTTGATGGGAGATATATTCAGTATATACAATGTTGTGGTGGACTCTCTTAATGCAAAGCATCTCCTGAGAAGTTCTAGAAAGTCACTTCAGAAATTCTCTGAAAAAATAATCTGTGAACTGAGGATTTTCTGAAGCCAGCAATAGTTTTCTCTAATGAAATTCAGACATACAGTGGCACTTAGTTATTTTCATCAGATCCAGTGCTGGTTGAGGCTCTTCTAGCAAGACAGACAAATCCATACTGAGATTAGGCATCTATTCCTGTGTAGATGAACTTCTGCCTTTCCTAGAATAGAGGGGGCTGAATGTAGCCAAATTGCTACCAAGTGTCCAGTTGGTATCCCTGGAGTAGAGCCATACTTGGGATTCTGCTTTCCTCTTTGTTATTGGCAGGTTGGGTATTCAAAGGCAGCAGTAGCTAGATTGTCTTTGGAAGATGGCAGTCCATGCTACAGGGCATATAAGTAGCCTTGATTTTTGCAACTGTGGCCAATCCATTCATTTGCCTGTTGGCTGCAGATGAAGGCTGGCTGATGTCAATGTATAGTCATTTTGTCTGTTTAGTTGTTAAGTGCCTTTTCTGTGGTGGATGTTTCCAGCAGGTCTTAACATGGATACAAAACTTATATATTATACATCCATATGCCTTTTACCAGACCTCCTTGTCTCTGGTTTTTGTTCCTTTTTGATCCAGACCTCTGACCTGGATCAGTAGTAGTCATTGGCTACTGCCAGACACACACACACACAGACACACACACACACACACACACACACACACACACAGAGACACACACACAGACACACACACACACACACACACACACACACATTTCTTTCATGGGCCACTTCTCATGACAACTAAAACTGATACGTAGAGCAGCAGCTGAAGCTATCATCCAGTTATTTTCCTCTACATAGGAGGTCCAAGGGGCACATTTTGATATTTGCTGTAATAGAGCACAGCCAAGATGGTGTAGAATTGGAAATAATGTCCTGAGCTAGCATTTGGAACACTTCATCTTTTTTGCCTTAATCCCCAAAACAGCACTGGTGATGCTGACAGAAGAATCTGGGATTGTGGTTCAGGGCATATGCCTGCCCTTTGTGTCTGAGCCCTTGTGATAATAGCTGTGAGGGAGATCTTTTGCTTTATGATAATGAGGAAACTTTGGAAGTAAAGTTGTGATTCTCATTTACTTGCAAAAGTTGAAAGAGCCAATTCTTGGGTGTTTCAGGTCCTGTCTGGTACTCAAGGCCTGATGGGGAATACCATATATCTTGAAGGTCAGAGAATGAATGAGATCTGTCAGTTTTGGGCAGAGGGGGTAGTGGCAAAGATGAATTTCTTGCCCAGTTTGTCGGCTCTGACTTTGAGCCTTCTTATTGTTTCCACCAAAGGTCTTGGAATATGTAGAATGAAATGAGAAAGTCATTTATGTTTCTTATTCTTCAGGATAGAATATAAATATGTAGTAAACTATACCATGGTCTAATATCCTCTTACTGGAGTCCCTGCATTGAGTTTACTATGAAGACTGACCTCCCAACTTGCTAACAGATAAGAGTTCCAAGGCTAAGAGGAGCTCTATAGAGATGTGCACAAACAGCTCTCGGATGGAGGATATAAAACATACCTGCCAAACTGTATCCAGAGCTGGAAACTTCTAAGTCACAGAAGGTATCCTGGAGCACAGGCGGGCCTTCTGTTTGTAGTGATACAGCAGCCTGGCTACATTAAGCTGCAGATGACTCCTGGAAGTCTGGGGGTGGGGTGGGGGAACTGCCAGTTAGCCATCTCTTGAAATTACAGCTTCTAGACTGGCACATTTTTGATGTTACTTTTTGTGGCAGTTATGTTTTCTGTAATCACCTTTCAAAATCAGTAGTATGTTGTGGATCAGTCTTTTTTTTTTTTCTTTGTAGAGTAAGCAGACAGAAAAATTTATTGAGCACACATGTGAGAGGACATGCGGGCACTCTCACAAAGACAGAGGTAAGAGAGGCCCCAGCAATGTGGGGCCATTTGCTTTCATAGATTAGCTTTACTTATCCCACCTCCCCCTTCTTGTTTGGGGCTCTCTTTTCTACCCTCCCTTTGCTCCAGGGTGCTGTCTCATGGTAGATGGTGCATTCTGGTGGGCCGGTTGGCTCCACCAAATTCCATGGATGACTCAGGCAGGTGGGGGTCATTTGGCTTTACCCTTCTCTGTAGATGACTCATTCAGATGGGGGTCTTTGGCCTCCAAGTGCTGTTTATTGCTGTTCTTCTCAGCGATATCTTTCTCCTTGAGGCCTTATAGCTTCTGGGAATTTGCCCTTTGCTCAGCTATCACCCTAATTCTAACTTCACCTCACTACCTCATTCCCCTCTCAGAGACTTCTATCTCCCTTTAATATTAAGGGAATTTGGAGCAACTGTCCATCTTTTGTAATTGTTCAAGCTGTCTGTGGGCCATACACCCTTCTTGTGGAGGACAGAATTCTCTGGCTATGCTACTGAGGGTTGTTGGTTGAGCGTGGGGAACAGGAGTGTAGCCTCTGGCATGGAGAAGTTTGTTGTGAAAGGCTTCCAATCTGGGAGAAACAAATTGGGTGAGAGATTGTATGCATGGTTTGAACAGAAGCAGGAACAAGATGGAGTTCACAGTATATATATTTTAACTCTTAAGGCATTTATTTATTTATTAAAACATTCTTTGCCATGATTTCACATTAGCTTAAAATTCAATTCAGTCTTTCCATTTCTCTACTGAGGTCTCCACTTCAATGAATTACATAAAAGCACCTTTGTTCCCTAAGTGAACCAACTAGATGTTAATACTGCTCTGCTACAAGATAAAAGCTCCTAACTCATATTTAATGGAAAAGGAATGAAACTTCTGCAAAGTGCACTTTTTAAGAAAAGGTACTTTTGCTTATGAAAAGAAACCCCCTCATTCTCCTGATGAATCAATTCAATGTTTCTTAGTTTTCTAAAGTAAAAATCACTCTTTGAGAATTCTCCAAGTCTTCAACAGTAAGGTTCAATACATTGACCTGCTGCATCAATTCAATCAATTCAGCTGCTTCATCATCCCCACCAGGATTCTTTCTCACCACACCTGGGCCAGCCTTAGGCACTGCAGTAGTTCTCTGTGTTGAAATGGGCCTCTGTGGAGCTGCACTGATAGAGCTAAGAGGTTTCTTTGGTTTATTGTGAGCTGGAATAACAAGGGAGGGAGGCACTGCCATTTCTTGACCTTGTCTATCAGCTGCAAGATCATTGGCTTTTCTGTCATAGCTTGCTTCAAAAAACTTGTTGAACAACTGAACAAATCAAAATTGTCCTGAAACTTTCCTTTCACTAATTTGTCCACAGGAATTATTTTGTAAAACCTGCTTGAAGTTTTGAAGTTCTGGATGTATTCATGTTCTAACTTAGCTTGGAATTTCACTTTCTTCAAAGCAATGGGGCCAGGGAACAGCATGTCCATAAACTGACAATAGGCAGCTCCTGAGCACTACTGT
Source organism: Choloepus didactylus (assembly GCF_015220235.1). Classification (NCBI taxonomy): domain Eukaryota; kingdom Metazoa; phylum Chordata; class Mammalia; order Pilosa; family Megalonychidae; genus Choloepus; species Choloepus didactylus. Next base: position 82,494,896 of record NC_051309.1, read on the forward strand.
TGGATTTTTGTAAAATTCAACTGCAGAGACTCACTGATCCAAGCCATCATGTCATGTTGACTTAAGTTATCACTGATCACTTACATTGAGTATACATTCACTGCCATCTTTGGCTCTTGGCAGGACCACATCCACTGCCCGTGCCCACAGTATATTTTAATTAGAGTTTTCAGGAGCACTGTTGATTGGGGCTTGGTATGTATTTTGGTGTGCTTATGCTCCCAGAATGCAATATGCCAGAAATGGATTGGCTTTTTTTCTTTTTCTTTTTTATAATGAAGAAGCATATTTACTAAATGAAAAAATAGAAGTTAACACAATAAGCCAATATTTAAGAAGGCAAAAGAGAAAGAGTGTGTGCTCTTTAATCTTTCATTGGCTTTCATGTGGTCTTGTGATTAGTGTTGTGAGGCAGCTACATTCCCATGCTTTGTAAAAGGTTGGAAGCAGGTCCTGCCAGTCTGGCTTGGGAACTATAGGATTCCAATACATTTGAAACCAGGTTCAGGACATAGGTGCCAGGACAGATTCTCCTGTACCAGAATCTTCCTTATCTGAATTATTACTGCTAGTCTGGAACAGTTGTTCCACTTGCTTCTGGGTGGTGAAACTTTTGCCAATACTGGTATGTGCCAGTTCTTGGTCCATCTGAGTCATGTATGATTTCAGATTATCGAGAGTTCTTTTCAGAGAAGCCTCTTCCCCAGGCCCCTTTGTTTCAAGATCCAAGTCATCATCACTGTCTAAAGATTCAAAATCTTCCTCCAGATCATCAGGGTCTGACTCAAGGGGGCTTGGCCCTTAAAATATTATCAAAATCATTAAGAAAAGAATCTGCATCAAATGTGATTGGAGCCTCTGAAGGTGTAAGAAAGGAATACGTTTAGCTTTCACATAAAGACAGCATGGAATAGGGAAAATGGAGGCAGAACCAGCTTAAACAAGCCCTGTGGTAAAGGGAAGAAAGAGAATCTGTGCCAACTCCTTATATGGAAAAGTAACCATGGTTACTGGAATGTAAAGAGATATGAGGTAAAATCAGAGGCGGGAACTCCCAGCAGAAAATTTAAACTGAATGAACTCTTTTGGATAGGCTGATCAATTCAAAATCTCAATGAGCTAGTTGGCTCCTTGGATAGGCTGTACAAATTAAAATCTTAAAGATGGGCTAGTTAGCTCTTTCGGATAGGCTGTAACCTCTGTAGTACCCAGTCAATGGGGAAATGGGAGGGACTTGCGCATTAGGAATAGGAGATTAAAAGATCGCCATTCTCTTCCTCTGGTGCACCAGCCTACCACGTTTTTGGCCGTGTGCCCTTTCTTGCAGACTGTAAATAAATTCTTTTCTCCTCCAGAACCGGGTGAGCATTTTTTGTATAATGCTTGTTTCTAACAACTTGGGAGCTTGTCTGGGATCTGAAGCTTTGGAGGGGGACCCCTGAGGTTGACAAAGGGAAGGCATGCCCCACTGATTGAGTGGTCTCAGACTCCGCCATTGGGGGCCCATCTCCGGCAGCTAAAGGGCCCAAGACCAGATGTTTGGATCTGCTGGTTGTGGATGAGAAAAAGGGGAAAAGGGAAAGCCTGCCTCTGGTTGACCAGGCAACTCTGTGCACAGACCAAGGTAAGGAAAGAAATATTATATTACCTTGGTGGTTGAAACATTCTAAGAGTCTGGGGCAGATCCTGAGGGAAAGATGCCCAAAGAAGACTCAGAATGGGGACATTCTGATGAGCCTAGAGCTGATCCTAAGGGAAAGATGCCCAGGCAAGACTCAGAATGGGGAATTGAGGCAGTCAGCCAGCTAGGAATAAAGGGAAGGGGGTACCTTTAGGGTCCCCCAGGAACATTTCTCTAAATAATCCGTTGGAAAACACGTTAAAACATTGGGCTGAAAGTGATCAGACCAAGGGAAATGATAAAAGAAAATGATCAAATATTATTACATTTAGACAAAAAAAAAAAAAAAAAAAAAGGCATTTTGCTGCCAGATGTATTCTGGCCAAAATATAAGGCAGATGAGGGTTGGCTCTGTGCTGACCTCATGTGTCATGTTAATAAAAATAAACCTTTTTCCAAGGTAGAATCAAACTGTGCCATGTGCTGGCTGCAGGGAAAGGAGAAACTAAAACCTGGGATAAGCATTCCCCCATCTATGGTTTCCCCTCCCCCACTGGGGCAGGAACCATTAAAGCCTGGGGTTTTGGTGGAACCAGTCTATGCCCCCAGGCAATTGGAGAGCCGGTTAATGCTGACTGCTCCAGTAATTACAACCCACCAAAAGTTAAGGAATGAAAGAAAAAAAATGGAGAGAGATCCAAAAGTTTCAGTTTCTGAAGGCTCCTAAAGAAAGAAAGGTGAGAATCATTAATGAAAAGCCTAGTAAGGCTAGCTGAATAACAATTAAATCAATTCTTAGACTCTGGTTTATATAAATATCCCCTTCTTGGGAGAAGAAAGGGGAATGGGAAACAGGGTGGCTATGAGAGAAAGAGAGAGGAATCATCCACCTAAAATAAAATTGGCTGTACCCAAACCCCCAAAAGAACCATGGAAGTTGAGGTCTGAAGTCAAGTGGTCTCGGGCTGGGAGAGTGGAGTGTCCCACATGCATGAAAAAGGTGAGTTTGCCCTAGAGGTTGAGGGTGGACCTTCGCCTCAATGCTCTAGAAAAGTTTTGCCACCACAAGACCCAGAGGGTGGAGCACATTCCCATGGAAATGGGGAGAGCCTGGCCACCACCCCACTGTTCAGAGAGGGTAGAGCCTTTGCCCCAGAGAAGCAGAGTCTGGGTGGCACCCTGATGTTTAAGGAGGGTGGGGCCAAAAAGGTAATCTCCCCAACATCACCCCAGACTTTGGAGAGAAAAGGGCTGCCACAAAAGCCTCTGAAAAGGGTTGGACTCCCACTCTCTCAAGTCCCAAGAATACAATGCCATTCTGTTTTTGACTCTCAGACTTTAAAAGGTCAGCTGTATAAAGGAATTTTAGCCTAATACTCAGAAAAGATCCAAAATATGGATGAATGGCTGAAAAAGCCATTGGAGGAAATATTCAGAGTCTACAAGGCAGGGAGGAAACAGACAAAAGTGAGAGAAATAATTGGAGCAGTTTAAAAAAAAAAGAAGGGGGAATTTGTAGCATGGGGTTTGTGTGATTCTCTATTCAAATACTTATGTGGGGCTAAACAGGTATTAATGAATACTTTTTCATATTTTAATGTGTTGTGTAATTAAGTCTAAGGCATGTGGAAGTTACATTTAAAGTTCCTTAATATGTGTATCAGGGTGCACAGGAAGTTACATGCACATTTTCTAGGACTGTATTTGGATGCATTCTGAGAGTTAAAACTTCATGAATCTAATGGAAGTTTAAGTTGTATGTTTATACACGGATGTGGGATAGTTGTTTTTGTATGTAATGAAAGCATGTAATATAATTACATGGGAGTCTTTGGAACTGTGGAAGTTTGTCAGTGTGTAATTTAAAACTTGGCAAAAATTTCCTGTGTACTCATCTATAGTAAACTGAAGCTATTTCTTTGTGTTTATAGTGTATACTAGTTTGTGTGTACTCAAAAGCTGGGCAATTGTGTGCAGTTTCACAATAGTGTGAAGAATGAAAAAAAGTGAGAAATTGTGTAAAGGTTTTCTATTTATATGTAACAGTAGTGTATTGGCTATACATGCTTGTAAATGAGCATAACATATGTATGTTTTGCATGGTTATGAGTGTGTATATAAGTTACATGTGTCTGTCTGTGTTCCAGATATATGGGACTGTGTATTCTTGTAAAAGGCAGCATGGTTTTGCTGATATATTTTGGGCAAAAGCAAAAGGTCCATACTCAAAGTGCAAGTAAATGTCCCTATAAAAGGGGTTAAGGTTCACTAAAGCTGAATTAAACAAACTTGGGACAGTGAGTGGTTCATATCTCTTCCCAGCTCTCCATTTGGTGATGCCAGGTTGCTATCTTAAAATTGGGTCTAATAGGAATAAAGACACCACACATATTGTCAAATACTACACACCAAGGCTTGTCCTCCTCTCCCTGGAGAGTGGGTTTTTACTCATCTGACAGCAAAACTTGTGTGCATGTTCAGGGTATACATATATGTGAATCAAGTATATTCAAGCATCACTAAACTAGGTGTACTAAAGACTGAAATTTAGGCATTTAAGAATGGTAAGCCTTTTTGTGTTCATTAATCTTGGGTTGTTGTAAATTATTGTTGTCCTTTAGTCTAATTGTTCCAGCCCAAAATGTTGGTAAGTTCTTGCTGCTCTTCATGCACATGACTTCAGGAGTGTCTGTACCTAAAGCAGGTATTAACAGTTTTACACTAGAGAAGTCATTAGAGGGGTGCAAGCCATGTGTGATTTAGTACTTAGGCAATTTGGAGGTGTAGGCCTTTATACAGTTGCTAAACAAATATGTGAATGGTGCATAATTTGTACACTGAAATGCCCTCAATAAGTCAGTAAAAGTATTGTAGATCATCTCACCAGATGGGTGGAAGCCTACCCTCTATCCTCAGTCATAGTGTTAAGAACCTCTAAAGTTATCCTTGGACAAATCATTCCCCATTATGGGTTAGTGGAAAATATAAACTCTGGCAATGGTAGCCACTTTACCTCCGGTGTATTGCAGAACATCATGGGAAGCCTAGGTGTCAATTAGGACTTCCATACTCCCCAGCATCCACCATCCTCTGGGAGAGTGGAAAGAATGAATCAAACCATAAAGAAACATCTTTCTAAATTAATTTTGGAAACAGCTTACCTATAGCTCTACTAAGAACGAGGACTACCCCTAGAAAAGAACTGGGAATTTCTCCTTATGAAATGCTTTTTGGTTTGCCTTCCCCAGGAGGACTGGAGAGCTCCCCTACCTAGACACAAAGGATCTTTTCCTTAAGAATTATATACTGGCCTTGTCTTCTACTTTATCATCTCTCAGGCACTGTGGACTGCTGGCTCAGACCCCACCTCTTGAATTTGCTGCCCATCAACATCAGCCCAGCAGCTGGGTTCTGATCCAGTCATGGAGAGAATCCAAACTTCAGCCGATCTGGGAGGGAGGGACCCTATGAAGTCTTGCTGATGACTGAGATGGCAGTCCGAACAGCAGAAAAAGGCTGGACTCATTACACACAAGTAAAGGGACCAGTGACTGAACCAGATAAGTATCCAGCAACTCAACCTGAATCCTGGAGAGTGACTCCCACCTCAGATCCCCTAAGGATCACTCTAAATAGACAACAGTTGAAAGAACATACTAGGAGGGAGGAAGGGCTGGATTAAACCCTGTGTTTGCATTGTGCTCTGTGTATAGCTTAATGATGAAATTGCTTGTACTGATCATAATGTTCAATATTTAAGGAGTAACAGGTTCTGCTAAGCTGGTTATAAGTGTAGTCAAAGGCTTAGAGTCTCAAACTGTACAATTTAACATTTGTCAAGTAATTAGCTGTAAAAATCAAAAATATCAGTGACAACTGATGGAGGAATATAAGCATTTATGTAAGCAGACTGTTCAAATAGAGAGCTAGATTGTTGGGGGGGTGAACATCTGAGAGTATAACTTACGAGTCACCTGACCCCTGTTATTCTTGAACACTGTTTGGTAGACCACACAGTATGAAGGATGGGTCTTATCCAGGTTGGGGGAAAAACCATTAAGGGAAACTTGGCTGGAGTTTAACTCTCCAGTTCAAATTGACCCCAAGGTCATCAGAATACTTAAGGCCAAAGACCTAAAGCAGACCATAGAAATAGAGACAGGTTATGGAAATACAAATGCCTGGGTAGAATGGGTCAAATATACCATCCAGAGTCTAAACAGAAGTGACTATTATGCTTGTGCAACCAAACAACCCACTGTTAAGATTATGCCCTTCCCCTTGGGGATGAAAAAGCATGAAAAGAACTTTAAATGTATAACACTCCTCTTGCAAAATGCTACTCCTGGTGAAAGTTGTAGTATGGCATTCTCCCTTTTCCCTCCAGTCCAGAAGGGAAGTATCAAAGCCATACCAGCATCTTGCCTTGGTCCCGGAAACCACTCTGCCTGTCTCTCCAGATGGGAAGAAGGGCTCCAGGATCTTAGTACCATGGCTTTGTGTACACAGTGTGGAATGTAAGCAAGGATAGTACTGGCAACTTCTCCAGCCTAACTATACCCCGAGCAGACCTCTGGTGGTACTGTGGGAAGGGCATTCTCTGGCCAACACTACCTGAAAAGTGGGGAGGAACCTGTGCTCTGGTTCAATTGGCTATCTCATTTACCCTGGCATTTGAAAGTAATGAGAAGGTACCAACCCAAGGCAAAGGAGAAAAGAAAAATGTACAAAATGTACTTGGTTCCTTCAATGAAAAAAAATTTATGTAGACAGTATAGGGGGTCTCCAGGAAGTTCCTAATAAGTTTAAAGCTAAAAATCAAGTAGTTGCAGGATTTGAATGATTCGTATTCTGGTGGATCACCATCAATAAAAATGTAGATCATCAGCTAAGATTTATCAACTATACTAGGGATGTCATTAAGAGAATAGCAGAACAGTTAAATGCCAGTTAAATGCCACTAGCCAAATGACATGGGAAAACAGAATGTCCCTAAACATAATGCTAGCTAAAAAAGGAGGTGTCTGTGCTATAGTTGGGGGAAGTTGTTGCACATTTATCCCCAATAATACAGCACCCAATGGAACTATCACCAAAGCTCTACAAGGCTTAACAGCCTTATTTCAGGAACTAGCGAAAAATTCTAGCATTAACAACCCACTCACAGAATGGTTGGAAAATTGGTTTGAGAAATGGAAAGGAATTGCAACATCTATTTTAATTTTCCTTATCATTCCAGCCCAAATGTGTATATCAGCTGGGTGCTACATCATCCCGTGTGCCCAGAGGCTTGTTCAAAGACCCATTGAAACCACTCTAATCAAGAATAAGAAAGATCCCTATGATGAGGAATGTGAAAAAGCCCTTAGCAAGTTTGAGAAACTAAAATGTGAAAACTGAAAGTGTTTAAAAAAGAAAGAAGAGGGAATCTGTAAGAAAGGAATAAGTTTAGCTTTCACATAAAGACAGCATGGAATAGGGAAAATGGAGGCAGAACCAGCTTAAACAAGCCTTGTGATAAAGGGAAGAAAGAGAATCTGTGCCAACTCCTTATATGGAAAAGTAACCATGGTTACTGGAATGTAAAGAGATATGAGGTAAAATCAGAGGCAGGAACTCCCAGCAGAAAATTGAAACTGAATGAACTCTTTTGGATAGGCTGATCAATTCAAAATCTCAATAATGAGCTAGTTGGCTCCTCAGAAAGGCTGTACAAATTAAAATCTTAAAGATGGGCTAGTTAGCTCTTTTGGATAGGCTGTAACCTCTGTAGTACCCAGTCAATGGGGAAATGGGAGGGACTTGCGCGTTAGGAATAGGAGATTAAAAGATCGCCATTCTCTTCCTCTGGTGCACCAGCCTACCAAGTTTTTGGCTGTGTGCCCTTTCTTGCAAGATCCTAAATACTTTTCTCCTCCAGAACTGGGTGAGCATTTTTTGTATAATGCTTGTTTCTAACACAGGGTCTTGGGGAAGTTCTTCTCCCTTATGGGTTGAGACTTTTGTTATGAAAGCTTTCATGCTCTCTGAGACTTTAGTTAAAGTCATAGTCCTCCTCTTCCTTGGGAATGGTCTCTGATTCTTTCTTGCCAGCAGATTCCTGCAGGAGTTGATCCAGCTAATCTTGTGAGAACTCTAACCAGATGTCATCATCCTCTCGGGGAAAATTAGCTTCTTTCTTAAGCTCTTCCACATCAAATGGTATTGCCTGTAATAAGGCTAAGATTTCTTCACTTGTGCTCATAGCAGGAAAGCTTTCTGGTGGGTTTACTGAGAGTTGGAAGTAGTTCTTTGCCATTTCTAGTCTTTTCTGGTACCGAGCAGAACCTTCTTTCATTCCTTTAAAGACATCATTCTTTTTCCAACTGTTAAATAGGCCAGCCCAGAGTGGTGAGGTGGTCACAAGGGATTTCTTGGAGTCAGAAAAATGTGGGCTACATTTGGAACATAAGATCTCAAATCCATGAGCCAACTTCATGCCCAACTCATGGGCTCCATATTGGGGATGAGATGGAGGAGGCAGCTTGTATCCATTCCATAAATCTGGCACAAACCTATGTTGCACCAACCATGCATAAGAAACTTGGTGAAAGTGACCAATGTCATTATTCATGTCTCAGGAAAGAACGTTTTGAAAGTTCAACAGCCTTGCATGTCAATAGGGTCTTGCAGGTAAAATGCCTAGACTGTTGCAGCCACAAACCTGGGGCACTGCTTCAGCACCATTACAATGCCAGCTGGAAGGAAGCAGTGTCCTTGATGAAGAGAGGTTTGGATTTTTTCTGCATACCCTATGATGCACCTATTCACAGCAGCTTGAATTGATTCTGAAGTCAAAATGTTTTAGGTTAACTAAGGCAGTGTAGTATTGTCAAAGATAGATATATAGATCAGTGGAACAGAACAAAACATTTGGAAGTAGATCCATACAAATATGGGAACTCATTTAAAAGGTTTTTTTTTTTGTTTCTTTTTTTTTTTTTTTTTTTTTTTTTTTTTTTTTTTTGCTATATAGTTATACAATCATTATCCAAGATCAAAGCTACTGGATTACAGTTCAGCAACTTCAGATATTTCCTTCTGGCTATTCTAAAAACACTAGACACTAAAAATAATCTATATAATGAATCAGTATTGGCAGTAATTTGTTAAATCCAAATTTCTTAGTCACACCTCCTCCCTTTCATGTGATCTTTCTCTCAATGTTCACAGCAATGACCATGTTAGTTTCTCCATGCTAGAAAGGGGTGTTAACCTTATGGGGTAGAGTTATGAACCTGGTTGATGTTCTCAGAGAGACCAGTACCTCTGCATTCCAGGGCTTATCTGGCATTGGATCAATCTGGAGGCCTTAAGTTTCTGAAAAAATATAAACTTACCAAGAGAAATTTCTATAGAAATTTAGACAGAGCCCAGTGCACTCTCTAGGGTTTCCAGGAATACTATCAGTTGGGGCTTGGCATTCTATGGCAATATCTGGCTAAAGCTTACATAACAACAATTTCTCCACCCTTCCCAAACTTAGTATTTTATTATTTGCCAGGTTACCACCTCACATTTGTTCTGGACTAACTATTCTGGATTCTTCTGTCCCAGCCTTCTCACCTTCCACTATATGCCATTTCTTTCTGCTATTGACCCAGATAAACTCACAACTTTATTGGGCACAGCTTTTTACTTGTGACTCCCAATGTTGCCCTATCCTGCTTCAAGAAGCAGCTAATCACCAAGTGTCTGAAATTTATGTGCTCCAGTACAGAAACCTGGACTGACTAATGAGATGAGAACCCAGATATGCCCCCCTTGAGACTGAAGGCTGACTTGTATCTACACAACTCTACACTGCCTTCACTGCCATGACAGCTGGTGTTATTAACCATGACACCACTCAACTAATCCTTCATTTGGCATAAATGGTTTCTAACTTTTGTTTTCAGCTTCTTGGTTCCTTGCTTTAACTTTAATCACTTCTGATCAGAAGTACTGCAAGTGGTGATGGCTTCCTAACTTTTCTAAACTTGTATTAGTCATGACATTCAGTTTTCAAAATACCACTGCTGTGGTTTGCTAAAGCTGCCACTATGCAAAATATGAGAAATGGATTGGCTTTTTAAAGGGGATTTATTAGGTTACACATTTACAGTTCTAAGGCCATAGAAGTGTCCAAACTAAGGGATTAATGAGAGGATACCTTCACTGAAGGAAGGCCAATGGCATCCGGAACACCTCTGTCAGCTGGGAAGGCACATGGCCAGCATCTGCTGGTCCTTTGCTCCTGGGTTCCAGATTCAAAATGGCTTTCTCCAAAATGTATCTGGGTTTCTGTCTCTCTTAGCTTCTTCCTCTCAGCCTCTGTGCATCCTTGCTTGTTCTTCCACAGCATTTATCCCTAAGTAACTGGAGATCCACAGTTAGCTTCTCAGGGGCAAACACTGGACTTTACCTCTTAGCTTACCATCTCCAAATGTCATTCTGTCTGCATCTCCCAGCATCTCCAAGCATCTGGGTCTGTGTTGGCTCTTAGCTTCTCCTGGGGGCAAACTCTGGATTATGTATCTTATCTGCTCTCCAAAATGTGTCTCTCAGCTTTTCTTCTGAACTCCTTGTTTCCATGAGCTCTCTTAAGGGACTCTGGTGATCTAATTAAGACCAACCCAGAATGAGCATGGTCACATCTCCATGGAAATAATATAATCAAATTCTCACCCACAGTTGGGTGAGTCACATCTCCATGGAAACACTCAATCAAAAGGTTCCATCCAACATGATTGAATTAAAAGATCATGGCTCTTCTGGGGTCCATAACTGGCACAACCACCTTATCTTTATAAAAATGGCACATGTATTGGTAAACTTGATTAAGGAAGGATGACCATTTAGATATAGAATAATTGCATTTTTCATATAGGCACTTGCATAGGCTTTCCAGCTCTTTTAAGATAGTCTCTACCCCCACCCCATTTTGAAGTATTTAGTCTGAAAAACTTTTAGCCTTACTCATTATTTCTGTGACTTCATTCTCAAGATTTATTAATCAAGTTTGTTTTAATCTTGAAATCAATGGAGGAAACTAGTTTACTGTAATACCCACATCCTCAGTGATGTTCCATTGGGTCATAAACAGTTGGGTTTTTCTGTCACTTGCAACCAAAAGAATCCTAATTGTAACTGGCTTAAGTAGGAATTAATTGGCTCACAAACAGAAGTCTAAATGTCATTTTGGTTCCAAGTGAGACTGGTTCAAGGGGCTTAAACAGTTTCACCAAGGACCATATTTCTTTCCTTGTCTCTTCTCTCCCCTCTGCTTCATAGTATCAGTCATTCTCAGGGCCACACAAGGCCCCACCACCACACTCTTGGGGGGGGGTGGTTCTGGGGTCTCCCTTTTGAACACAGGTGTTCTAGAACTCAATATCATTCAAGTACTATTTCTTCCAAATGTTTTTGTGGAAAAGAAGTTGCTCCTTTTCAGCAATATCTCCAATAAAATATGTTTTAGCAGCTAGTAGTTAGCATGCACATCCCTGAACTAGTCACTGTTGTCATGGGTGTATAGGTAAAGAAATGAAATACCCCAATAAGCTAAAGTCAGTCAAGAGTTATACCTAAGAATGGCTAAGATGAAGGGAGAGTGACCAAAAATGGATGGAGAATGAACAATGGATAATGTCTCCAGAAGAATGTCAGGAATACATTTGGCTTGAAAATGTGGGAATAAATGTTGAGGAAGCATCTGACAAATGCCTTCTGTAAGACCAAAGCCCAGTATAGGATGACTACCCTTCTGAGTTCATAACTCCTTTCTTACTGAGGAGCTCCCAGTCTGAAAAATCACAGGTCTAGCTTTTTTTTTTTTTTCCATTTTTATTGAGATTGTTCAGATACCATACAATTATCCAAAGATCCAAAGTGTACAATCACTTGCCCCTGGGTACCCTCATACAGCTGTGCATCCATCACACTTAATTTTTGTTCAATTTTTAGAAACTTTTCATTACTCCAGACAAGAAATAAAGTGAAAGATGAAAAAAGAAAAAAAGAAAAGGAAACTCTAAACCTCCCCTATCCCTAACCAACCCCCCTCAATTGTTGACTCCTAGTATTGATATAGTATGTTTGTTACTGTTTATGAAAAAATGTTGAAATACTACTAACTGTAGTATATAGTTTGTAATAGGTATATAGTTCTTCCCTATATGCCCCTCTATTATTAACTTCTAATTGTATTGTCATACATTTGTTCTGGTTCATGAAGTGATTTCTAGTATTTGTACAGTTGATCATGGACATTGCCCACCATAGGATTCAGTTTTATACATTTCCATCTTTTGACCTCCAACTTTCCTTCTGGTGACATATATGACTCTGAGCTTCCCCTTTCCACCTCATTCACACACCATTTGGCTCTGTTAGTTATTTTCACATCTTGCTACCAACACCCCTGTTCATTTCCAAACGTTTAAGTTCATCCTGATTGAACATTCTGCTCATACTAAGCAAGAGCATCTACATTTCTTCCACAAGGCAGGAGGGAGAGTCAAAGAAGGTAGAGAGGCAAAAGAAAGAGGAAACAAAAAAAATGACAGCTAGAAAGCAGCAAAAGGAAAAATAACCTTAAATCAAAGTGGAATAAAGAATCAGACAATACCACCAATGTCAAGTGTCTAACATGCCTCCCCTATACCCCCTCTTATCTGCATTCACCTTGGTATATCACCTTTGTTACATTAAAGGAAGCATAATACAATGATTCTATTAGTTACAGTCTCTAGTTTATGCTGATTGCATCCCTCCCCCCATGCCTCCCCATTTTTAACACCTTGCAAGGTTGACATTTGCTTGTTCTCCCTCGTAAAAGAACATATTTGTACATTTTATCACAATTGTTGAATACTCTAGATTTCACCAAGTTACACAGTCCCAGTTGTTATCTTTCCTCCTTTCTTGTGGTGTCTCACATGCTCCCCACCTTCCTCTCTCATCTGTATTCATAGTTACCTTTGTTCAGTGTACTTACATTGTTGTGCTACTTTCTCCCAAAATTGTGTTCCAAACCACGCACTCCTGCCTTCTATCACCCTGTAGTGCTCCCTTTAGTATTTCCTGTAGGACAGGTGTCTTGTTCACAAAGTCTCTCATTGTCTGTTTGTCAGAAAATATTTTGAGATCTCCCTCATATTTGAAGGACAGCTTTGCTGGATACAGGATTCTTGGTTGGTGGTTTTTCTCTTTCAGTATCTTAAATATATCACACCACTTCCTTCTTGCCTCCATGGTTTCTGCTGAGAGATCCGCACATAGTCTTATTAAGCTTCCTTTGTATGTAATGGATTGCTTTTCTCTTGCTTTCAGGATTCTCTCTTTGTCTTTGACATTTGATAATCTGATTATTAAGTGTCTTGGCGTAGGCCTATTCATATCTCTTCTGTTTGGAGTATGCTGCATTTCTTGGATCTGTAATTTTATGTCTTTCATAAGAGATGGGAAATTTTCAGTAATTATTTCCTCTATTATTGCTTCTGCCCCCTTTCCCTTCTCTTCTTCTTCTGGGACACCAATGATACATACATTATTGTACTTTGTTTCATCCTTGAGTTCCCGGAGATGTTGCTCATATTTTTTCATTCTTTTCTCCATCTGCTCCTTTGCGTGTAGGCTTTCAGGTGTTTTGTTCTCCAGTTCCTGAGTGTTTTCTTCTGCCTCTTGAGATCTGCTGTTGTATGTTTCCATTGTGTCTTTCATCTCTTGTGTTGTGCCTTTCATTTCCATAGATTCTACTAGTTGTTTTTTTGAACTTTTGATTTCTGCCGTATACATGCCCAGTGCTTCCTTTACAGCCTCTATCTCTTTTGCAATATCTTCTCTAAACTTTCTGAATTGATTTAGCATTAGTTGTTTAAATTCCTGCATCTCAGTTGAAGTGTACGTTTGTTCCTTTGACTGGGCCATAACTTTGTTTTTCTTAGTGTAGGTTTTAATTTTCTGTTGTCTAGGCATGGTTTCCTTGGTTATCCAAATCAGGTTTTCCCAGACCAGAACAGGCTCAGGTCCCAGAGGGAAGAAATATTCAGTATCTGGTTTCCCTGAGGGTGTGTCTTAGAAAATTGCTTCACCCTTTGATGCCTCAGGTCACTGTGCTTTTGTGCCCAGCAGGTGACGCCTGTCAGCCTATAATTCTTGACTGGTGTGAGGAGGTATGGCCGTGTTCCCCCAGGTTCTGGGGTCTGGTTCTGAATGGAAAGGGCCCCACCCCTTTCCTCCTAGAGAAGGCAGACCCCTCAGGTGGAGGTCATTAGCATTTCAATGGTCTTGCTCTCTGCTTGTGGTGTCTCCACCCTACCCAGAGTCACAGCCCTGGAAACTGAAAATGACTGGGGCTTTCTCCACTGAGCCAAAAAAGAAACAGATAGTCCCCTTTAGACCCAGTCCAAGGTGACCCTCTGGCTCTCCCAGGTCAGTCATCACCCAAAGCCTCTGTCTGTTTTTTGGGGCTGCATACCTGTAGTGAGCAGGTCACAGTCTCTACTTAAAACCCCAGTTGGAGCTCAGTTGAGCTGTATTCTCTTGCTGGGAGAGAGCTTCTCTGTGGCACTACGTGGCTCTGCAGCTCGGGCTATGGGGGAGGGGGTCTCCCGACCTGGTTCTGCAGGTTTTACTTACAGATTTTATGCTGTGTTCTCGGGCATTCCTCCCAATTCAGGTTGGTGTATGATGAGTGGATGGTCTCGTTTGTCCCCCCGCAGTTATTCTGGATTATTTACTAGTTGTTTCTGTTTTTTTGTAGTTGTTCCAGGGGGGACTACTTAGCTTCCACCCCTCTCTATGCTGCCATCTTGCCCCTCCAAACTGATATTCTCCTTTTGAACCATGAGGAGGAAAACAACAAATTTTTTAATGATATAGTTGCTTGTGGCTTATGGCCTCTATATTTTAGTATGTCTTATGTAACATAAAAATCATGCCAACTTAGTTACATCCCATTATACCTGATGTTTGGAAGCATTTTTGGTGCATGTGCTTAAATTGAGATATAATGGCTTACATTTACTTCTTCAATGAGATAATGATGTGAAGCACCTAGCATGATGCCTTCCCTAGTAGATATGAGTTAATTAGCTCCGCTGGCTACTAGAATAGAGGCTGACTCAAGTTATCTAAAGAAAAATGTGAACTTTCCTAAGGATGTCTATAGTTAAAAGGAATCTCAGTGAAATGCCAACACCTGGAATGGATTTTCTAGTGGGCCATTCAGTAGTAGAAGTTCATTGACCTTCCACCATTATGATGGCTTGACTCCTCCTTGTCTCTTTTCTTACTGCTCCTTCCTCTACCAACCAACTTTCTCACCCTCTCTTCTGTCTTTTTTCTCTATTTCATTGCTTTTCCTTACTCATTGTATCTCCTTTTCTGTAGTTCTTTTTATTATAACTTTTTATGCTTGTGACCCATCATAACCCTGACTATCCCATTTCCTTTGTAGGTGACTTTTTTCCTCCCAGCTTCTATGCCACCTAAACCAGGTTAATTCTCCTTTGTATTTCCTCTTGATTTATCAAAGTGTAAAACAATTCCCCCTCTTCTCATTATTATTATTTCTTTCTGGAAAATGTTTCATAAAAATGTTATTAACATGCAATGGATTTATTGTTTTTTTACCATTTAAAAAATTGAAATATATTCACATACCAATCAATCGAAGTGTAAAACAATTGTTCACATCATCATTTAATTGTGTCATCAACATATTGTTATTTTTAAAATTAATAAAGATTGTAACAATTTATAAGCTCTAATTTCTAATGTTGTAAATATAGATATAATCCACATAAATTAAAACTCTTTGAGGTGCTTAATAATATTTAAGAGTGTAAAGGGAAGGGTGTGCTGAAAGCAGCTTGCACTGCCTCACCAGAGCCAATTGCACATGTCCCTTCCCAACTCTGTGTTTAATGATGTCATGTTGGTGGTTTGAAATTGGCTATGGAGGAAGTATTTAAACAACAGAAATCAGCAAATACCACAAGTTGGAGCAATATTTTTAAAAAGCTGGTTATTAAACATTTACGAGAATAGCACCATGTAAAGGAATCCCAAGACCAAAGTGTTGGAGGACCACTGGTCTAGTGGTTACCTCTCTCTCTCTCCTCTTTCACTTTCCCACAGGGAACCTTCCCGAATTCATCTTTATTCAATAAATATTTATTGACTGTCTCTATTTTGCAGGAACTATATTGGGAAATAGAGATGCCAAGGTGAATCATTTAGAAATATATGTTATTACAGAGTTCTCCATTTAGTGTGAGATACAGGAAAATAGACAACCACAAAATTATATGATAATTGTGATCAGAGTTGTTAGGTGTAGCACTATGAGACTGATGGGAATCCAGAAGAGAAATTTCCAACCTGGACTGGGAGATAATTATATGTGAGGGAATCCTAGGAAGGCATTTGGATTAGTAAGCATCCACTTAGGAAATACAAAGCACAGAAAGATGATCTAACATTAGGAACTGTTAACCACACAGCAAGTTGTTATCTAGGTAAACAAAAACACAAAAAGAAAACACCAAGTTTTCATGGAAGCAGCACTTGCAGGAAGCAGCTACCACTCCCAAGTTGGTGAGTAAAGAGAAGAGGCTGGAATTTAGAAGCTTGGTTGGGGCCCCCTGGAGGTGAAATTCAGATCCCGGAGGATGAGGCACTTTTCAGCTGGTGCTGGTGTCTCTGGGTTAAGAAGAGGGGTCCTCTGGCCTGAGACCCGACCTCTGAGGAAGGGGTGCCTGCAGGCTGGTGCTGGTGTCTTTGAGGTGGGATGGTTCTGCAAGCATAGGAAAATCTGTGAACTGAATTAGCTGCTACTATGGGGGAAAATTGGTGTTGCCAGGGTGAAGAAGTAATGCTAGAGAAAAGCTCACAGGCACAGGAAGCAGACAGAAATAAAACATGAAGCAAGTCCCCTTGAGCTCCTCCACCCTTGCAGTATCTTTCTAGAATGCTCTATTGGAAGAGCACAAGAGGAAGTCAGCTGGCAAAAGAGAAATGTAGTTTTCAGAGTTCCTGCACCAGCATCCAGAAGCAGAGGGTTGAAGGGTGCACTTACAGCTGAGCCATAATAGCTTGAAAAAAAAAACAGACATAATCTACCTTTTTGGCTACTTGGCATCCATACAAACTACACTACACTTATCCCTCCTTCCAAACAACAGAAAGACCTCTATATTTCTACTTGAAATTCAGCAATCTGTTTTTGAAATGAATACATTTTATCTTCCCAAATGAGGAGACATGAAGTCCTAAAGTTATTGAATCCATTTCTGTGCAACAGTTACATCATCCGTCTCTGAACCATGTTAATTACTCCTCAGTTACAGCCTCTCCTGAATATTCTTCCACTAAAGGTTGAATTGTAAAGTTACTCTTCAGCAAAATCTCCCCCTCCTCTCTCTCTGTCATCTCCCTATCTATATGTGCATGTATGTTTATGCTTAGTCACATGCATATGCATAATAAGTGTGCCAGTTTGAATGTATTATGTCCCCCAAACACCATTATCTTTGATGTAATCTTGTGTGGGCAGACATATCAGTGTTAATTAGATTGTAATTCTTTGAGTGTTTCCATGGAGATGCACCCCACCCAACTGTAGGTGATAACTCTGATGAAATAATTTCCATGGAAGCATGGCCCCACCCATTTAGGGTGGGCCTTGATCAGTGGAGCCATATAAATGAGCTGACAGGCAGAGGGAACCCAGTGCAACTGTGAGTGATATTTTGAAGTGGAGCTACAACCAAGAGGGACACTTTGAAGAAAGCACAGGAGCTGCAGATGAGAGACATTTTGAAGACGGCCATTGAAAGCAGACTCTTGCTCCAGAGAAGATAAGAGAGGACAAATATCCCAAGTGCAACTAAGAGTGACATTTTGAGGAACTGCAGCCTAGAGAGGAACATCCTGGTTAGAAAGCCATTTTGAAACCAGAGCTTTGGAGCAGATGCCAGCCACATGCCTTCCCAGCTAACAGGTTTTCCGGACACCATTGGCCATCCTCCAGTGAAGGTACCCAATTGCTGATGTGTTACCTTGGACATTTTATGGTCTCAAGACTGTAAGTGTGTAACCAAATAAACCCCCTTTATAAAAGCCAATCCATTTCTGGTGTTTTGCATTCTGGCAGTGTTAGCAAACTAGAACAATAAGCAAGGAAGATAATATAAAGAACTGCTTTAGTCTTCATTTCCATAACTGATCAGAAAAGCATAGTTGATATTTAAACTTCTTTCTTCCATTCTACTGCTTTATTTATCCTCAGTTAGGACTTCAGTTGATTGGGGTTCTTTACCTGGTAGTATGATCTGAAATGTCATTACTGAAGTTTCTTAATATTCATTGCTCATGAGTTTTATTTACTGCAATAATCCATTAAATTTCAATGTTGAACATGGAAGCACTAAGAGATTCCTCAGAGGACATAGTCCTCACTACCCCATTGTATAGCAGCAACTCAATTTCTCTTTAATAATCTGGATCAATCAAGCAAGTGGTACCAAGAGCACAAAAGATCCAGGTGTCAGTTTCAACTTCCAGCTCAGTGGAATTATTGTTGTATCTCCTGGCAAAACATTCTGCCCTTGGGAACAAAGACCTCCAAACCCACAGAGCTGAGAATTTCAGTACAGGCAGCAAAATTTCTGTGAGTGGTTATTAGGTATAAAGGAATCCATTCCCACTTCCTGCTTAAATTCTGGACCCATATATTTTGGCTGTATAAGAAACAGAACCATATATGGTTTTTTGATTCAAAGCATATTTCATCTTGTAAGATAGAACCCCATCTTCCAAATGCCTCACATTGTAAATGACTTTAGGAGGCCATGCTACCATTCTATTAATCCAACTCCTTCTGAGTGTTGGGTAATGTGGTAAGATCAGTCAATTCCATGGGCAGGAGCCCACTGCTGTTACTTCTTTGGCCGTGAAATGAGTTATCTGATCAGGAGCAATGTTGGGTAGAATGCTGTGATGATGAATAAAGCATTCTGAAACTCCACAGATGGTGCTACTTTTCAAAAGCATTGCAAACAGGAAAAGCAAATCCATATCCAGAATAAAGTCTATTTCAGTGAAGACAAACCTCTGCCTTCTCCATCATGGAGGGGTCCTTATAGCTGACTGGTGTTCTGGAGAATGGCGCCATATTGGAGGTGAGTGTCAATTGCTGCTGTTGCCAGTTAGGCACTAATCAGTAACAGTAGCAAGGGCAGTCTATATTGTTGAGACCATGAATAGTCTCAATTCTTGCCACTGTGACCACTTTATACAGGAACCCATCAAGCACACGGTAAGACAGCTAGGGAAAGAATGACATACAGATATATAAAGAACAGGTTTTTTTCCTACCTGGTTATTGAGAGCTTCCTCTGTAGTGGATGCTCTTTGGAGGACATTCACATCAAATACAAACATCTTCACAATCTGTGACCTTTATGAGAGATCCATCCACATACCTCTTCCCCAGACCCCCTTGTCACAAATACTCCAATCCTATTCATACCAAGTCTCTGAACATTCAGCCAAGCTGTTAGCAACTGTAGTGAATCAGTATAAATCCATGCTTCTGGCCATCTTTCAATTCAGACAAAGTGGACAAACAGGTGTGCTACTTGAAGTTCTGTGCACTGGCACTTCTGAGTAGTATTGGAATGTTGTAACTGTCCACTCTACTCTGTTTCAGCAAATCATGGAGAACCATCTGTAAATTAGGCCTGAGCATCATTTGCCTCATTCAACTGTCATAAGAAACTCCCCTATGAGGTCCTAGGTGTGGACTGAGGGAGAAGTGGCAGGAGTTGATGAAGGAGTATAAGCCACCTGCTAAGGCAACTTAGTTGTATCTTCTGGATCTGCTTAAGCTTGATCTCTTAAGAATATACTAATTCCACTTGATGTCAGATTGCTCCTGTGCTCACCCAACATTATGGCTAAGTAGCTCAGTCAGTTCATGATGAGAAACACAGTTCACATATAAGGCATTAGGTACCAGAAGCAAGCCAGAATCAGTGTCTGAAGAGAATTGTTATCTGCTGAAGAGGCAAAGATTTTCTATAAAACCCTGGAGGTATATACTGTATTTCTCCAAACTGTTGCATGCCAAACACTTCATACAGCATCCTATTTGCCACAGACACTCCAAGTATCATTGGATCTGTGGGGTAACAAAGAGGAGCAGCTTGCACATCAGCCTACCCTTGCTCTAATCCCCTTCAAAACTATAGCTTTGCACATTATTTGTTGAGTGGAATCTAAGAAGAACACTTGAATATAGTGTATATTACCTCTAAAATCCAAAATGGCCCATGTAATAACTCTTGTTTAGTGGTAGGTCCAGCAACTTATCTTTCACTTTGGAGGAGATAGCTTGGAATGTTACATACCATTGGACTCCAGAGAACTTCACTGAGGTAGTGGGCTTCTGAATTTTTGTAGAGTTATCTCCTACTCTGTGCTTTACATATGTCTCATTATGTGCTTTAAAATACTTGCTACTTCTTGCTCAGTTCCTAAGCAGTTGCAATTAAGATGATGTCATCAATATGGTGGACAAATGTGATTTTTATGTGGAATGTCAACATGATCATAATCTCTGCAGACTATGTATTATGGCAAAGATCAGAGGGTTGACTTGGTGCTGAGGCTACAAATGGTAAAAGCAAACTGCTTCTGATGGTCCTTAAAAATTCATATGAAGAGGAAAAAAAAACACATTTGCAGACTTACAGTTGCATACCAGGTGCTAGTGGCTGTGTTGTTTTGCTCCAGAAAATATACTACATTTGAACAACTGCTATTGAAATCATACCAGATTGAGTTTATGATAATCCACAGTCTTTCTCTCAGATCCATCCAACCTCTGTATAGGCCAAACATGGAATTTAAATGGAGGATGTGATTGGTGTTACTACCCCTGCTTTTTGTCAAACCCTTAACAGTGGCACTAAAATCTGAATTTACCTCAGGGATGAGGTAGTGCTTTTTGATTTACTATCCTGGAACAGACAAGAATTTCCATCAGCTACCACTTGGTTCAGTTTTACCCTAATGGTCCTCAAGAGTCAGAGATTCAACTGGACTCCTGTAGAACATATATCTCAGAATTAGTCTTCCTTAGAGTTGTCTCTGAATAATGTAAGAGTTGTGTTATTTATCCACCCACTGAGTCATTGGAAAGGACTGTTCTCACATACAGCTAGAGAAGGCTCTGGCTACCAGAGAAAATGAATAAGGCACCTACAGCATCTGCTACAAAATTATTCGGATGGGATTAATTCTATTTTGAGCATGCACTCATGCACCCTGTGCACATTCTATCATAGCATTTACTGTGTTTTATTTGACTGACCTATTTATGTGCTTACCTTTCTAACCAGACTGTGTCTGTTTTGTTTTGTTTTCAGTGCCCAGTGTGGTACCTGGAACATAGTAATTTCTCATTAAGTGGTGAGCTAAACTGAATGCTTTCCCCCTAAACAGTATTCTTGTGCTGTTTTAGAAACCTCTTCCAGAAGCGGTACAGTGACACCTGACATACAAAGAAGAGCATAATCAACTACAAGTTGGATACTGGCCCTGCTTTTAGCAAATTCCAATCAAGCTCCCATTGAATAGTGGGAAAAAACATCTCTCCACAGAAAACTGGAACCTGCAATTAATTTATAGTGTGTATGCAATGGTTTTCTATAGTAGTATAAGATATTATGTAAATGCATTTACTTGATTGTCTTTCATCTATGGGATGCTAAGTCTTTTATTAATATATATAATTCCTAAAATTAAAAATGACTGGTAATCATCATGCAGAGTTGAGATTGTTTCCTGAGAACAAAAACAATTATCAGCAGGGAGGCAAAGTTTATGAATCATACTGATTTTTTTCAAGTAGGGAATAGTTTATCACATTAAATCCATATATGAAAAGAAATGCATTGTTTGACTTGAACTAGAATGCATGAGTATATTTTAGAGTCATTGAACCCCAGTGATAAAAGTTTCCTCAGTTGCAGGTGTTTGATTCCCAGTATGTGTGCAGCTGGTTGGGATAAGATCAGAAGTTACTATGATTCGGTGCTTCTGGGAACACACAGTGGTAAATACTTATGAAGAAATAAAACAATAAATTACTTGGCTTACATTACTTGTGTTCTATATGCCACAAACTACAGTATGCTAAAAATTTTATACTTTTCAACTGTTGTGTCACCTTAGTTTTTTTTTTTTTTTTTTAATGTTATCACATAAAGGGTTGGCATCATTTGAAGCTGAGTTGGTCTGTACAGCTGTCTGGTTTCCCTGGTCTGCTGCAGCTCCAAATTTGGGTCATAAACATCTTGGAGATGTCTGACCTCAAAAGCTGTATGGGAAAGTGAATGAAGCCTGTGAGAGGTAGCACATGACTTTTCTCCCTGGTGACCACTTTATGCACCTCTCAGAACAACATGGAAAAAAGACAGCTGGGTGGAGACAGTCTAACTTATTTGGTTATAGAAATGGGTGATAAAGAGGTATGGAGTCCAGATTTGCAAGGACAGGGCCATATAAAAGCAAAAGCAAAGGAAAGAAATAGGTTATTCCTGAAGTTTCCAAACATTTTATGAATGTAATATTCATCAAATTATACTGATGGTGATCCTTGGGCTTTGCAATAAATATTCTTAATGTGTGATAATTTTTTAAATATAATTTGTGTCCAGGTTGATTCACCCAGTTACCAAATAAATACAAGGTTCAGTTTTCATACTAGGATATTTAGCTCTATACAGAGAAATGATTTATTCCTCTAACATAGCTTGTATGCTACCCAAATTGGGTCTCTTCCAAGCACAGGTAATTGAATATGTAGATAGTTCATTATAATCTTTTGTCAGTTTTAGAAGAACAACTTAAAGAAGTATTTCTCTTGATACACATCAAAAAATAAGTGACATTAAGAAATAATAGGGTGACATCATCAACATGGTGATGTAAACACTGAAAACTTCTCCCCAGATATTCATCAAAAAGGGGTTAACCCTGACTTGTTCAGAACTGTGGAGAAGGGTATAGATTGGAGAAGGACCCTATGAATGCCAAATTGAAGGAAAAGAAAAATATCAGGTAGGAAAACTCCATTCCAAGCTGGCTGGTCCTCTCCTTTTCCCCTCACTTATCTTCTGCAGCACATAAGGGGCATAGAAACAGCAGTTATGATTCCTCTCACCTCCCACCGGCTATACAGACCATAAAATCTCTCACAGCAGTTAGACAGATCCCCAATGGTTGGAGACCAGGAGGACAGGGGAGGACAAAGAGTCTGAGAAAACATGGGCAGAGGCTGTTTCTGGTCCTGGGTCTGAAAGCCCTTCCCCCACCCTTGAGGGAAATAGTAGCTGATGGCCTGATCCTTGCCTGGGGGACAGCTGAAAACTGTGGAAGCTGGGGGAATCCTATCCCATAAGGAAAGTGGGGGACCCAGCCCCACAGTGAGTCAGATTTTTCCCAGCAGTGTGAGGGCAAAAGAACCCACAGCTTCAGGCCCTCCTGGTCAGATGGAGACTCCAAGGGGTAATTCAGCCCCACCCAGTCAGGCACAACCCAGGCTCCAAGAGATAATTCATCCCCACCTGGCCAGACTCAGCAGGGGCTCAAAGAGGTAATTCAGCCCCACCTGGTCAAATGCAGCTTCTCAGCTCCAGGAGGTCATTCAGATACAGCTTGGACCCCAAGAGATAATTCAGTCCTGCCTGGACAGATTCAGCCCAGATCCAGAAGATAAACACCTTCTGAGGATGATTAAGTCACCGGACAGCATCATTTACTGGGCAGACCAGAAAGCACTAGGGAATTGCAGGACTTCTCAGAACTTCTCCAGACATTATCCCAGGTCCACTGGAGCTGGTTTGCACCCCTGCATGGGAACCAGGCCTTGTTTAAGCTGAGAAATATGGATGACCCAATGGTTAAAGCAGTGCTCTAAAACACACCCAGGGCTTGCTGGCCAGTGAAAAACAGAGTGCCACTGGGAGAAAGCAGACTTATTTTACCCTCACAAGGAGAACTAGCTGTGGTCCCCAGTGCCTACTCTCCAGAGGCAGGCTGCTATGGGCACCTGGTATTTCGGGGAGACCAGGGGGCAGAGCTAATCTGACAACTGACTGGTGAGAGAGACATATAGGCAGGGCAAGAATCAGAATAACAAGAGCTGAAAAATTCTGACCAATTAAACAGAGGTCTAGAGGTCTAGAATAAGTTGAATTGAATGCCAGAGAACAAGCAGAGAACAAAGTCAACCAACAAGAAAACCCTAGAAAAAAGAGTGAAAATGACCTCTAGAATAAACTAATCAAGGAAACCATATGCCTAGACACCAACAAAAAATTATGAGTCACACTAGGAAAAATGAAGATATGGCTCAGTCAAAGGAACAAGCTAACACTTCAAATGAGACACAGGAGTTGAAACAACTAATTAAAAAGGTTCAAACAAACCTCCTAAATCAATTCAAATATCAAATCAATGAACTGAACAAAGACATGGCATAGAGATCAAAGATATAAAGAATATATTGGGCAAACATAAGGAAGAACTCAAACATTTGAGTAAAAAATGGCAGAACTTATGGGAATGAAAGGCACAATAGAAGAAATGGAAAACACAATGGAGACATACAACAGCCAATATGAAGAGTCATAGAAAGGATTCATGAACTAGAGGACTGGACACCTGAAATCCTATACACAAAAGAACAGATAGGGAAAAATGGAAAAATATGAAAAAATATGAACAGGGTCTCAGGGAATTGAATGGCAACATGAAGCACACAAATATGTGTTATGGTTGTTGCTCTAGTTTGCTAATGCGGCCAGGATGCAAAACACCAGAAATGGATCGACTTTTGTAAAGGGGATTTATTTGGTTACAAAGTTACAGTCTTAAGGCCATAAAGTGTCCAAAGTAACATATCAGCAATGGGGTACCTTCACTGGAGGATGGCCAATGGTGTCTGGAAAACCTCTGTTAGCTGGGAAGGCATGTGGCTGGTGTCTGCTCTAAAGTTCTGTTTTCAAAATGGCTTTCTCCCAGGATGTTCCTCTCTAGGCTGCAGTTCCTCAAAATTGTCACTCTTAGTTGCACTTGGGATATTTGTCCTCTCTCAGTTTCTCCAGAGCAAGAGTCTGCTTTCAACAGCCATCTTCAAACTGTCTCTCAACTGCAGCTCCTGTGCTATCTTCAAAGTGTCCCTCTTGGCTATAGCTCCTTGCTCCTTCTGTCTGATCTTATATAGTGCACCAGTAGTTTAATTCAGACCCACCCAATGGGCTGGCCAACACCTGGGTGGTGTGCATCTCCAAAGAAACACTCAAAGAATTACAATCTAATCAATACTGATAATGTCTGCCCACACAAGATTACATCAAAGATAATGGCATTTGGGGGACACAATATATTCATACTGGCACATTCCACCCCCTGGACTCCAAAATGACATCTTTCCAAATACAAAATACATTCATCCCACAACAATATCACAGGAACGTAAACCATTTCAGTATCAATAGTTAAGTACAAAATTCCATCAAAATTAATTATAGATGTGTTCAGTCCTAAGGCATAATTTTCCTTTAGCTGTGGATCTATGAACTTAGAACAAGTTATGTGCTTCCAATATACAGAGGGACATTCATAGGATAAACATTACCATTGCCATAAGGAGAAAGAGTAAGGAAAACAGGGTTAACAGGACCAGAACAGTTCCTAAAACCCACAGGACAAACTCCATTAGATTTCAAAGTCTGAGAGCCATTTACAGAATGATATTGCATCCTTGGAGCTTGAGAGAGCAGGAGTCTAACCCTTCCTAAGGGTCTTTGAGGCAGCTCTTTCCTCTCCAAATGCTTAGGTGAGTGCTCCAACGTATCCACACATTGGGAAGACCACCTTCTCAGCCCCACCCTCCTCAAACATCGGGGCAGCACTCAGATTCTCTTCCATCTCTGGGGCACATGGTCAACCCCTTTGGAAGAGTGTGGTGGAAGCCAGGCTCTCCCCAATTCCCTGGGAATGTGCTCCACCCTCTTTGGGGCTTGGGATGGCAGAACATTTCCTGAGCATTGAGGCAGAAGGCCCACCCTTGACCTCCAGGGCAAACTCACCCTTTCCATGCATGTGGGCTGCTCCACTCTCCCAGCCTGAGACCTCTTGACTCCAGATCTCAACCTCCATGGCTCTGTCTTTGAAGAAATTTTTCCTTCAATTTGTTCCTTGTCTGTCTCCTCCAGTCCAGACTGGCAATGGCTCTGTCTATAAAGATATCACAAAAATTCTGTTGGCTTTGCATGAAGCACACAGGGGTCAAAGCCATCAGACAATAGGACTTTCCACAAATCCTTTCTGTTTAACTCCTTTTCCAATCTTGGCTGGTACTGAAATGGTGGCTGGGTTCCATGTATGGTTATATCCTCAAGTTGGGCTGTATCTTCTGGGATTCCACCCCCGGGAAGCTCATAATTTTCCAAGCCATCAGCTTCTGGTTTCTTTGAACCCAAGAGTTCAGTTCTAAGTTTATGTCTATCCACTCACTTTTTACTATAAGCTGCAAGGAGAAGCCAAGGTACATCCTCCACACATAGTCTGGAGATCTCCTCAGCTAAGTATTCCAGGTTGTCTCTTTCAAGTTCTTCCTTCCAAAGTGTCCTCTTGGCTATAGCTCCTTGCTCCTTCTGTCTGATCTTATATAGTGCACCAGTAATTTAATTCAGACCCACCCAATGGGTGGGCCAACACCTGGGTGGGGCGCATATCCAAAGAAACACCCAAAGAATTGCAATCTAATCAACACTGATAATGTCTGCCCACACAAGATTACATCAAAGATAATGGCATTTGGGGGACAGAATATATTCAAACTGGCACAGGTGTCATGGGTGTCACAGAGCAGAAGAGAAGGGGAAAAGGGATGAAAGAATAATGGAGGAAATAATGACTTAAAATTTCTCATCTTTTATGAAAAACATATAATTACAGATCCAAGAAGCAGAGAGTACTCCAAACAGAATAAATCCAAATAGACCTATGCCAAGACATTTACTAATCAGATTGTCAAGGTCAAAGACAAAGAGAGAATTCTGAAAACAGCAAGAAAAAAAGCAATCTATCACATACAAGGGAAGCTCTATAAGACTATGTGCAGATTTCTCAGAAGAAACCATGGAGACAAGAAGGCAGTGGTTTGAAATATTTAGGATACTGAAAGAGAAAAACTGCCAACCAAGAATTCTATATCTAGCAAAACTGTCCTTCAAAAATGAGGTAGAGTTTAAAATATTTTCAGAGAAAGAGAAGAGAGAGTTTGGAACAAGAAAAAGGCTCTATGAGAAATACTAAAGGGAGTGTTACAGGCAGATAGGAAAGGACAGGAGAAGTCTGGAGAAGAGTGTAGAAATGAAGACTATTAGGAAAAGTAAAAAGAAAGAGAGATAGAGAAAAAAATATGACATATACAATCCAAAAAACAAAATGGTAGATGAAAATACTACCTTAACAATAAGAACATTAAATATTAATTGATTCAACTTCCCAATTAAAAGAAATAGACTGGCAGAATGGACTAAAAAACAGGACCCATCTATATGCTGTCTACATTAGACCCAAGAAAAAAATAGGTTGAAAGTGAGAGGTTTGAAAAAGATATTTCATGCAAACAACAACTAGAAAAGATCAGAGGCAGCTATACAAATATCAGAAAAATTAGACTTCAAATGTAAAACAATTAAAGGAGACAAATAAGGACACTATATTAATAAATGGGACAATTCATCAAGAAGACATATCAATTATAAATATTTATCCACTGAGCCAGAGTGCTCCAAAATACTTGAGGCTCACACTGACAACACTTAGGGAGAAATAGACATCTCTACAAGAATAGTTGGAGACTTCAAAACACCATCTCATCAATGGATGAAACAACTAGACAGAGGGTGAATAAGGAAACAGATTTTGAGTAGAATGATAAGTGAACTAGACTTAGACATTTACAGAACACTACACTCCACAACAGCAGGATACATATTTTTCTCAAATGCTTGTGGATCATTCTCCAGGACAGACCACATATTGGGTCACAAATAAAGTCTCAATAAATTTGAAAAGATTGAAATTATGACCTGAGAAAGTGTTTTGTATAATGGAAAGAAGTTGGAAATCAATAACAGGCAGAAGGCCAGAAAACTCACAAATACATGGATGTTAAAGAATACACTCTTAAACAACCAGTGGGTCATGGAAGAAATTACAAGAGAAACCAGTAAATATCTCAAAACAAATGAAAATGAAAACACAACATATCAAAACTTGTGGAATGCAGGAAAGGCAGTGATGAGAGGGAAATTTATTGCCCTACATTCCTATGTTAAAAAGAAGAAAGAAAAAAATTGAGGAATTAACTGTTCAACTGGAGGAACTAGAGAAAGAACAGCAAACTAACCCCAAAAGAAACAGAAAGAAAGAAATAGCAAAGATTAGAGCAGAAATAAATGAAACTGAGAATATGAAAACAATAGAATCAACAAAACCAGAAGCTGGTTCATTGAAAAAAAATCAATAAAATTGATGGATCCTTAGCTACGCTGATGAGAGAGATGGAGAGAGAGATGGAAAGATAGATTGAGAGATCTGGAGATAGATAGATAGATAGATAGATAGATAGATAGATAGATGATACAAATAACTAAAATCAGAAATGTGAGAGGGGACATAACTACTGACCCCACAGAAATAAAGGAGATAATGAGAGGGTACTATAGCAAATATATGCTAATAAACTTAACAACATAAATGAAATAGAGAACTTCCTAGAAAAGCAAGAGAAAGCAACATTGACTCAAGATGAAATAGATGATCCCAACAAACCAATCACAGTAAAGAGATTGAACCAATCATCAAAAGCTCCCCCAAAAGAAAAATCCAGGACCAGATGGATACCATGTGAATTCTACCAAGCATTTAAGAAAAAAATTAGTACCAATCCTGCTCAAACTCTTCAAAAAATTGAAGTGGGGAAGCTACCTAACTCATTCTGTGATACCAATATCACCCTAATACAAAAGCCAGACAAAAATACTACAAGAAAAAAATTAGAGACCAATATCTTTAATGAATATAGATTAAAAAATCCTCAACCAGAAACTCACAGATCAAATCCAACAGCAGCACATTAAAAGAATTATACACCATGCCCAGAGCCTGGGATTTGAAACCAGTTCCCAGCCCCATCCAGTACCTACCTGCCTGCCTCCTCATTCCTCTCAATGACAGATGCTGGTAGCCCTTTTCCAAGAACTACCTGAGATGTGGAGTGGCTGCAGCCATCTCCAAGATGATGGTAGTGCCCATTGTGTGGGTCAAGTTGCTGCTGCAGATGCAGCATGCCAGCAAGCAAATCACCACAGATAAGCAATACATGGGCATTATTGACTGTGTCATTCACATCCTCAAGGAGCAGGAAGTCCTGTTCTGGTGTGGTAACCTGGCCAATGTCATCAAATACTTCCCCACTCAGGTGTTCAACTTTGCTTTCAAAGACATATACATAGAGCTTCCTGGGTAGTGGAAAAGAGGACACAGTTTTGGCACTATTTTGCATGGAACCTGGCATCAGGTGGTGCCTCTGATGCCACATCCTTGTGTTTTGTGTACCCTCTTGATTTTGCCTGTACCTGTCTAGCAGCTAATGTGAGGAAAGCTGGAGCTGAAAGGGAATTTATAGGCCTCAGTGACTGCCTTGTTAAGATCTACAAATCCTATGGGATTAAGGGCCTGTACCAAGACTTTAATGTGTTGGTATGTGGTATCATCATCCACCAAGCTGCTTACTTTGGTGTCTATGACACCACAAAGGGAATGCTTCCCAATCCCACCAATACTCACATCTTCATCAGCTGGATGATTGCATAGTCTATCACAGCTGTTGCTGGGTTGACTTCCTATCCACTCAACACTGTTTGTTGCCATTTGATGATGCAGTCAGGGCATAAAGGAACTGATATCATGTACACAGACACATTTGACTGCTGGAGGAAGATTGCTTATGATGAAGGATCCAAAGCTTTCTTCAAGGGTGCCTGATCCAATGTACTCAAGTGCATGGGAGGTGTTTTTGTGCATGTCTTTTATGAACATAGGTTATTTTCTGCTTCCCACCCCCCACCATGAACAGGCATGTTTTATTATATAACATACCTTTAGCAATCTGAACCGATGGTTGGCTATTTATCAACTGGCAAATATTTACTGGTTGAAAATGGGTAGCAATAATATTCATCTGACAAGTTTTTCCCTTAAAGCCATTTCCATGATGATGATGATGATAATGGTGGTGGGACTCAGTTGTATTTTTTATTTCAGTCTTTCCTAATAATTAACAAATTTGAAGAAATAAAAATATCTGAAATACAAAAAAAATTATACATCACAATGAAGTGGGATTAATTCCAGCTATGCAAGGCTTGTTCAACACTGGAAAAGCAACTAGTGTAATACATAACATTAATAAATCAAAGGAGAAAAACCACATGACCATCTCAACTGATGCAGAAAAGGCATTTAACAAAATTCAACATCCTTTCATGATGAAAACACTTCAAGAGATAGGAACTTCCTCAACATGATAAAGGGAACATATGAAACACCCACAGCTAACATCATACTCAATGGGGACAGAATGAAAGCTTTCCCTCTAAGGTCAGGAACAAGACAAGGATGCCCACTGTCACCATTGTTATTCAACATTATGCTGGAAGTTCTAGCTAGAGCAATTAGGCAGGATAAAAAAATTAAAGTCATCCAAATTGGAAAGGAAAAAGCAAAACTTTCACTGTTTGCAGATGACATTATGCTATATGTAGAAAATTCCAGAAAACTACACTAAAGCTACTAAAGCTGATAAATGAGTACAGAAAAGTGGCAGGATACAAAATCAACAGGTACAAATCAGTAGTGTTTCTATACACTGGCAATGAGCAATCTGAGGAGGAAATCAAGAAAAAAATTCCATTCACAATAGCAACCAAACAAACCATTTAGGAATAAGTTTAACCAAGGTCACAAAAGAACTATACACAAAAAAAACTACAAGAAATTGCTAAAAAAAATCAAAGAAGATCTAAATAAATGGAAGGAAATACTGTGTTCATGAATTGGAAGATTAAATATAGTTAAGATGTCAATTCTACCCAAAATGATTTATAGATTCAATGCAGTATCAATTAAAATCACAACTTACTTTGTAGAATAGAAAAACCAATAACCAAGTTTATTTGGAAGGGCAGGGTGCCTGGAGAAGCTAAAAGTATATTGAGAATGAAAAATGAAGTGAGAGATCTCACATTACCTGATTTTAAAGCATATTACAAACCTACAGTAGTCAAAACAGCATGTCACTAACATAACAATAGATACACAGACTGTTCTGATGTGCTAATGCTGCTGTTATGCAAACTGGTTTGGCTTTTATAAAGTGGATTTATTAAGTTGCAAAGTTACAGTTACTTTGAGGGCCGTAAAGTGTCTAAGGTAAGGCATCAACAATAGGGTAACTTCCTGGAAGGATGGCCAGTGGTATCCAGAAAACCTCTGTTAGCTGGAAAGGCACATGGCTGGCACCTGCTTGCTCCCAGGTTGTGTTTCAAAATGGCATTCTCCAAAATGTCAGCATGAGCTTTCAGCAGCCATATTCAAAATGTCTCAGCTGCAGCAGTACTGAGCTTCTCTCTGAGCACTTATAGGGCTCCAGTGATTTAATTAAGACCCACACTGAATGGGTGGGGCTACAACCCCATGGAAATAATCTAATCAAAGGTATTACCTAGAGTTTGGTGGGTCATATCTCCATGGAAACAACATATTCCAAAGATTCCAACTTAATTAACACTAATACCTCTGCCCTCACAAGACTGCATCAAAGAACATGGCATTTGGGAGGACATAATACATCCAAACTGGCACACTGACAAATGGAATCAAATTGAGTTTTCAGAAATAGACCCTCTCATTTGTGGGAAATTGATCTTTGATAAGGTGATCAAGCAAACTCAACTGGGACAGAGTAGCCTATTCAATAAATGCTGCTTGGAGAACTCAATATACATATCCAAAGAATGAAAGAGGACCTCTGTCTCACATCTTATGCATAAATTAACTCAAAATGGATCAAAGACCTAAACATTAGAGCTAAGAACATAAAACTTTTAGAAGAAAATGTAGGGAAATATCTTAAAGATTTCATGATAGGAAGTGGTTTTCTAGACCTTGCACCCAAAGTTCAAGCATTGAAACAAAAAGTAGATAAATGGGATCTGCTCAAAATTGAACACTTTTGTGCATCAAAGAACTTTGTTAGAAAAATAAAAAGGCAGCCTAATCAGGGGGAGATAATATTTGGAAACCACATATCAGATAAGGATTTAATAATCCAGAATATTTAAAGAGATCCTACAACTCAACAAAAAGACGTGAACAGACACTTTTCTGAAGAGTAAATACGAATGGCTCAAAAAAGTATGAAAAGATGCTTAATTTCGCTAGCCATTAGGGAAATGCAAATAAAAACTACATGAGATATCATTTCACACATACTAAAATGGCCAATATAAAAAAAAACAACAACAACATAAAACTACCAGTGCTGGAGAGGATGTGAAGAAAGAGGCATACTTGTTCACTGTTGGTGGGAATATAGAATGGTGCAACCCCTCTGGAAGGCAGTGTAGTGGTTCCTCAGGAAACTTAGAATTGCCATATGATCCAGCAATCCTTTTACTAGGTATATATTAGAGGAACTGAAGGCAGAGACATGAAAGGACATTTGCACACCAATGTTTATAGTGGTTTTTTTTAATGATTGCCAAGAGACAGAGACAGCCCAAATGTCCATCAACAGAGGAGTGGATAAAGAAACTGTGGTATATACATATGATGGAATAGTATGCAGCTGTAAGACAGAATAAAATCATGAAGCATGTAACAACATGGATGAATCTTGAGGACATATTGTTGGCCAGAAGAAAGGACAAATACTGTATTTGTTACTAATATGAGCTAATATTAATGAGCAAACTTTGAGAGTTAAAGCTGAGAACACAGGTTATCAGTAGATAGAGAGTAGAAATTGAGAATTTGTTGCTGAAGGAGTACAGAATGTTCAAAAGGATTGACTCCCAAGATCCAGAAATGGATAGCACAATAATATCTGATGGTGGCACAATGTTGTGAGTACACTGAATAAAGTTGAGTGTGCTGGTTTGGATGTATTATGCACCCCAAAATGCCACATTCTTTAATGCAATCTTGTGGGGGTAGATGTATTAGGGTTGATTAGGTTGGAATCCTTTGATTGAATGTTTCCAAGGAGACGTGACTCAGGCAACAGTGGGCAAAACATTTGATTAAATTATTTCCATGGAAATATGGACCCCACACATTCAGGGTGGGTCTTGATTTAATCACTGGAGTCCTATAAAAGAGCTCACAAACAGAAGGACCTCAGAGCAGCTTAGAGTGACATTTTGGAGAGCAGCTTAGAGAGACACTTTGGAGATGGCCATTGAAAGCAGACTTTTGCTCCAGAGAAGCTAAGAGAGGACAAACACCCCAAGAGCAACATTTTGAAGAATACAAGGAGCTGAGAGAGGAACTGGAACACAACCTGAGATCAGCAGATACCAGCCACAAGCTTAACAGAGGTTTCCTGGACACCATTGGCCTTCCTTTGGTGAACATATACTTGTGCTGATGCATTAATTTGGACATTTTCACAGCCTTCAGACTGTAAATTTGTAACCAGATAAGCCCCCTTTATAAAAGGCAATCCATTTCTGGTATTTTGCATAATGGCAGCATTAGCAAAGCAGAATACTGAGTGTGAGTTTTGTTGAAAGAGGAAGGCTAGGGACATGTATGACACCAGAAGGAAAGATAGAAGATAAGGACGGGCTGTATAAATTAATGAAACCTAGAGTGAACAATGATAGTGATTAAATGTACAAAGATAAGAATGTTTTTACATGAGTAAGAGCAAATGAATGTCAACTTGGTAAGGTTTTTTGTTTTTTGTTTTTTGTTTTTTTATGTCCATATAAATTTGTATTTTTCAGAACAAAACAACAGTTATGCTGGCAAAGATGATGGGTTAACAGGGACCTTTAAACTTTCAATACACTGAAAAGTAACTTTTTTTATGTCTACAAATTAGACATTTGCTTCCACAAATTTGCCAACTTTTATCATAACAGTTAGGACTTTTTCACCAAATCATAGACATAGATGTGGAAATCATCATCAAACTTGATGAAATACACAGAGGGTTTGGCTTTAACTTGGTGAATGACCTTGCCTGTCCTTTTGGAGCCATCTTCTTTGGTATATTCCACATGTTTACCTATCAGGCCATCTACAACTCCTTCTGGCTCTCTCTCTGCTGGAGGAGACTCGTTTGACTCTGGCATGATACGGAGGTCACCTTCTTTATAATCATCTAAAAGCTGGTACATGTATAAGACCGGATCTTTCTCATAGGTAATATAAAACCAGGCTTTCATGATAGGTGCTTGGGCTAAGACCATCCCCCTCCATTCATCCTTAGAACCATGTTCACCCTCAAACATATGTTCTACTGCTTTTCCAATTATGGTATTTGCAAGGCGCACGTCTCTGACTCGAGAAAATGGCACCTTATCAGGAAGGATTTTAAGCTTTAAAATCCTTTCATCTCTATGAAGTTCCAGTCCATAGACACAGTCAATTCCATCATACTTCACCAGATAAAGAGAGGGATTTATAGGCACCTGATCCAGAATGGTTCCTTTCCACTGAGTGATGGGCTCATCACCTTCCTTCCATCCATGTGAAATTCTGCAGCCTACGATGTTCCTGCGGGACTGGAAACAAGGTCTGCCCCTCTGCTTCTTTGGGGAGGTCTTTTTCTTCCTCATATTTGCAGATCCAGTCTGGCCACCTACAGCTGACCTGGTTCGCTGCCCTAGGGCTGCCTTTTTGTGGGGGGTCTTCATACCTGCAGGGGGAGGAGAGAGGCTAGGGAGAAATATTCAATGTACTATAACATGATTTTTTTTCTCTGTATTGTAAAATCCCTGTGTACCAGGTGTATATCAGTTCATGTTATTCCGGCGTGTCCAGCAGCAATGCTGGATATCATGACACTCTGGGATGTCTGCCTGCAGTGCCCTCCCTCCAGGCTTGTTATTGTGTAGGAGGGTTAGAGAGGCGGTTGCTGTGGTGGTCCTGGTGCTTGAGGCCCCTGTTAGAGTGAGCCTGCTCTTTTGCATGGTGTCTGTTCCTCTGTTGCAATCCTAGTAGCCCCTACAACACACTGATCATTTCTTATCCCCACCCCTTCTCCCTCTTCCTGGCGCCTATCCCCATTTCTGCGCAGGTAGCCCTTTGTCCCCCGCCCATCGCCTTCTACTCTTCATCCTCCTTGCCTGCCCATCCCTTTGCTTCCCACCAGGTGCAACTCCCTCTTGTATCTCTTCCTGGCCATCTCCATTCTCCTTCTGGGCGCCCACCACAAAGATATTTCCCTTTCCAATCATCCTGCACACCAGCCTTGTGTTCTTCGCTCCGCCCCCTCCCCCCACCCCACCTCCCGTTCACCCTCCCCATTACATTTCCCAGCCTCCCTCATATCCCATCTTGGCGCCCACCCATCCCCATCCTCCAGTTCTCTAGCCCAACGCCCACATCCCCACCGCCGCGATCTCGGGCCTCACGCGCCCAAATCGGACACCTCGGTGTTTCCTCTGCTCTGAGCTTGCGGCCAAGGAGGATCAGCAGCCGACGAGACCGGTGCTAGCAAAAGCTGGGAAGGGAAGATACGTAAGCGTCTAGGAAGGCGGTAGGGGCAGGCGAAGAGACAGCGGCGGGGTCCCCAGCGCTCTACTCGCGCGCCCTCCGCCTTGCAGTCGGCGGCGGCGGCCCCTCTGCCACATCGGGGTCCTACCCGCCGCTGCGGCCGCCGCAGTCTCCTCCCTCTTTCCGTAGCGCAGCTTCCTGCCTGGAGAGAGGCCTCCCCTTCCTGCCAGACATAGCGTCCCCCCACCCCCCAGCCTCCAACGCACGCCAGCCCGAGCCTGAGAGGCGCTCCTGGGTCCTGGCCCCGCCTCTTCCCCAAATCCGAAGAGGAACCCGCAAATGCTTCCTCCTCCACGCCCTATCGCCTCCTTTCCTCCCCCTATTTAAGGGCCCCCTTGCTCCCCACCCGAACCTCCACTTTACCCCGCTAGCGTCACTGCCTTATCTGCTTTTCATTTTCCTGGAATTCACTCTTTGCGTTTCCCCCGAGCCTTTATGGAGCTATTTTTCTTCTATGCATAAATCTGCCTTTCCTGTCATTTAAGAGGATTTGGGTTAGGACGGAAGAAATGCGCCAGTGCTCAGTCTGCCATCTTGACCCAATCTTTACGTTCGTTTTCCTAACTAGTAATTCCCAGACCTTCGTTCTTGAGGATCTTTCTTTTTTTTTTTTTTTTAATCTTCATTTTATTGAGATATATTCATATACCACGCAGTCATACAAAACAAATCGTACTTTCGATTGTTCACAGTACCATTACATAGTTGTACATTCATCACCCAAATCAATCCCTGACACCTTCATTAGCACACACACAAGAATAACAAGAATAATAATTAGAGTGAAAAAGAGCAATTGAAGTAAAAAAGAACACTGGGTACCTTTGTCTGTTGGTTTCCTTCCCCTATTTTTCTACTCATCCATCCATAAACTAGACAAAGTGGAGTGTGGTCCTTATGGCTTTCCCAGTCCCCTTGTCACCCCTCATAAGCTACATTTTTATACAACTGTCTTCGAGATTCATGGGTTCTGGGTTGTAGTTTGATAGTTTCAGGTATCCACCACCAGCTACCCCAATTCTTTAGAACCTAAAAAGGGTTGTCTAAAGTGTGCGTAAGAGTGCCAACCAGAGTGACCTCTCGGCTCCTTTTGGATTCTCTCTGCCACTGAAGCTTATTTCATTTCCTTTCACATCCCCCTTTTGGTCAAGAAGATGTTCTCCATCCCACGATGCCAGGTCAACATTCCTCTCCGGGAGTCATATTCCACGTTGCCAGGGAGATTCACTCCCCTGGGTGTCTGATCCCACGTAGGGGGGAGGGCAGTGATTTCACCTTTCAAGTTGGCTTAGCTAGAGAGACAGGGCCACATCTGAGCAACAAAGAGGCATTCGGGAGGAGGCTCTTAGGCCCAACCATAGGGAGGCCTAGCCTCTCCTTTGCAGCAACCGTCTTCCCAAGGGTAAAACCTGTGGTAGAGGGCTCAACCCATCAAACCACCAGTCCCCTATGTCTGTGGTCATGTTAACAACCATGGAGGTGGGGTAGGCGAATACCCCTGCATTCTCCACAGGCTCCTCAAGGGGGCACTGCATCTTTTTTTTTCCTTGTTTTTTTTTTTTTTTTTTTAACTTTCCCTTCTTTTTTAAATCAACTGTATGAAAAAAAAGTTAAAAAGAAAACAAACATACAATAAAAGAACATTTCAAAGAGACCATAACAAGGGAGTAAGAAAAAGACAACTAACCTAAGATAACTGCTTAACTTCCAACATGTTCCTACTTTACCCCAAGAAAGTTACATAATATAGCAACATTTCTGTGAACTTGTTCCTACTATATCCATCAGAAATTAACAGACCGTAGTCATTTCTGGGCATCCCCAGAACGTTAAATAGCTTATCTGTTCTTCTTGGATTATTGTTCCCCCTTCCTTAATTGCTCTCTACTGCTAGTTCCCCTACATTCTACATTATAAACCATTTGTTTTACATTTTTCAAAGTTCACATTAGTGGTAGCATATAATATTTCTCTTTTTGTGCCTGGCTTATTTCGCTCAGCATTATGTCTTCAAGGTTCATCCATGTTGTCATATGTTTCACGAGATCGTTCCTTCTTACTGCTGTGTAGTATTCCATCGTGTGTATATACCACATTTTATTTATCCACTCATATGTTGAAGGACATTTGGGTTGTTTCCATCTCTTGACAATTGTGAATAATGCTGCTATGAACATTGGCGTGCAGATATCTGTTCGTGTCACTGCTTTCCGATCTTCCGGGTATATCCCGAGAAGTGCAATCGCTGGATCGAATGGTAACTCTGTATCTAGTTTTCTAAGGAACTTCCAGACTGACTTCCAGAGTGGCTGAACCATTATACAGTCCCACCAACAGTGAATAAGAGTTCCAATTTCTCCACATCCCCTCCAGCATTTGTAGTTTCCTGTTTGTTTAATGGCAGCCATTCTAACCGGTGTTAGATGGTATCTCATTGTGGTCTTAATTTGCATCTCTCTAATAGCTAGTGAAGCTGAACATTTTTTCTTGTGTTTCTTGGCCATTTGTATTTCCTCTTCAGAGAACTGTCTTTTCATATCTTTTGCCCATTTTATAATTGGGCTGACTGTACTATTGTCATTGAGTTGTAGGATTTCTTTATATATGCAAGATATCAGTCTTTTGTCAGATACATGGTTTCCAAAAATTTTTTCCCATTGAGTTGGCTGCCTCTTTACCTTTTTGAGAAATTCCTTTGAGGTGCAGAAACTTCTAAGCTTGAGGAGTTCCCATTTATCTATTTTCTCTTTTGTTGCTTGTGCTTTGGGTGTAAAGTCTAGGAAGTGGCCGCCTAATACAAGGTCTTGAAGATGTTTTCCTACATTATCTTCTAGGAGTTTTATGGTACTTTCTTTTATATTGAGATCTTTGGTCCATTTTGAGTTAATTTTTGTGTAGGGGGTGAGGTAGGGGTCCTCTTTCATTCTTTTGGATATGGATATCCAACTCTCCCAGCCCCATTTGTTGAAAAGACCATTATGACTCAGTTCAGTGACTTTGGGGGCCTTATCAAAGATCAGTCGGCCATAGATCTGAGGGTGTATCTCCGAATTCTCAACTCGATTCCATTGATCTATATGTCTATCTTTGTGCCAGTACCATGCTGTTTTGGCAACTGTGGCTTTATAATAAGCTTCAAAGTCAGGGAGTGTAAGTCCTCCCACTTCGTTTTTCTTTTTTAGAGTGTCTTTAGCAATTCGAGGCATCTTCCCTTTCCAAATAAATTTGATAACTAGCTTTTCCAAGTCTGCAAAGTAGGTTGTTGGAATTTTGATTGGGATTGCATTGAATCTGTAGATGAGTTTGGGTAGAATTGACATCTTAATGACATTTAGTCTTCCTATCCATGAACATGGAATATTTTTCCATCTTTTAAGGTCCCCTTCTATTTCTTTTAGTAGAGTTATGTAGTTTTCTTTGTATAGGTCTTTTACATCTTTGGTTAAGTTTATTCCTAGGTACTTGATTTTTTTAGTTGCTATTGAAAATGGTATCTTTTTCTTGAGTGTCTCTTCAGTTTGTTCATTTCTAGCATACAGAAACATTACTGACTTATGTGTATTAACCTTGTATCCCGCTACTTTGCTAAATTTGTTTATTAGCTCTAGTAGCTGTATCGTCGATTTCTCAGGGTTTTCTAGATATAAGATCATATCATCTGCAAACAATGACAGTTTTACTTCTTCTTTTCCAATTTGGATGCCTTTTATTTCTTTGTCTTGCCGGATTGCCCTGGCTAGCACTTCCAGCACAATGTTGAATAACAGTGGTGATAGCGGGCATCCTTGTCTTGTTCCTGATCTTAGAGGGAAGGCTTTCAGTCTCTCTCCATTGAGTACTATGCTGGCTGTGGGTTTTTCATATATGCTCTTTATCATGTTGAGGAAGTTTCCTTCAATTCCTACCTTTTGAAGTGTTTTTTATCAAAAAGGGATGTTGGATTTTGTCAAATGCTTTTTCAGCATCTATTGAGATGATCAATTGATTTTTCCCTTTTGACTTGTTAATGTGTTGTAATACATTGATTGATTTTCTTATGTTGAACCATCCTTGCATGCCTGGAATAAACCCCACTTGGTCATGGTGTATGGTTTTTTTAATGTGTCTTTGGATTTGATTTGCAAGTATTTTGTTGAGGATTTTTGCATCTATATTCATTAGGGAGATTGGCCGGTAGTTTTCCTTTTTTGTAACATCTTTGCCTGGTTTTGGTATTAGATTGATGTTAGCTTCATAAAATGAGTTAGGTAGTGTTCCATTTTCTTCAATGTTTTGAAAGAGTTTGAGTAATATTGATGTCAGTTCTTTCTGGAAAGTTTGGTAGAATTCCCCTGTGAAGCCATCTGGCTCTGGGCATTTATTTGTGGGAAGATTTTTGATGACTGATTGGATCTCTTTGCTTGTGATGGGTTGGTTGAGGTCTTCTATTTCTTCTCTGGTCAGTCTAGGTTGTTCATATGTTTCCAGGAAATTGTCCATTTCCTCTACATTATCCAGTTTGTTGCCATACAGTTGTTCATAGTATCCTCTTATAATTTTTTTAATTTCTTCAGGATCTGCAGTTATGTCACCTTTTTCATTCATTATTTTGTTTATATGGGTCTTCTGTCTTTTTGATTTTGTCAGTCTAGCTAGGGGCTTGTCAATCTTGTTGATCTTCTCAAAGAACCAACTTTTGGTGATATTTATCCTCTCTATTGTTTTTTTGTTCTCTATGTCATTTATTTCTGCTTTAATCCTTGTTATTTCTTTTCTTGTACTTGGTTTAGGATTGGTTTGCTGTTCATTTTCTAGCCTCTTCAGTTGATCCATTAGTTCTTTGATTTTGGCTCTTTCTTCCTTTTTAATATATGCGTTTAGTGCTATAAATTTCCCCTTTAGCACTGCTT
Source organism: Choloepus didactylus (assembly GCF_015220235.1). Classification (NCBI taxonomy): domain Eukaryota; kingdom Metazoa; phylum Chordata; class Mammalia; order Pilosa; family Megalonychidae; genus Choloepus; species Choloepus didactylus. The sequence continues at coordinate 82,535,369 of NC_051309.1, forward strand.
TTGCTGCATCCCATAGGTTTTGGTATGTTGTGTTCTCATTTTCATTCGTCTCTATATATTTAGCAATTTCTCTTGCTATTTCTTCTTTAACCCACTGATTGTTTAGGAGTGTGTTGTTTAACCTCCAGGTATTTGTGAATTTTCTAAGTCTCTGATGGTTATTGACTTCTAATTGTATTCCATTGTGGTCAGAGAATGTGCTTTGAATAATTTCAATCTTTTTAAATTTATTGAGGCTTGTTTTATGTCCCAGCATATGATCTATTCTGGAGAAAGTTCCATGAGCACTAGAAAAGTATGTGTATCCTGGTGATTTGGGATGTAATGTCCTGTATATGTCTGTTAAATCTAATTTATTTATCAGATTGTTTAGGTTTTCAATTTCCTTATTGGTCTTCTGTCTGGTTGATATATCTATAGGAGAGAGTGATGTGTTGAAGTCTCCCACAATTATTGTGGAAACATCAATTGCTTCCTTTAGTTTTGCCAGTGTTTCTCTCATGTATTTTGTGGCACCTTGGTTGGGTGCATAGACATTTACAATTGTTATTTCTTCTTGCTGAATTGCCCCTTTTATTAGTACGTAGTGGCCTTCTTTGTCTCTCAAAACATCCCTGCATTTGAAGTCTATTTTATCTGAGATTAATATTGCTACACCTGCTTTCTTTTGGCTGTAGCTTGCATGAAATATTTTTTTCCATCCTTTCACTTTCAGTTTCTTTGTGTCCCTGTGTCTAAGATGAGTCTCTTGTATGCAACATATTGATGGTTCATTTTTTTTTGATCCATTCTGCGAATCTATATCTTTTAATTGGGGAGTTTAATCCATTTACATTCAACGTTATAACCATGAAGGCATTTCTTGAATCAGCCATCTTATCCTTTGGTTTATGTTTGTCATATTTTTCCCCTCTGTCTATTAATATCCTTTATTGTACCCATACCGAATCTCTTTACTACTGAACCTTTCTCCAAGTCTCTCTGTCCTTTCTTTGTTTCTCTGTCTGTAGGGCTACCTTGAGTATCTCCAGTAGGGCAGGTCTCTTGTTAGCAAATTCTCTCAGCATTTGTTTGTCTGTGAAAAATTTAAGCTCTCCATCAAATTTGAAGGAGAGCTTTGCTGGATAAAGTATTCTTGGCTGGAAATTTTTCTCACTCAGAATTTTAAATATATCGTGCCACTGCCTTCTTGCCTCCATGGTGGCTGCTGAGTAGTCACTACTTAGTCTTATGCTGTTTCCTTTGTATGTGGTCAATTGCTTTTCTCTTGCTGCTTTCAGAACTTGCTCCTTCTCTTCTGTGTTTGATAGTGTGATCAGTATATGTCTCGGAGTGGTTTTATTTGGATTTATTCTATTTGGAGTTCGCTGAGCATTTATGATTTGTGTATTTATGTTGTTTAGAAGATTTGGGAAGTTTTCCCCAACAATTTCTTTGAATACTCTTCCTAGACCTTTACCCTTTTCTTCCCCTTCTGGGACACCAATGAGTCTTATATTTGGACGTTTCATATTATCTATCATATCCCTGAGGTCCATTTCGATTTTTTCAATTTTTTCCCCATTCTTTCTTTTATGTTTTCATTTTCCATTCTGTCATCTTCGAGGTCACTGATTCGTTGTTCAACTTCCTCTAGTCTTGTACTATGAGTGTCCAGAATCTTTTTAATTTGGTCAACAGTTTCTTTAATTTCCATAAGATCATCCATTTTTTTATTTAGTCTTGCAATGTCTTCTTTATGCTCTTCTAGGGTCTTCTTGATTTCCTTTATCTCCCGTACTATGGTCTCATTGTTCATCTTTAGTTCTTTGAGTAGCTGCTCTAGGTGCTGTGTCTCTTCTGGTCTTTTGATTTGGGTGCTTGGGCTTGGGTTATCCATATCGTCTGGTTTTTTCATATGCTTTATAATTTTCTGTTGTTTTTGGCCTCGTGGCATTTGCTGAACTTGATAGGGTTCTTTTAGGATTTGTAGACCAATTGAAGTCCTTATCTCTACTTTATCAGATCTACAGCTTCGTGGAGTACACTTTCTCTAACTAACCAGCAGGTGGCGTCCACGAGCCACCTGTTCTCCACAAGCCAGTTCTCCCCTGCTTAGCCTTTTTGGTGAGTGGGGGAGTGAGTCTTGTGGGGTCCAATTGGTTTACCAAGCTTGCGTGTGTAGTTGGTGTTGCCTGCCCTGTATATGGGGCATGTTTCTGGGCAGTCAGGGAGGGGGGTTGGCTCTAACAATCAAATCTCCCTGGTGATCCTAGAGTTTTAAAGCTGCTGCAATAGTCTAATCCTTCAGTTCAGTCCTGCCACAGTTTGTCTCTGCCACTGACCCACAAGTCCTTGGTATTGGCGTATGGCTCCTGAGACTTGCAAGTGGGCCCCTCTTCCAGGCCGTGCACCCCGGGTCCTCTGTTGAGGGATGACTGTGCTATGTCACAGGTGAGTGCTGTCCCCCCAGGGCAGTTCTGGGCTGTTGGGCTGTGTAGGGAGGCTCCCAGTCTGCTGAAATGATGGCTGAATGGGGCTTTGTTAATTCACACTGCTCTACCTTCCCAACTCTGGGACAATCAGCTGAGGTTGCAGGGAAGGCTAATGTCCACGCCCAGTTTTGTGGTGTGTGCCTGTTATTTGAAGCACTTCCGTCACACTGGGTTGTCTGGGGCAGTTCTGGGCTATGGGGCTGGCGATGGGCAGGAGTGTTTCCTGTCCACCAGGATGATGGCTGTGAGTGGACACCCCCCTTTTCTTGGGAAGTTGTGGTGATTAGTGAATTTTCTCAGCCACTGGATTATTGCGTTTTGTCTCAGAGCTCTCCTAGTTCTGCTCTTGACTTGACCTGCCCAAATAGCAAGTCTTTGAAGCTTTCTGCATTGGGCTTCTTAGAGTAGTTGTTTTAGAAAAAGAAAAAAGGATTAAAAAAAAAACAAACAAACAAACAAAAAAAAATGGGCCCTCCTCAGAGATCTAATGGGTTATTGAAATGCTAAGAGACAAAGCAACCAGGGCCATTAAGGAAAGGTCCACAGGGCAGAGAGATCAGCTTTTCTTCGGGATTTGCATATGCGCCTCAGGGCCCTTCCCCTTTCTATGTTCACCAGAACTGCAAAAATCCTCTGCTTTTATTTTGTAGTTTTTCGTGTTGTTTTTTTTCTATGCCTGTCTCCTCTCTGCTGGGCTGGCTGCTCTCAGATTCTCTGGTGTCTGGTCTCAGTCTATCTATGGTTGGAGTTTGAATCAGTAGAATGAGTTTCCGATAAGGGCTGCCACTGCAGTTCTCCCTTCTCCTTCCCAGAGCTGACAGCCCCTCCTCCCCCGGGACTGAGCCTGGCAGGGAGGGGCGCGGGTCCCCTGGCCGCAAAAACTTACAGATTTCGCTGATCTCAGCAGTTCCACGTATTCATGAGTGTTGTATGAAGTATGCCCAAAGTCAGATTGCTCTGTGGTGTCCAGTCCATGCAGTTCCTGGCTTTCTACCTACTTTCCTGGAGGAGTAACTAAAACATACAGCTCACCAGTCTGCCATCTTCCTGCTTATCGAGGATCTTTCTTTTTCGGTAAGGTTTTGAAAATGGGATGACATATGGAGAAATACAATCAATGCAAATTACAGTCTATAGTTAACAGTAACATTGTAATATACTTCCATAAAATGTAACAAAGACAATATATAAAAGCTAAATGTTAATAAGTGGGGGATATGAAGGAGGGGTATGAGATTCTTGTGGGTGTTGTTTCCCCTTTTTATTTTATTTTATTTTATTTTTTAATTTTTATTCTTCATTTTTTTCTCCTCTTCTTTCTTTGTGGAATAAATGGAAATGTCCTCATATAGATTGTGGTGGTGAATGCATAACTTAGTAATTATACCAGGAACCACTGATTATTACTTAGGATGGATTGTATGGTGTGTGAATAAAACTGTTTAAAAATAAACAAAGATACAAGTGCTGGAGAAAATGTGGAGGGAGGGATGTTCCTATTCACTGTTGGTAGGGAAGGGGAATGGTGCAGCCCATCTGGAGTGCAGTGTGGTAGTTCCACAGGAGGCCAAGTATAGGATTGCCATATGATCCTGCAACCCTGTTATTAGGTATATACTTCAAGGAATTTAGAGCAGGGACATGAGTGGACATTGCATACCAGTGTTCATGGCAGCAGTATTCATGATTTGCAAGGGATGGAGGTGGCCTAAGGGTATATTGACTGTTGAATGGAAGGATGAACCATGGCGTATACATACAATGGAATATTAAGTGGCTGTGAGAAGGAATGAATTTGTGAGGAATGCAACTAGGTGGATGACACTTGAGGACAGTAACCTGAGTAAAATAAGCGAGAAATGAAAGACAAAATTTTAATGCCTCACTAATATGGACTAAATGTAATGTGTAAATTCTGAGAATTGAATTTGAGAGCATAGGTTATCAGGGGAAGGCTTACTGTAAAGGTTTCTGGATTGTAAGCTCTTACAGCAGACACATCTATTCCTGAGTTGTTATGGTTATATCTAAAGTCTGAGATGCTGAGCTCTTTGTGTATAACCTGTCATTCCTTGGAACTTCAAGTATCTATGTGACACCTGAGATTCAGAGATAGACTTCTGCAGCTGTGAATCAGCATTACCTTATACAGCAACTGTTAAAAAAGCTGAAAAAGAGATTAGACTTCATATGAATGAAGCTGATATAGTTACTATTAAGGCAAATCAGACTAAAGGGTAAAGGATGATATTGACTGTGTTTTAAAACTTCAACTTCTGTGTGAGACCAAAGGAAGAGGTGTTAATTTGGTGCAAAATTTATATTTTCTGTAGCACACCATCTAATTTAACTTGTGTGGTCAGTTTATTCTGACACCATAATTATATGGAACCTTGAAGGGACTGAGATCTTGTTGGTTTACACAGGTTAGTGTGATGCCCTGATATACTCCAGAAGAATTTAGGAAGAGAATAAAATATTTGCAAAGCCCCCTTGAGGGACTGCAGAAAATGTCAAAATATATTTCCCCACCTGTGAATTCATGATATTCTCACAAGCATTGGTGTCTACCAATTTAATAGGCCAAGCCCTCAATCTTGGGTCTTGTGCTTATGAAACTTACTCCTGCAAAGGAGAAGCTAAGCCTACTTATACTTATGCATATGAGTCACTCCCAGAGAACCTCTTTTGTTGCCCAGAGAACCTCTTATGTTGCTTAGATGTGGCCTCTCTCTCTAAGCCACCTCTGCAGGTAAAATCAGTACCCTCTTCCCTATGTGGGACATGAATCCCAGAGGTGTAAATCTTTCTGGCCAGACATGACTCCTGGGGATGAGCCTGACCCTAATATCATGGGATTGATAAAGCCTTTTTGGACCAAAAGGAGGAAGAGAAATGAAACAAAATAAAGTTTCAGTGGCTGAGAGATTTCAAATAGTCAAGAGGTCAATCTGGAGGTTATTCTTATGCATCATATAGATATCCTTTATTAGTTTTTAGTGTTTTAGAATAGCTAGAAGGAAATAGCTGAAATTGTTGAACAGTCATCTTCAAGACTTGATTTTTGCAGATGATTGTGTATCTATAGTGCCTTTATGGTGTGACTGTATAATCATGAAAACCTTGAGAATGACAGTTCCTTTATTCAGTGTATGGACAGATGAGTAAGAAAGTGAAGACAAATAAATAAATAAATAATAGGGAAGGATAAGGGGTATGGGATATTTTGGGTGTTCTTTATTTTTATGTTTATTCTTTTTTTTGGAATAATGACAATGTTCAAATATTGATTATGGTGATGAATGTACAACTATATGATGATACCATGAATCATTGATTGTACACTTTGGATGATTTTCTGGTATGTGGATATATCTTAATAAAATTGCATTAAACAGAAATAATAGCTACACTTACCAAGCCCTTACCACATACATTGTACTTTAAGCTCTCTGTATGTATTGCCTCATTTGATCTTCATAAAGCTGCCATTTTCAGGTAAGAAAATAGTCTTAAAGATTTTAAGAAACTTTCCATATAATTCATATAGCTAATAAATTATAAAGCTCAAATTTGAACCTGAGTTGAAAGTAATAATTATATTTTACAAATGTTTAGTATTTTATGGTTTGCTAATTGCATTGACATACATTCTTTCACTCAACCTTCCCAAATTGTCATGTGAAATAGGTAGGGGTTATTATCCTTTTTCCACAAATGTGGGATGGAGGCTTAGGGAGGTCACTAAGCTAGTAGGTTTCAGGGCCAGTACTCAAAGCCAAGTATGCTAGTTCCAGATTTCAGGATCTTTCAACTATTAAATAGGTGAGGTCAGGCATATTTGTATTAATTATGAGACTAAAGACTGAACAGTACAAAGTGAAATGTAGTTTTCATAATTATTTAGATTATTCAGCCTCTACAGGGAGAAATCTCCTCATTTTTTGCTTGATGAAATGAAAACAAGAATGAAATGTTATCCATGTGAATATGTACATATAATATTTTAAATATTAGATACATGCAGTACTTCTGGTATAATACTAGAAAGCGTATGTCACAGCCCAAGGGGGCTTTGCCAGTCAAAATACCAAAGAAGATACCAAGCATTTTCTGAAACATGAACTTTATTTGGGGCTTACTCACAGGGAGGCAGAAATCAGCAGAAATCAAATGGCTTTTTTCTCACCTGGTGGGTACTGCTTTCACAAGGAAATTGGCCACACAATTGAAAAAGGACAGCAAGCCAGTTATAAGGGTTTAAGACAAAGACATTCCTAAGGGTGGGAGAGCATCCTGTGACATGGGGGTGGTGCAGGAAGGAAAGAATTATAGGATGGGGCTTTGTAAATAACCACAAGTGTGATAAAACTTGGGGGCCAGGAAGCATGTAGACTAGGTTAACATTCTTGCTCTTTCCTGAGACCAAGAGTTTTTCACCTCCTGCTTACTTCCCAATAAAAGCTACAATTTACCCCTTTTCTCTTTACTGGCTTACAAAGATGATAGGGTAAACATTAGCTGTCTAGGTCATGCAGACTGTTGTGTGCCAAGTTCCACAGACCTGTATTGTTCAGGCCAGGGGATGCCACAATCCACCCCTGCACAACAGTTTACATTGACCATAGGACAGACTTTACATCCATAATTCACAACAATAATACAATAAACAACATAGTATTAATATACTGGTACAGAGAAACAATAAACCTATTAGCAAGTGGCAGTATGGCCAAGTTAATGAGTTCCACCATTTAGACAAAAGGATCATAAGATAAATGATCACTACTTTGTATGTGATTTTTGCATATGGTCAAGAGTGTGGGTTACAGTAGAAGCCCACCATAGAAACATATTTCCTACATTGCTATGGGGGAAAAGAAAGATGTTTATGGGGTACAATAAGGGGTAAGTCTTGGTGATCTAACAATACACAAGCTACATTCCCATCCATAGACAACAGTGTTCCAGGCAAAGGAGCATTGTTGGGGGTTTGAGATAATGCAAATTTTCCTCCTGGGGTTGTATAAGGCTTTCAGGGGTTAGATCTAAAGTTAACCTGGGCATAATGAGAGCCCACAAAGGAATACATATAGTTCCCTGAGGTATGGGGGGGGGGCAGGATTAACAATATATATCACTTCAGTCATTTTTTTGAATAAATTGTAGCTGAATATTTAAGTTTTGGGCAAATCCAACCCCCCATGGGCTTAGGATGACCAGCCAGTGAGGCTCTGCATAGGCCAATACCAGGGCCAATTGACCTTATTCTCCCAAATTTCTAGTGTTTATGGCACAGGAAAGAGCAGGTTATTATCACTGCCATGCTGCAGCTTGAGAGCTGCTGGCCCCCTTATTTGAATTCATAAGGCCTGCATGGGCCCTGCAGTTACCATTTAGACAGGAGCAGGAGCAGCTGTTCTGGGTCTGGTGTTAATACTAATCAGAGCTGGATACAGTTGTGGAGTCCATTGTCGTATGGAATTTTTATCATCCTTTAAGTGTTCCTTTAAAAGACCATTCTTTCAATCAACCATACCACTGTGGGGTTATAGGACAAGTGACACATCCAAAGGACATCATGTGTAGCCCAGGCCTGGATTAATTGCCCAGTGAAAGGGGTCCCCCATCACTGACTACATGTGTGGGGACCCCAGAAAAGGCACTTAACTTTTCTAAACTATATATTGTAGCTCATTGTTTGGCTTTTCCTACTGGGAAAGCTAATAAAAGCTCCATAGCTGTGTCTATGGTTGTAAAAGCATACATTGCACTTTCGGGTAGAAAAAGCAGCCCAATGTAGTCTACTTGCCATCAGGTAACAGGAATTTGGTCCTGCCTGGTGTGTCCAAGTTGGTGAGGAAGCTTTCTGGACCATCACAGTGAACAGGAAGGACAGGTGTCTACTACCTCTTTTGGTTCTTGCCGAGTAATGGGCAATTGGAACTGCTGTGCCAATTTCCACAGGCTTAGGTACCCCCAGTGCCCAGTTTTCTGGTGTAGCCATTCAGCTGCCTTCTGTTTTGTTGGCACCAAGCTGCAGATTTTTGTCTGGGCATCTGCTTCTATGTTGTGGGGCAAGGAGTTAGCATTATGGACTGACCCATGGAAAACAGTTACCTTACACTTTTGGCAGGCTATCCAGATGTCTTTCCACATTTTCTTCCCCCATAAGTGGTGACTGACCACTGTCCATTGTTCTCATTTCCATGTAGCCAACCATACCATCAGGCCTTGGTAAATAGACCAATTATCTGTACAGTTAAAGCATCTCCCAGCTCATGGACAATCACCATCCATACCACCCATAACTCAGACCATTGGCAGCTTTGCAGAGTTCCTGTTTCCCACCAGATGGTGTCAGTGTTCAGATGGACAGCCACTGCTGTCCAATTAGCTGGCTGCCCATGTGCTGACCCATCTGTATACCAAGCAGAATCCGGTATACTTCCCTGTCCATCAACAGTGGGCATCAGAGGAGGAGATACCTCAGGAAGTTTGGTAGGTAGTGGGATAAACTCTTCTTCTATATAAGAGGCTGGTCCCAGGATTTCATGTATTTCTGCACTTAAAGGGCTGCTGTTGAAAACACTGCATTGTTGGAGGTAAGCTTTCCACTTTGTTAATGTGCTTAACTGAGCACTCCCAGAATTTGGCTTGCTTTTGCTGTCATGGATCCACTCCTGTATAAGTAAGTATTGGTGTTTGTAAAGTTGCTGGACATTTTTGAGTTAGTCCTTCTACTTGTAATAAGGTATTATAAGCAGCACACAATTGCTTCTCTAAAGGACTATATTGAAGCTCTGCTCCTTTCCATCATTGTGACCAAAATCTGATAGGTACATGTTTAGCCTGCGGCCTCTGCCACAAACCCCACCCAAGCCAATGTCACAAGGTACATCAGTGTCTACCCCACATAAAGCTGTGCCTGCACCATGGCACACATTGATCTCTCAAAAGCAGTCTGTTATGGAATGTCCCACTCCCACGTTTTTCCCTTCTGAACTAACAAATACAAGGGTTTAAGAATTTGTGCTAAATGAGGTATAAAAGATCTCCAATAACCCAATAGCCCTAAATAAGCCATTAATTGTTTGGCAGTTCATGAGGCAGGGTAATTCTGCACTTTATTGGTAACAGTAGAAGGAGTAGTTCTTGTCTTACCTGACCAGACAACACCCCAAAATTTGATAGAACACCCAGATCCTTTCATTTTTTCTCCGTTTACCACCTACCCTCTACTCTCAAGGTGAGTCACCACTGTTTTAGCAGCCTCTTCTAGGTCTGGAAGAGAATTTTTAGTTAGCATTATGTCATCAATATAATGGAACATAATGACAGCATCAAGAGGTGTCCATTTTGTTAAATCTCTAGCCACTTGGCTATGGCAAATAGTGGGGCTGTTAATATATCCTTGTGGCAACACTGAAAGTTCACTGTTGTCCTCCCCACCTGAAGGTGAACACAGGTTGACTGGAAGAGTCTAGAGGAATGCTAAAGAAGGCATTAGCAAGATCTAAAACAAAATCAAAGAGGCCTAATTTTGTGTTAATATCCTGGAGCAATGTGGCGATGTTCACCACTGAAAACAAAGGAGGGTTTATTTATTTAGTTCTCTATAATCAATAGTCATTCTCCAAGAGCCATCAGACTGCTTTACTGGCCAGACCAGACTGCTGAAGGGGCTATAGGTGGGAATAATAATACCAACCCTTTCTAACTCCTTTATGGTAGATGTAATTTCCTTGTGTCCTCTAGGTAACTGATACTGGTGAATGGCAACTGTGCACCTAGGAGGAGGTAACTTTACTGGTGACCATTTAGCATATCCTCTCCGGACTGCTTTTATGACTCATCACCAGAGGCAGAATTCCCCTATAGTGGTTTGCAGGGTGATATTCTGCAGAATATCAATCCTGAGTATATATTCTGGAATAGGGGATATATATACTGTGTAAGTTTGGGGAGGTAGCTGGCCAATTTGCATTAAAACCTGCTTTTGAGTTACTTTAATCCTTTGGCCCCCATAACTGGCAATGGTTAGTGTGGGGCCTCCACTTCATGCTTTTCTCCCATATATTAGGGTACATTCTCCTCCTGTGTCTACTAGGGCTAAAACTCTATGTTCATTAGTGAGATACCAAAAAAATAGTTAATTCAATGTGTGGCTTCTGATCCCTAGTGCCCTCATAAATTGCTCTTACTTGGGGACCTTGGCCTACCTCTAATCCATGGGAAATGAGACCTCCCAAACTTCCTCTGCTGGTGGAGGAGAGGGTTCTGCTCACATACCACACACCTGATAGCCTAATGCAGCTTTTTTTTTCCTGAGGGTTTAATTTCCTGCTTAATAAACCTCTGTTCTTTGTGCAACTTACTTCACAGTTTGACTAGCACAGCATTTGGTTGTCCATCAATTTCCTCTATTTCTGTTCTGGCTGCTATGAGATCTGCCCACATTAGCTTATGTGACACCCTATTTGGCCCGTCATGTCCTCTGGGGACTCACCTTGGTTTTCTGCAGGTGGTCCACTTCTCCCAACTCCATGATCTCTTGGGAAGCTTCCAGGAGAGGCTTTCCTTTTAGGGGCTTAAGGAGGGGCATTAAAGCACCATACCATTGATTAGGGCCATGTGCAGAAATGTTCCACAGAAACCTTGTGTGAAAGTGACATTATCTGGTCCCACAGTTTCATTAGCATTAATTGAATGCTTCATGCCTAATCCCTGAAGTATATCCAGAAGCCCCTCTATGCTATTCCACTGTAGCAGGGTGTGAGGTAAATCCCCTTCCTGCAGCCACACAATTTTACATTGACCAGCCACTGAAAGAGTGAATAAGTCTCTAAGTTAGTTCCAAGTGAGTACAATTGCTGGTGTAGGGAGGGGTGAATGGAAATGGTAGCTAACTTACTCATTTCCTGCCTGGTGAGCAGAGTGCTGTCTGCACCATCATCCCATAGCTTTAGCAAACAGTTTGCTAATGGCTCTCTAGGCTTTTGCCAATACTGATTCCCAGTATCTCTTAATTCTGCTGGGGAGAATTCTTGTGATGTGACAAGCACCTTTGGCTCATCAGGTACCCATTCTGCCTCACTCTCCCCTCCTTCAATAGAACCTACCAGCTGTTCTGATTTGATTTTGCACTGGACCTGAGGATGGATGAGCTTATGCTCCTTGTCCCCCTCCCATTCTGACTGTGACTCTTTCTCTGAAGACAAATCCACAGGGTCCCAAACCTTAGGATCCCAGTCAGGCAAGGTTAGAATGCCTCTGACTTGCATTTTTTGCAGCTTGCACCCTTTTGCTTTAGCATAATGGCAAGAAGCATGGCCAAATTTTCATCTACTTGCTTTAATTTTTCATTCAAAGCATCTCTCAGTTTGGCTTGCACCAGCCTTATATCCTTTTCCAGTTTTAGTTCATCCTCCAGGTAGTGTACAGCCACCTTTGCTCCTAAAGCTTCCTCAGTAGTGGTGCGTATGGTCTCTAACAATGGCCAGCCCACCACAGCTACAATCTGGTGGCCCCTTTTCTCTTTCTGAATTCCCAAATCTCCTTTGGCCTGCTGCAGGATATCTATTAGTCCTGCTGGGGAAATGCACACACCTCCATATTCCCTTGGCAAACCCCATTCATCCAGGAGGGTAGCTTCTCCCCACATGGAAGTCCCAGTCCACCCTGATATCCCCCCAGGGTCTCACCCTTCCCTGGGTTCATGCCTGCAGAAGTGGGGGCCCCTTTGGTCTCCTGGATGGCCCAACAATTGTCCCAGACAAAAGACCAAAGAAGATATCAAGCATTTTCTGAAACATGAACTTTATTTGGGGCTTACTCACAGGGAAGCAGAAATCAACAGAAATTGAATGGCTTTTTTTCTCACCTGGTGGGTACTGCTTTCACAGGGAAGTTCTCCATGCAATTGAAAGAGGACAGCAAGCCAATTACAAGGGTTTAAGACAAAGAACATTCCTAAGGGTTGGAGAGCATCCTGTGACATGGGGGTGGTGCAGGAAGGAAAGAATTATAGGATGGGGCTTTGTAAATAACCACAAGAGTGATAAAACTTGGGGGCCAGGAAGCAGGTAGACTACATTAACATTCTTGCTCTTTCCTGAGACCAAGAGTTTTTCACCTCCTGCTTACTTCCCATTAAAAGTTACAATTTACCTCTTTTCTCTTTACTGGCTTGCAAAGATGATAGGGTAAACATTAGCTGCCTAGGACAAGCTGTCTAGGCCTGCTGTTTGCCAAGGTCCACAAGCCTGTTTTGTTCAGGCCAGAGGGTGCCACAATTATAGAAAAAGCTAGCATTTTCTTATTCTTTTATTATGAATGGTGTTGAACATTTTCTTCTGTTTTATAATTGTTTACATTTCTTGTTTTATAAACAGCCCTTTTCTGTTCATTTGACCTTTATTCTCCCTGTTAGGATATTCATATCCCTCTTAATGTTTTGTAATAGAGGAACTCTGGCTTTTAAATCTTATTTTGTAATGAAAAAAACCTAGATGCAGGCCATTTTTTAAAATTAAAAATTTTTTACAATTTAAAATTAAAAAATATTTAATTTTTGTAATAGCTTTACTGAGGTAAAATCAACATACCAGACCATAAAATGTGAACAACTCACAGAGTTCTACAACCCTCACCACAATAAATTTTTGACTCTTTTCATTACTCTGAAAATAAACCCTGTACCTTTTAGCTATCACACCATCTTTTCCAACTCCCTAACCCTATGAGATTACTAATCTACTTTCTGACTCTATAGATTTGCCTATTCTGGACACTTCACATAAATGGACTCAAATACTATGTGGTTAGCATGTTTTCAAGTCCATCCATGTTATAGCATACGTCAGTTCTTCATTGATTTTCATTGCCTAACAATATTCCATTTGTATGGATAGATCACATTTTATGCATACATTAATCAGTCAGTAGGCATGTGGATTCCTCCCACCATTTGGCTATTATGAATAATGTTATTATGAATATTTATGCACAGGTTTTGTGTGGACTTATGTTTTCAATTTTCTTGGGTTTATATACCTAGAAGTGGGGTTGCTGGGTCAAAGAGTAACTTTACTTTTTGAAGAACTGCCAAACTATTATCCAGTGTGGGTGCACCAATTTGCATTCATACCAGCAGTGTATGAGGGCTCCAGTTTCTCCACATCCTCACCAACATTTGTTATCATCTGACTTTTTGATTATAGCCATCCTAGTTGTGTAAAGTGATATCTCTCATTGTGGATTGGATTTGCATTTCCTTGATAATGGTTTTGAGCATCTTTTCATGGGCCACTGTCATGTGCATATCTGATTTGGAGAAATGTCTATACTGATTATTTTCCCATTTTAATATTGGGTGAATTGTCCTTTTATTATTGAATTGTAAGAGTTCTTTGTATAAATATACCAGGCCCTTATCAGATATATGATTTGAAAATATTTTCTCCCATTCTATAGTTGTCTTTTCACTTTTCACTTAGTGTCCTCAGAAGAATAAAAGTTTTTAATTTTGGTGAAGTCCAATTTATCTATTTTTTTCTATTGTCACTAGCACTTTTGTTGTCATATCTAAGAACTCATTGCCAAATCCAAGGCCATGAAGTTTTACCCCCGTGCTTTCTTTTAGGAGTTTTGTAGTTTTAGCTCTTACAGGTATGTAATCAATTTTGAGTTAGTTTTTGTATATGGTATGATCTGCTTTACCAGTTATTGTAGCACACTTGTTGAAAAGACTTTTCTTTCTCATTGAATAGTCTTGGACCCCCTTGTAAAAAATCAATTGAGCTTCAGCCAGTCAGCTCCTTCTGGTATTCATCAGAGTTCCCAGCTTGCAGCCTACCCAATGGACTTCAGATTTGCCAGTCTCCACAATTATTTAAACAGTCAAGTTAAATCAAGCTGAGTAATCATGGCAGAAGCTGGATTCAATTCCTGTGAATGTGTTTGCTCTCATGAACATGTGATGAGAAGGCTGATCAATCTGTTGATAGTCTCAGTCCTACAGCACAGACACAGAATGTCTTCAGGAATTACCAGGACCTTCTGGTGACAATGGCATCAGTATTACTATGATATTGATGGCCTGGATGGTTATTGTAGTTGATCTTGTTCTTACTGAGACCTCCTAATCTAAGAGGATCCAATCTACCTGGAAAACCAATGAGTCCTCATAATGGACAAGATCCACCAGCCCATCTTGTGGACTAACTTTGTGATACGGAAAGTGAAAATAGTTAAACACCTTGCATGACCAAATGAACGAAGATGACCAGAGTACTCTTAACCCCACTATAACTGTTTTTCCTTTTGCATCTGCAGTATGGGATGGTATTGTTTTCATGAGCTTCTAGAAATTTCACTTACAAGCTTATTTTTGCTTCCTGTGTTATCACCATTCCTATTTACAGTATATTTGAGTAAATGATATTAAAAAAATTTATATGGGGGCTTTTTTTGGTTATCCTAAATGTAAACATTCCATTCATTCTATTTGTAACTATGATCATAATTTTTGGGATGATTTCTGGCCTGATTGAAGGAAATTTGAGATCTCTGAATTTAAATATTTCAAATAATTTTGATAGGTTTAAAAATTACTTTTTTGCATAAGGTATTTATAAAGTTACTTGGATTTGTCTGAGATTGTATGAATGAAAATTATAACTACACTGTGTTTACATTTATCTTGATGGTTTATTTGTGGGTGCAGTTTTCTTTTGTTCTTGGGACCATGGCAGCCCTTGAATATTTTCTAAATTACACCTGAAATCTGTATCATTAATTATAACTGGCTTATGTGACTAGGATAGGAGAAAAAATCAAACGGTTGTTTACTAAGTTTTTTACACCCACTGAAAAGTGTCTAATGTTAAGAAAACATTAAATAAACATGATTGATCGATAAGGTAGATTTTACCCATCCATTATATGACATTTATAAGCCAATGTACTTTAGACTTAAAAGGGTTCATGAAGGGGAGATAAAAGTTTACTCTGCCATTGCCAGGTATAATTGATACAATAATAATTTAAGCTATAATTTATTGTTAAAATGTGTGCCTCTCAGGAAGCTTTTTTTCTATTCTAATACTTCCCTGTTAAAATGAAATTACCTTAAAGCTGTATTGGGGGCCTGTTTGATTATTGACATCTGAATGCCCATTTACTTATTTACTCTTTTTATTTTCAAGAAAGTTTTTTGAGTCTCTAGTTATCCTTCTGACTTTAACATTTTAAAAAATGAATTATTAGTTGTCTCCAAAAGAAAAGGAGGAAAATGAGAAACAATCAAGGATCTTTTTCTCACCCCTTATCTCATTTCTGTCTTGGTAATGGGATGGATTGGGATGGGAAGAATTAATATAAGTAGATTTGAAATATAAGAAAAAGTAAAAGTTACATTGTTTTGCTCAGTTTAAAAAAAAATTAATATAATTACCATAAAAAATGCCTGCATGACCTGTGTGGCTATGGAATTTTTTCCTAGCGAGTGATTGCAGGTTACTTAATGGAGGCTAGAAGATAGTTTGCTCTCAATATAAGGATTTTTTTTTCCCTTAGCTCAATCTAGCTTTTCATTGTATACATCTGAAATATTACTTGTATGAATTGAATAAACTTTATATCATTGTACTCTTTAATAGAGTCTTTGATACAGTTATAACACTCATGGAGGTTTTTTCCTTCACTATGGTTACATTCTAGGCCACAAACTTTAAGGGCATTATTTCAGTGTATAATCCAATATTAACTGCTTGCATTCCTCCTTGTGCATCTTGGCTTTGTGTTCAACTTCTTGAAATAATATCACCAACTCTTAATTGTGCTAATAGAAGGGTAACACAGGTAAGTCAGATCCAGGGTAAATGAACAGAGCACCACAGATGAAAGGTTTTTCCTCTTGCTGTGACCTACTGGAAGGTCATTCTGGAAGGTCTTCCCAGCTCCATTCTGGTACAGTGTTTAAGGCAGAAATGGCAGGAACTACTTAAGATGGAGAAAAATCCAATAGCATTTCCTTTTTCTGCCCTTGCCCCTGAACTTTGAAGGCTTGCCCTTGCAGTCTAACAGTCTGTTCTTTAAGCTGCCTGAGAGCCAATCCTTGGCAGAGATACTGATGTATATACTGGCTTTGTGGCTCACAGGTAATTGAGAATTGGTTTGGCTTAAGAAATAGCTGTAACTTGGAAACAGAATGTCTAGTGTTAGCTAGATACCTGGAAATCTGGATTCTTATTTCTAGTCCTTCATTTCTGTCACATACACTTAATTGATATTACTTCTAGGATTTTAGCCTTTTCTTTTATGGACGATCTACTTAATTAGTAATAAAAGTTCTTATCATAGCTGTCTTGTTTTTGGCTTGTAAAATTTCTCTGCATTCCCGAAAAGACAGTGTGCTGCACATAAAGTATTCTTGTTAGCAACATTAGTAATTTATATTATTCTATTTAATTCTTAAAGTTTCTACATGTGGCTTTTTCATTGAGAACTCTATTAAATCATTACTTGGCTTTGTAAACATTCATCTTAACTGTGGCTAAAATCCTTTAAAAATAACCTGGAAAAAGAAAGATAGAGCTCCGCATTTTAAATATCATCTTTGGCTCTTAAACATTCCACAAATGCCATTAAGAGTTTATTTTGCTTTTGAGCCATTTGGTGTTCTTTATGCAAAGTAATTTTTTTTCTTTTTCTTTCCATATGGAAAAAATTAACATTGGAAATGTTTTTAGTAAAAGATTTTATCATGTATCTATCCAACAACAATCCCATGGTCAATAAGTCATAGTTTTTGAGTACATGTATTCCATGTTACTTTTTGCATCTTTGCAGTATGTGATAGTGTTTATGTAATTATAGATAACTTATATTTTCAAAGGAACTATGGAAGTCTATCACTCTAAATGAAAGCCTGTCACTCTAAATGAATGTTGTGCTAAAATTTGACCCACTCAGGTTAAGACACAGCACAGCAGTTTGAAGAAGGAAAATTGAAGAATTTATAGTTAATGGATTAAATTTTTGTTGTTGCAATAGTAGTTTTAGTCTTAACATTATAATATTTCTAAATGAAAAATCACTAAGTATTTGTTACCATGTCTGATAAATACTTTGTTAAAAGCAAAATTGGTCATGTGATGTACCAAATGTTAATTGCTGTTTTTAAATGTTAATCATACCAAACAAATCATGTTTGTGCCATCCAGGGTATATTGTTGTTCTTTTACTGAGTACTTGGATTGGGATAAAGGGCTTGTACTATGCACTTTTTATTAATGAAATTAATAGAAAATGTTAGTAATTAAAAAAATCAATTGAGGGAAGAAGATAGTGGCATAGAGAGGAGTGGAAGCTAGTCAGTCCCCCAGAACAACTAATAAACAACTAGGAACAAATAGCAAATAATCTGGAATAATTGCAGAGGGACAAATGTGACCATCCACTCATCATATGCCAACCTGAATTGGGAGGAATGCCCAAGATTGTAGCATAAAATCTGTAAGTAAAAAACTGCAGACCCAAGCTGAGAGCCCCTCCCCCCATGGCCTGAACTGCTAAACCTTGTGGTGTTAGAGAGCAGCACTCTCTGAGCAAGTGAATATAGCTCAGCTGAGCTCCAACTGGGGTTTTGCAACCTATGAATACCCAACAAGCAGACAGAGGCTTTTGGTGGTGACTGATCTTGAAGAGCCAGAGGACCTTGCTGGGAGGGAGGGGGAGCCGTGAGGACTGGGTGCTCTCTGGCAAATGGGTGAAAATTATGAAGGCCACAGACTGACCCTGAAGAGGGTCTTTCTGTCCCTTTTTTGGCTCAGTGGAGAAAGCCTTAGCCATTTTCAATTCCCAGAGCTCAGACTCAGACAAGGGTGGAGATAGCAGAGTCAGAGACTATTCAAACACAAATGACCTTTCCCCAGGGGGTATATCTTCCCTAAGAGGAAAGAGGCAGTGCCAAGCTCTACTACCTGCCTTCCATTCAGAACCAGACCCCAGAGCCTGGGGGAAAACAGCCATGGGCCATACCCCCTTACACCATTCAGGAGTGACAGGCTGACAGGCACCACCTGCTGGGCAGAAAAGCACAGTTACTTGAGTCCTCAGAGGGTGTATCAATCTTCTAAATCACATCCTCAGGGAGTCCTGAAACTATTGCCTCCTTACAAGACCTGAGCCTATTCTGGTCTAAGAAAACCTGATTGGGGTAACAAAGGAGGCCAGATGCCCATACAACAGAAAACTACAACCTATACTAGGAGGGGCAAAGTTATGGCCCAGTCAAAGGAACAAACTTACACTTCAACTGAGATACAGGAATTTAAACAAATAGTGCTGGATCAATTCAGAAATTTCAGGGAAGATATGGCAAAAGAGATGAAGCATATAATGAAAACACTGGGTGTACATAATGTAGAAATCAAAAGTTCAAAAAAACAACAGACAGAATCTATGGAAATGAAAGGCACAACACAAGACATGAAGGACACAGTGGAGACAAACAACAGCAGATCTCAAGAGGCAGAGGAAAATACTCAGGAACTGGAGAACAAGGCACCTGAAAGTCTACACACAAAAGAACAGATAGAGAAAAGAATGGGAAAACATGAGCAACTTCTCTGGGAACTTAAGGACAACATGATATGCAAGAAAGTACATGTCATGTATGTCCCAGGAGGAGAAGAGAAGGGAAAAGGGGCAGAAGCAATAATAGAGAAAAGAATCAATGAAAATTTCCCATCTCTTATGTAAGACATAAAATTATGGATCTGAGAAGTGCAGCATACTCCAAATAGAATAGATCTGAATAGGCCTATGCCAAGATACTTAATAATCAGATTATCAAACATCAAAGATAAAAAGAGAATCCTGAAGGCAGCAAGAGAAAAGTGATCTAACACATACAAAGGAAGGTTGATAAGACTATGTGCAGCTTTCTCAAAAGGAACCATGGAGGCAAGAAGGAAGTGGGGTGATGTATTTAAGATACATACAGAGAAAAACAATCAACCAAGAATCCTATATTCAGCAAAACTGTCTTTCAAATATAGGGAGAGCTTAAAATATTCTTTGACAAACAGATAATGACAGTTTGTGAACAAGATACCTGCTCTACAGGAAACACTAAAGGGAGCACTACAAACAGAAAGGAAAAGACAGGAGTGAGAGGTTCAGAACACATTTTGGGAGATAGTAGCACAGCAATGTAAGTACACTGAACAAAGATGACTGTGAGTATGATTGAAAGAGGAAGGTTAGAACCATGTGGGACACCAGAATGAAAAAGATGAAGACTGCAACTGTATATCTCAGTGAAACCTAGGATGCTCAATGATTGTGATAAAAGGTACAAATATGTTCTTACATGAGGTAGAACAAATGAATGTCAACATTGCAAGGTGTTAAAAATGGGGTGGGATTGGGGAGAAAATACAATCAATGCAAACTAGAGACTATAGTTAACAGAAACATTGTATTATGTTTCCTTTAATGTAGCATAAGCAATATACCAAAGGTAAATGCATACGAGGGGGACATAGGGGAAGGGTGTGGACTCTTGGCATTGGTGATATTGTCTGACTCTTTATTCTACTTTAAGTTAATGCTATCTTTCCTTTTGTTGCTTCCTAGCTCTCATGTTTTATTTTGCTTTTTTTCTCTCTTTCTTTCTCTCCTGTCTCCCTAACTTCTTTGACTCTTCCTCCTCCTTTGTGGAAGAAATGACAATGTCCTTATACACATAGTGGTGATGGTTGTGAGTACATTAATACGGGACTATACAGGGAACCATTGATTGTTTATGTAGGACAGAATGTATGTGTGTGAACAAAACCATCTTAAAAAAATGGGTTGATGAAGAAAACTTGAGGGCACTATATTGAGTGAAATAAAACAGACAGAACAAATATAGCAGACTCTCACTGATATCAACTAATTATAATATGTAAACTCATAGACATGAAATGTAAGTTATCAGGATGCAGAATGAGGCAAAAGAATGAGGAGTGGTTGCTTATTATGAGCAGAATGTTCAACTAGGATGAAATTAAATGTTTGGAAATGGACAGAGGTGATGGTAGCACAATGTGAGTATAACTAACAGTGCTGAATGTTGTGTGAAGGTAGTGGAAAGCATAAGCTCAGAGTCACATATGTCACCAGAAGGCAAGTTAGAGGTTAAAAGATGGGAATGTATAAAATAATGAATCCTGTGGTGGACAATGTCTATGATTAACTGTACAAATATTAGAAATCTCTCTCATGATCTAAAACAAATGTTTGACACTATAACTAGAAGTTAATAATAGAGGGGCATATAGGAAAAATATATACTTATTGCAAACTACATACTACACTTAATAGTATTTTAACATTCTTTCATCAACAGTAACAAATGTACTATACCAGTACTATGAATCAATAATGGAGGTGTGGTGGTTAGGGGTGTTCTACTTTGCCAGTGCTGCCAGGATGCAAAACATCAGAAATGGATTGGCTTTTATAAAGAGGGTTTATTTGGTCTTAATGCCATAAAATGTGCAGGTTAACACATCAGCATCAGGTACCTTTACTGGAGGATGGTGAATGGCATCTGGAAAACCTCTGTTAGCTGGGAAGGCACGTGGCTGGAGTCTGCTCCAATTTCTCCTAGGACATTCCTCTCTAGGCTGCAGCTCCTCTTCAAAAAGTCACTCTCAGTTGCTCTTGGGGCATTTGTCCTCTTTTAGCTTCTCTGGAGCAAGAGTCTGCTTTCAATGGCTGCCTTCAAACTGTCTCTCATCTGCAGTTCCTGTGCTTTCTTCAAAGTGTCCCTCTTGGCTGTAGTAAGCTTGCTCCTTCTCTCTGAGGTATTATACGTCTCCAGTGAACTAATCAAGGCCCACCCTGAATGGGCAGGGCCATGCCTCCATGGAAATTATCTAATCAGAGTTATCACCTACAGTTGGGTGGGTCATATCTCCATGGAAACATCCAATCAAAAGGCCACACCCTAATCAAAAAGACTAATTAATTTGCCCCACATGATTGCATCAAAGATAAAGGCATTTTGGGGGATATAATACATTCAAAGTGGCACAAGGGACATGGGAGGATTTGAGTTTCCTTTTTTTGTGTGTTTTTATTTCTTTTCTGGAGTAATGAAAATGTTCTAAAAATTGAAAAACAACTAACTGTGGTGTTGGATGCACAGCTGTATGATGGTACCATGGGCAATAGATTGTTCACAAACATACAGTTATCCAAAGGTCCAAAGTGTACAATCTCAACAAAAAAATTAAAAAAAAAGCACATCTCTTCAGATCAACCAATGCCCTGACCAGATTCTTTATCATACATCAAATTTCATTTATTCAATAAATATTTATTCAATGCCTAAAAATGGGCTTATTTCTGGACTTTCAATTCTTTTCCTTTGATCTCTATTTCTATCCTTATGCAGGTATCACACTGTCTTGATTCCTGTTGTTTTGTGGCAAGTTTTGAAATCTGGAAGTGTGAGTCTTTTGGCCTTGTTCTGCTTTTTCAAGATGGTTTTGGCTATTCTGGGTCCCTTGAGTTTCAGCATCAGTTTGTCAATTTCTACAAAGAAGCCAGCTGGATTCTGATAAGGATTGGTTGAATCTGCAGATTAGTTTGGGGAGTATTGAAATCTTAACAATATTACATCTTCTGATCATGAACATGGGGTGCCTTTCCATTTATTTAAAATTTCTTTAATTTCTTTCAACAATATTTTGTAATTTTCAGAGAAGAACTTCTGTACTTGTTAAATACATTCCTGAGCATTTTTTACTTGCTGATGCTATTATATGTGGAGTTGTTTTCTTAACTTCATTTTTTGATTTTTCATTGTTAGTGTATACAAATACAATTGAATTTTGAATCTTGATCTTGTATCCTGCAACCTTGGTGAACTCACTTGTAAGTACTAATAGTTGTTCAGTGGATTCCCTAGGATTTTCTATGTAATACATCATGTCATCCACAAATAGAGATAGTTTTACTTCTTCCTTTCCAATCCAAAGGCCTTTTATTTCATTTCTTGTCTAATTACCCTAGCTGGATCCACCAGCACCATGTTGAATAGAAGTGGTGGTGGGAGTGAACATCCTTGTTTTGTTCCTGATCTTAGGAGAAAGTATCCAGGCTTTCACCATTAAGTAAGATGTAAGGTTTTTCTTAGATGTTCTATCATGTTGAGCATTTATATTCATAAGAGGTATTGATTTGTAATTTTCTTTCTCTGTGATATCTTTATTTGGATTTGGTATCAGTTTCATATTGACCTCATAGAATGAGTTGGGGGGTGATCCTTCCTCTTCTATTGTTTGGAAGAATATGTGAAGATTTGGTATTAATTCTTTAATGTTTGGTTGTACAGAACATTTTTCATAAGCTACCGAAGCAACCATTCTTGAGAGTGAATATAATAGAAATAGAGCTAAATAAATTTTTTATGTCCAAATCAGAGTTTTATTTTCCTTATTATTTCTGAATACCTAAGGCACCATCTAGAGTAATGGTTCAGAGTAGGGGTCCTACAGTCAGATATCTTGAGTTAGAATATTGATTTCACCACTATTGTCAGATCAAGTTACTTAATTTCCATGTGCCTCAATTTCTGTAACTGTACAATATTACTTACCCCATATGAGTGCCTTGGATACTACACTTACATTAATACATATAAAGCACTTGTATAAGGCTTGACAGTTAAATTTTGCTTAATAAATATGTACTATTGTGAAACTATGGAATTTTAACTTCAGGGTTCCTGACTTGCACAGGATCCTTCTGAGGTCTCAGGAGGGACCATATTAGAATGGTCACACAGTCATGTTTTTTGAGTTTTGCAAAATTGAGATATTTTAACTGCAACCAGTTAAAGCTGCTCTTTCCACTTCAAATTCAACTCTATCATATTCCCTTATGTTTGGAGACACTTGCATGGCCACTAGCATTTTTGGGATCTAGCTAAGGGGAAGTTGAGTTGGGGACATACAATTTTACTGGAATTTGGAAAGATATTTGGGAAGTTTCACTAAAACAATTGAGAAATTATGCACTTCTAATTTGGATGTAAAGGGATGTAACTTCTTTTGTCATCTATCAATGCTTTTCTTAAAGAACTAAGAGAAAATTCAGATAAAAAATTAATGGAAAAATGCTGATATTTAATATTGAAAAAATTTAATGGAATATGAAATAAAATGCTAAAAATGAGTAGAATGTGTTCAGACATTGTGCCAATTTGAATACATATGTCCCCCAAAACACCATTATCTTTGATGCAATCTTGTCTGGGCAGACATATTAGTGTTGATTAGGTTGTAATTCTTTGAGTGTTTCTGTGGTGATGCAACCCACCCAGCTGTAGGTGATAACTCTGATTAGATAATTTCCATGGAGATGTGGTCCTGCCCATTCAGTGTGGACCTTGATTAGTTTACTAGAGCGCTATATAAGCTCAGACAGAAGGAGTGAGCTTGCTACAGCCAAGGGAGACATTTTGAAGAATGCACAGAAGCCAAGAGAGTAGCTTCAAATGAGAGACAGTTTGAAGACAGCCATTGAAAACAGACTCTTGCCCCAGAGACACTAAGAGAGGACAAATACCTGAAGAGCAACTGAGAGTGACATTTTTGAGGAGCTGCAGCCTAGAGAGGAACGTCCTGGGAGAAAGCCATTTTGAAACCAGAAGTCCAGAGCAGACACCAGCCATATGTCTTCCCAGCTAACAGAGGTTTTCTGGATGCCATTGACCATCCTCCAGTTAAGGTATGTGATTGTTGATGCCTTACCTTTATGGCCTTAAGGCTGTAACTGTGTAACCAAATCAACCCCCTTTATAAAGTTGATCCATTTCTGGTGTTTTGTGAAAAGGCAGTATTAGCAAACCAGAACAGACATCAAGAAGCAAATTGTAACAATTTTCTCTCAGATCATTTTGGTATTAGTTTTGTAGGGCTGCTGAAATAAAGTGGGTAACTTAAAACAACAGAAATTCATTTTCTCACAGTTCTGGAGGCTGCAGTCTGAAATCATGGTGTCAGTGGGGTCACGCTCCCTCAGCAGGCTGTATGGAAGTATCTTCCCTGTCTCTTCCTAGCTTCTTGGTGGTCACTGGCAATCATAGGATTTCCTTAGCTTGTGGCTGCATCACTCCAATCTCTGCCTCCATCTTCACATGTGGGCAGTCTCTGCACAACTCCCTCTCCTTATGAGGAAACCAGCTGTTGGATTCAGGGCCTACCCTCAATCAGTATGACCTCATTTTTAGTTGATTACATCTGCAAAAACCCTATTTCCAAATAAGGTCACATTCAAAGGTTCTGGGCGGACATGAATTTTGGGGGACACTATTCAACCAATTACCATTCCAAAATTAATGCTTCTGGAAAAGAAAGAGATAATGTTTAATAGAAGTTATGGATAGGTTCTTGGATCATTTGATGCTCCAGTTAATGAAGAGTAGGGAATCAGAAATCATATTGGAAAAATATTGAAATTCCTTGCTGATTGATATGAAATACTGACATTGACAAAGGTATCATAAAACTCAAAATTTGATACTTCTACAACAAGGAAATGGATGACAAGTCAATTAATAAGCATGGTCAGTTTTCACTGATGTCCTGAACTCTTACAGCTCATAGATGAAAAAACCTTGATAAAGATTTTCCCAAATTAGACATAATTCTAAAATAATATATGATATTAATAATGAGTTACAAAATTGAAATATTTCTATCAATAATTTTTAAAATAAAATTTGATTAGCCATGTTAGAGGGAGACTAAATTTTTAAAATTTTCTCAATAGAAAATTATATTACAATATTGTTAATATTTGAAAAAGTGATCAGAGTGTTTATAGCCAAAAATATTAGCAAAAAGTTTAATAGTGTTGTATCAGACAGTTTGTTAACAAATAATATCAGGTATTCCCTAGATATTTTCTGTGTGTGTGTGGAAGATTTTATTTCCCAGAGATGGTCATCACAATATGTCCCATCCCATATATTCTTCTTCCAATGTGATTGGCACTCCTCTCATTGAGAGGTGGACTCTATGTTCCCTTCTCTTGGAAGACTTGTGACTGTGGCTGAAGGGATTCTGTAGTTGGTAGAATAATGTACACCCCCTTCCCCCATATATCAAAATCCTAATCTCTGAATTTGTGCTAAATTATATGGGAAAGGGGGATTAAGATTACAGATGAAATTAAGGTTGCTAATCAAATGACCATGAGATGAGAATATTATCCTGGATTTATAAGGTGGTCAATGAATCACCCAAGGACCCTTAGAGAGATATGAAGTTGGTATGATGCTGGCTTTCATGATAGAGGAAGGGGACCACAAGCGTAGGAATGTGGGTGGCCTCTAGAAGCTGGAAAGGCAAGGAAATTAATTCTCTCCTAGAGCTTCCAGAAGGGATTCAGCTCAGTTTTATTTCAGTGGGACCCATTTTGAACTTCTGATCTCCCATACTGTAAGATAATAAATTTATTTTGTTTTAAGGCACTAGATTTGTGTTAATTTGTTTCAGCACCAATACAAAACTACTATAGTAGCTATATGACTGCCAAGGCTAGTTCATAAAAGGAGACTCAGTGTTCACCAGGTTCTCTCGAAGTCCAGTCACCATGCCATAAGGACATGGAGAAACCAAGTGGCATGATGACAAGTAGAAGTTCCAGCCACCAGCCTCAGCTGAGGTCCCAGCCATAGTCATTATCAACTCCATACACAAGTGCCTGGGCCCCAAGAAGATCCCAGCTCCAGCCACCAACTGACTGCACCTTCAGAAATACCCTCTACAAGTACTGTCCAGCTGAGCTCAGCAGTCCCCCAGAACTGTGGGTGATAATGAAATTATTGTTGTCTGAGACACTAAGTTTTGGGGTGATAGATAATCACAATAATCAGTGATAGATAATCAAAATAATCAGTAATAGATAATCAGAATAGCAAGGATTGTCAGCTTTAAAAAATTCACAATTTTTCTTGTTCTAAGTAAATGTTCATGTTTGTATCTATTGTTATATTTGAAAATTCTTCTCTTTTTTTCTTGAGAGAGCTCCTCCAAATTGTAAAGTTTCATTCTCCCCATTCCCCCCATCCCAGATCTGGTTCTACTCCTGCTTGTAGCCACAATTTCTTGTTCAGAATATGATTGAAAGCATAGTAATACCCACAAGACTTGAGGAGCTTTGATGTAAAGTAATCTTTCTTTTTAGAAGTTTTAGAAAAAACCTTCATTTTGAAGATGGTTGAACATTATGGAAAGCAAAATTTAAGCTTATACTGTTTATTCATGTCACTTTAGACATCCATCGCCTTTTCATTTGAGAACAAATTAAAGGATAACTGCCTTCACAGAAGTAAAAATTTCTTTTGGGAATAAGATGATAAATTCAACAGATGTTTCTTACATGATTCTTTGTTGACAGTGTCAATTTCACACAGCATTGTGATGTCAAAGAAAGCCAGGAAATTTCTGTAATGGATCTTGGAATAAATCAAAAAAGCAGAATGTGTTACATTAACAATAATGCACATAGATCCAGAATGCAGCCTTGGCTCCTTAAAAAAATGATTGCTTTGGAACCAGACCCACCATTTTGAGATAACAACTCTGATTTCAGGAATCTCTTTTTTCTCAGTTGCAATCTCCTTTGCCTGCCTTTCTATACCAAGTCAAAGCTACTCCATTTATTTTGATTGACTCTTAGCATAACAGAAAGAGCTGTGGATACTGAAGTAAAGAGTCAAAAGCAAATTGAGTTTTGGGGCTTGCAGAGGAGTTAGCCTGCATAATGCTAACTCACTTGCAGACTAGTAGAACTGGGAGTTGCTAAACTGGCTGGCTAGAAAAACTGGTTCTCTTGCTGCTGTCATTCAGATGGTCTCCACATTGCATATAATCTCCAAAATTCCAAAACTGGGCACATCAATATCTGGGAATTGATTGTGGTGTGAATATTGCCAGGCTTTTCCAGATCAGTAAACACACTTGCTGGGAAAGAGGCCATATCCCTCTATAAGTAACCACAACAGCAACAAGCAATGAAATAGATACACAGTAAAGACATCATAAAATGTTGGACATTTCACTTTCAGATTTGAGGTCTTGCTGAGGAGAAAATCAGAAAGGAGAATATATGGGATGCCTTACTAATGTGTTCTGCAGATTGCTGAGAAGGATTAATCTGCTATATAGGTGGTCTCATTCTTCCAGGTTCAGATTAAAAAATGAGCTCTTTGTTGAAAAATAGGAATCTCTTCAAGGTGGCACCAGAGTTAGGTTACACCTTGCCTGTCTTGTCCCTAGGGCAGTCTCCTTTGCAGGTTCTTTTAGTCCAAGCAGGAAGTTTGTGGCTGTAAGGCACCCTAAATAACAGAAAATGACTCAGGCAGGGAGGCCAGAAATAGTGAGTAGAGGAGGGTGGGAGTGTGGCCCCAGGCCAGCTTTGTAAATCCTGTTCCTAGGGTTCTCTCCTTGCAGGGTTGTTTTCCACTAGATTCTTTTGATGAGGTTAGGGAAGATCTCTCCTTTTTCCTTCATGAGTTATAGAGTTGGAAAAATTCTAATAGACTAGAGGTATGTAGCAAAAGTACTTTCACAAATGTTTGTATTTAATCTTTACAGATTAAATACTTCTACCCAGAACAGGTAGAACTACCTTTTTTTTTTTTTTTTTTCCTCACAGATTAGAAAGATGAGGCTCAGGGCAATGTGAACAATTCAAGATATTCAAAATAATATCTCTAGTGAGTAGGAAACCTAGGACTCAAAGCCAGGTGTTCTGATCCCATTTGCCCTACACCTCAGCTATATCAGAGTACATTCCCAGGTGTGCTTTATCTATTTTTGTATTCCTGAGGCCTAGTACCATGCCTGATACCTAGTGCATATTCATTGATATTTGTTGATTTAAAAACTGTGTCCTGTTTTCCAAGATCTGTTGAGGAGGCTCTTCCCAGGATCCATTCTGTGTGTGGTTTCTTTGCTGCTGATGAAGGATTAAGGTTCACAGAAGCTGGCTGATCGAAGGGGTCCAGGTCTTTGGATTGTTGAACTTCTACCTGGAACAGGAACAGAGATTCCAACCTCTAGGAAAAGGGCTGAGCTTGATGGAGGCTAATCTGGGGGTAAGTTTCCAGGAAAGATAAGTCACTCAGGCAGCTGATGGGGCTTGGAGGGGGTAACTTTTTTTTTTTCAGTTGAATCTGAACTTAAGGCTGCAAAGTTTCTTAAGACTTGGAGTACTAAAATGAACAATACAGGGCCATGCTCTTGTTTCTTAGAATGAGAGAGCTCTAGAGAACTAGTGTTTCTCATATGTGGCATCCCCAGCCTACAGCTTCTGGGTGGGAATTAAGTAGTGCATTTGTAATACCCTTTGGTTATAAAATACTTATTATAGCAGGATCTTAAATGATTTCTTAAAAAAGAAAACAAACAAGGAATCTTCTACCTCCATTCCAAGGGAGTTGAATTATTTTTCTTTGCTATAACTCTCTGGAAGTGTGGCAACAGTTCACCTTATATTGAATTGCTCTGTCTTGAAGTGTATTTTTAAAAAGTAGTGAGTACACATTGGAAGCAAAGTAGTTATTTTAGGTTATGTGTTTTTCTTAATCCTTTGCTTTGTTTGGTTTGAAATGTATTTTTCTGTTGTTTGTTTTAATTTTTCAATAAATGAAGTTAAAAAAATAAAAAAGTAGCGATTTACATGTCTCATATTTGATAAAGTGTATAGCTTTGATTAAGCGATAGCACTCTCCCCCAGATTTATTTAAGATTAAGAAAAAATTGCATTATTCTTTGAATCCTTTTAGATTTGACTGTACTATCCATCTAGTTCTAAGAAAATCATAAAGTTTAGCTCTTGGTTTTTATTGCAGAATGATAACACTTTGTGTCCATGATTGAGAAATGCCAAAGTAAAAGATTTAAGGAGTTTAAACAGCTTTTTAGGATCTTGCACTGAAACTTTTATCCTGGCTGTCAATATTTTGCACAGATTCTTGGCTCTTACGAAGGTATTTAATTGTTTTCATAAAAAATTTGTTTTTCTACAACCACTGCCTAGCACAATGCCTAGAACACAAAGGTTCAATAGATATTTGGCAAACAAATGTAATAATGTCCACTAAATATAAACATTTTTATGTTTTAATTGGATTGGTGATCTTTAGTGCCAGGTTTAAGTATTTTGCTGACTCTTAAGTTAGGTTTTGCTATGTGTTTTACATATCTTTTCTATGTGCATATGTCTCAAAATAAGGTTTCCATAGATTTATCTCTCACCATGTTTTGTAGGAACTTAAGTGTTTTTAATACTGAAATGTGGTGAATGGAAATATAGCAGTATGCTAAAGGTGACCTATTGCCTTCCCTATGAAAAATCTTTTCAAAGTAGAGAGCCACAGTCTTACAAACAGTCACTGGTATCTGTTAGAAAATGTGTTGATTCTTCTGCCAATAGGATCACTGGCAGCTGCTGGGTCAGTTTTCAGGGCACTGAAAAGAAAAGGGCAGCCATCTGTTCATGGCAGCTTTTACATGTGTCCCATTCTTAACAACAGATAAAATATTTCTCCTAGGCAAATCTGTATTGTAGCATGGGATGATTTTGAAAAACTTTGCATAAAAAAAATAAGAAATATAAAATATTATTTTTATATCCAAAGAATAACATATTCTCTTGGTTTTGAAAGGCTTAATTTTTGGGTGATTACCCTATATAAATTTGATATGAATGAAATACCAAGTATAACTAAGTGTGAGAAATCTGGATTTTGAATCTGCATTGATCTATTTTTACCTGCACTTGAATTTAAATTAAATATTTTAAATGCTTAAGCCACTTTTTTTTAAGGGGAGTTTAAGGCATACAATGTAAAAATGATTAAGCAGGACTGTGGGTTATAGCAAATATTTATTTGAGAAGCAACTTGACTTTTTTCTGTCTTAAAAGAAAGGACATCATTGCAATATTTTTTTAAGTGTCTGCTTTGCTAAATCAAAGTGTCCATTGTTAGAAGAAAGCTTTTGTTCTTTGTTTCTCAGGTGAAGTCTAAACATTTGTCTTCATTGTGGTCTGTTGTTTTTTGCTGGTGCCAGAATAGTTGAAGGCAATATTCCATCCACTCATGATGTAATCCAGATTAGTCAATGCAAATGTACTGCTTCTGACAAAACAGATGGAAAAAATAATTTCAGAAAAATTGCAGAATGAATGGGAAGCTGCCTTAAACTTTATGCACTTATAACACACTATTGTACTTCATCATACTTCAGAAAGGTTAGTGGGATTAAACAAAGTTTTGTACTTTGAACATTGCTATAGCTCACAGTAAAGAAATAGAATGGCAATGCAATTTGTATTTTTACCCCCTCCCAGCTTTCAAATTTGACTTTTAATGGCAAGTCCTTAAAAGCATCTAAATCTTTGGTCATTTAATAAATATTTTGTCTTTTCTTTGCACTGTATAAGAAAGAAATATTGAGCCTTGATAAACTAGATGCTCAGCTGAAAGCTTGCAACTCCTGACTTGTCTTTTCAAAAGCAAAAGTAAGTTGATTTCTTGTTTATGTATATCTCACACTTTTGATTTTGAAATTTTTAAAAATTTTCTTTTTATTTCTCTTTTGTTGCTCCTGTAGCCATCAGTATTAGCTTTATGGCTTCTCAATCTGCAACTAGAAACTTTTAAATCTGTGGAATTATTGGAAATTCTCCTGCTTGTTAAGAAACATTCCAATGTAAATGTTTGCAGGTAAATAAAGTTGTAACCAGATTAGACAGAAATGGAGGCCATGATAATGTAAAACTGTTCTATACAGGGTGGATGTGTATCTTGTGTGAAGCATTTTGTTTATAACATAGGTAATTTCTATGTTATGTTTTAATTGTGAATTTATTAGCTTTTGTGCAAACTTTTATGATAATGTTATCTGGAATTGTCTTCAATCAAAATTGACTCCTTGAAATAAACTGGGGTGTATGCCCCAGTAGTGGAGGCATAGTCTTTGGCAAATTCCTCATTGCTAACTTTTCCATTGTCATATATCTGGTGTCAAATAATTATACATATTATTAGTAATACATATATGGATTATATAAACTTAAATTATATTAAATTCCTGAGCATTGAGTTTATTAAAAAGTATCCTTGATAGTTGATTTATTAATAGACCTAGCATGTTTTTGGTCAGTTTATTTTTTAAGAATAGGCAGAGCTTTCTGTCTATGGAATCCTATGTGAATTATTTATACCTATGATTCTGTTTCCCTAAACCAGTGGTTTCCACATTTTGGCTGCACATTAGAATCACCAGGGGAGCTTTAAGAAAAATCTTGATGCTCAGATTGTACCTCATTATCAACTAAATCAGAACATCTGGAGGTGGGAGCTATGAAGCAGTATTTACTAAGGACCCTTGGTGATTCCAGGGTACAGCAAGGTTTGGAACCACTGACATAACATCTTCTTTAAAATATATATTTTTTTCAGATTAATGACACCAAATTCTTTTACTGCAGGGAGTTAGTTTTTAAATGCCTAACTGAATACTCTTCTCCTGAATTTTGCAAACCTGATCACAAGAAGTTAGTTTGGATTGTTTCAAGGTGCATAGCCCAGAACCTCCACAACAGCTACTATACTGTTCCTGAAATGCCCACAACACCAGAGGAGGGTTGTTTTGAAGAAAATGAAAGGTAAGCAGGTTCCTTGACTAATCAGACTTCTTCAGATTACATATTACTGATTTGACACTCAAAACAGAACCAAGGGATATTATAAAGTAAAGCATCACAGAAAGCCTGTACTGTAATATAATTTTTTTCAGGTGAGAAAATTAACTGGAAAGTTTTATTAAAATAGGTAATGATTTAGAAGAGAAAGTAGGTATTCTATTACTCTTTCTTTCTTTCAATGTTTTCTTTTGGCTGAGTGTACTTTTGATGCTACATGACAAAGTAGGGCTCTTGACCCCTCCCCTTCCTCAGTGGCAGGATGGGTGATTCTCAGTGTCTGGGGATTGGGTTGGGGCCAGGACTCCCCAGCAGCTGATGGCCTCTCTCCTCCTCTCATACTGTTGCTGGGGCTGGTGGCCCAGTGGGGCTCTTACTCCTTGGAGGCCATGTATACCATAAGGTCTACTACCCTGTTGCTGTAGCCAAATTCATTGTCATACCAGGAAATGAGCTTGACTATGTGGTCTTTGAGGGCAATGCTTGCTTCAGTATCAAAAGTGGAAGAGTGAGTGTCACTGTTAAAGTTGCAGGAGACAACCTGGTCCTCAGTGTAGTCCAGGATGCCCTTTAGGGGACCTTCTGATGCCTGCTTTGCCAGCTTCTTGATGTCATTGTATTAGGCCACTTTCTCCAGTTGGAAGGTCAGATCCACAATGGATACACTGGGGATGGGATTGTGGAATGTCATGCCAGTGAGCTTCCCATTCAGCTTTGATATGACCTTGCCCACTGCCTTGGCAGCACCAGTAGATTCAGGGATGATGTTCTGGGCAGCCCCATGGCCAACATACCATGTTTTCCCAGAGGAGCCAGCCACAGTTTTCTGGGGGGCAGTGATGGTATGCATGGTGGTCATGAGCTCATCTACAATGCCAAGGTTGTCATAGATGACCTTGGCCAGGGTGGTGGTGGTGTAGGAAACATTACTGATGATCTTGAGGGAGTTGTCATACTTCTCATGGTTGATACCCATCACAAACATGGGGGCATTGGCCAAAGGGGCAGAAATGATGACTCTTTAGGCACCACCCTTCAAGTGAGCCCCAGCCTTCTCCATGATCTTGAAGACACCAGTGGACTCCACAACATATTCAGCACCAGCATCACTCTACTTGATGTTGCTGGGATCTTGCCCCTGGAAGATGGTAATGGGATTCCCATTGATGACAAGCTTCCCATTCTCAACCTTGATAGGGCCTTTGAACTTGCCATGGGTGGAATCATACTGAAACATGTAGAACACATAATTGAGGTCAATGAAGGGGTCATTGATGGCCACAATCTGCATGTGCTGGAGTTTACAGTAGCCCTGGTGACAGGCACCCAATATGGCCATATCCATTTATTCTTACCATCATGTCTCAGAAACACAGCTGGCAATGCAGGAAAAGATGCATCTGCTGGTCAAGTGGGGAGGAGTAGACAGCCCTATTGCTTTTTCTTGCCTTAAATAAAAATCTGGTTTCCCATCTCCCTCCTCATCTCCCTTACTCTTTGATATATCATTAATAAATACAAAAAAGTCAAACAGCATTCTGGGCTTTTAATGTTGGTATGAATTCCTTATATGGTGCTATGGGAAGAAAATTTAGGGAACTACCACCACTAATGGAGCAGATATCCGCAGACATTTCTGTAGTTTTGTCAAATGTCTTTGCCTTGTTCAGAGTTTATTTTTGTTGGTAAAGTGAATTATTTGATTTTAGTGAATTTGATTTTTACTCTATAGGAAAGCAGGTAAAGAAACCCCAGTTTCACTTTCATAGCTTGTTGGTTTCTTGATTTGATATTTGAGATGATCAATGATGAAAAGTCATCTCTCATTCAAATAAACCATGTGATAGATTGAGATATGTTGTCCTTAGTTAGCATTTATTGGATTTGAAATACTTAGAATAGAACAGTTTGTTGCTGACAAAAATAATAATTGGTTTAAGAATAATAGTTTGGTGAATAGTAATTTGTTTAAACCTCTTAAGAATACCTATATTCTCTGATGAGATTACAATCAATTTAGGAAGTTCTTGTAAGTTAAATTTTGTCTATCTAGAGCTTAAATTAAATTAAACTTTAAATTAAATTTTGAATGTGAAAATCTTAAGATGAATGATATTCATGTGGCAGTTCTATTTTAAAATATTTAAATTATTCTAAATAATGGAATCTTCTTCTTTGTCTCTCCTATACTTTATTGAAGACTTTTGTGAAGATAAGAGTTGTGGAGAAGAGAGTCAGAATTTCTCCATCCAGTGATCAAGATGGTACCTTCTTTT